>NW_027362991.1:0-625000 GCF_046119375.1 Phyllobates terribilis
ACGGTGGATATGTGACTTACAGATTAAGAATCTATTTTCGCAAGAGTTGGATTTATTTTCCTATTTTGGTTACGGACTCCAATTTAAGTCGAACAACAAGAAACGACGGAAAAGTCGAAATGTGAGAAATGCCAACAATGACTTGACAATTATGCATTGTCGCAATGAAAGCGCAAGAACATAAAACACAGGCCAGAAATGGGACAAACTGATGAATCTAAAAGAAAAGTTCTTGACAGACCAATCCAAAAGATTGTAATGGATTATTATGCGTTGGTTGGATCCAGTAAAAACAAACTATAGAGTCATTGTGAACAGTGGCCATACACATCAGACTAAGGTCACCGGCATCCGCCAATTTTGGCGTGACCTAACGATCATCTAATATGTGAATGAGTGTCTCAATGGCAGAAGTCTAAGGAAAGAAGGATTCAAACATGGTCAATAACTTAGTTCGTAAGGGAGATGTATCATCTATAAAAAGTTTTCTATCAGCAGTTTCCCTATCGAGAACACAAGCGCGATCTAGGGAGGGTGCACGTTTCTTGGAGGAAGAGTGCTTGCCCGGACAAGCATTTGACCAACAGGGATCTACAACACCCTCAACAAATGTTTGTAATATGCTTTTTTTCATGAAGGGGCTCAAAATGTAGTCTCCTTTTTAGTGTGGAGAGATGATCACAAATTCCAGTCACAACTCCAATCATCGACTATGCGATTGTTGGACAAAGTCAAGCTTGGTACTCCGCCATTTCCAGCAGTGCCATAGACCATTAATGAAAAAGGTGGCCACCACCCTATTCTAACAAGGCAATTCAGAGCCCCGTTCTCAGAAATGAAGTCTGAGAACAAATGTTGGGTCTAATCCCATTGAAAATATCATTGCGCATCCTTAGTCCACATTTTAGAACATTCTAAAATTCCAATAAATCATCATTTGTGACATGATATTTCGAGATTACTGTTTCAGTAACTTTAGGTACAAGTCATTCTGGACCCTACTGGCACCGAATTTAAAGGTTTTATTTTAATAATGACTGAAGGGCTGGAAAAAAATTAAGTCGGCCATATACATTAAATTCCCGTTGGCCAAATGATGCTTTAGCCGATCATTCGGCCAACAGCCATCTCTCCCGCACACAGGAGTGCTCGCTCGGCCAAGTGCTCGTGTTCTCTATGAGAAAGACAGTTGAAATGTCGGCCACCAGCTTATCTCTGGGGGCACAATGCAATCAGCAGTCCAAAATCAGATAAGCATGATGAACATCTCTCCCGACCATCTGTCATCCAGCACCTCCTTCCACATTAGACCATTGGTCAAACCAGTCAACATTGGCGGGTTCAGACAAAATTGGTCAAATGTATATGGGAGTCTTAAGGCTTTATATGAAAGCCACAGTGTACATAACATAGTAAATTATTAGTAGAGTGCAGAATAATACAGCATTGAAAGGATAGTTTTTGGTCTACACAATTGGAGCGCTTCCTAAAAAAACACCACTCCAACGAAAGGTTTAAGTTTTTTTTTCTAAAGTAGATATTTCATACATTGATGCAGTTCTGACCAGCTTCTAGCTGGGGAAGATCAATATCTTACACAGCTAGCTCCAAGTTCAGAGTCAGAGCTAAGGAAAGGACCTCATTCGGAGTGTCAACCTTCAGGGTCACGCGTTAAACTAGAAATGAGGACAGAAAATCAATACTATGATATCAACGTGAGGGATAACTCTACGTTCTGATCCTAGAGTATGTAATTGGTCTAAGGTGACCACTCTGAGCCGACCTGGAAAATGGCAATATAAAAATAAAAAAAAACGAAGGAACTAAAAATTACTGTTTCGAGCCAAAAGTTGACCTCAACTTTTCATGATCACATTAGTTAAAAATTAACTACGTGTACTTTTATAAAAAAAAAAGTAATTAAAAATCAGAAAGTAAAGGATACTGCAATACTTAAACTCTAACTCTTTCTTAAAGAAATATTCCAGTCTTCAAAATTTATCACCACAAATTCCTCGCTATGGATCCTACTACTGGGACCCCCACTGTCGCCAGAATTAGGAACTTATGTCCCCCGTTACTTTTTTGTTCTAGCTTGGTGTCAAGAATATGGCAGCCCGGGAAGGTCAACCAGAACCACCCGTTGTGATCTGTGTGTCAAAAAGCTTTCTGCTGCCCCCTATCATCCTGACAATTACATGATTGCCTGGCGAGAAACAGAGGAGGCCGCAGGCTGTTTAGCACTAATAGCCCGGTTATCGGAATACTGACAGTGAGCATACGGTATATACACCTCCAATTCAAACGTTTGGAATACATGTATATACCCCCACACGGTCACTGTCAACTCCACGATAACCCAAAGAAGATTATTAGCTTCCACCACCAGTCGGGTTTTATACAGGCTGACTGGAGGCCTGGTAGTTAGTGTATGGCTTTGAGGTGCGGTTTACAGAACAAAAGGAACAGAACAATTACATTTTAAATTTAATTCATAACAAGGCAGTGTTTATGAAAAATATGCAAAAAAAAATTAGCAAAAAGGGGACAAAATACAGCATATACAGCTACAGAAATTAAAGGGCTTAACAAAAATACTTACTACGCCGCTCACAGAGAGGAGTCAACTTAGTGGATGAAAGCAATCCGTTGAAAATGTCTGGTTAACAAGATCAAGCCTACACTGACCTGAATCTTCCTCAGCATTGAACACAGATCATAATTTGCCTTGATATTTTATGAGCACCTGAGTTACACCCACACACTCCCCCGTGATAACCTCATGTGGCCAGAGTTGTGGGTTGCCCCTCAACCCTTCAGGATTTTATGAAAATCCTCTCTGTGTGATCGTAGACGTTAGAGATCGCTGCCATATTTTTTATCAAGATTTTACCGTTACCCAGAGACCAAACATGACAGGGCTGCTGTCAGAGATTTGCCCATTATTGATTTGTGTCCTATAGGCAGGGGTTACAGTTGCGAAAAAAAATACGAATCTTCTTCCCCTATTAGCCTTGATGCTGAAAATGTATGTCTCATCACTATCAAATTTATACAAATTCCAATATTCCATGTTTTCTTTGGGAGACATGTGTCTGTTGCAGTTGCAATATTTCCCTCACAGGGACAAAAGGTGTCTAGTGTAAATGAAGAACATTTCTCCTGAAAGGTCAATGTATTTCCTAGGACAAAAGGGTTCTTCCATTTCTGTGCATGTATAAATACAGGTCCTTATTGTTGTCCAACCCTTTGAAAATACTTCCCCTGGCTCAATTACCTGTCCAAACTATAAAACTTTGTTTCTGCCTAACAGACATCTGCATTAGCATTGCAGGGGTCTTGCATGTTAACTAAGCTGGTTCACTATTTGGCCACATCCAATTTCCTACTTGTATTACTCTATTCTCTAAGTAGAGAAGATTGCAAGCTCTGGTTTCCTTACTGGAAATCGGTGTGAGAGGAAAAAGGAGGGAGGGGGGGTGAGTGAATGTGGCTTGGTATCAGTCTGACTGTCAGCTATTTTTGCCCCTGCAATTTCGTGTGGCATAGAGATTTTATATTTTTTATGCCACTTGGCTACAAGACAGAGGACAGGAGGAGTTGAATGGTATTCCAGTCTTCAAAAAGGATCAGCTATTTACTGGATAGGTCATATTTGTTAAAAATAGGTGTGACTCCCACTTGTTGACACCCACCAATTGTCATAGGCAGGGACATATATCCTCCATTCTCCCCTGGTCATAAGGCTGCGGCAAGGAACAATTGAAAGAAGAAGCTGGTTGCCCATGCGGCCTTCCGCTCCATTTAATGTATGGCACATGGGCAACCAGCTTCTTCTTTCAACTATTCCTGACCGCAACCTTATGAACAGGGAAGAATGGAGGACATAATGTTCACGCCTCTGGCAATTGGTGGGGGACGACCAGTGAGCGTTACACCTATTCAACAAATATGACTTATCCAGTAAACAGGTGATCATTTCTGAAGACAGGAATACCCTTACGGATATGTGCTCACAATGGCTTTAAGTTGTCGAAGCACCACCCCCGAGGCTTTTCTAAGAGGAGCAGCATCAGGAAAAAGCTCTTCTGTCATTTTTGCTGTGGCTCCTCCACCGAAGTTCATTTTTCTATGGTTTAAAGTGGAACTAGTAAGCCGCTTTCTGGTGGAAGCTGCTTATAAAAGATCAATATGCTACTTATTTTAACCACTTCATGATTTTCAAACCCAAAGAAGCAAGAAAAAGACTGAACATGGGCACAGCAATGTTGCTTTTACAATGCAGTATACTGTTAGCTTTTTTTGCCTGCACTTTTTCAGGTCAACAGAAAAAAAAACGTCAACGCACATATCCTCACTCCTGTTTGGGCCACCCTTATATCCATTTTTCATATGGCTAATATGCAAAAATAGAGTTGAGCAAGAAGATTTGGCCATGGTCACCGGTCCAGAGCAATGAACCTTCTACTACCTGCAACAATCCCAGGTACAGATTAGTTGCAACTTCATGCATGTACAGTACAGACCAAAAGTTTGGACATCCCTCATTTAAAGATTTTTCTGTATTTTCATGACTATGAAAATTGTACATTCACACTGAAGGCATCAAAACTATGAATTAACACATGTGGAATTATATACTTAACAAAAAAGTGTGAAACAACTGAAAATATGTCTTATATTCTGGGTTCTTCAATGTAGCCACCTTTTGCTTTGATGACTGCTTTGCACACTCTTGGCATTCTCTTCATGAGCTTCAAGAGGTAGTCACCGGAAATGGTTTTCACTTCACAGGTGTGCCCTGTCATGTTTAATAAGTGGGATTTCTTGCCTTATAAATGGGGTTGGGACCATCAGTTGTGTTGTGCAGAAGTCTGGTGGATACACAGCTGATAGTCCTACTGAATAGACTGCTAGAATTTGTATTATGGCAAGAAAAAAGCAGCTAAGTAAAGAAAACGAGTGGCCATCATTACTTTAAGAATGAAGGTCAGTCAGTGCGAAAAATTGGGAAAACTTTGAAAGTGTCCCCAAGTGCAGTTGCAAAAACCATCAAGCGCTACAAAGAAACTGGCTCACATGAGGACCGCCCCAGGAAAGGAAGACCAAGAGTCACCTCTGCTTCTGAGGATAAGTTTATCCGAGTCACCAGCCTCAGAAATCGCAGGTTAACAGCAGCTCAGATTAGAGACTAGGTCAATGCCACACAGAGTTCTAGCAGCAGACACATCTCTACAACAACTGTTAAGAGGAGACTTTGTGCAGCAGGCCTTCATGGTAAAATAGCTGCTAGGAAACCACTGCTAAGGACAGGCAACAAGCAGAAGAGACTTGTTTGGGCTAAAGAACACAAGGAATGGACATTAGACCAGTGGAAATCTGTGCTTTGGTCTGAGGAGTCCAAATTTCAGATCTTTGGTTCCAACCACCGTGTCTTTGTGCGACACAGAAAAGGTGAATGGATGGACTCTACATGCCTGGTTCCCACCGTGAAGCATGGAGGAGGAGGTGTGATGGTGTGGGGGTGCTTTGCTGGTGACACTGATTGGGATTTCTTCAAAATTGAAGGCATACTGAACCAGCATGGCTACCACAGCATCTTGTAGCGGCATGCTATTCCATCCGGTTTGCGTTTAGTTGGACCATCATTTATTTTTCAACAGGACAATGACCCCAAACACACCTCCAGGCTGTGTAAGAGCTATTTGACCAAGAAGGAGAGTGCT
The DNA here is from genome assembly GCF_046119375.1 of Phyllobates terribilis. NCBI lineage: Eukaryota > Metazoa > Chordata > Amphibia > Anura > Dendrobatidae > Phyllobates > Phyllobates terribilis. Next base: position 5,727 of record NW_027362991.1, read on the forward strand.
TGGGTGCTACGCCAGATGACCTGGCCTCCACAGTCACCAGACCTGAGCCCAATCGAGATGGTTTGGGGTGAGCTAGACCGCAGAGTGAATGCAAAAGGGCCAACAAGTGCTAAGCATCTCTGGGAACTCCTTCAAGATTGTTGGAACACCATTTCCGGTGACTACTTCTTGAAGCTCATCAAGAGAATGCCAAGAGTGTGCAAAGCAGTCATTAAAAGCAAAAGGTGGCTACTTTGAAGAACCTAGAATATAAGACATATTTTCAGTTGTTTCACACTTTTTTGTTAAGTATATAATTCCACATGTGTTAATTCATAGTTTTGATGCCTTCAGTGTGAATGTACAATTTTCATAGTCAAGAAAATACAGAAAAATCTTTAAATGAGAAGGTGTGTCCAAACTTTTGGTCTGTACTGTATGTATCACGCCATAATGTAATGATGAGACAGTCTACTAATCAGAAGATCCAAAGGATAAAGGACTCGAGGAAGACAAAGCGCAAAATAGGGTCTTACCTGGGTAACAATTGTAAAAGAATTGCACAATTGTGCTTACCTGGTAAGGTTCTGTGCACACAACCACTGATAAACACTTGAGGCTGCTGTTGACCCACGAGGAGATGAAAGTACAGGTAGTGGAGAAACAAATGAGTTAATTCTGCGCTGCTGTGTAGAATGAATAAAGGATGTCAATCCGAGTATAAGTGGTTTAATCATCAACGCATTTCGAAGTATACAACTTCTTCTTCAGGACAACCATGATCGTGGTTACAACTTCTTCAGGGGAACCACGATCATGGTTGTCGTGAAGTTGTATGCTTCGAAACGCGTTGATGATTAAACCGCTTATACTCGGATTGACATCCTTTATTCTTTCTACACGGCACCCATTTATTTCTCCACTACTTACACTAAATCAGAAGAGGCACACAGGAATGTTGCAGGCGGTGAAAGGCTTGCAGATTACACACGTGCCTACTGAATTTTTTTTGATCAATTCTATGCAAAAATGTATCATATATATATATATATATATATATATATATATATATATATATATATATATATATATATATATATATATATATATATATATATTATATATATATATATATATATATATAGCAGTAAAAGGGATTTTTTTTCTAATTCATCGCAGCAACCCAGCATTCGAGATTGTCAAATACCAGAAAACCTCCACAACATCCAATTAGGACTGTTCTCTGGAGCAGAATCCTGTATGTCAAGCCTCAGCAGCATTAATAATCTCCCGCGATGGAACTCTTCTCTCCTTGCACACATTTTTTTTACTTCTAAATCAGGGAGGTTTGAGCTGTGTAACTACAAAAAAAAAAAAGTAAAATAAAAAAAAAATAAAACATGGGGTACAAGGACACCAGAAAGCGCTCGGTGTCCTCACAAACAACACAGAGCGGTGACGAGGCAGACGCGAGCAATTACCCAAGGACAGTGGGGCGAGCCAGAACAAAACAGCGAGCTCGCAGGAATCCACACAAATACATGCACGCAAAATAACACACTCACCACCTAAGGGGTCCGCACTAAATAAACATGTGTATACTCAATACAAAATTCATGCATGTAATACATATTAAGGGCTGGAGCGCAGCACACTGGAGCCGCGAGCCTTCGCTCTCACCGTAACTACTGAACACATGCTAATTAATTATCCCAAACATTTTCTGCTTGGAGAAGCAATGTGGAGATGACGGAGAGGAAACCTAAATGTTACAATGAGCTGATGATCTTCTAAGAGGGACGAAGAGACCAAATCCCACATTTCGAGCCATACAGATGGGGGTGGGGGGGATTTATTAAGTCTGTAGTCTCATATGCCAATCCTAACGGAAATTTATCCACCAGGCAGGGATACGTATTTTTGTTAAAAATCAGGGTTCTCCATTGACAATAGGTGATGTCACAGCTCACCTCCTCCTCCTGTACAATGACTGATAACACCTCTACACTGTGTTCCAAATTATTATGCAAATAATATTTTCTCAGATTTTCCCAAATTACCTATATGAATTGCAGTCATTGTAATTTTCCAGTCAAATAACTATTAGAGTACAACTGAAAGGTTTTTGTACAAACTGCCTATGATAACAGTATATTTTTAAAAAAATAAAAAACTCAAACTGCACTCAAAATGCATGTTCCAAATTATTATGCACAGCAGAGTTTTCAACCTTTTCATTTTAATAAAGAACAAAAAAATGGTCATTTTTGAAATTATAAGCATTAGCAGGTTATTACAAACTGAAATCAAACAGTTTTCAACTCAAAACTTTATTCTAGGTGATGTTACATTTTCACATAGGACCCCTTGTTCGAAAGGAGCTTCTGAACTCTCTCGTCCATTGAATTTGTCAGGTTTTGGATGGTTTCTGCTTCAATTGTTTTGCATGAGGACAGAATACCCTCCCAGAGCTGTTGCTTAGATGTGAACTGCCTCCCGCCATCATAGACACTCCTTTTGATGATGCTCCAGAGGTTCTCAATGGGGTTGAGGTCAGGGGAGCATGGGTGCCACACCATAAGTTTGTCCCCTTTTATGCCCATAGCAGCCAGAGATGCAGATGTGTTATGTGCAGCATGAGACGGGGCATTATCATGCATGAAAATGATCTTGCTGTGGAATACACGGTTCTTCTTCTTGAACCATGGAAGGAAGTGCTGTTTGAGAAACTCAACATACATTATGGAGTTCATCTTTACCCCTTCAGGGATCCTAAAAGGGCCGACAATCTCTCTCCTCATGATTCCAGCCCAAAACATTACCGTGTTTGCATGGGGTGTCCATCAACCAGCCATCCTCCACTCCATCCATCTGGACCATCGAGATCATTTCATGCATGATAATGCCCTGTCTCATGCTGCACATAACACATCTGCATCTCTGGCTGCTATGGGCATAAAAGGGGACAAACTTATGGTGTGGCACCCATGCTCCCCTGACCTCAACCCCATTGAGAACTTCTGGAGCATCATCAACAGGAGTGTCTATGATGGCGGGAGGCAGTTCACATCTAAGCAACAGCTCTGGGAGGGTATTCTGTCCTCATGCAAAACAATTAAAGAAGAAACCATCCAAAACCTGACAAATTCAATGAACGAGAGAGTTCAGAAGCTCCTTTCGAACAAGGGGTCCTATGTGCAAATGTAACATCACCTAGAATAAAGTTTTGAGTTGAAAACTGTTTGATTTCAGTTTGTAATAACCTGCTGATGCTTAGAATTTCAAAAATGACCATTTTTTTTGTTCTTTATTCAAATGAAAAGGTTGAAAACTCTGCTGTGCATAATAATTTGGAACATGCATTTTGAGCGCAGATTGAGTGTTTTATTTTTTTTAAAATATACTGTTATCATAGGCAGTTTGTACAAAAACCTTTCAGTTGTACTCTAATAGTTATTTGACTGGAAAATTACAATGACTGCAATTCATATAGGTAATTTGGGAAAATCTGAGAAAATATTATTTGCATAATAATTTGGAACACAGTGTATATACAGTAGATAACACAGGATCCACCATTCACAATAGGTGATATCACAGCTCACCTCCTCCTCCTGTACAATGACAGGTAACACCTCTATATACAGTAGATAACACAGGATCAACCATTCACAATAGGTGATGTCACAGCTCACCTCCCCCTCCTGTACAATGACTGATAACACAGCATCCACCATTCACTTTCATTTCAAACTCTCTCATGAGCTCACTGACTGATTCTCAGTTAACTCAATTTTGTAGCCAGCATTAGGCAATGCAGCACATAGGCAAAAGAAGACAAATTGTTTAGAATTTACATGCATTCAAATAAAAAAAAATTTAAAAAAATTGTCCCCCAAAAATGGACAACCATTTTAAGGGTTTATCTCCTCCATTATAGGATTAGAGAGAAGGAATAGATTGATAGTACTGTCAAAACCTACTGCATGGTCCCCTTTTACTACAGCGAGCACCATCAGGCTCCCATCATGGTAAAACAGTGAGTATACAACAAAGGCTCCAACGCAGATGTGAACAGAGCCCAATCCGGCCGCGCACAAAATAAGTTGATCTGATTAATGGGCATTTAATATGCGCAGCAAAAGAATAAAACGACTGTGCTTCAATAGTCCGGGCATACATTAATAGGATGTGTCCGTGTGGACTATACATTGTGAAGCATAAAGCAAATAATTAAACCCAGAACTCCGGCCATTTTCCGCTTTCTGCTAATGGATTGCTTCTAGTTAGAAAAACAGAAAATAAATCAATAGCGCAGCAACAACTGTTTAAAAAGAATCTCTAGTATGCTTGCCATCGATCGCTTCCTGAAAAGCATTAACAATCTATTTAAAATTGCGGGGGGGGGCTCTAATGCATTTGATGTGTCGCATCGAACAGCAGCAGCAGCCGAGGAGCAAAACGGGGAGCGGTGGCGCGCGTCAGCGGGCAGCAGTGTCGAATTCAAAGCAAAAAGCATTAAAAAAAAAAAGACACCTAAAATAGCAGACGTGCGCTCCTGTCCTGACGTTTTTATTATTCATCTGAAAATCTGCTTTCATATATATTGCAGACCTGCCGTATCAATTTTACATGAAACACACATTTATTATAAATACATTTTGCCACAATGTGGATTTCAAATTGCTTTTGAAAAGAGAGAGGTTAATCCAGCATGAACTTTTTTTTTTTCTTCTTCGAGAAACAGTCGTGGGCAAGTCTGTCAGCAGGAAAAATTTTCAAAGAGAGGTTAAGACGGAGAATTAGTATCAAAGGAGGCCTTATGTAAGGTACCGAGGAGCAGCTGGGGGCGTCCCGAGGAAGAGGAAGGCGACCGCAAGGGGAGAAGTAGAAAAAAAAGTCTGCTTCATGTGAAAGTAAAATGATTAAATGACCGGACAGGAATCAATTATTGAACCGCCCGCCATAGAGTGCACTGTTCTTCAATCCAAAAAGTGACACTCATATACTATATAGAGTCATTACAAACAGAGTGATCTATTCCAAGTGTTTATTTCTGTTAATGTTGATGATTATGGCTTACAGCCAATGAAAACACAAAAGTCATTATCTCAGTAAATTAGTAAAATCTGAAATGTATGTCCAGTAAATGCCCTCATTACTTGGTCGGGGCTCCTTTTGCATCAATTACTGCATCAATGCGGCAATGTGGCATGGAGGCGATCAGCCTGTGGCACTGCTGAGGTGTTATGGAAGCCAAGGTTGCTTTGATAGCAGCCTTCAGCTCGTCTGCATTGTTGGGTCTGGTGTCTCTCATCTTCCTCTTGACAATACCCCATAGATTCTCTATAATAGATTCTCTATGGGGTTAAGGTCAGGCGAGTTTGCTGACAATCAAGCAGTGTATGTATATATATATATATATACACACACACACACATACATACATATATATATGTATGTATGTATTACAGTACAGACCAAAAGTTTGGACACACCTTCTCATTTAAAGATTTTTCTGTATTTTCATGACTATGAAAATTGTACATTGACACTGAAGGCATCAAAACTATGAATTAACACATGTGGAATTATATACTTAACAAAAAAGTGTGAAACAACTGAAAATATGTCTTATATTCTAGGTTCTTCAAAGTAGCCACTTTTTGCTTTGATGACTGCTTTGCACACTCTTGGCATTCTCTTGATGAGCTTCAAGAGGTAGTCACCAGAAATGGTCTTCCAACAATCTTGAAGGAGTTCCCAGAGATGCTTAGCACTTGTTGGCCCTTTTGCCTTCACTCTGCGGTCCAGCTCACCCCAAACCATCTCGATTGGGTTCAGGTCTGGTGACTGTGGAGGCCAGGTCATCTGGCGTAGAACCCCATCACTTTCCTTCTTGGTCAAATAGCCCTTACACAGCCTGGAGGTGTGTTTGGGGTCATTGTCCTGTTGAAAAATAAATGATGGTACAAACTAAATGCAAACCGGATGGAATAGCATGCCGCTGCAAGATGCTGTGGTAGCCATGCTGGTTCAGTATGCCTTCAATTTTGAATAAATCCCCAACAGTGTCACCAGCAAAGCACCCCCACACCATCACACCTCCTCCTCCTTGCTTCACGGTGGGAACCAGGCATGTAGAGTCCATCCGTTCAACTTTTCTGCGTCGCACAAAGACACGGTGGTTGGAACCAAAGATCTCAAATTTGGACTCCTCAGACCAAAGCACAGATTTCCACTGGTCTAATGTCCATTCCTTGTGTTCTTTAACCCAAACAAGTCTCTTCTGCTCGTTGCCTGTCCTTAGCAGTGGTTTCCTAGCAGCTATTTTACCATGAAGGCCTGCTGCACAAAGTCTCCTCTTAACAGTTGTTGTAGAGATGTGTCTGCTGCTAGAACTCTGTGTGGCATTGACCTGGTCTCTAATCTGAGCTGCTGTTAACCTGCGATTTCTGAGGCTGGTGACTCGGATAAACTTATCCTCAGAAGCAGAGGTGACTCTTGGTCTTCCTTTCCTGGGGCAGTCCTCATGTGAGCCAGTTTCTTTGTAGTGCTTGATGGTTTATGCAACTGCAAAGTGGGGACACTTTCAAAGTTTTCCCAATTTTTTGGACTAACTGACCTTCATTTCTTAAAGTAATGATGGCCACTCGTTTTTCTTTACTTAGCTGCTTTTTTCTTGCCATAATACAAATTCTAACAGTCTATTCAGTAGGACTATCAGCTGTGTATCCATCTGACTTCTGCACAACACAACTGATGGTCCCAACCCCATTAATATGGCAAGAAATCCCACTTATTAAACCTGACAGGGCACACCTGTGAAGTGAAAACCATTTCCGGTGACTACCTCTTGAAGCTCAATCAAGAGAATGCCAAGAGTGTGCAAAGCAGTCATCAAAGCAAAAGGTGGCTACATTGAAGAACCCAGAATATAAGACATATTTTCAGTTGTTTCACACTTTTTTGTTAAGTATATAATTCCACATGTGGTAATTCATAGTTTTGATGCCTTCAGTGTGAATGTACAATTTTCAAAGTCATGAAAATACAGAAAAATCTTTAAATGAGAAGGTGTGTCCAAACTTTTGGTCTGTACTGATTATATATATATATATATATATATATATATATATATATATATATATATATATATATATATATATATATATATATATATATATATATATATATATATATACATACACACACACATATATACATACACTGCTCAAAAAAATAAAGGGAACACTTAAACAACAGAATATAACTCCAAGTAAATCAAACTGTCCACTTAGGAAGCAACACTGATTGACAATCAATTTCACATGCTGTTGTGCAAATGGAATAGACAATAGATGGAAATTATTGTCAATTATCAAGACACACTCAATAAAGGAGTGGTTCTGCAGGTGGGGACCACAGACCACATCTCAGTACCAATGCTTTCTGGCTGATGTTTTGGTCACTTTTGAATGTTGGTTGTGCTTTCACACTCGTTGTGGCATGAGACGGACTCTACAACCCACAGAAGTTGCTCAGGTAGTGCAGCTCATCCAGGACGGCACATCAATGCGAGCTGTGTCCAGAGGCTGGAGGCGATACCAGGAGACAGGCCAGTACACCAGGAGACGTGGAGGGGGCTGTAGGAGGGCAACAACCCAGCAGCAGGACCGCTACCTCTGCCTCTGTGCAAGGAGGAACAGGAGGAGCACTGCCAGAGCCCTGCAAAATGACCTCCAGCAGGCCACAAATGTGCATGTGTCTGCACAAATGGTTAGAAACCGACTCCATGTGGGTGGTAAGAGGGCCCGACGCCCACAGATGGGGGTTGTGTTCACAGCCCAACACCGTGCAGGACGCTTGGCATTTGCTACAGAACACCAGGATTGGCAGAGTCGCCACTGGCGCCCTGTGCTCTTCACAGATGAAAGCAGGTTCACACTGAGCACATGTGACAGACGTGACAGAGTCTGGAGACGCCGTGGAGAGCGATCTGCTGCCTGCAACATCCTTCAGCATGACCGGTTTGGCAGTGGGTCAGTAATTGTGTTCTGTGGCATTTCTTTGGAGGGCCACACAGCCCTCCATGTGCTCGCCAGAGGTAGCCTGACTGCCATTAGGTACCGAGATGAGATCCTCAGACCCCTTGTGAAGCCATATGCTGGTGCCGTTGGCTCTGGGTTCCTTCTAATGCAGGACAATGCCAGACCTCATGTGGCTGGAGTGTGTCAGCAGTTCCTGCAAGATGAAGGCATTGAAGCTATGGACTGGCTCGCCCGTTCCCCAGACCTGAATCCGATTGAGCACATCTGGGACATCATGTCTCGCTCCATCCACCAACGTCACGTTGCCCCACAAACTGTCCAGGAGTTGGCAGATGCTTTAGTTCAGGTCTGGGAGGAGATCCCACAGGAGACCATCCGCAACCTCATCAGGAGCATGCCCAGGCGTTGTAGGGAGGTCATACAGGCGCGTGGAGGCCACGCACAATACTGAGCCTCATTTTGACTTGTTTTAAGGACATTACATCAAAGTTGGATCAGCCTGTAGTGTGTCTTTCCACTTTAATTTTGGGGGTGACTCCAAATCCAGGCCTCCATTGGTTATTAATTTTGATTTCCATTGATGATTTTTGTGTGATTTTGTTGTCAGCACATTCAACTTTGTACAGAACAAAGTATTCAATGAGAATATTTCATTCATTCAGATCTAGGATGTGTTATTTGAGTGTTCCCTTTATTTTTTAGAGCAGTGTGTGAGATATATAACACACATACATACACTTTATATAGCGGCATTAATTCCATAGCGCTTTACAGACATTATCAGCACTATCCTCATTAGGGCTCACAAAAATTGCTTGATTGAGAAGCAGTACAGGCCGGTCCCTTTCCATTACAATAGCACCAGGCCCGGATATTGGACTTTCTGCCCTTTGCAGACAATAAGCCGATGGCCACGTCTTGCAGATATAAATTGGCACTGACTGTGTTCCAAGTTCTATATTAATGGAAATGTCTTCCTTCGGTTATTTTATGCAACCATCTAATGCGGCATCATTAAGAGCCAGAGTAATGAGTTTTTGCTTCCTTTTCAAAACTCAACAGATGTGAAGTGATAAAATCGTGCCATCCCCCTTAATCTTTTTTTTTTTTTGGGAGAAAAGGAAGAGCAGTTTTCATTGCAGTGTCTTGCAGAGCAAAGAGGCGACATGTTCCTTACACTTATAATTAAGTGATAATGCACGGAGCATATACAAACAACATTTCTTCCAAAAGCCTGTGGGGCGCTGGGGCACCGATTCATGGCCGAAGAATGGATGCTCCAACAGAAGACAAATCGCCTCCAGTCTCCACAAGAAGAAATTAGGTTTCTTAATTGCTCATAATAAATTACAAAAATATACTAATGTGAACAGAAAAAAAAAAGCAAAAAAAGGCAAAGCGTTAAAGGCTATGGACTCCTCTGACATGGAAACAAAAAAAAAAAATATATATATATATATATATATATATATATATATATATATATATATATATATATATATATATATATATATATATATATATATATATATATATATATAAAATCTCATGTAATATATATATATTTCAGTTTGAAAAAGAACGAAGGAATGAACACTGCAGACCCCTTGATGTGCAGTTTGGAAAATGATCCAAGTTTCAGTTTTTTTAATATTGTAGTAGTGTCTCTCCCAGTAATATAGGCTGGATGTAACATCTGTGCAAATCCAGGATGCTGCTGCCTTTATTTGTTCATTTGTCAGCACAGCTTCTATCCTGCACTTCTTACAAAGTTTTAGTTTGCAGTGTTCATTGTTTCATTAAATTTCAGACCCCCTTGACATGCAGTTTGGAGCATGATTCAAGTTTCATTTAACTTGTAGGAGTGCTTCTCCCAGAAATATAGGATAGATGCAACGTCTGTGCAAATCCAGGATGCTGCTGCCTTTTTTTACTCCTGTATCAGCACAGCTTCCATCCTGCACTTGTTTCATTCTTGCCTCCAGTCTGTTGAATCTGCTCTCCATAAAAAACATAAAAGATACTTTCCCCTCTCTTCAATGCAGATCTGGACACAGCTCCCTTCTGCTATCTCTAACACTGAGTAAAGGAAGGTGAGAGCAGAAAGTCAGTAGAACCAGTAACAGGAGCTCAAATGGATATTTGGATTTTTGGCAGATCACTCAGGTACATAGAAGGATTTAAAGATTCTATTAGCCGCAAATTAAACCACGTAAACATTTATATAGGTGACTTAGCCTCTATGAAAATCATTCATACTGCCAGTATACATTTTAATGTATTAGTGGCTGAGAAAACGAGGACGACGACGACTAGGAGGAGGAGGAGGACTAGGAGGAGGAGAAAGAGGACTAGGAGGAGGAGAAAGAGGACTAGGAGGAGGAGAAAGAGGACTAGGAGGAGGAAGAGGAAGAGGACTAGGAGGAGGAAGAGGAAGAGGACTAGGAGGAGGAAGAGGAAGAGGACTAGGAGGAGGAAGAGGAAGAGGACTAGGAGGAGGAAGAGGAAGAGGACTAGGAGGAGGAAGAGGAAGAGGACTAGGAGGAGAAAGAGGAAGAGGACTAGGAAGAGGAAGAGGACTAGGAGGAGGAAGAGGAAGAGGACTAGGAGGAGGAAGAGGAAGAGGACTAGGAGGAGGAAGAGGAAGAGGACTAGGAGGAGGAAGAGGAAGAGGACTAGGAGGAGGAAGAGGAAGAGGACTAGGAGGAGGAAGAGGAAGAGGACTAGGAGGAGGAAGAGGAAGAGGACTAGGAGGAGGAAGAGGAAGAGGACTAGGAGGAGGAAGAGGAAGAGGACTAGGAGGAGGAAGAGGAAGAGGACTAGGAGGAGGAAGAGGAAGAGGACTAGGAGGAGGAAGAGGAAGAGGACTAGGAGGAGGAAGAGGAGAGGAAGAGGACTAGGAGGAGGAAGAGGACTAGGAGGAGGAAGAGGACTAGGAGGAGGAAGAGGACTAGGAGGAGGAAGAGGACTAGGAGGAGGAAGAGGACTAGGAGGAGGAAGAGGACTAGGAGGAGGAAGAGGACTAGGAGGAGGAAGAGGACTAGGAGGAGGAAGAGGACTAGGAGGAGGAAGAGGACTAGGAGGAGGAAGAGGACTAGGAGGAGGAAGAGGACTAGGAGGAGGAAGAGGACTAGGAGGAGGAAGAGGACTAGGAGGAGGAAGAGGACTAGGAGGAGGAAGAGGACTAGGAGGAGGAAGAGGACTAGGAGGAGGAAGAGGACTAGGAGGAGGAAGAGGACTAGGAGGAGGAAGAGGACTAGGAGGAGGAAGAGGACTAGGAGGAGGAGGAGGAAGAGGACTAGGAAGAGGAGGAGGAAGAGGACTAGGAGGAGGAGGAAGAGGACTAGGAGGAGGAAGAGGACTAGGAGGAGGAAGAGGACTAGGAGGAGGAAGAGGACTAGGAGGAGGAGGAAGAGGAAGAGGAAGAGGAGGAAGAGGAAGAGGAAGAGGAGGAGGAGGAGGAGGACGAGGAAGGGGAGGACGACGACTAGGAAGAGGACGACGACGACTAGGAGGAGCAAATCTCTTACGTGCGGCTCCTGATATTCCATCAACAGAAAGATGCAGATTGAGTTCAGGAGGTGAGCACTGCCAATCAGGATCAGGGGAAGTGCTACAAATGCAAATTGGGGGCATAATGGGGCAAGGGGTCCTTGGCTACACCAAGGTCCCCTCATTTGCATATTGATTGAAAGTCGATTTCTCAGCCACTTATACACTTTACTGTATACTGCCAAGATCCCTACAAGGGCCAAATCTCCTACAAAAATGTTTAAGTACTTTATTTTGCAATTTGGTGGTGAGTGACACCACTTAAGGCCCATTTACACTGCACAATTATAGTGAACTAATCCTGCAGTCTAAACAGGCGTGCCGATATCTCTCTGCACAGCAGCACGAGTCGTGTTTACACAGGAAAGTGCGCTGCCGAGAACGATGATCTTTTGTGCAGCGCAAAAGATCATTTCACCCAACGAACAAGCTGTTAAAATGACCGCCAAGGTCAGTGCTGGTCATCCAACACGGCACACACTCTCTTTTACAGACTCTTTAGCAGCAGAATAGTAGAAACTTTTTAATGAAGACCATTTAGAAAATTCTTAGGAAGCAAATGCAATAAAAAAGAAAATCTGTGCGGAGGTGAACAACTTGGTCCCTGGGGATGTGCATGCTGTGGTCGGAGGAATACAGCACCTAAAACTGCATGTGCTGGTGGGTGCAATTTAATACTTTATTGCATGATGCCATAAAAAAAACAGAAATATGCTGCAAAATGATTGCTCCAGGCAGAATGACGAGGATTTCTGCCAAGCATCTATAGCAGAGCTGTCACATATGAATACATCAGTCCTCCTAGGGATCTGTGATGTAACAATTCAGACTCGGGGGGCCTCCGTTTATCAGCAAAGCTGTTATTTTTCATTTAGCGTGTGTTGACTACCTATGTGGGGGTGCCGAAAATTGCAGCATAAAGTGACTGTGTTGTCATAAAGAATCGCTCTGAAGACATGGGGTCTGGGTGGGGGGGGGGCGTACATGCGGAGGGAGCAGTTTGATCTTACAGATGGCAGCTGCTAAGGATATGGATGACAAAAAGGAGCGGCACCTCTCAGATCCAGCAGTTCACAGTCCTGCGCTGCCTCCAGGCTCGCGCAGATGCCAGCAGTAGTTACTGGGACACAGCTTATCCCCATGATACCCAATGAGCTGAAATGTTCGGAAACTATGGGAACTTTCAGACTATATTGAATTCTTCCTAAGCTGAATGCACTGCATGGAATAATATACAAAATCTTCAAAATCAGTGAATTGAGGTCATCCATGTACGAGTCGGACTACCTGGGGCATCGGTACTCAATGAGGATCCCATATCATACCTGTCACCAGGGGCCAGAAGACCGCGGTGCCTGATTTCACATGCTCCTGCATGGATTAGAAGCACTTCACTATATTAAACAGTGCAGGTTTCAGCTAGCAGTGGAAGGGTTAACCTGTTCAGTTGAAGCTCCTGAAGCTTTCCTGCTTTGATGGTCTCAGCTGTTCAGTGTTGGCCACTCCCATCTCCTATATATACTTGCCTCTGGCAATCAGATTGCCAGTGTTTGTTCATACTGCCTGGTTCTTGAGTTGGAGGTGTTGGTTGTTGGAGGTGGCATTTGGAGAGTTGTTCAGAAGACTGTTGCTTGGTGTTTGTGTACACGTCCTCATCCTCTCCTATTTGGTTTCTCCTTCCTTAACTTACTGGTGTTCCACTGTTTGTGAGTGCATTTTTGTATGATTGGTATATTCATTTATCCCTGTCAGTCTTCCCTTGTTAGTCTGGTTGGTGTATTCTTATACGCTTCAACTCCTCGCTTCCCTGGGTGGGGGAGGGGACAGATAAGTGTTCAAATAGAAGCACAGCAAGGTACGTGGCCCTGGCGTCTTCACCATCAGAAGTAATCCTGTGAGTAGGGATAGGGAAGAAGCTCCTAACCCCATAATATCCTGCTACAGTACCAATGCTGAGAACCCCAGTATCTTAGGTGCATGCATTGTGCAATTCCTCTTCTAAATATATTAATCCAATGTTTATTACCCATTTGGTAAAAGCGAGATTGGTACTGTCACCAAACCTTTTTCTTCCACGTTCTGGTGCCAAGTTACATCCAGAGCTGCATTCATAATACTGAAAGCTTTAGATGCAAAATCTCCATGCCTACTTTCCAGGATCGAATTTTGCTTGGGTGATTTGCAAAAAAAAAAACGTAAGTGTCCCTTTATTCCCGCTAATAACAAGCGCTAGTCGATGATTACAAGAGCTCAACTAACGGATGTCTTAAAAGGAACCAGTGTCTCGATTCAAGATGCCTAAACCACGGACAGCATGAAACAGAGCAAAAATATACCGTAGTTTGATTTCTGAAAACCAGGTGGGACCCAAAGGGAGAGACAAGACTACTCCAGCATCGTCCCCACTGACTTTTCCTAAATCCGTTCCAGGTGATTGACAGGTTTCTCCAATCTGTGTGCTTGACGAGAGACCCGTCAATCACCTACAGCGGTGCAGGCAGAATCGGTCCAGGAGGCGGCATCGGACTCCTCTCTCTGCCTCTCTCGGCTCCTATATGGTTTGGGCAGCATGTATCGAGTGACAGGTTTCCTTTAAGGATGTATTGGTGAATAATGTTTAAAGGGAATGTGTCGCTAAATGCAACTATTAAAAAAAAAGTCAATATCAACTTTGAAATAAAAAAAATATATATATAAGTTTACATACCTTACAATTTTCACACTAGCACTGACCCCATTTGTTTGCATAGCAGCATTATGTGAGCATGCATTAATCTGTGCAAAGGTTAATGTGAATAGAGAGGGAGGAGGTGAGCTGTGACATCACCTATTGCGAATGGTGGATCCTGTGTTATCTACCGTATATAGAGGTGTTATCAGTCATTGTACAGGAGGAGGAGGTGAGCTGTGACGTCACCTATTGTGAATGATGGATCCTGGGTTATCTACTGGATATAGAAGTGTTATCAGTCATTGTAATCATGTCTGTGATGATAATGAAACCGATGAAAAGTCTTCTGCGTCTGTAAATGATGCAGTTGAGCCACAATAATTGCCACACAGTTTGTCACAAAGTGTTGCAGTTTTGCAGCAAGTACAAGAGAATATGTTTTTTTTTATGGGTTTCTACTATGTTTGGAGCCACAGCAAACCACAATACAATTCAAAGTACTGTAGAAAATAAAGTAGACTGTGCAGAAAGCAAATCTGGTGCGATTATAGAAATAAATGAAAAAAGTGAGTGGAACGTAGCTGTGTGTGTCACAGGAGTAGAGCGGATAATGAATCCATAGAGGTCATTGTGGGTAAGAAGAGAGGAAGGAATGGCATGAAGGCAGAATATACAAGGAGGAGAAGTAGAGCAGGGAATTGGGAGGGTGTGATCTTCTGCCGTACAAACCCCAGGAATAGCAGTCCATGATCTGCCGTCTACAAGTGATGGCAAAGAGCTTCAAGAAAGCAAGAAGACAACAGAGGAAAATATTCCGCATGGATGTTACATCAGGTGAAGTGCAAAGTGCTCTTATCCTTAATTACCACCAGCCATCAGATCATTTAAGAATTTAGAATGAAAAAAGCTTTACAAAAGCAATGAGACACCTTACGTGGCCCCGATCTACTGAGCTCTCGCCAAGTGATGAGGTATGAAAGGGTTCTTGGATATTACACGTATCTGATGGGGATGTAAAAAAAACACCATAACTCGTCAGAGTACATTACCACCATGAATGATATGAGCCCTTATACACTAAAGATGTTGTCCACTACTTGCACAGCCAGTTCTCATTCCCTAGGTTTCCCCCAACCCTTGTAAAATAGTAATGCCTATACTGAGCTCGAGTGTTGCCGCTGTTCCAGCGGTGTCGGTGCTGTTCCAGTGGTGTCGGCGCTGGCTCTCCCTTAACGTCACCCAATCCCAGCAGCCAATCAGCACTAGCTTTATTCTCCTCTTTTACAGATGGAATTGACTTTCAGAAAAAGTAAGCAGCAGCTCTCACTTCCTCCAAAAGTATGCGCGTCGTCCGGAGAGGAGAGTAAAGCCAATGCGGATTGGCCACAGGTATCATGTGACAATGTCAAGAGATCCCCAGGAGAGCCAGTGCTAACACCGCTGGAACAGCGGTGATACCAGAGGTGAGTGAGTATAGGCATTATTATTTTACAGGTGAAACATAGGGCTTGACAAAAGTGCTGTCCAAGTAGAGGACAAACCCCTTAAAGGGGTATTCTCAAGTTTGAAAGTTATCCCCAATCCCAACGGGTAGAGAGTATCTCCTTGATCGCTGGAGGTTCGACTGCTGGGACCCCCACTGATCCCGGAAAGCGGGGCTTGTGAATGGAAAGGTGGTCAATCAATCCTGCGCACTACCGCCCCATTGATCCTTAATGGGATAGACGGCAAGTCTTTGGTATTCCCATAAGAATGAATGACGCAGCGGTGCTCTTGATCGACCACCACTCCTACATCTCGGAATCGTGAGGGTCCCGGTGGTTAGGAAGTTCTTCCCTATCCCAAAAACAGAGGACAACTTACAAAATCTGACAATACGCATTTAAAAGATCAAACTGATTAGTAAACCCAGGTCTGTGTTTGGGTTGCGCAAGTCAACAGTGTGAATTACAAGGAACGTTCTGCATTAAATGCACTTCTCATGGGTTTAATAATGCATGAAAAGTGCACTTAAAGTGTTCAGATGCCTGAGAAGACATTAATTCACTAACAGATCAATTGGAATTAAATGCTCTAGATAAAAATTTCCTTGTATGCTAATTACATGACATTTAACACTGAGATGTTAATCCGATTATGATCCCACACAAGGGCTACTCGGGTCGTGAGACCTGACAATTGTGGTGACACATTGCAACTTCGCATCTAATGATTGTCAACGGGATCAGGTTGTTATGACCCGCAGCCACATATTTCGCAAAAAGTCCTGTTGGATTTTTGACTGCAGGTCACGCATGACTGTGCACCCATATGCTTCGAAGCAAGTCGCGTGTGGCTAGTCAGGATCTACATTTTACTGCGGGCACAGCAGTAATAAGATCGGGTGCTACTTGTGTATCAGGAGACAAATGCAAATACATATATCAAAACCAGACTTAAGATATACAAGAAACTGTGCATACCAAAAGAAGGACATTTTATTAAAGGGGTTGTCTGGTTTACTTTAGAATTGAGCCGCAATGCTCATGCTCAACCTACGCCATTCCCCATCGGGCTGCAGAGTGTTGGGGAAACGTGCCTTACACGCCTATAGGTTAAAAGAAACTACCCGCCGAAAAAAAGAAAAAACTTACTCAGTTATCTCCTCCGTCACAGTGTGTTCCACCTGCAGTCGAGAGTTGACCTCGATGAAGTAATGTTTGCCATGTTTATCCACAAGGAACTCAACAGTACCTGCATTTTCATAGCCAACCTGCAGACAAAGAACACAGAGTATGAGCATAACCATTAAACTAAGTGTAGAAAACCTTGTAAACAGTCATTGTCCTAAGTCTGAGGTCATGGTCATTAGGACAATCAGAAGAGGGCTCGATGGGACAAAAGATAATTTTACAGCAATTACTCAAGGCCACTGGACAAAATCCGACTATGTAGTAGAATGAAAGTTCAAAATTGATTAAGTACTTCTCGAATCCGCTCTTTCTTCAATCCCAAGTCAACCCCAATTCTTGTACATTTCCTTATCAGATGCCAACTAGAATACTACATCTTAAAATCCTTCAATTCATCACCTCCTCGCCCTAGTTTTTCGATCTTCCCGTTCCTCTACTGCACTGCCAACGTCTGACTGAACCTATTCCTGATGCTGCGATAAAACTTGAGACATCTGTAGAATATTGATATTATATGCCACAAATGGATGACAGGTGTTGGACCGTCTTCCAGGACTCCAATGTATCAGGAGATTAGAAGTCAATTTTTACTACTCGTTGGCACTCCAGAAAGTAAAAGGTTATGGATGCAGCTCTGTCCATTGTGAGTGCTAAATTGACCAAGTGTTTTACTGCTTCAATAAAGTGACAATGAGGATTGCCACACACGGGCATGGCCACCTTTTCACCTTTGTTTACTCTTACTGGAAGGCCACAAAGTGTTCAGGAGGAGACCACCATTCTCTCCATGGATTCAGAGATGGCCACACGGTGCACCATTAATACTTAGCTATCCTGCTCCTGCCTAAACAAAACTCGTCTTCTCACAGACAAAGAATACATCCAAGAAGCCACCAGAGAGAAGAATATCGGTCATCAGAGGTTTGGGTGCAGAACAGATTGGCATTGTGGGACACATGTTGTGCACCCATGATCTACTGACCCTACTCTGTGCCAGTCATTCACTGGCTACGTATCACCAAGAGAATACTAATGACGACACGACTCTCTAAAACCGGTCCCACTTTATACAACTTTGCCTTAATCTCCCTTGTGGTCATCATGTGGTCCTCTTCTCTGCTTTTCTCTTCTTTAGTCTTCTATCCTCTGTATGACTCTCGTTAGCCCAAAAATAAGACCCCCCCCCCCCCTTGACCTTCATAACACCTTCCAAAGAGCAGCCTGAAAAGCCCCATTAACGACATGACTACTCTGCTTCTGATCTCACCCCTGCTCCTCCCAAAGATTATAAGCCCTCAGGGGCAAGGCACTTTTCGTCTGTATCAGTCTGTCATTCCATAACTCATGTCTTGTGTAGGTTTTTTTTTTGGCTCTTTATTTTATGCATTCAAACCCCTAGATATTTCTCTTGGAGCTAATGGCGCAATGAAATAAATAATCTACAAGAAAGGATGAAAATGTTTTTCCGACCGTGATTCTCTTATCCGATCTCAGAGATTAAGATTACTTTTTTTTCCCAGAAAGTAATGAATAGCCATAAAGGACACAGAGTGCTCATTCCCCTTGATCTATTCCTCATGCGGAGGGACAGACTCTTTAGGACTTGTGTTGCCGGCTGTCTGAGTTCAGCTATCCATACCCAAAATGAAAAGGTCACATGATTGTACTTGCCAGATCTGGAACCATGCCCAGACTAACAACTACAACGTAGCAAAAAGTTTAACATTTAGTTTGGCAGAGGAAGCGCAGTTTCTGTATTAAATCAGCAAATCCAAATGTATTAATTATAACATTCAAATAAAACCTGGGCAAATGTTATGCACATTACGGTAGGAATACACTGAATCATCGGTGATGCTTTATCGTCCGGTATTGTTGGATACTTTAGTCAACCCTTTCCATTTGTCCTCTCGAGCACAGCTGTGTTTTGGCATCTGTGGGTCACATTGGAGGTCCCCATTAGCTGTAATGGAGGTCTCAAACACTGGAAGATCTGACGCTTCACACACTTACGGAAGCTCAATCTACAAGGACAGCCGATCAACTTTGGATTCCAGCATTGGAACAACTCTCGATCAGCTCATTGTCAGGAAAAGGCACAACTAAACCCTGACTGGACACCAAAAAGTTGCGAATTGTGTCATCTTTGGTTGGGTAGGACTTGTTTTTCCAAACCATCATCTTGACCTTTTTGTTATATAGGGGGCATCATCCTGCTGAAAGAGACAACTGTCAGAGTAAAGCTGCCATGAAGGGGTGGATATGGTCTACAACTATGTCTAGAGTAGGTCACATCCACATGAATGTTAGGCTTTTCCAGCAGATCTAGAGTATCATATTGCCTCCACCAGCTCGTATTCTGGTGCCATCTCTTCCTCATGGCTGTCCACATGATGCAAATGCAAAAAAAAAAATGGCTTCTCAGACTGGGCAACCTTCTTTTGCTTTATGGCCAAGTTCTGATGCTCATGTGCACATTTAGACTCTTTCAAAGTTGGTTAGCATGGTCACTGACAGTTCTGTGGCTTTGAAGCTAGCTGCCATGCTGAATGTGTTTGTCCCACCAACCCATCAGCCGAACAAGGTTTCGATGGATCGCTTGGCTGGCAGCAAATCTCGGCCAGCTCTCATATATAGGAGCACTCATTCTGCAGAAGAACTATAGTTTCTCCAAAAAAGAGCTGCTGACTGATACGTCTTGCGGCGGCTTATCTCAGAACAACAATTTCAGCAGTCGATATTGGAAATGCCAGATTGATACCTCCCCATATACATTTTCTGGGGCCCCAATACAGAGAGAGTGTAGGCCAAACCTATCGATATCGGCAGGTTCGACCAACATTAGACTAATAGGTGTGGTGGCCCTTTGCTCCTCTGTAGGAGCAGACCAGAGACGTAAGCGTTCGATTCCAACGGCATGCATCAACGAGCCTTAGGAAGGACAACCGGTGAACCTGAGAACCTGAGACATAGTCATAGCTTTTCTAAGATCACTTTCAGATGGTACTACACTTACGAGAAGCAGTGTCACGTAGCCATCACAATATGACTTACGTCAAAGTCTCTAGGACCCTTGTACTTGCCAAATTATGCAACTTCCCAAAGACTAAACTGTTCACTTGTCTAATGTATTCCACCCCTTGACAAATGCCATTGTCACAAGATAATCAATGCTCCTCACTTCACTTATCAATGGTTTTAAGTTTACGGCTCATCTGAAAAAGGCTGGTGTGAAGACGCCATAAGACAATGATGAATCGCTTTGCTTCTGAGCTCAACTCACTGCACAGCTAACAAAACAGAGATATGTGCGGTAACAACTAGGTTTCATGGCTACTCGGGCACACCTGAGCAAGAATAATGTCATCGATACATGACATGATCCTAAAGGAGAATCAACGTAAATTTTATCAGCACCCAATGAAAAAATGAAATTCCGGACAGGTTGTTATGAGACGCATTGCCCCTATGATAACCACTATGACAACATTGAGCTGTCAGAGCACGATAGCAACAAGAATTAACATGAAAACCCAGAATATAATCTTCTGAGATGATAGCAGCTGATCAGACCCCCTACTGACGTTAGATTGATGACCTATCCCGATGGGAAAGTAGTGGACATTTCCTTGGTTATACAATTTTTAAACTCTTTCCTTTACATCAGGTTGAAAACAGAGAGTAAGCAGCCTAACCATTCAGGAGTTTATGGGCAATAGGTTATGTAAAAAAAAAATATTTTTTTTTAAATTGGGCTATATTACTAAAATGTTAACATTTCTACAGCCTCTATGAATCACAGTGCATTGGCAGCTTCTCTAAGGCAAAGTTCAGAAGAATGTAAAAAACAAGGCTGACAAACCAGCTGACTGTCAGATTCACAGTGATCACATTCTGCAGCCACGTATGTACAGTGAAACATAGAGGCTGTAGAAGCCAAACTGTTTTAAATTTTAAATGAAACCAGACTATAAAAAATATTTTAAACCAAAAACATGTATAAAAATAAAAAACAAATAAAATGAAAAATTGCTAGTTTTTTGTCTAATACTTTGCATTAAACTTTGATAGCATTGTACTGTCAAAATAAAATAAAATAAATACAATTAAAAAAAAAAAAGACTACAAATATATAGAAATAAAGTTTTCCCAGGAATATGGTGTTAAAAAAAAAAAAGCCAAGACTATGAAAAAAAAAAGAAAGTAGTTTTCTGTGGATATTGTGGAAATGAAGGTCACAGGTATTAAAAAAGAAAAATTGAGCGTTTGACTTCTACAGCCTCTATGAATCAGTGCATTGCCGGCTTCTCCAAGGCAAATATAAAACAAGGCTAACAAACCAGCTACCTGTCAGATTAATAGTCTCATTCTGCAGCCGCATATGTACAATGAAACATAGAGGCTGTAGAAGCCAAACTGTGTAAAATTTCAATTGAAACCCGATTATAAAAATTATTTAAAACCTAAAACATGTATACAAATGAAAAAAAAAAAAATTACATAAAATATATAGAATTGCCAACCTTGCATTTAACTTTAATAGCATTGTACTAATAAAATAAAAATAAACAGTAAAATAAAATAGGCCACAAAAATAATAACATTTTCCAGGAATATTGTGAAAGAAAAGAAAAAGGGAAATCTACTGACAAATATGTAATAAAAATTTCAATTCCATGAATATTAAGAAAAAATAAAAAGGGTTAAATATGAAAAAAAACTGAATATTTTGGCTTTTTTCTTTTTGTAAATCTAAGGAAAGGTCTCTTTAGAATATTTAACTTACAACCAATGCATATGGTCTCTCACGAACATATAACTAAATCTCAGAAGTGGTCCTGACTGTCGGGCAGGAGCGGAGCGCCGCTCTGGAGACTGTTCTGCTACCTTTACGACACCTTTCTTGGAAGTAGCTGCTGTTAGACAATAGCGATTCCCGCCGCTCCTTCATAATTTTTGAAATATCTGCGCCAAACATTGGCAGGAAACCTTTCCGCCTTACCAAACAGACAATATTTCTACGCCAGTAAAAATCGTGAAACCAAGAGATCAGGTGACAAAGCAGCATATGGCGAGTCAAACTGAGCTAGTACTAGTGCCGAGAAGACGCTAAAAGCCTCCGACGGCAGCTGTTGTCTTATTGTCGCTTCTAAAAAGGCAGAAAGTTACGATAAAACAAAAAGACCTGACCTCATTAATGTGCATTACACTGTGCGCCATTGGCTGGGCGCAGCGTCAGACAACTGTCACCTTAAATATTAATCTAATGCGGAGGTTTAACCTACAAGACTATCGAAGGAAAGCAAAGACTGGGGAAATCAAAAAACATGACAAACCTGCTGTTAATGAGTGGCTGAAGCAATGCAACAGAACGAAAGTCATTCCACAAATCCTGGGCTTAAAGCGTCCTTGTCCTGTCATACAAAACCTGTAGGGTTTTCTGTCCACATGCTCCAAAACAAAAAACATTAACTGTTTCACATACAGTCCTATATATTTAGAAAATGTCCCAATTCTCAAACACAGAATTTTACATCCACTCTTGGGTGTTTCCTCTACATGAACATTTTTCCAGCACTATAGGTGCAGGAACGACCTTTCCCGCACTTGTCAGCATGCACTGAGCCGGCCGTTGTAAAATAACTTCCCTGTTATGCCAGTGTGCAGTTAGGCAGACAGGAAAGTATGAGCAGAGTAAAAAAAAAATTTTGAGAGGGGTGCGGGTGGTTACGATAAATTTTAAGTTAAATTATATGAAGATTTATCACTTATTTATTAAAAATGAGAGAACAATTGAAAGTACATGGACCATCTAATGAGGTTCCTGTCACATTGTCCCTCCCCCGGTGTATAACATCCGGCCCCACTGCCCCCCCCCCCCCCCGGGTGTATAACATCCGGCCCCACTGCCCCCCCCCCCCCGGTGTATAACATCCGGCCCCCTGCCATGCCGTCTGCCTTTACCAGCATGACAGAATGGCCGGAGGTGCAGAGTTCACCGATACCAGCGCGGTCCTGTAATAGGAGCCACCGGGGTAACAAGTCTGTTCATGACCTTTCTTCCCTTCTAAATCTTCCCCTATCAGCTGTGAGTGATATTATTGAGAAGTGGAAGGAGCCGCAGCAGCTCAGCCACAAAGTGGAGACCCCATAACGTTACAGAGCGGGGGCTGAGTGCTGAGGAGCAGAGGGCAGAAAAGTCACCACCGCTCTGCTGACTCCATAACTGCAAAGTCCAAACCTCCTCTAGTATTAACAGCAGTACAAACACTGCGCCCCCGCCGGGAGCTTCATAGCTGAGCAGCTCCATGCAGCCGTAAATCACCAAGCACAATGCCGAGTGTCGGATGGAGTGATGTAAAGCTGCCACCACTGGACTCTGGAGCTGTGGAATTGTGTTCTGTGCAGTGACGGATCGCAGTGGTCTGTCTGGCATCTGATGGACGAGTCTGGGTTTGGTGAATACCAGGAGAACGATCCTGGATCACTTTGTGCCCGCTGTACAGTTTGGCGGAGGATAATGCTAAGAGCTTGTTTTTCGGGACTCGGTCTCAGCCTCTTAGTCCCAGTGTGGGGAAATCTTAATTCTTCAGCACAAGACATTTTGGACAATTGTAGCTTCACCATATCTCCACCTTGGGGTGGAGATATAGTGAACAGCCTCCCACCCACTCTACACCTGTTCAAATCAACCTAGACCTAAACATGGCCGATTAACCCTTCTCAGCACGCAGTGTGCTGGATCATTTTTCTAGAGATTATAATAGAGATATCTCTCTCTGTCTCTATATCTATCTATCTATCTGTCTCTATATCTATCTATCTATCTGTCTCTATATCTATCTATCTATCTGTCTCTATATCTATCTATCTATCTGTCTCTATATCTATCTATCTATCTGTCTCTATATCTATCTATCTATCTGTCTCTATATCTATCTATCTATCTGTCTCTATATCTATCTATCTGTCTGTCTCTATATCTATCTATCTGTCTGTCTCTATATCTATCTATCTGTCTCTATATCTATCTATCTATCTGTCTCTATATCTATCTATCTATTATCTATCTAGCCTTCTTTCTATCTATCTATCTATCTATCTGTCTCTATATCTATCTATCTATCTATCTATCTATCTATCTATTGCACGTTATTGGTGGAATTCTTCAGTGACCCCTAAGAAGTGGCACCAAACTGGAGCTTTAATATTAAAATATTCACAAAAAGAAAGTGTGCGCATAATAAACACCCGCACATTTACACGTCTCTTGATGCATATACAGGCGCAGCAGATCATTATGTGAAAAGACAGAGACAGGGACTTTGAAACTGAAACAAATGTGAGATGACAGGTGTTTCGACAGGGAACAAACTGCCTACTTCAAGGACACGAGGAGAACAGAAGTAAACAGTACAGTTAATAAACTTTACCCACCAAAACAAAAATGTAGCAAAAAAGGGCAATATATATCAATATATAGAACATATTTAGTCGGTGACTATTTCAGACACCCCATGATCCAATCCGTAGAGCGTGGCGAGGCACGTCCGCTACATTTATTGGTCAGTGATGCAGTAAAACAGTATATAAAGCAGCATTGTTCTCCGCGTGTCACCCAACAGGGGAAGCAGCAATTTTTTTTGACTGATCATTTTGACAAACTTGTCATTACTGTAAGGTTTGAAGCGACAGACTATTAGATCCCGTGTGATAGTCATTGTGCTTTTCAATATACAGACATGCTCGAAGAAATATTCTGCATTAAGTGCTTAAAAAGATGACATTTTCAATAGCAATCTTCTTGAAATAGGCCAAATCGTGCAGGAGCTATTGAGACGCTCCACACGGAGGGAACGCACAGTATGGAGATCCACATGCAGCAGGCATGTTTGGCTTCCTTATATCATTCCTAGAAGACGCATGTCGGTGACTCGAGAAGGATTCCAGAAAATACAAAAAGGGAGAGTTGGAAAATTAAAGGATCTAACTAATTCCCTCAGCTAGATGAGGAATAAAAAGTCACAAAAAAAAACCAAAAAACACACAACAATCACTACAAGGCAAGTTGGACACTTCCGATATTCACGACTCCAGAGCGGACCATTATGCCCCCAACCCTTCGGGGTTTCCTACCCCAAACTCAAAAATTAACGAAAAAAGTATAATAAAAAAAAATAAACTATTACACTTAACGTATAACATATACATACTACTGAAAAGTGATCCATACAGAAAAGAAAGTATGACCCTAGTAGAAGGCTTAGAGGTCAAAGTGAACATTTTAAGATTTTAGTATAATATATATATACAGATATACAGTTGTGCTCAAAAGTTTACATACCCCGGCAGAAGTTTTCCTTTCTTGGCCTTGTTTCAGAGAATATGAATGATAACAAGAAAAAAAAATTCTCCACTCATAGTTATTGGTTGGGTGAAGCCATTTATTGTCAAACTACTGTGTTTTCTCTTTTTAAATCTTAATGACAATCAAAAACAACTAACTAAGTGCACATACCCTGGTGATTTTAGCCTGATAACATGCACAGAATTTGACACAAATGGGTTTGAAAGGCTACTAAAGGTAACATCCTCACCTGTGACCTGTTTGCTTGTAATCAGTGTGTGTGTGTGTGCATAAAAGTTGAGCGAGTTTCTGGGATCCAGACAGACTCTTGCATCTTTCATCCAGTCACTGACATTTCTGGATTGTGAGTCATGGGGAAAGCAAAAGAATGGTCAACGGTTCTACGGTAAAAGGTAGTTGAACCGTATAACACAGGAAAGGGATACAAAAAAAATATCCAAGGAATTGATAATGCCAGTCAGCAGCATTCTTACTGTGATTAACAAATGGAAAATCAGGGGCTCTGTAAAAACCAAACCACGGTCAGGTAGACCAACAAAAATGCCGGCCACAACTGCCAGGAAAATGGTTTGGGATGCAAAGAAAAACCCACAAATAACATCAGCTGAATTTCAGGACTCTCTGAAAAGTAGCGGTGTGGCTGTTTCAAGATGCACAATAAAGAGGCACTTGAAGAAAAATGGGCTGCATGGTCGAGTCGCCAGAAGAAAGCCATTACTGCGCAAATGCCACAAAGTAGCTCACTTACAATACGCACAATACGTGAAATAGCACAGAGACAAGCCTCAAAACTTCTGGAACAAGGTAATTTGGAGTGATGAGACCAAAATTGAACTTTTGGCCACAACCATAAACGTTACATTTGGAGAGAAGTCAACAAGGCATATGATGAAAGGAACACCATTCCTACAGTAAAGCACGGAGGTGGATCGCTGATGTTTTGGGGTTGTGTGAGCTACAAAAAGCACAGGAAACTTGGTAAAAGTTGAAGGAAAGATGAATGCAGCACGTTATCAGCAAATACTGGAGGCAAATTTGCACTCATGAGCCCGGAAGCTGCGCATGGGACGTACTTGGACGTTTCAACATGACAACGATCCAAAACACAAGGCCAAGTCGACCTGTCATTGGCTACAGCAGAACAAAGTGAAGATTCTGGAGTGGCCATCTCAGTCTCCTGACCTCAATATCATTGAGCCACTCTGGGGAGATCTCAAGGGCGCAGTTCATGCTAGACAGCCCAGGAATTTACAGGAACTGGAGGCTTTTTGCCAAGAAGAATGGGCAGCTTTACTATCTGACAAAATAAAGAACCTCATCCACAACTACCACAAAAGACTTCAAGCTGTCATTGATGTTAGAGGGGGCAATACAAGGTATTAAGAACTGGGGTATGTGAACTTTTGAGCACAAATATAATAGAAGTGATATAAAAAATAAATCAACCCCCGAGAAAGAGCTTGGGCGAGAAAAAAACCGCGAGCAACAAAGAAAAAAAAAAAGAAAGAAAGAATGCGCACAAAAGAAAGTGAGCGAGAGCATGTGAAAGAAAAATAAAATGAAAGAGAGAAAAAGTGAACAGAGGGAGAAGAAATGAGGAGAGGAGTTGGCAGCACTTGACGGCAGAGCACTAACGGCATATTCACTCACGGTCACATGACAGGAGCTGCGCCCACAGGTAGTGCGGAGACCAGATCCGCAGGGGAGTGAGGGAAGAGGCCGAGAGGGGAGAAGATTACAGACTGAGGTTTTTGCACTGTTGGGTAATGTAATGATGTGCATTACCACAGAGATTTCCTTCAATCCGTTAGATAAACCCTTTTAACTTCTACATTTCGAGTTCCTTTCAAGAAACTTCTTAACTACGTAAATAAATTAGACAATTACACAACTTGGTCATTTACTTTGCGCATCAAATCCATCATCCAGCCCGAATAATAGGAGGCATCCGTAGACCCCAGTCTGAGACGTCATGTACGGATAGGAGCAAAAAAAAAAGTAAAAGGTTTCGTATATTTCGCTGTCAAGGAAATGTATGCTCCCAGTCATATTAGAAAAGAAAAAAAAAAAAACACATTCACAAAAGATGATTGAAAGTCTCCGCGAAAGTAACATTTATTATATTTACCGTGTACCGATAACTGCTCTTTTAGGAAAAATGAGCCCCTCCTGATAGCATTAGCCCTTATCCCGAGCAGCCGCTGTACGAGGAGCTGGATAAGCACTTTTCTAAAATATGTAAATTTTGCCTTTTTGTTCCCCGCTAGGAAGCTGCGGACTTGGGCAACGGGGAGCGAGCAGTAAGTGAATTATTAAGGCCGCAGTAGGGCACTGGCTGGATGGTACTTTACATGCGCGCCATGTGCCTTCCTGTTCACCCCTCAGGCAGATGGCAGGCTGCCCAAACAGAGCACGGAAAACACCAAACCAACGGGGAAAAAAAAAAGAAGAAGCAGCTCACTGCTCGGCTACAATCGGAGAAGAAAAGGTGAAGAATACCCTGTAATAAGGACGGAGATGATCATCCCTAATACACCGATCAGTAGGCAAATCATTACCATGTCGAAGGTCTTCTCCATTTCATACATTATCGTAAGCAGCAAAATGGGGCCAATCTATAGTTAACAAGACTTTACCTTTAACTTGCACCTCCACCGATATATTAAGCCCACCTAATAGCCACATTAGGTTTCTTGCCATGTCAGCAGCGGATGCATCGCTTGCCTTATCGCTGCACTAAATCGCAGCCCCCGTGGTTTTCATACGAGAGAAATCCACTTTGGAGTCAGGTTATTGCTAACTTATGCAGCTAAATCTTCCTGATAAAAACTGCTGTCGGGAAGCGCGACACCTGCAGTAATAAAAACATGAGCCGGCGGCGGGGGGGGTTATGTTGTACGCGTGCCACAAAGAATGTAAACTCACGGTGACCAGGGGGAATAGGAAATAGAAAGCGACATTGTTAATCGGGTCAGACCCAAAATGACCTGTTGCCTGTTCAACATTTAGCGTGTGACGGCAGGGAATGTACACGAAGCAGCTCTCCGAGGGGCTCCATCATCAGGTGTAGGCCAAAGGAGGGTCTCTTTTGATCTCAGTCTGTCCGGTACATCATCAGGTAAAGGCCAAAGGAGGGTCTCTTGATCTCCGTCTGGCAGGCACATCATCAGGTGAAGGCCATTGGAGGGTCTCTTGATCTCCGTCTGGCCGGTAAATCATCAGGTGAAAGCTAAAGGAGGGTCTCTTGATCTCCGTCTGGCACTGGCAGGTACATCATAAGGTGAAGGACATTGGAGGGTCTCTTGATCTCCATCTCGCAGCTACATCAGGTGTAGGCCATTGGAGGGTCTCTTGATCTCCGTCTGGCAGGTACATCATCAGGTGAAGGCCATTGGAGGGTCTCGATCTCTGTCTGGCCAGTAAATCATCAGGTGAAGGACATTGGAGGGTCTCTTGATCTCCGTCTGGCCAGTAAATCATCAGGTGAAGGACATTGGAGGGTCTCTTGATCTCCGTCTGGCAGGTACATCATCAGGTGAAGGCCATTGGAGGGTCTCTTGATCTCCGTCTGGCAGGTACATCATCAGGTGAAGGCCATTGGAGGGTCTCTTGATCTCCGTCTGGCAGGTACATCATCAGGTGAAGGACATTGGAGGGTCTCTTGATCTCCGTCTGGCAGGTACATCATCAGGTGAAGGCCAAAAAGGAGTTGTTGTTTTTTTGTTTGTTTTTGTTTAATCTCCATCTGGCCGGTATATTCAAATAGATTACAAAAAAAGGTACGGAATAGTAAAGTAGATTATGCTATTGATTCAGCATTAAAAGGAGATGTCCAGAATTCATTTTTATTCATAGGCTTGAGGATGTTGAAAATCACAAGTACAGCTATGCTCACCCTCCGCAAGACTGCTGCTGCATAGGTTTTAGTTGAGGTTACAAAAGAACGCAATACATTCACTGGGTTCAGTGGTGACGTCACTAACAAGCTGAGCACAGTGATTGGCTGCAGCAGTCACACGTGCTGAAGTTGTGATGTCACTGCTGCAGCCTGTGTTCAAAGACTGGAGCAGCGGCAGAGAGTCAGAACTGGATTTGTTTCTGTAGGTTGCTTATTCCATATTTGCAAGCCTTCTGATAATGCTTTAAAATAAAAGTATAAGCTAACATGGGAACCTTTGAGTGATGGATGCCACTGTATGGTATTTGTCATAGGCATTCAGTAAAAACCCAATATAGGATACTAAATAATCATTTTTATTTCTATGATAGTTAGATTAGTGAGTTGTGTTGATAGGCTAGTCTAAAGAAATGTGGTTTCAGGTCACACTTGAAACTGTAGATGCTGGCAATTAACTGGATTGTCTGGGGTAGTGCATTCCAAAAAACTGGTGCAGCACGAGAGAAGTCCTGGAGATGAGAATGGGAGGTTGGGATTATAGAGGATATTTAGTCTATGCCCCTAGAAGAGTTGCACTGCGAGGGGAAACACTATTGAAGATGTCTGTGTCCAGTTGCTGTACTCCAAACTCTTTAGCACGGCTGCCATTATCCTTGACTTATAGTGAAAAAAAAAAAAAAAAAAAAAAAGATCCATAATACAAATACACAATTTTTGAGCTTCCGCCGCACAACGCTGGACAAGAGATACATCTATACTTCTACAATGTGCAAATAATCAACTGTTTTATTATATAGAATTTTTAAAAGGGAGACTATCCAAAATGTGCATGTAAAATCTAATACTGGCAGCTCCTGATTGACAAGGTTTAAAGTACAAAACCAACGCATTTCATATCTGAACTGGACACTTCATCAGATATGGCTGAAATCCATTAAAAACTTACATCATGAGCTTTTCATGACATATCTATTATATAGATGGCATTCTAGCCTATGAGAAAATGGAAGCCTAATAGTGGCATCGGTCAGCCAAACGCAATAATGGCATCCGTCTAACCAATACATCACATTAGATGAAAAAAGTTTGCGACATATCCATTAAATTCAACCAGTGACGGATGCCAGTGTAAGGCGGCCTCAGTTTAAAATATACGCTGGACCCCTTTTACTGTTGTAAAAATGGAGACAATCATCGGAGCCTTACCTAGAAATTCCTACAATGGAGATCCAATGCTCTAGTTATAAACAGTAAGTTTTTCCTATTAAAGCCACAAATCACCCCTAGTTCTAAAACGAGGCGTGTGCCAGAATTTTTGGAGAGGACTCTCCGATGTAGGGACCAGTTTGGACAAAAGACACATATAGAGATATGTAAGTGATGCGGTGAATGCAAACAATTAATACATAATGGGCAGCCGAAGTGACAGGAAGCAGCAGGTGCAGGTCTCTGATCAGCGGGATTGGAAAATTGGCTTGAAATTTCCCCTGTGACTGACTACAAGGGAGGGAAACTGTGTTCTCAGAAGATAGTTAATCAGATCCTATCAATGGCTAATTGCCGCCGGGTTTAGATGAACAGTACCGTCGGCATTAGCCGGATTTCTAACTCCGAAATATTGGAAAAAGACTTAACAGAGGCACCAGGTTAGCTTCATTACTTTTCACAGTCGCGTAAGAAGCGACTGTCACAAGAAAAGACACTTTAGTAAAGAGATAAGACGTTTTTAAGCCACCCAACCATGATGACCAATGGGATGGTCCAATTATCCTCACGGTAACTGGCACTGGATGAGCGTAGGGACAAAAGAAGAACTTTCCTGAACTGGCTACATATTCAGAACCTTTGTATTTCCTCTTCAGGTAATCTAAAACTTCTTGGAATATGAATGTGCAAAATAAGAAAGGTCACGTATGGACGGTTTACACAGGAGAAACCTCACTTCGAGCAAATGAAAACCTTACATCTAATAGGAATCGGCAAGGCAAAGATGAAAACAAGAGAACTTGGTATAGGAATTCCAGAAATAAAGATGGGTTCAGATAAAGGAGTGAACCTTAACAAACAGGTGGACTCAAGTCATATCTGAAGAATAAAGTAGCACAATTCAATAAGACACAAAAGCTCTGAGATGTCACCACAGCAACCGGCCGAGACGCCGATAGAGCAGACACGTTACAGTATGGCTCGGTATTCAACTACTAATGCACTAATAGATGTAGAGCGAGGAGGTGACAGAGCAGCTAAAAAGGGAAAAAAATGACATCCAGACACACACTATATGTAGGTGACCCAAGAATATTGGGACATGTACAAGAGCTTCCATGCCATCCCATTCTCAATCCAAAAGCATTAGCATGGAGTTGGTTCCCCTCACTTTGCAGCTTCTACTCTTCTGGTAGGCAATTTTTTCCCAACAGATGACAGACGTGTGATCCGTCACTGCAAAGAACACGTCTCCCCCAGAGTCCAGTGGTGGCGCCTTACACTACTCGATCAGACGCTCGGCATTGTGCTTGGTGATGTATGGCTGCATGCAGCTGTTCAGTCATGAAGCTCCCAGCGGGGGCGCTGTGTTTGTACTGAAGTTAACACCAGAGGAAGTCTGGACTCTACAGTTATAGGGTCAGCAGAGAGGTGGAGGCTTTTCTGCCCTCTGCTCCTCAGCACTCGGCCCCCCGCTCTGTAACATTACGGGGTCTCCACTTCATGGCTGAGTTGCTGCAGTTCCTTCCACTTCTCAATAATATCACTCACAGATGATAGGGGAAGAGGAAGAAGAAATGTCCTAAACGGACTTGTTACACCAGTGGCTCCTATTACAGGACCGCGCTGGTATCAGTGAGCTCTTTACTAGCAATTCTGTCACATGTAAAGGCAGACGGCATGGCGGGGAACCATAGATTATACACGGGGGTGGGGTGAGGGACCAGAGATTATACATCGGGGGGGGCGAGAAACCAGGAGGTTATGCACCGGGGGCGAGGGATTGGAAGTTAAACACTTGTTCCAATGGAACTGAATTGAAAACCTGAATTCAATGATTAAGACGTGCGTCTCGATATTTTTGTTCATATATGTTATGTTCACAGTGGTAACTTTGGGGTGGGGTAAATAAAGATAAGGGGTAAAATAAGGGAAAAGTAACAACACATTTAAAAGATACTTGATCTTGCTCCATGGACCGTACGCCCATCCTGGTTTTGTGATGGATACACAGTATCTTCCCTCGTTACAGTTAGGCTACGGTTACAACCAGAGGAAGTCGTAGAGGAAATCCACATCAGCCAAGCAACGCCATATTGGGCAGATTCTGGTGTAAATATACATATATACTCATCTGTCCTGCACTAATGTGCTAACACTAGCCTGGCCTCCAGCACTGACATGACATCACACGTGATTGGCTGCAGTGGTCACATGTGACAGGTTATTGCTGGAGGTTGGATACACCGCAACCGGCGGAGAACGAGATGAAAGTTGTCACTGGAGCTCCGGTTGGGTTTCGATGCCGATTCTAACTTCTACATTAAACTCAATGGTGAAGTCTTATTAATTGCTCATATCTCATCCATTTTGCTGTTGTTCCATCCCGTGCAGATTTCGGTCTGAAAATCCATAGCAAATCCAGTGTGTGTGTGTGTGTGTGTGTGTGTGTGTGTGTGTGTGTGTGTGTGTGTGTGTGTGTGTGTGTGTGTGTGTGTGTGTGTGTGTGAACATACCCTTACAGTAGTTCGGTTATAAACCAACTGATGGCGCATCAACGGATCCCAAAAGGCAGATGGCACTAACTTACAAGTTGGTCCGTCATTTTCAAGCTGCATGAAATGTTATTTCTCTCATCAATTTAATAGACTTTTTGACAGACGCTACAAAACCACCAACTGAAATGTGAACAGAGCCGTATCAGAACTGTACCTTTTAACAAGCCGAGCACTTGGCTGCCAATTACCCGAATGACCAGGAATAGACATTAATCCATTGGAAGCAAACAATAAAAGTTCCTATTGGATGACCGCGAGCAGAAATTTGGGGAAGTTATACAGAAAATCTCATGTTTCTGTAACTTTTCATATATTTGCTGAAATTGGAATCCCCCAGTGAGAAGCGCCTGATTCAAGTGACTAATCCGCATGAATATTGGCACCCGATTGCACATTTTCAAGGTTTCATCTTCTCTCTAGTCTTCGATTTACGTGTAACCAGCTTTGACATGTAATATGGATGTAATTTGCAGGGTATGTTACACAAACAAGCATCTTTGTAAGAAATTTCGTTGCGGACCCCGCTGAGAAAACCACTCTCTGTATTCTACTAACAGCATGTATATGCTTTGTGGAAGGGGGCAGGTTAGGCACGGTGGATTGGATAGGCAAATTTTTGCAAATGAAGAGATGAGGTTTTTGGAGTAATAGACCCATCATTATTCCTTATCAAGTAAACCTACCCTCTCGGCTCATACCAGTTAATAATGCTAAGGAGACACATTCTTAAAGGGATATCCCACAAAAAGTTAAATTATTCTCTATCTGAATGATTGGAGATTAGTTGTTGATGGCTTGTGGTCCTACCCCAGCCATCCTGAGCCCTGAGAACAGAGGTTCTTCAGTCTCGTTCTAAATTGATCATGATTGGTCTCAACTCTATTCATTGTCTATGGGAATACCAAGTGCAAGTCCTCTAGACCATGGACGGAGCAAAGTTTGAGTATGCACACCTCCACTGTGACCAGGACAGACAGCCAGAGCCACGTTCTTGAGTATCCAAAGCTCCAGACAACCAGAGCCCCGTTTGGGAGTATCCAAAGCTCCAACTTTTAGTACTGTTGGTGATCACTGGGGGTCCGAGAGCTGTGATTCCCAAGTCATCCTTGATTATAAGTGGACTTAAATTTTTGGGGATAACCCTTTAGTAGAGTTTATGCCTCTTCGATACTCAACAAGAAAGAAACCTTATGAAGATAAAAACGGGATTCTTCTACCATTCCCAGCAGTGGAGGCAAAACTGTTGTACTGTATACGGCTCTAAATCTGAACAGCCGGCATTTGTATCGTACAAAGCATTGAGATATTAGCACACAAATGAAAAAATAAACTAATAGAGGATAGTCACCGAGGAGCAGTCATAGGATATATATGGAGATTTCCCTTTACAGAATTTTTTAGATTCATCCAATGTACAAAAGGTATTCTATTCAGGCAGGAGTTATTGCTTTCTTGCAGAAAAAATAGGGAATCAAGGGAAGAAAAAAAGTTTTTGAAAAACTGAAAGAATTAAAGAGGTGCAATCCCAACATTCACTTAAAAAGATAATTAAGGTACCTGTGAAATTCTATCTTTTAGGGTGGTGTTTCCAGCAACACAATGTGTAGTGAAAAACCAAAAGGAGCTGCAACACTTCCCTAGAGCTGCAGACCCAACATTTTGAGGATCTAGGAGTCAACACCAATCAGTAAGTGTTCACGTATCTTAGAGTCATGCCATAATTTCCTATCATGGGGGAACTCCACAGCTTGTGGATGAGATTTCTTAAATAGGACCTGTTACTTGATCAAAATAAATAGAGTTAAATACATTCTAAACATCCCTGAGCTCCCCCGATTCTGCAGTTCTTTTCAGTTTTGCGGTGCTTCGCTCCATTGCAGAGATATTCACATTCATTGCTTTTGAACCGCAGTATGTGAAATTTCTGCTTATAGTTCAATTAAATGTTTAAGAGTCTTCTCTGGGGGGGCGGATGATTTCACACTTCCTTCCCAGATACTACCAATCACAGCTTGGCATCTGCTAGATCAGTTGCTGTGATTGGCAGGGTCTGGGAAGAAGGTGTGAATGCATCCGCCCCCAGAGAAGACTCAGAAGAAACATACAGTTGACCAACAAGCAGAAATTTCACATACTGCCGCTCCAAAAGTAACAACTATGAATATCTCTGCAACGGAGTGAGACAGCGCAAAATGGAAGTGTGTCAGAATCAGGGGAGCCTAGAGATTTTTTTTTACAAGGTATTTATCTCAATCGTTTGAGCAAGCAACAGGTATTCTTTAAAGTCAGACTTTGCAGGAAATTTTTGATAGGCAAGTCCGCTGAGTGGTCCCATGTGGACCTACCCTTAAAAAAAAAAAAAAAAAAAAAAAAAATGGCCAAAAAAAAGCCAGAAATGGAGAAGAGGGCACTATTTACAACGTTTGAGAGTTAACATACATCTTCATGGCCCTGATCATCCAAAGCTTTCTGACCTATAGTTAATTTTGGTTGAGTTGTTAACCAGTGTAACTTTCCAAGTTTTATCTTTTAAATCCTGCAATGATCTGAAAATCATCAACCACGTGAAAAAGATAACCAGTTATCCTAAAAATATTTCACAATGGTATCAAAGGAGTTAAAAAGAGATCGGCATTGTGAATTTCGAACATCATACTCTGCATTCAGAAACCCCAAGTGGTGGAAAGCCGAAATCCAAAAGGTTTTTCTCATTTGAAGAGAAGCAAATGACTCCAGTTTCTAGGCAACTAAAGAGAAATCCCAGAGAGCGAGGGAGAGAATAGAGATGAATAAAACAGCATATTGCTAGCTGCCTCTCGAAAACAAATTCATTGCTATTGATGGGACCCAGCATGGTCATTGCCAAAACGCTGGATTTATTTACCACTTCTTCAGGTGGCACTGTACAGCACGTCACTCAATGCTTCCGATGAAGATCTTTACTCAGAGAACCAAACCCAAGGATCACAACAACTTGAGAGTAAAGTTAACGCTCAACTCGATCAGGACAACAAGGCAGAAAACCAACTAATCTTCAGATCAAGTCAACTGGAGTACAGTCAACGAGAAAAAGAAAAGCTACTGTATATCAATAAAAAAAACTTTCAAAGGGATCAGCAAGTAGGGCTTTGGGTCCAGCATCCACCATCACAAAGCAATAACTTTGTCAAAACAATGGAGGACTTTGCACCAACTTTTACTTTTATAGGAAAGCTAAATTCAAGAACCTGCTGGATCGACACCATCAAGAACGGGAATGACCACTGGCGAACTGAAACAAGAAAAGCGGGAAAGAACTGCCTGACGAGCAATGATCGATCGAGTAATACTCAACTGGACAACAACTCAATAACAAAGAGCGATTTCAAAACAAAGTAGTTGTTTTTATCAGTTATGGACTAGCAGCTATGTGCATCCGAGTTCAACGCTGCCCCCAGCACTGATTAGCAGCTTACTGTCAATATACAATGTACACAAAAAGCTGCCAATCAGTGCTATGGATGGGGTTAGATTTCGGAGTATGGCTACATCTACAGCAGAGAGAAAACTAATCACAACTGCTGCACCCATTGGAGGAGTTTGGTCAAGAGAGGCGCTTCCACTGAATTGATGAGGACTCCAGATGTAAAAAAAATATATGAAAGGAAATAACGTCATGGAATTTTCAAACCCCAACGTAGTCTGTTAAGTTTTTTTTCTTAAAAAGTGCAAATATTACAACTCCTAGATTAAAACATGACGCGTTTCGACTGAACGAGCCTTTATCAGGTGTCTAAAGAGAAATACCCAAGAGAAAGCCCACTTATGGGTGGAGTCTCCCAAAGCGAGGATCCAATCGTTATTACTCTCTTGTATGCTCATCTTCGCAATTTTTAAAGAATAAAACTATTTTTAACGGACCAGGTTGAGGTTTAAAACTCCATGACATTTTTTCCACCTTCATATATTTTTAGAGTAGAAGCGCCTCTTTGAACCGAACTCCTCGAATTTCTACACGTTAAAAACGTTTTCTGGAGAGAACTTTTCACAGTACACCAGACTGGCAGCAAGCCTTCTGAAGGATTCCTTCTATTACAAATGATCTCTAATATTGTGCCTACCTGCACAACCTTACCAGGTGAGAAAATACCCAACATCTCACCTCACCATCATAGCCACATTAACTACGCTTAGATAGTGCTCCTTTCTTCCCTTCATTTCCAGGATACAACTGCTGCACCGAGTAAACTAAGTGATACATCACTGGAATCAGGGTATTTTTCCCTACATTATGCTGTTCTCGGATAAGGTAGCAAAATCCTGGTGACAATTTCCCTTTCATGGAAATCTTTCAATGGATAACTTTAAAAAAAAAAAAAAAAAAAAAAAGCCCTATTAGGGGCCCACACAAATTCTCTTCCTCCCATCGTAAGAAAATTGAAAATAGAGTTGGACAAGAAGCCATGACAAGTTTTTCTTAAGTTTTGAGATGTGCTTTTTCGAGATCTAGCATTTTTGAGAGCACCTCGAAAAAGCCAATCTGCAATTCTCAACACTCTCCAGTGAAAATTCTGAACCCCCCCCCCCCCATTTCCATTCCTATCCAGATTTGTTGACTGCATTTCCAAGCAACTTTCAGCAATTCATCTACCCCAACTATAAAATGACAGGTCTAGCTGCTGCAGACTAAGAAACTACCGGCCAGATTCCATGATGGTTTGGTTGGGTCAATGGTCCAAAAATAAGATTGTTGTAATGGTTGATTCGCTAGACAAAATTCAAGGAGGGCCTGGATACCTTTCTTGAAAAATATTACAGGTTATGGGAACTAGATTCTGTGATCTAGGAATCTAGTCTGATTGCTATATGTGGAGTCTGGAAGGAATTTTTCCCCTAATATGAACCTATTAGTGTCTGCCCCATGGGGTTTTTGCTTTCCTCTGGATCGATAGGTTAGACTATAGGTTGAACCCGATGGACTTAAGTCTACTTTCAACCTTAAAAACAAATTTTGTGACTGTTCCTAAAAGGTCCAAGGTCTTTGTTAACTTCTGGATTTTCCGCCAGCTCCACCGAAATGAGAGTACCTGGGTTGGAGAGGGGCCATGAAAGTGTTCGCTACGCCAAAAATATTACTCCGGCAGGGGCTGGAGATGGAGAAGAGTTTGTAGCTAGGCTCACACCAACGTGTACGCCGCTTGTCCGACACTCCTAATTCAAGAAGGCACGTTCGCCTCTTCATGAATCAGGATAGTCTGACTCCAGCACACACGCGCATCAAGACCGGCGTGACCAGTCTTGCTATATCGGGCCCTTAGTCCCAGATTCATCAAGACCAGTGATTCTCTCTCCGGTCTTGATGAGGGGGCGTGTTGGAGCAGACACTCTTGGCACATTAAGAGTTATGAATTGAGAATGTCGAATAAGTGGTGTACACCTTGGCGTCAGCATCGCCACAAATCCCACACCAGCCCACTTTGTCAGAAGACACATTTTGTTTTGGTGAAACCTCACATTGCACAAAAAAAGCAACTTTCCTAAGCTTTTTTTGGCCAAAAATCAGGATTAAAAGCTTTGATGACTCATCCACCGAAATAAAAATGTTAATTTTTCCAATTGTATATTTTTTAAAAATCAGCCAATTCAGAAACCTCTTCATGTTCTTGGCCACCAGAGATGCGAAATAATCAGATTTCTCAGGCAGCTACTGGGTTAAGAAGAGAAGTAATCCAACAAATCTCACACATGTAACTTAATAACCGGTTTCATCACCTTTAGAAGCTATAATTGCAATCAAACTCCTCCAATAATTTGCTATCGCACTTTTCCATCACTGTTTACAGAACTGCATTAATTCAGTCACATCGGTAGGTATTTGTGTGAATTCCTCATTTCACATCCTGATTGCTTTCAAGAAAGACTTGGACTGGCCTAGAAAATATTATTACTCCTCAGATGTATGATCGGCTTCGTGTTTTGAGTCACTGGAAGCCGAAGCGTAATTGGGTTATGTAGATAGACAGATGACGGGATATTTTCCACTTTCGACTCATCTGTTCATAGATCATTATCTCGATCTGCCAAACTGCTTGGAGTCCAACCAGAGGATTTTTTTTTTTCCCAATACGACTCAAGAATAGAATTTTGCATCTCTGTAGCTGTGACCTTTCCCATAGTGAATAATTGTTGGCCATATTTTATGAATTCTATGGAATGTCCATTCTCTTTCGAATGCCACATCGTACTTTGCTCTAAAATTGGTGCACATCCAAAAATTTGCAAGTAGAGGAAAAATGTTGAGGTGCAACATTAAAACAGTAACGACTCGTAGAGTTACAGATTCAGACTCGTAGAAGTGCGGCAAGACACAAAAAGGAGTAGAACAGATCCATATAATCCAACCTGTCCGGTATAGTATCCATGTCAAATCAGCAGGTAATAAGAAATACCGGCTCACAATAGATGGATTGAGGAGCGAGCAGTTTCCAAAACAGTTGGGTGACGGAACATCTAGACGATAGGATGATAATATCGTATAACACAG
This sequence comes from Phyllobates terribilis, assembly GCF_046119375.1. Taxonomy (NCBI): domain Eukaryota; kingdom Metazoa; phylum Chordata; class Amphibia; order Anura; family Dendrobatidae; genus Phyllobates; species Phyllobates terribilis. The sequence goes on from NW_027362991.1 coordinate 45,205, forward strand.
TCATACAGAGTATGGCACAGCTTGCCAAGCATGTACTATTCCTTTTCTTTCGAATGCCTCATTCATGTAAGATTTTGATCCAAAAATCGGTGCACATCTTTAAAGTTTTAAAAAAAAATTGGCCAACCTTCAAAGAAGGTGTAAAAAGTGTCTAAAATAAAATTAGGGGAACGGGACACACGCCACTTTTTCATCTCCGTTCCCAAATGAACCCTGGAACATTTTCCATAGCAAATCACTGATTTTTTTTCTCCGATTCCATGGGCATTTTTGCTTCTTTACACAAAACATTCCACCAAAACGAAAGGATTATCAGATTTCTTTTTAAAATGGCCGATGTGAAGAAATAACTTCTGCTCGCCTGCGACTGTCGTGGATGCTGAAGTGGTTATGAAGGTCCATCTACCCAGCCATGACTACTACATCCAATCACTGGCCTCAATAATATTGCCCAGTTGGCACACGACCACTAAGATCAGCGAAGCAGCAGTCATGTATGAGTAGTTGGATCACCACCACTACAGGGCGGCTAATAAAAATCGAAGGGACCAAAAGAATGGAAGATTAGTAATTAGTAATTTTGAGATTAGAAAAATTTCCAAATACATAGTCATTTATTAAAAAACAATTTTGCACGACCTATCCAAAGGGGTTGTCCACTATATTATTATTCTTATGACAGGTACTCAAAATCAGAACGGTGGAGGTCCGAAACCTAGCACCCTCACCAATCAACTGATAGCAGCCCTGACAACAGCCGGACGTATACAGACTAACTGGAAGAACACTGCTCTGTAGACTGTAGAAGGTGAGACGCATATCTCAGCAATGGCCACTGCCATTGGTGGTGGCGGTGGTGTGTGTGTGTGGAGGGGGTGTTTACTTATGCAATACAATAGTAAAAACTCATTAATATGTGTATGCAGGGATGTGGACTGTCTTACCCTGTGTTCTGGTCCCTGAAGACAACGATTGTGCTGTGTGCATAGAGTTAAGCGGTTTTACATGCAAGGTGTTATGGTAGTGTAGAACATATAAGTAATGTAACATGTGAATAGTGTATAGTAAAGGGTAAGCATAGGACTCGATTTAGAACAACATAAGTACGGTTTATATAGCAAATGGTTTAGCAACAGCATAGGACATAGGATAAGAACAATAGGTTTAGTCTATAGGATAGGAAATCGTTAATGTTAGAACTAGCCCAGTGGGTGGGAACTAGTGTTGATACCTGATAGTGTGTAGTTAGAGAAGTGCAGTGTCAAGGTCAAGTTCAGGTGCAGTGAGCTGCTAGGGGCAGCATGGGCCAACCATTCAAGGCCGTACCGATAACCCTGATGCACATTCCTGTAGCATCTGGAGTCTAGGGCTCGGGACAGAAACCAAGGAGCGGGTCTGGTCTGCTGACATCTCGAGGTCTGTGGATGTGGAATTACATGGGGGCAGGTGGCCGGTCCCGGGTGCACTGCCAAAGCGGACAGGAAATCCCTGAGGCTGATGGAGTCAGTGGGCTTAGGGGTAGTCCAGAACGAACGGGTGGCAGGGCTAAAGAAGTACAGTACTGAGGAGGCAGGAAACTTGAATTGCTGTGCCCTAGCCCACATGTCACCACCTGATGAACGTGAACTGGTCAGTAAACGTTTTCCTGTTGTAAAGAACTTTGTGTCTCCTGAATTGTTCGCATATAGCAAATTGTGCATCTGTACAGCTGCACCCTGCCATCACTATAGACTCTTACTTTTTTTTTTTTTTTACAATATCCTATGCAATCCCGTCCCCTTGCAATAAAACCCAATGAATGTTTAGATAGGTCCAACCTTAATTTTTCAGTAAAGGGAATAGCTCAGCAGGCTTTTGCTACATAATCTGAGAGCAGCATAATGTAGTGAGTGAGACCCTGATTCCAGTAACATAGTAACATAGTTTGTAAAGCCGAATAAAGACTTGCGTCCATCAAGTTCGACCGGTTAGTTCTGTAATTGCTAAAGTTGATCCAGAGGAGGGCAAAAACCCCAAATGATTTGGCCAATCTTCACCTGAGGAAAAATTCCCTCCCGACTCTGAAACCAGCAGTCAGAATAAATCCCTGTATCAACCTACTATTTTATTTTATTTTTAAGTATATGCTGAAATCTGCCTGGTATCTAGAAATGCATCCAGTCCCCGCTTGAACTGGTTTAGTGAATCCGACACTACCGTCTCCTCACTCAGTGAATTCCATATTCTCACTGCTCTTACCGTAAAGAACCCCTTCCTATGCTGGTGCTGAAACCTTTTCTCTTCCAGTCTTAGTGAGTGCCCTCTTGTTACCGTAATATCCCTCCTTTTGAACAAATCCCTGGCAAGGTCTCTATACTGTCCCCTAACATATTTGTACACATTTATTATGTCCCCCTCAACCTTCTCTTTTCCAGGCTGAATAGTCCTAGTTTTGCCAACCTCTCTGGGTATTGCAGTCCCTCCATTCCCTTTATTAATTTTGTTGCCCTCCTTTGTACCTTTTCAAGCTCATTTATATCCTTTCTATATATTGGGGCCCATAACTGAGCACAGTATTCCAAGTGTGGTCTGACCAGTGCTTTGTACAGTGGAAGAACAATGTTCTCATCCTTTGCAGCTATACCTCTTATGATACATCCCATTACCCTGTTTGCCCTTACAGCAGCGGCCTGACTTTGGGCACTCCAATTTAGTTTGCTATCAATCAAGATGCCCAAGTCCTTCTCCATCTCTGAATTCCCCAATGATTTCCCATTCAGTGAGTACTGGTGACTTCCATTTTTCCTTCCCATATGTATGACCTTACATTTCTCCTCGTTAAACCTCATTTGCCATTTAATGCTCCACCTACCCAGCTTATCCAAATCCCTCTGTAGGTCTGCACTGTCCTCTTTTGTATTAATTGTTTTACATAACTTTGTGTCATCTGCAAATATTGATATTTTACTATTTATCCCGTTGACTATGTCGTTAATAAAGATATTAAATAACATTGGGCCTAGTACAGACCCCTGTGGTACCCCACTAGTGACGCTTACCCAATCTGAGTATATTCCATTTATAACCACCCTCTGCCTTCTATCCTTTAGCCAGTTAGCTACCCACTTGCAGACGTTTTCCCCCAGCCCCATCATTCTCATTTTGTATACCAACCTATTAATTTGTATACCAACCTATTAAAGTGATGTGTCAAATACTCGGCTGCGTTTTTGTTTCAATAAAATAAGGGTTTCATCAGCACGAAATTATTACTACAGGTCTAGGTGTTTCCTGCCTCCACCTCTGATTGACAGAAAGATGCCAAATCAGTGCTATAGGCAAGGTTATATACAGTACAACATTCCGAGCCCAGCTAAATAAACTAAGTGACACATTGCTGAAATCAGGATCTCTGTCCCTATATCATACAGCAGTCAGATTACATATTTTCTTAGATGCAAAATTCATGCATCAAAACATACCGGGGAGCACGTTGGCTCCTATGCACCTATGGCGCTTTGCAGCGCTGGGGTCCTTGGTTCAAATCCCACCAAGGACAACATCTGCAAGGAGTTTGTATGTTCTCCCCGTGTTTGCGTGGGTTTCCTCCGGGTTCTCCGGTTTCCTCCCACACTCCAAAGACATACTGATAGGGAATGTAGATTGTGAGCCCCAATGGGAACAGAGATGATAATGTCTGTACAGCGCTGTGGAATTAATGGCACTATATAAGTGAGTAAAATAAATAAATACTGGAAACACCCTCTACAGGATGCAATACATATGACAATAACTGGGTGGCCACGTAGCACAGCATCCACAACTCGTGACAGACCATCACAAAATCCTGTTTTGTAAGAGGAGAAAAAAACAAAACTGGTAATCTCAGGGCAAAAATCCTGGGAAATGCAGAGCCAACAACATGCCAAGGAAGGACACCTCTTTATCGTAGACCAATGATAAAAGATTTCAGGCACCATTTCCAAGGGAAGATGAGGAGATATATAGTGTTTATTCATGCACTATCACTCATCCTAAAAGGCCCCAATTCACATTAGATAGCTGTCAGATGACATTTCTACCTCCCAACTCTTCAATATACAGGAACATCCGGCTAGGGACTCCTGCGTCTTCTATGAGAAAGCCGCTGCCACCAAACTCCTGGTTAGCAGTGGCTTACCATCATGGAGAACAGGTTTGGCCACTGAAATTCATCAGATATCCAGATCGGAGGGTGCAGCCATCTTTAATATAATGTGTATGGGTACATCTATAAAACCATATGAACATGTGTGACGACAGCTTGTAATCTTAATTAGCTAGACGTCTAGATTTGTTAGGCCAAGAGAAATACACTATTGTGTGTGTGTTGACACTTGAATGTATGCGTTTCTTTGGCTGGTCAAGAAGAACCATGACTCAGGATAGAACAATAGTGTTTGTTAATATGCTGATTACATATTGTACTAAGCCAGCTAGTTGTTGATTTACAGATACCAACTACGTAAATTGATTAAATGCTCGAAAAATGAGACCTGAGCCCTGCACCTTTCCCCCTGACCTGTGAATGATGACCTTGGCCACATATGTAAATATAAAAAAGTTTTCTGTCCTGCTGCAAGCGGAATCAAAGAATCAGAGACTCTTCAGGACAGTAGTTTGGTAGCCTGGCTCCATCCAGAGAGACACAGATTTGGATTCTACAGGATTCCAGCCCAAGTGTACACGACAATGGCTAGAAGGATACAGATCTGCTCCATTGGCCATCAGAGAACTCATGGATACATTTGGGGAAACAAGGTTGGAACAATGAGGTCACCTGACCCCATGGATATGTTTGGGGTTGCCAGGTTGAGACCATCTGGTCACCAGGAACCCATGCAGACACTCGGAGAAAGCCATGTTAGGACAATGAGGTCACCTGGAACCCATGGAGTTGTTCAGAGAGGCCAGGGTGGGAATCTCGGGTCCCCTGGCCTTGTACCTCGATGGACTGTCAGCTTCCTAAGCTTGCCATTACCTCCTCTCTGTGGGTTTCCACCCAAAGCGGGAGGCCACTGGTTGAGGTAGTTGGCCCTGGAAGTCCCAAAGTTGCATCTGATCTGTTCCCAGTGGACCAGCAGAAAGGTAAGACGGTAATTTTGCACCATCTTAGGTATTTGCTGGGACTGTTCTATGTTATCTTCTATCCCTCACTTCCTCCTTCGGCCTTACTCAGTGGTCTTCCACAACCACCCACAAAGATGGCCACACTTTGGACCTCATCTTCACCCGCCTCTGCTCCCTGTCTAACCTCTCAAACTCACCCCTCCCTCTTTCTGACCACAACCTACTTACATTCTCTACCCTTTCCTCTCCAGATGCTCAATCCCTACTCCACCAACTTGCACACCCTCGCAGAAATCTTAAACACCTTGACCTACACTCAATCTCTGAATCCCTTCTCCCTCTTACAGACATTAGTTCCTTACACGATGCAGACGTTGCTGCCACTTTATACAACACCACAACAGCTGCAGCTCTCAATTCGGTCCCCCCACCCCCCCACACACATACCAAAGCTCGCACAATCAACAGGCAACCCTGGCACACCAGCCTAACTAAAGAACTGCAACGAGCATCCAGGGTTGCTGAGCGTAGATGGAAAAGGTCCCACTCCAATGAGCACTTCACTGCATTCAAACATTCCCTCACTACCTTCAAGTCCACGCTCACTGCAGCAAAACAAACATACTTCTCATCTCTCATATCTTCTCTGTTTCACAACCCCAAACAACTATTCAACATCTTCAATTCTCTCTTCCGCCCCCCAGTGCCTCCTCCTTCTCCTCTTATTTCAGCTGAAGACTTTGCCTCATTCTTCAAGCAGAAGATGGACACACCATCAGACAAATCGTTCACCTAAAGTCCCCACAGCCCCTCCTCATATCCACTCAACCCTCCTCCTCCAAAACCACCTTCTCCATCATTACGGAAGATCAACTTTCCACTTTACTCTCCAAATCACACTTCACCACCTATGAACTTGACCCAATCCCATCCCACCTCAACTCAAACCTTACCACTATCTTCATCCCAACCCTAACCCACCTTTTCAACCTGTGACTAACAACTGGCGTCTTCCCCTCATGCTTCGAACATGCCTCAATCACACCTATCCTCAAAAAGCCCTCCCTAGACCCTTAGTTTCTGATTAGCTATCGCCCCATATCACTTCTCCCCTATGCCTCAAAACTACTGGAACAACACGTCCATTCTGAACTGTCCTCCCACCTCTCCTCCTGCTCCCTCTTCGACCGCCTATAATCTGGTTTCCGACCGCACCATTCTACTGAAACTGCACTGACTAAAGTCACAAACGACCTACTAGCTGCCAAATACAAGAGACACTACTCTTTCCTCCTCCTCCTGGACCGGTCATCTGCCTTCGACACAGTGGACCATTCCCTCTTACTACAGACGCTCATCTCTCGGCGTCACAGACTTGGCCCTATCCTGGATCTCCTCAGACCTAACAGATCGGACATTCAGTGTTTCCCACTCACACACCACCTCCTCATCTCGCCCCCTATCTGTCGGTGTTCCCCAAGGTTCAGTTCTAGGACCTCTGCTCTTCTCCATCTACACCTTAGGCCTGGGACAGCTCACAGAGTCTCATGGGTTTCAGTATCACCTCTATGCTGATGACACACAGAACTACCTCTCTGGACCCGATATCGCCTCCCTACTAACCAAAATTCCACTATGTCTGTCCGTTAGCTCATCCTTCTCTGCTAGATTTCTAAAACTTAACATGGATAAAACAGAATTCATCATCTTTCCACCATCTCACTCAACCCCCCCAACTGAGCTATCAACGTCAATGACTGTCAACTCTCCCCAGTCCCGCAAACTCGCTGCCTTGGGGTAACCCTGGACTCTGACCTCTCCTTCAAACTACATATCCAAGCCCTTTCTACTTCCTGCTCACTTCAACTTAAAAATATCTCCCGGATCCGCACATTCCTCAACCATTAATCTGCAAAAACACATAGGGCATGCCCTCCTCTCCCGCCTCGACTACTGCAACCTCCTGCTCTGTGGCCTCCCTTCAACACTCTCGCACCCCTTCAATCTATCCTAAACTCCGCTGCCCGACTAATCCACCTGTCCCCCCGCTATTCCCCGGCCTCTCCTCTCTGTCAATCTCTTCACTGGCTCCCCATTACCCAGAGACTCTAGTACAAAACCCTAACCATGGCATACAAAGCTATCCACAACCTGTCTCCTCCATATATCTCTGACCTAGTCTCCCGGTACATACCCGTACGCAACCTCCGATCCTCACAAGATCTCCTTCTCTACTCCCCTCTTATCTTCTCTTGCCACAATCGCATACAAGATTTCTCCCGTGCTTCCCCTCTACTCTGGAACTCTCTACCCCAACATTTCAGACTCTCGCCTACCGTGGAAACCTTCAAAAGGACCCTGAAGACCCACCTCTTCCAACAAGTCTACAACCTGCAATGACCACCGCTCCACCATATTGCTGCACAACCACCAATACCCTCACCTACTGTATCCTCACCCATCACTTGTAGACTGAGCCCTCGCTCCTCCTGTACCAGTTGCTGTCACGTTTTGTTCAAGATTATTGTCATTGTTTTCGCCATGTATACCCCTTTCTCATATGTAAAGCACCATGGAATAAATGGCGCTATAATAAATTATAATAATAATAAAGTTATTGTCTGTTGATGGTTCAATAAAAGTATTACTACACTGTTTTACCCTCACTGTGTTATCTGAGTAGTATTATGCCCACGGAAGACCCCAGGTCTTCACAACATGTCCCTATACAATAAAGAAACTTAAAGCCCAATTATTGTATGAAGATCACATTTACTGAGATATAGATAAATAGATCTCTCTCTCTCTCTCTCTCTCTCTCTCTCTCTCTATCTCATGGACAACCCCCTTTAAATGACTTATTTCATCATAGTCACCTTCTCCAGGTCCAGCGCAGCCTCTCTGCCACTGCCAGTCTTTCTTTACTGTCTGCAGAGGTGTTGTCAAGACTACAGCTCATTTGACCGCTGCAGCCAATCACTGGACTCAGCGCCTCTGGCTATTAAGACTGCACCAGCCATAGAGCCAAGTGATTGGCTGCAGCGGTCATGTGTGGTATAGTCAAAGAGAGCCCGGAAATGCAGTGGAGAGGTTGTGTTGTACTAAGGGAAGGTGAGAACAGACAGCGTTTTTATTTTTAGACGTCTAAGAGCCGATTAAAGGAGACCCAGGTAAAAGGGGGGATAACCCAGCAATAGTTAATTCTAGATTTCCGTTCACCGGCTGCCATCCCCCAGCCTTCTTACATAAAACTTCACTCTCTTTCCAGCGAGAAATACCAAGGAGATGCCTATTTTTACACTTACCGGGTTATTCCAAGCAATTTAAAATGCAGAGACAATGTTCACTCGCTGCAAAAAGCAATTGCCATTTTCAGATGACTAATTATTTATTTACTCCGCACTGTACTAATACAGTAAAGGATCGGCTGATTGACAGGACAAGGTAGCAAAACCGCATTCTCATACATCTATATAAATATGCAAAAAAACATTCAATTATCTGCAAACACGCGCCTGGGCTGGAAAAACACTGATTACACCTCTCCGCTACAGGGATCACAGAAAAGCCATAGGGTGAGAAATGAAAGCGCATTTCTAAGTGTTGGTATCATGACAACACAAGAAGTGTGGAGTACAGTTTATTGAGACGCAGCCATGCGGATCGCTCCTTTATTAAGATTCCAGACTGTGAAATGAATACATTGTGTCGGGAGATTGTTACATGCCAATGTCAGGAGAGATCTATAAAGCCCGATCACAGAGATCAGATTATATTGCTTGCTGGACAGATTTCTAACGACCCAGATGCTACAATGAAATCTGAAGGGCCATAATGGCGAAACTTAACAGCGTACCGGTCCCTTCATACAAAAGAAAAAAAATCTATGCCCAACAAGAGGTTAAATGGAGCCAACTCCCACGCTCTGTAAATCGGGGGGCCACTATTTTTGTGCGGTTCATCTATTTCCTTTCCCAAACTTTCCAACACGCACCAGCTTTTGTCTAAAGACTCATGTGCCCTGAACTGGAAGCCTCTGTTATGCACACATGCCGACTGATAGACAGGAAAGCATGAGCAGAGGCAAAAGCTGGGCCGCCCCGTCCTCACCTCCGGCAGCGAGACAAAGGGCCGCCCCGTCCTCACCTCCGGCAGCGAGACAAAGGGCCGCCCCGTCCTCACCTCCGGCAGCGAGACAAAGGGCCGCCCCGTCCTCACCTCCGGCAGCGAGACAAAGGGCCGCCCCGTCCTCACCTCCGGCAGCGAGACAAAGGGCCGCCCCGTCCTCACCTCCGGCAGCGAGACAAAGGGCCGCCCCGTCCTCACCTCCGGCAGCGAGACAAAGGGCCGCCCCGTCCTCACCTCCGGCAGCGAGACAAAGGGCCGCCCCGTCCTCACCTCCGGCAGCGAGACAAAGGGCCGCCCCGTCCTCACCTCCGGCAGCGAGACAAAGGGCCGCCCCGTCCTCACCTCCGGCAGCGAGACAAAGGGCCGCCCCGTCCTCACCTCCGGCAGCGAGACAAAGGGCCGCCCCGTCCTCACCTCCGGCAGCGAGACAAAGGCCGCCCCGTCCTCACCTCCGGCAGCGAGACAAAGGGCCGCCCCGTCCTCACCTCCGGCAGCCAGACAAAGGGCCGCCCTGTCCTTACCTCCGGCAGCCAGACAAAGGCCCGCCCCGTCCTTACCTACAGCAGTGAGACAAAGGCCCGCCCCGTCCTTACCTCCAGCAGTGAGACAAAGGCCCGCCCCGTCCTTACCTCCAGCAGCGAGACAAAGGCCCGCCCCGTCCTTACCTCCAGCAGCGAGACAAAGGCCCGCCCCGTCCTTACCTCCAGCAGCGAGACAAAAGATCTGCCCCACCTCCTTTATGGAGACAAAGATCCACCCTCATTTCCTATAAAGAAGCATGATCCGCCCCCACTTTCTGTAGAGAGATAAAAGGCCAACCCTTACTTCCTGGAGAAAGACCAAAATCCGATACCACCCCCTTTAGAGACAAACACCCGCCCTCACTTCCTATAGAAAGGAATGATCTGACTTCACTTCCTGTAGAGACACAAAGGTCCGCAGAAAGACAAAATCCGCCCCCACTTCTGGTGTAAAAGTCCATCCTACACTTCCTGTAGAAAGGAAGACCCACCCATAGACACTATCACATACACCGATTTGCCCAAGCTAGAGCCAAACCTGAGCACTTTGGCCCATGGTTTGAGTGATCGGTGGGCGTCTCAAGTCCTGAATCCCCACACTATTAAACAGGGCCTACAATGTATAAAAAAAAATATTTAAAAGTTTAAATTTACCCTATCAAACTTTAGTGCCATCATTGAACACAAGAAAAGCTACTTGGGAATCAAGTGAAGACAGATGCAAGTAGCAAACAACCAGTTGCAAACGTCGCTCAAAATAGTATTTAGTATGTATGTCATATTCTGGGCTCAACTGAGGATCCTGTGGTCCGTGTCAACATATATAACCTTTCGAAATCTCTATATGAAGTGTCACACTGTTTAGGTTTTAGAAGAACATGCATTAAAGACTCTAGTTTTTGTTCCTAAATAAGATCATTCACTATCCCACTTCTGAAACTCACCCAGAAGACGAAGATGCAAATCACTATATCAAAGCGCTCTCACTACGGATCCACAAACTTTAGATACTTAACCACCGAAAACCCAGCAATTACTTTAGAGGAGCGCTGGAAATATAAATCTTGCCTCGTAATAGGCACGCTCTTCGGGAGATGTCCAGTACTGAACATGTGAACATAAGGAAAGTTCTCCCGCAAAGCCCGATCCTCAGACGCTAAACCTGAAGTCTATATAAAAGCATGCGTTTGGCATATTCCAAAGGCTGTCACCTTTGCTCTGTCACATTTTTTCAGGCCAGGGGGTGGACAACTGACTGGCCATGAACACACCCATTGAGGTGATCATTGAGTTCTATTGGGAGCAGATGTCTGGCACAAACCTATGCAACGTGAGCCAGACATCTGTGATGGGTTATTTCTTGGCGAGCAAATAACGCTGCCGTTCTAGTGACAACCCAAATTGCACATTAAATGCAAAAGCACCTAGCCCGAGACAATCAAGTCTCCTTTATTTTCTAGTATGATGGCCTCCTTCCAAGGCAAGTGCGCCGAGCTCTCAACGAGAAGGTTCTTTTACACCGTTCTCCTCCCTACATTATGCAGATGAAACACCGAGCCATTAGTATAACCTGCATCTCTTACAGCAACTGCTTGAGAGTTAAATCTCCTGTTTACGGAGACAACTGTAGCGGCACGTTGTGATTCTTCTCTCCTCTCCATTCCCCCCACAGTGTCACCAGCATTTCTCTCATCACCGAGTGACAGGTCAACGTAGAACAAACAATGCATCTCTCCCACACATCAAAGAGCAGCTTTCATGATGTGAGCGATGCATGATGTTCCAGGTAGATAATTATTGGTACCTCTCGTCAAGGATTCGGGACTTAGAAGCTTTCATCATGAGAACCGCTCTACAGTCTTCTCCAACCAATAAAAAAAACAAAACAAACAGAACTTTGGTCTCAATGTCTCCGCTCATTTCACTTAAGGCAAAAAGCAATATTATCATATGCAGAAAGGTGATCTACCATTTATTTAATCACTGGACATACAGCTTCGACATTTGCCGTAGAGTTGACCTTAGTCTGCGTTTCACATAGTAAACATAAATTCAGAAGTCCTATGGCCAGAAGGTCAAATGTCTAGAAAGCCAATTAATACAGCCACGTACTTGAGGTATAGGACAATAAATTGCACAAAAAAACATACTACATGCAGATTTGAAATCCGTAGGCTATGGCAGCGTCCTAAGTACTGCTGCCAAACACTAAAAATAAAATATACATGATAGTAATATGTTCCCTAGGTCATACCACAGTCAACGATAAAAATTGTCATGACAGGCTTGAAGTCTACACCTTACATAGTAACATAGCTAGAATGGTTGATAGTAGACATATCCAAGATCAATTGAGGGAAAGGAAAAAAAAACAATGAAGGGAAGTAGTAAGAAATTTGGTTTTATCCATATTGATCAAAAGCGTGATTAAATACTCAAAAGGCATAAATCAATCTGAATAAAAAAAATAAAAATAAAAATAAAAAGTGGTGGGGCATCTTCATTTTCAACATGCCCAATCCTTTTTTTCCTTATAGGAGAAGCCATTGCCAGAGATGTCCAAACCCACCAATTGTCCCTATTGATCAACAGCAAGATAAAATACCCATAGGAATGAACCGATCTGGATCAGGCGGGGTATTTATTTCCTTTTTAAAGCAAAGTGGAAAATCAGACTTAAACAGAAAACAAATTAAGAATTCAAAATCTTCCAAGCCTTTTTTTTTCCCTAAATCATTGACAGTTTCCGCTACCTGATGGCGGCGGCCGTCCCTCGGTGCTCAGACCCCAGCCTTCACCATTTATCCGGGGTTCCGTACCCGCATTACAAAAGCACGTGTCCCACAACATTAGCCATGCCCTCAACAATGCAGTTACTGGGAAAGTCCACCTAACCACAGACACATGGACAAGTGCTTGTGGGCAGGGACGGTACATCTCGCTGACAGCACACTGGGTTAACACAGTGGAAGCCGGGACCCAATTGGACCTTGGGACGGAACACATCCTTGCGACGATGAGGATTGCGGGCACTAGATCAATCAGGGTTGCCTCCACAGTCTACAGCTCCTGCACCTCAGCCTCAATTTCCGAAATGACCATATCAGCCACAAGCTGGAAGCACTGCCTCAGCCAAGCGGCAACAGGCTGTGCTGAAGCTAATATGCTTAGGTGACAAACCGCACAATGGTGAAGAGTTGTGGACAGCTCTGAAAGAGCAGGCAGATCTGTGGCTCACACCGCTGAACCTACAGCCAGGCATGGTGGTGTGTGACAATGGCCGGAACCTGGTGGCGGCTCAGAGGAGAGCTCACACACGTACCATGCCTGGCCCATGTGCTTAACCTCGTGGTTCAACGGTTTCTCAAAACCTACCCGGAGCTGCCGGATCTGCTTATCAAAGTACGCCGCCTGTGTGCCCATTTTAGAAAGTCAGCTACAGCTTCTGCCACCCTTGTCGTGTTTCAGCAGTGTTTGCAGCTTCCGGCTCACAGACTGGTGTGTGATGTCCCCACGTGTTGGAACTCTACACTGCAGATGTTGGGAAGGATTTGTGAGCAGAAGAGGGCAGTTGTTGAGTACCAGCATCAACAAGGCCGTCGGTAGTCAGTTCAGACTCCACACATAAGACCTCAGGAGTGGACATGGATGTCAGTCATATGTACCATCCTCCAAAACTTTGAAGACTCCACCAAGATGCTGAGTGGCAATGACGCCATAATTAGCATCAACATCCCGCTTTTCTGTCTCCTGAAACGCTTCTGCTCACAATAAAAAAGGATGCATTGCAGGCGGAGCATGATGAGATGGATCAAGGAACCATACAGTGTGATTACACACAGCCCAGCCTTATCTCATCCAAACGTGGATTGTGGAAGGGAGGAGGAGGAAGAACAGGAACTAGTACCGTCTATAGCGCATGAAACTACCTGCACAACTGTCATACCGTCTCTTCAGCGTGGATGGCCAGAGGACAGGGAGGAGGAGAGCATGGTCAGTCGTCCTCTTGGTGAGGACACGGAAGTCTTGCCTGTTAGCAGTCTGGCACGCATGGCTGAGTTTATATTGCGCTGCCTTTCCCGTGACCCTCGCGGTCTCAAAATTTTGGGTGACAGTCATTACTGGTTAGTGACACTTCTAGACCCATGCTACAAGGAGAACTTTATATCTTATTCCTGAGGTGGACAGGTCTACAAAAATGGGGCAGTACCAGAAGGCAATTGTTGCGGTACTATTAAAAAAAAATTCCATCTGAAAACGCTGGCGGCAGAGGTCACAGTTCGTTGGACAACCAAGGAGTACAGACGAGAGAGACAACTCCAATCCAGCAGAGGCAGGGGAACACTGTCAAAGTTCTGGGAGAGTTTTCTCAGCCCCTCCAATCACACAGGCCCTGAGGAGCGGGATACTCTCACAAGGAGTGCAAAGTTTGGGAAGATGCAGAGGGAGTACCTTACCGACCGTACCAACGTCCTCCGTGATTCCGCTTTGCCTTATAATTATAGTATATCCAAGCTGGACACGTGGAATGAACTGGCTCTCTACGCCTTGGAGGTCCTGGCCTGCCCTGCCGCCAGCGTTTTATCAGAGCGGGTTTTTAGTTCCGCTGGTAGAATTATAACTGATAAGCGCATCCGCCTGTCAACTGAAAATGCCGACAGGATGACTCTTATTAAAATGAACAAGGGCTGGGTTGGGCCAGACTTCTCAACACCACCGAATGATAGCAGCGTAACAAACTCAAATCCAGTGTCTTTTTATGGGAGGTGTATTCCCATGCACCTTTTCACACCCACACATGGGTATACGCTTCCTGATTTTGGCCATTTGCTCTTGTCCTCCTCCTTCTCCTCATCCACCACCACCACCACCACATCATCAGGGTGACCGTGGTCCGTGATGCAACACCCACATACATTTTTCCAGGCATCATAAAAAAAAAAATATTTATTTTTATTTATTTTTTTTCACATTATGTTCATGTATACTCACCAGGGGTAAATGTTTGTCAGCCCATACACTTAGTGCACGGGCATTACAAGTATAGGAGACCAGCTCCTTTCCAATGGGAACATTTTTTTTTTTTTTTTATGAGGCCCTCCTCTACGTCTCTTCCAAGGGGCATTGGAGTAGGTCCAAATTTTTGGCAGCCCTTGCATTCACTGAATAGGCAAATAGTATGGGAGACCCACTTCCTAATGATGGGAACATTGTTTTCAGGAAGCCATCCTCCAAGTCTCTTCAAAGGAGTATTGGGGTGAGTCAAAATTTTGGCCAGCCCTGCCACTCACTGCATATGCAATAACAGTATAGGAGACCCACTCGTTAATAATGGGAACAATAAAGCATAGCTGGCTGATGGCTCTCTAAGAACAGTGAGGGCCGACTGCTGGCCCTTTAAGAATAGTAAGGGCTGCCTGTTGGCCTTATGAAAATGAGCTTTGTGACTTTCAGAGTCCCTCCTTCATAAATGAAACAGGATATGTCTGATCAGGTCTCACACACCACATGGCCAGATAAGGTTGTAAAATGTTAAAATGACATTTCCCGGTGAATGCATTTGGCACGGTTGAAAGCAATGCAAAAGTGCAAAAACACATCAAAAAAGCTACGGGTGAACATAGCCCAAGGTGTGGGAGTATTTTTGGTTTTGGTTATTTATTTTGCTTTATATACAAGTCATTACCCTGCAAAGGATGTTCCTTAACATATTTCCCAGGAAAATCCATTTTGGTTTCGTTTTTGTATGTTTTATTGCGAGTCCGTAAAAGTGGCGTAATACCTCTGACAACATTGTTGACGGTAGTGACCTGAGAGTCAGAAATGCTACCAAGGGTCTTTCCCATGCCATTTGAGCACTGCTCCCATCGATTTGGGCAATTTTTAGGCCCTCTGCAGACCGCCGGGGGGAGCCGCCCGAAAAATGCTCGAGTTTCCCATAGACTTACATTGGGCTCGTTACTCGGGTAGAGCACCAGAGTATTCCAATGCGCTCGACCCGAGAATAAAGCACCCGAGCATTTTAGTGCTCGCCCATCACTAGTGCCATGTCCAAGATATAATGAGCTGGAGGGGAAAAATAAGGAAAGAGTGTGCCTGTGGGCAGCCAAGGTGTGTATGGCGAAACCTAGGAAGCACCGGCAGCAAGCCAAGAAAGGTAGAGGATCTCCTTACTGAAGAAAACCCCTTATGTGAAAGAGGAACAGGAGACGCTAGGTCTGAACTGTATTCACACATGCATTTTACATTACCAGTATCCACATTGTAATGGTCTCCTATAGGGGCACAATGTACCTGCATGTACATTGTTGTGGATCGTGATGCATCTCGACAACAGGTCAAGTTATTGAACTGGTCAGTATACTGACCAAGTGCTGTCATGTGAAACTGGCTGTGGTTTTGGGGCCCGACACTGAATTTTCATTCAGATATATTACATATTATACGGCGTTTTTTACGTTGGTTTATGTATACCACACGTGTAACTTTTATGTTTGTAGATAACACCATCAAGCCCACTTCCAGCTTCCAGGCAGCATCATTAAAGTCCTTTCCGTAGAAGAGGCTCCACTACAAATATCTGAAGGGCTCTCGAATCTTTTTGTGATACCGGTAATGCAAGGTGTAATGATTTACAAAAGTAAAAGGATTTTTTATTTTTAATTTTTTTAATGAGGGTGTCGGCCAATATAGAAAGCTAAAACCTGCAGAGCAGATGGCATTGTAATAATCAACTACAAAAGCTCCCAAGCATCAAAAACCACTCTGGCCTTCATATTGCCAGGCTAGATGGTTACAGCATGCCAATATTTTACCACTTTCCTGGCATAGATTTTTTTTTGGGGCACTATTCTGCGCTGAGCGGGAACCCCAGCCACCAGGCGAAACATACACCATTTCTAGGCTACTTTGCCACTCCAGCGAAACTTTCCAACTAGAGACTGTAATCTACTGAACACAACCTCACCGGCACTACCCGAGAGATCAAGTGCTAAAGTTTATCCACGTTCAGAGGGCACATGAGTAAAGGAGACATTCGGTTTCAACGACAGCCAATAGCATCCATAAAACAGAAGGAATTAAGAGAAAA
Source organism: Phyllobates terribilis (assembly GCF_046119375.1). Classification (NCBI taxonomy): domain Eukaryota; kingdom Metazoa; phylum Chordata; class Amphibia; order Anura; family Dendrobatidae; genus Phyllobates; species Phyllobates terribilis. Next base: position 62,032 of record NW_027362991.1, read on the forward strand.
AGAACAGAAGTACACAAAAAAGTGTAGAAGATTGTAAGTCAACGTTGGGCAGTACTGGTTCTCCTTAAAGAGGGCAGCCGGGTAAGTCTTACAGGCAATGCACCATAGGGAAAAAAAAAAGTATGAAAATTAGTTCTCTGGTAAAAGAAACTTTCACAAGTACCACCTAGGAGACATAGCGAATCTATAGGTCAATGTCCAACCTTTTAATGAGCCTTGCAACATGACCAGGGATAAATGCCAAGCCAGAAACCCATCCACAGACTGCTGTTTCATGGTGTTTGCTCCTCATCAGTGTTGAACAGAGTCTGATGAAACAGCTGCCTGTAGATGAGTCTCTGCAAAATGACCAGGGATAACTACCAAGCCAAACAGTTGAGGAAAAAGATTTGTGCAGCTCTAGTCCGGCATCCAGTCCTGTCCTCCGTAGTAGCCAGACCAGCGCAGATTTCAATTCTTCACCTTGCATGCTCTTACCTTTAAAAAGGAATCTGTCTTTATTATAAATTCCCCTAAACCCATAAATATAAGCAAGCAGGTCTTGAAGGATTTTCATATCAATCTTTTGCTGCATTAGTGTTATGATAGTGCAGCAACTCACTCGGGAAAATAGGTAACACACTAAAAACTGCAACTGACCCTGCCGGGTTTCTGTACCCTGCAGTCCCTAGTGGTTCCTGCGTAAGCCGAGAACCCTAAATCACAGACTAGGCAATGACAACTTGGACCATACTGCATGAAAGGCCGTCATGTTCCTCCTAAAGAACCAGAAGGCAGAGCAGAGTGCAAATTACCTACAGAAGGGAAAGTGTGCTGAAATAGAAAGATCCCAGAGTGAGCAAAATAAACCACAAAATAAAGGATTCAGTATGTACTGTTAGAGAATATGCCGTCTGCTTCCTAAAAAGAAACAGAAGATAGGTGCAGGGTAAAGAACATAAACAGCAGAGAGATAAACCCTAGCTGGTCTTTCACTGACTGGCTTAAACTACATCAGTATGGCTGGACATCCAAATTAGACCATCACCAGTAGGAAATACCAGCAGGGGGAAAGTATATAAAGCCGCACCCAAAAAGGTGATCGGGCAGACAAATTAAAAACACCTGTTACCCTAAAAATACTGAAGGATAACAAACTAAACATCCGGAGAAAAGGTGTATCTGCTGTGGCTCGGTGGACAGAGAAGCCGACCACAAAGCACAGGCTCAAGGGTTCAAACGCAGACGCGTAACTATTAGACTTTTAAAATCATAAGCAAATGAGGCATTTAATGCTCTGGGTGGGACACAGCACTTAAAGAGCTAAAGAAGCTGATACTGGGCAGGGAAACAGCCTCAGGAGCCAGACACTCTGGGAGTGCTCAGTCATGCCCAAAGCATTTAGCATTTTAATTTATATGCACATTTCTTATGAATGCAGCAACATAAAATATATAAAGGGGTCGATGTATTTACATTTCAAAGACCAGCATGTGCATATATGTGGTTTGTGGGTGGCTTGATCTTAATGACCGATTGACTTTAATATGCCCTGTGATGTTATGGGGCACAGTAAGCACAACAAACATGCAGGATACTGGCGCAAAAGTGAAGGCGGTCTTAGTCCAGCTGTCGCAGAGAACCAGACTGGACGCCAGACCGAGGTACAGCGACAATTTTTGCTCAACTCTACATACAAGGCTCGTTAAAGGCTCAGACAATGACTTTACAGGGTGGCCGCCTCTCCTAGGTGTTAGTTGCCAGGTATTTTCTTCCGTTCCGCAAGAGAAGTCATTTGCAATACAAGCAGAGTCACAAGCACATTAAATTCTCAAGTATCTCTCCGTATAGTAAAGCCAGATAACCATGTAAAAGATAAGCACATTGCAATCCGCAGCAGGCAGCAAGATATGCTCTAATATTTGCAACAACCCCATGACGTCTCCTCTCAGCCGGCAAAAAAGGCTCCGAACCTTCAGCAATCTGGATTACCTCCAAAACCCACAAGACATCATGAGGGCAGCTGGGACTCCAAGCCAATTTCTTTTAACAGTGTTTACAAATTGCTCTAATAAAAAAAGAAAAAAGGGAGTTGTACGAGTATCTAAATTCACCGTGTATCCGGATTTTACGAGGAGGAAAAGACAGGAACGCACTGAATGTAAATCCGAGAGCGGGAAACGCGTCACGTCAAGGTCATTCATCGATTCGGAAGGCAGCACATGAAAAGTGCTTAACAAAGTATATACGAGAGCGAGCGCTACGATCGCTGCGGCAGTAGGCCAGTCTGCCTGAAGGCGGCACAACATTACCAGCAATAAAGTCCAGAATAAAATATTCCCTGCGAAATTTACATTAAGGATCCAGTTTAAGATTCTGCATAGTTCTGTAAAAACATTTTTTTTAGGTGGGTGGGCAAAAATGCTGCAAAAGTAAAAATGCAATAAAAATAGAAGTTATAATTTTTTTATTTTGTTAATTGATAAAATAAAATGAAAAATCTCTTGCCTTCTAAAACAGCATCAATTCCTCTAGGTACTTGCACACAGTTTTGAAGGATCTCAGCAGGAGATTAGTTCTCCAAGATGTTTGGAACAACCACAGATCTTCTGTTGATGTCTATTGTGCAAACTCTTATCTCTCCATGTGATCCCAGACAAACGGATGATGTGAGATCAGGACTCTGTTGGGGCCAGATCATCACTTCCAGGACTATTTGTTGTTTACGCTGAAGATAATTCTTAATGACATCGGCTGGCTGTTTAGAGTTGTTGTCCGGCTGAAGAATAAATTTGTAGCCAACTGGACCCCTCTCTGATGATATTACATGATGGATAAGTATCTGTATTTCTCAGCGAGAAATGGGCAACATTGAGGATCGTCGGTAAAGTAACTTAGTGAAGGAGATGAAAGATGCTTCATGTTTACTTCCCTTCAAAATGAGATGTCCAGCAGTGCCAACAGCGCAGAACTGGCAGCAACACACAGTGGGACCCAGCTACACACATCTAATGGTCAAAGAAGTCCAGCAGATGTGGTCTTCATGGAAGAATGGCAGCTAGAAACCCAAACCTTCTACATGGTAATAAGGCCAAGAAAATCAACTATGCAGGAAAACATAGAAACTGTGGGTAGAAAATGGCAGCAGGTGCTCCGGACTGAAAAAGTCACAATGTGAAATCTTTGGCTTTAACACAAGGAAGCTTGTTCCCAAAAAGCTGGAGAGCGGCACAATGAGGCAGCAGTGAAGCGCGTTGGAGGGTCCTGAAAGTTTGAAGATATATTTCTGCAAACTGAGATGGGGATTTGGTCAGGGTTAATGGTGTCCTGAATGCTGAGAAATGCAGGCAGATGCTTATCCATGTGATACCATCAGGGAAGTGTCTGATTGGCTCCAAATTTGTTCTGCAGCCGAACAATGACCACAAATATCCAGCCAATGTCATTAAGAGCGAGGAGTCCCCACAGACCCCGGATCTCACATCATCCAGTCTGTCTGGGATCACATGAAGATACAGAAGAATTTGTACAAGGCTCGTACACAGAAGATCTGTGGTTGGTTCTCCAAGATGTTTGGAACAACCTCCTGCTGAGTTCCTTCTGTGTTCCAACTGTGAGCAAGTGACAAGTACCCAGAAGAAGTGATGAAGGCAAAGGGCAGCCACCAAATATTGATGAATTAGATTTCTTTTTGCATTTTGTTAACTGAGAAAAATTTAACATTTTTTATTAGTAAAATCATTCTTACTGTGCAGCATTTTTTCCACGCCTGCCTAAAACCTTTACACAGTGCTGTACCTTCAAGAGGAAAGCTACAGTCAAAGGAACCGTACCCTGCACGTTGCAAGAAGCTTGGGATACAATCTCTCTGATATAGACCCTGCGAGGTTTCATTGCAGAAGAGAGTAAATGACGACGTTCCACTAATCTGCATGGAAAATTGACTGCACAGACCACGACCAACAGCAAGGTCATTCTTATATGTGATGCTCTCATTACTTTCCAATACAAGGACCCGGAAGCAGGACTCGTTACATCACAGCAGCTTTAAATAGCCTGGAATGAAAGAACAAGCGCAATATAAAAGTCTCCCCATACACCATGATATAACAGCAAGGAAGAGTCTCTCTACATCCAGTGTCTCTGCTGCCCCCTACTGGAACCTAGAAATAACGGCAGATGTCTGCATAAACCAGAGATCACAACAAAAGCAGTAAAAAATCAAAAAAATAATGGCATATTTTCATATTTTGAAAATCAGTAACAAAAGCTATATATATATATATATATATATATATATATATATATATATATATATATATATATATATATATATATATATATATATATATACATATATATATATATATATATACACACACACACACACACACATACACACAGTTATATGAAAAAGTTTGGGCACCCCTATTAATCTTAAGCTTAATGTTTTATAAAAATTGGTGTTTTTGCAACAGCTATTTCAGTTTGATATATGTAATAACTGTTGGACACAGTAATGTTTCTGCCTTGAAATGAGGTTTATTATACTAACAGAAAATGTGCAATCTGCATTCAAACAAAATTTGACAGGTGCATAAGTATGGGCACCTCACCAGAAAAGTGACATTAATATTTAGTAGATCCTCCTTTTGCAAAAATAACAGCCTCTAGTCGCTTCCTGTAGTTTTTTATGAGTTCCTGGATCCTGGATGAAGGTATTTTTGACCATTCCTCTTTACAAAACAATTCCAGTTCAGTAAAGTTTGATGGTCGCCGAGCATGGACAGCCCTCTTCAAATGATCCCACAGATGTTCAATGATATTCAGGTCTGGGGACTGGGATGGCCATTCCAGAACATTGTAATTGTTCCTCTGCATGAATGCCTGAGTAGATTTGGAGCGGTGTTTTGGATCATTGTCTTGCTGAAAGATCCATCCCCTGCGTAACTTCAACTTTATCACTGATTCTTGAACATTATTGTCAAGAATCTGTTGATGCTGAGTGGAATCCATGCGTCCCTCAACTTCACCAAGATTCCCGATGCTGGCATTGGCCACACAGCCCCAAAGCATGACGGAACCTCCACCAAATTTTACTGTGGGTAGCAAGTGTTTTTCTTGGAATGCTGTGTTTTTTTGCCGCCATGCATAACGCCTTTTTGTATGACCAAACAACTCAATCTTGGTTTCATCAGTCCACAGGACCTTCTTCCAAAAAGAAATTTGCCTCTCCAAATGTGCTTTTGCATACCTCAGCCGACTCTGTTTGTGGCGTGCTTGCAGAAACGGCTTCTTTCGCATCACTCTCCCATACAGCTTCTCCTTGTGCAAAGTGCGTTGTATAGTTGACCGATGCACAGTGACACCATCTGCAGCAAGTTGATGCTGCAGCTCCCTGGAGGTGGTCTGAGGATTGTCCTTGACTGATCTCACCATTCTTCTTCTCTGCCTTTCTGATGTTTTTCTTGGCCTGCCACTTCTGGCCTTAACAAGAACTGTCCCTGTGTTCTTCCATTTCCTTACTATGTTCCTCACAGTGGAAACTGAGAGGTTAAATCTCTGAGATAGCTTTTTGTATCCTTCCCCTGAACAACTATGTTGAATAATCTTTGTTTTCAGATCATTTGACAGTTATTTTGAGGAGCCTATGATGCCACTCTTCAGAGGAGATTCAAACAGGAGAACAACTTGCAAGTGGCCACTTTAAGTAGCTTTTCTCATGATTGCATATACCTGGCTATGAAGTTCAAAGCTCAATGAGGTTACAAAACCAAAAAAAGTGCTTTAGTACGTCAGTAAAAAGTAGGTAGGAGTATTTAAAACAAGAAAATGATAAGGGTGCCCATACTTATGCACCTGTCAAATTTTGTTTGAATGCAGATTGCACATTTTCTGTTAGTACAATAAACCTCATTTCAAGGCAGAAACATTACTGTGTCCAACAGTTATTACATATATCAAACTGAAATAGCTGTTGCAAAAAGACCAATTTTTCTAAAACATTAAGCTTAAGATTAATAGGGGTGCCCAAACTTTTTCATATAACTGATATATATATATATATATATATATATATATATATATATATATATATATATATATATATATATATATATATATATATATATATATATATATATATATATATATATATATATATATATATATATATATATATATATATATATATATGATATTTTTTTTTATTTTAATTTATATATATTTTTTTTCCCCCATGATAAACATACGGAAAAATAAAATGTGCCCCCTCCGCATTCCTCCTACAGCAACTTTTTCAACCCCCCATTCTACATCCATAAAGTTTAATACAAACAGCCTCCACTCCCCTGGAAAACTTTTCTACAAGTTTTTGGGAATTTGTGCCCCATCATTCAGAAGAGCATTTGTGAGGTCAAACCCAGATGTTGGGGAGAGGTCTGGATGACAATCTCCGGTCTAGTTCATCCCAAAGGAATTGGATGGGGTCCGGGCATGTTCTACCATTAAACTCCACCCCCCCCCCCCCATGTCTTCATGGACCTTGTGAACTGGGCACAGTCCTAGAGAACAGAAAAGGGTCTTCTCCAAACTGTTCCCACAAATATAGAAGCTACAATTGTTCACAATGTCATGTGCTGAAGTATTAAAATTTCTCTTCACTGGAAGTAAAAGGCTGAGACTCCCCCCACCCCCCATCCCCCGATAACAGACCATCATATTATCCTCCTCCACCAAACTGTACAGCGGGCACAGTGCAGTCAGGGGGTAAAATTCTCCGGTCATTCACCAAACCCAGACAGAATCTACAGAAGTGTGATCCGTCACTGCACAGAACACGTCTCCTCCAGAGTCCAGTGGTGACGGCTTTACACCCCTCTATCCGACTCTCGGCATTGTGCTTGGTGATGTACGGCTGCATGCAGCTCCTGGTGGGGGAGTTGTGTTCGTGCTGATGTTATACCAGAGGAGGTCTGGACTTTGCAGTTATGGGGTCGGCAGAGTGGTGGTGACTTTTCTGCCCTCTGCTCCTCAGCACTCGGCCCCCCGCTATGTATTGTTAACGGGTCTCCACCTCGAGTCCGAGTTGCTGTGGTTCCTTCCACTTTTCAATAATATCACTCACAGGTGATGGGGGAAGATTAGGAGGAAAAAATGTCATGAACGGACCAGTTACTCCGGTGGCTCCTATTACAGGACCGCGTTGGAATCAGTGAGCTCTGCACCACCGACCGTTCTGTCATATGTGAGTAAAGGCAGACGGCATGGCGGGGGGGGAGGGGAAGGAGCCGGTATTCTACATCGGGGCAATAGAGCCAGGTGATATACACGGGGACACTGGGATGGAAGGAAACATGAGCCCACTGCTCTTCTGCTTCTTGGATTCCTGGTAAGGGGGCGGAGTGCTCCTGATGATTGACAGCTCAGACCCGCGGCATGGTTGCACTGTTAACACGAACTATGAGTTCTCCGATGCAGTTTTGCTTTTGCTGCATGGTAGGGGTGCAGCGGCAATGAATGATGAGAGAAGCTCTTACAAGCTGTAAAGCAAACAGCTTCCAAGTGAACGTTCCTTGCTAGGAAACCAGCCACCTCTGGGACTGCAGCAGTGGCCTGTAAACTAGCAAATTGGCTGAGAACAATAAAATTTAAAAAATCCCTTTGTTCTTGAGGACAGAGGATTTTTTAATAAGAAGAAAATTGTAAAGCTGCTCGTTCTTCTAAGCACTTGGTCATTTTACCCCTTAGAGAGGATGAGAATCTGTGCTCCAATACTTTTGATCATACGGTATAGGATTTTTCAAGATATTTTAGTATGTGATGGATCAATACATTTATGCAATGTATTCTGCAGTTCTGTTTTCCTCCTCAAACATGATCTACGACGACATCATGGAGTAATTTACACAATATTAAAATTCCCACTGCACGATCAGCGCCATGACATTTCTTCAAGAACAAAGTCACAGGGAGAACCAGCAAACTCCATGGAGATGTTACCCTGATGAGAGACAAGACCTGGACTCCAGGGATAAAAGTTTTGCTCACTGGTTCAGCAATTTCTTTTTAATTCCCAGACAGCGCAATACTATATTCATTCAGACTACGTCGCGGGGCCCATTATTCTGCATGGAGGACTACGTCGCGGGGCCCATTATTCTGCATGGAGGACTACGTCGCGGGGCCCATTATTCGGCATGGAGGACCACGTGGGGCCCATTATTCGGCATGGAGGACCACGTGGGGCCCATTATTCGGCATGGAGGACCACGTGGGGCCCATTATTCGGCATGGAGGACCACGTGGGGCCCATTATTCGGCATGGAGGACCACGTGGGGCCCATTATTCTTTGCTGGGAGATGCACTAGGGTAATTATACGGTGCATGTGTAGGGTACTGTGGAGGAATTCACTGTGGGGGTATCATGCTGTATTGCCGTGCGGCCGTTCGCAATGAAAGCAGCTGCAGTCATATGCTAACTGTGCGGGTCAGTATGTCAGAATGGTGCCCCCATAACGGAGCCAAACTTTTGATCATCACGCTGCAAAAAAAAAAAAAAAAGGACAGTTGCACTATATAATTTTGCCACCCATGCAATAGGCACCATGGTCTTGCCGGTTGGGCATTACTGGTGGAGCTCCATGGCCGAACATCACGTCTTGCATATTCCGGACGTAGGACTACACAGAATACTACCCGGTCAATCTCACCTGCTTTGCAAGTTTCACAGAATCATGGGTGAGTCGGTCTCTGAGTTGAGGGTCTAGCTGAGCAGCTGGTGCTATCTCCACAACCTTCTGGTGCCGTCTCTGGATGGAACAGTCACGTTCATAAAGATGTATCACGTTACCGTGTTTGTCCCCTAATAAAAAGAAAAGAAAAAAAAAAGGTTTGAGATTTGTCATTAACAGGGGGTCTCAATTATAAAAGTTCCACACAATACAGTCAGAAGTGCAGAGGCCATGGTGAGAATTCAACAGTACTCATCTTCACGCTATAGGAATCCATGAATGGAAAATAATGTGCTTTTCTAGTACAGTAATTCATGAGAGTATGGGTGGTAAACATGAGAATCCATGAAGAAGCTGTCACTTGCTCAATAAAAAGGCGTCGAATACCTTTGTTGAAATCCCCAAGCTCCCCCGACTATGTCACTTTTTTCCGTTTTGCGCTGCGTCGCTCAAGTGCAGAGATATTCACATTTGTAGCTTCTGGAGCGCAGCATGTGAAATCTCTGCTTGTAGCGCAACTGGGCGTTTCTTCTGAGTCTTCTCTGGGGGCGTGCACCTTCACACCTCCCTCCCAGACTCTGCCAATCACAGAACGGCATCTGACCTAGCAGTATATCAGTCTCAGATGCTGCTGAGATATGATTGGCAGAATTTGGGACGGAGGAGTGAAAGCACACGCCCCCAGCACACTGATGAAACACCCAGTTGGACTGCAAGGAGGAGATTTCACACGTTCCAGAAGAAACAAATGTGAATATCTCTGCAATGGAGTGACGCAGCGCAAGAAGAAAAAGTGTGGCAGAATCAGGGGAGCTCAGGGATTTTTACTACATGGTTTTTGAGCACGTGGAATTCTGTTTTTAAAGATTCACTTTATGGACTCTATGAAGAAGTAATTGTGTACAACATAAGTTTGCTAAAGCCAGTTCGATAGGGTATGTACACAGGGAATCTTTTGAGGAGTTTAAGAGCGTATTTTCTCCAAAATCCTCTGCATAAAATTACTTTAAAAAAAAAAAAAAATTAAAGAAAACTTCCATTTTTTTCATAGGAAATCAAATTTTTTTTCAGCTTTTTTTCCCCTAAAATAAGCTGCATAAAATAAGCTGTAAGACGCAGATCCTGCAGAGCGTGCAGGACACACCGCTCTCTCCCCTGCTCGGCGTCTCTGCAGGAAAGTGACTGGGAGAGAGCAATGTCCTCAGGACAGAACAGTCTGCATTGGGGTTTAAACGTCCTGTGTATAGGCAGAGTCCCGGACCGACACCTTTATATAAATCTGTATTCTCTGCCGTGGAAGAATGAGGCCGGGCACAACCTGATGCAACCATAGGCCTCCGCTGCCCTTACAGGTTCACTCACCGAGTATCTGCACCTCTATGTGACGAGGCTTTTCAATGAACTTCTCCACAAACAGGGCTCCATTTCCAAAAGCGGACAGCGCCTCCGAATATGCCCGGGTGTAATTTTCTTCCAGCTCCTGCGGGGAGTCACATGTTTAAACGCCCATGCTGTATACGGTCACTTACCTCTGCTTGGGAGACAACACTCTACTGCCGCGGTAAGAATAATGCACATCTGAATGCAGAACCAGAGTCTAAACCAACATTACCAGCTAGGGTGGTAGAGGGTTAAAAATATATATATATATATATATATATATATATATATATATATATATATATATATATATATATATATATATATATATATATATATATATATATATATATATATATATATATATATATACACACATACATATACATATACATATACATATATATATATATATATATATATATACACATATACATATACATACATACATACACAGTGCCTACAAGTAGTATTCAACCCCCTGCAGATTTAGCTGGTTTGATAAGATGCAAATAAGTTAGAGCCTTCAAACTGCAAACGAGAGTAGGTTTTATGAACAGAAGCATAAATCTTACAAACCAAAAAGTTATGTTGCTCAGTTGAATTTTATTAAATTTTAAACATAAAAGTGTGGGTCAATTATTATACAACCCCTATGTTTAATATTTTGTGGAATAACCCTTGTTTGCAATTACAGCTAATAATCGTCTTTTATAAGACCTGATCAGGCCGGCACAGGTCTGTGGAGTTATCTTGGCCCACTCCTCCATGCAGATCTTCTCCAAGTTATCTAGGTTCTTTGGGTGTCTCATGTGGACTTTATTCTTGAGCTCCTTCCACAAGTTTTCAATTGGGTTAAGGTCAGGAGACTGACTAGGCCACTCCAACACCTTGACTTTTTCCTTCTTGAACCAGGCCTTGGTTTTCTTGGCTGTGTGTTTTGGGTCGTTGTCTTGTTGGAAGATGAAATTACGACCCATCTTAAGATCCTTGATGGAGGAGCGGAGGTTCTTGGCCAAAATCTCCAGGTAGGCCGTGCTATCCATCTTCCCATGGATGCGGACCAGATGGCCAGGCCCCTTGGCTGAGAAACAGCCCCACAGCATGATGCTGCCACCACCATGCTTGACTGTAGGGATGGTATTCTTGGGGTCGTATGCAGTGCCATCCAGTCTCCAAACGTCACGTGTGTGGTTGGCACCAAAGATCTCGATCTTGGTCTCATCAGACCATAGAACCTTGAACCAGTCTGTCTCAGAGTCCTCCAAGTGATCATGAGCAAACTGTAGACGAGCCTTGACATGACGCTATGAAAGTAAAGGTACCTTACGGGCTCGTCTGGAACGGAGACCATTGCGGTGGAGTACGTTACTTATGCTATTGACTGAAACCAATGTCCCCACTGCCATGAGATCTTCCCGGAGCTCCTTCCTTGTTGTCCTTGGGTTAGCCTTGACTCTTCGGACAAGCCTGGCCTCGGCACGGGAGGACACTTTCAAAGGCTGTCCAGGCCGTGGAAGGCTAACAGTAGCTCCATAAGCCTTCCACTTACGGATGATGCTCCCAACAGTGGAGACAGGTAGGCCCAACTCCTTGGAAAGGGTTTTGTACCCCTTGCCAGCCTTGTGACCCTCCACGATCTTGTCTCTGATGGCCTTGGAATGCTCCTTTGTCTTTCCCATGTTGACCATGTCTGAGTGCTGTTCACAAGTTTGGGGAGGGTCTTAAATAGTCAGAAAAGGCTGGCAAAAGAGATCTTTAATCCACACATGTGAAGCTCATTATTCTTGGTGCCTGAACTACTTCTTAAAACTTTAGGGGGACCAAACAGAATTCTTGTGGTTTGAGGGGTTGAATAATAAATGACATTCTGAATTAACTTTTAACGTTTAAAAAATATATATATATATTTGCTGCAGTGCATTTCCCACTTCCAGGCTGATCTACAGTACAAATGTCACAATGCCAAGTTAATTCCGCATGTGTCAACCAGCTAAATCTGCAGGGGGTTGAATACTACTTGTGGGCACTGTATATATATATATATATATATATATATATATATATATATATATATATATATATATATATATATATATATATATATATATATATTAGTCTGCTTTCTTCCAAACACAGTGCCATGCATGTTGCAGTTCAAACCTGTTTCAATTGCACTACATTGCAATACCTGGCATGACCAGCAGACACAAGTGGCGCTGTTTTTGCAAGAAAGTAGACCTGTTTCACTGCAGAACCACATCTGTCCAGTAACTGTTCACTCCGTTCCTGTTTGAACTTGGTTTTACATTTACAATGCTCAATCCTGGTTTAGATCGAGCATTGGGCAATTTTTCATTTTTTTGTGCTTTTGCGTCCTCTAAGAGCCATATTTTTATGTTAACATAGTCGTACTAGAGCTTCTCGCTTACAGGTTGAGTTGTAGTTTTGACTTGACAGCATTTCTTGTCCATCGTATAATGTGCTGAAAAATGGGGGAAAAAAGATCTAAAATTGAGATGAAATCGTGAAAAAAAAAAATTCTACAATTGGTTTTCGGGGATTTTATTTTTATGCCGTTTATTGTGGGCTAAAAGTGACCCAGAAACTTGGATCTCCAGGTCAGGATGATTAAGAAGATATCAAACTTGTACAGCTTTGTTTTTTCTGTAAGTGGTGGAAAAGAATTAAAAAATGTGTAATAAATAAAATAATGTATTTTATTCATTATGTATTTTATTCAATATTATATTATTGTATTTTATTATATTGTATTCATTTTTTATTTAATATATATTTTAATTTGTTTTTATTTTATTATATTTTCTTCAATAAAAATAATGAAAATAAATAAATAAAAAAATAATAATTTGGTTTGTGTCGCCATTTTTAAAGACCCATATTCTAATCATTTTTCCCATCAATTCAGCTGTGAAAAGGCATGTTAGTTGCGTGGTGAGACTAGGTTTTTTATTGTTACCATTTCAGGGTACATACAACACAGTAGTAACTTTATTGAATTTTTTTATGGGCATCGGGGCCAATAATTTAACAAGAATTTAGGAGTTTCAATTTTTTATTGTGCTACAGAGTTTACTTTACGGGTTAAAATTTTCTTATATTTTTAAGCCTCTTTTTTTTTTTTAAATAAATTTAAAAAATAAAATAAAAAAAGTCTGAATTACTAAAAAAAGAAAGTAATTCAGACTTTAAATTTAATTTATTTTTTTTTAAATGTACTTAAAAAAAAAAAAAAAAAGTAACGCTTTTTCTATTAACTGCAATACCTAGGAGACCCGGCTATTAAAAGTATGGGAGTACCAAGATGGCAGCCATCAGAAGTTCCCCATCTGCCTTTGCAAGCCATTAGCACCACGCTGTAAGTACCGATGTCGGAGATTGACTGTTGCATTTAAGGGGGTTAACAGCTTATTACAAATCTCGACTGTTACAGGGGGATGTCGACTGTAAAACACAGCTGTCACCTGCGGTGCGTGGCGCTCTGAGCCTGTTCCGTACACCAGTACCCAATGTAGTATAAGAAGTGGTTAAATCCTAGTATAAAGGAATGGGAATAAGTAAAAGGCCGCCTGTATCAGAGTTTTCTGTAGCTTATCATAGAAAATTGGGTCCATTATTAGGAGAAACAGACATTGCAATGACCGTAGTAATTTGGCAGACATGAAAGCCCCATCTACTCGGCACCGCTCGGAGATTTTACAGCCTGACCCCAGCACTTGCTCCATCATGAAAAAGACAAATGACTTATTAGACCATAAAGCATCGCTGGAGGAATCTCCCTTGGATTGTGGATGACTCCATTTACTCCCATCTCTTACTTTTATCACAATTTAAATCTCATTTCTTTCTGCCGCTCCAGTTAATGAGCTCGACTTTACATTTCCATTAAGGCCCCGGCTCCTCTGCCGCGTTTTCTGCCTCCCCTCCACTCTCCAGACACAAAGGGAAGCCATGCCGCTCATGATACATTACGTCTGTACACCGCTCCGCTTCTCCTTTTTAAGGCCACTTTCCTCTTGCTTAATAAAATCTACTGCACAGAGAGCTGAAGGACGACAAATGGGGTCAAAGGGGCCTCCGTAAGGGGCTTTATACAGGGACTGGTAATTGGCCAAACGAGAGTCATCAACAAACACTCGCTCCTGAGATCAGGCTCATGTAAACATGGCAATGACCCGTGGAACCCGTCCTTGGTGATCGCTGAGGAAGGGGGGAATCCGACCCCTGCGACCCGTCCTTGGTGATCACTGAGGAAGGGGGAGGGGAGATCTGACCCCTGTGACCCGTCCTTGCTGATCGGTGGGGGTCCAACCCCTGGAACCCCACACCAATGGGAAATTTTATTCCCGTCAAAATGGAAGAACAGTGCACATGCCTGACTGTCCCATTCATTCCCTGTGCTCGGCTTTTGGAGAATGGGACATCCGACCTGCTGCTCCAATTTGTAAACAGAGATTAAAGTGCCCCATCAGGGACAAAAATTCCCCATTCTGACGATTGGTGTGGATGCCAGTGATCAGACTCTCGGATTCCTACTGATAACGAGGTTTTCTGGTGAAAACAAGTTAAAAATTTATTATCCCAAAAGAATATACAGTACAGACTAAAAGTTTGGACACACCATCTCATTTAAAGATTTTTCTGTATTTTCATGATTATGAAAATGTACAATCACACTGAAGGCATCAAAACTATGAATTAACACATGTGGAATTATATACTTAACAAAAAAGTGTGAAACAACTGAAAATATGTCTTATATTCTAGGTTCTTCAAAGTAGCCACCTTTTGCTTTGATGGCTGCTTTGCACACTCTTGGCATTCTCTTGATGAGCTTCAAGAGGTAGTCACCGAAAATGGTTTTCACTTCACAGGTGTGCCCCGTCAGGTTTAATAAGTGGGATTTCTTGCCTTATAAATGGGGTTGGGACCATCAGTTGTGTTGTGCAGAAGTCAGATGGATACACAGCTGATAGTCCTACTGAATAGACTGTTAGAATTTGTATTATGGAAAGAAAAAAGCAGCTAAGTAAAGAAAAACGAGTGGCCATCATTACTTTAAGAAATGAAGGTCAGTCCGTGCAAAAAATTGGGAAAACTTTGAAAGTGTCCCCAAGTGCAGTTGCAAAAACCATCAAGCGCTACAAAGAAACTGGCTCACATGAGGACCGCCCCAGGAAAGGAAGACCAAGAGTCACCTCTGCTTCTGAGGATAAGTTTATCCGAGTCACCAGCCTCAGAAATCGCAGGTTAACAGCAGCTCAGATTAGAGACCAGGTCAATGCCACACAGAGTTCTAGCAGCAGACACATCTCTACAACAACTGTTAAGAGGAGACTTTGTGCAGCAGGCCTTCATGGTAAAATAGCTGCTAGGAAACCACTGCTAAGGACAGGCAACAAGCAGAAGAGACTTGTTTGGGCTAAAGAACACAAGGAATGGACATTAGACCAGTGGAAATCTGTGCTTTGGTCTGAGGAGTCCAAATTTGAGATCTTTGCTTCCAACCACCGTGTCTTTGTGCGACGCAGAAAAGGTGAACGGATGGACTCTACATGCCTGGTTCCCACCGTGAAGCATGGAGGAGGAGGTGTGATGGTGCTTTGCTGGTGACACGGTTGGGGATTTATTCAAAATTGAAGGCATACTGAACGAGCATGGCTACCACAGCATCTTGCAGTGGCATGCTATTCCATCCGCTTTGCGTTTAGTTTGACCATCATTTATTTTTCAACAGGACAATGACCCCAAACACACCTCCAGGCTGTGTAAGGGCTATTTGACCAAGAAGAAGAGAGTGATGGCGTGCTACGCCAGATGACCTGGCCTCCACAGTCACCAGACCTGAACCCAATCGAGATGGTTTGGGGTGAGCTGGACCGCAGAGTGAAGGCAAAAGGGCCAACAAGTGCTAAGCATCTCTGGTAACTCCTTCAAGATTGTTGGAAGACCATTTATGGTGACTACCTCTTGAAGCTCATCAAGAGAATGCCAAGAGTGTGCAAATCAGTCATCAAAGCAAAAGGTGGCTACTTTGAAGAACCTAGAATATAAGACATATTTTCAGTTGTTTCACACTTTTTTGTTAAGTATATAATTCCACATGTGTTAATTCATAGTTTTGATGCCTTCAGTGTGAATGTACAATTTTCATAGTCATGAAAATACAGAAACATCTTTAAATGAGAAGGTGTGTCCAAACTTTTGGTCTGTACTGTATATCAAATTGTCCTCTCTCCATAACAGAGAATAAGTTGGTGATCACTGGAGTTCCGACTGATGGGACCCACCATGACCTTGATAACAGGGCCATTCAGAATGGAGGGTGCGCATGCTCAATCTCTGCTCCATTTATTGTCTATGGGGATGTCGAGCGCTGTACTCCACTTACTCCAGCAGTCCCACAGTCAATAAAAAGGCCAGAGGTCGAGCAGGCACATCTAGCTTTGTTTTTGGGAGTACCAAAGCCCTGATCTGGGGTTCGCTGGAGAGCTCCTAGCAGTCGGCCTCCGAGGCCATCAGCAAGTTATACCCCATCTCCAGGACGCATTTACAGCAATACAGCCACAGCGCTGACTTCCTCTTGATTACTTATTCATCTGAAGGCGGGTACAGTGAAGATGGCGCTGATTGTTGCGTCACGTGAGCCCTGCGTCCAATGTCATGAGAGCCCCGGGAACACTAGTGCCAACACCACTGGAAAGGAGCTGGCACGGGAGAGGAGTGTTTATTTTAATGGGGGCAAATATTCAGAGTGAAAAGGCGGTTGTCCTAGTAGTGGACAACTCCTTTAAAATGAGTTTCCAGCAGAGGTGGTAACATTTTTTTTTACTTGAAAATTCTAAAGAGATGTCATCAGAACAGATCGTAAAGACAACCTGTCACTTTTCATAAATATGTAGTTTTCACCTGGTGTAAATGCCGCTGTTCTCCTTAATCCGCCGTAGTTTTTCTTTTGCTTCTGCGCCTCTCCGTTCCTGAGATATGGCCATGTCTTTGCTGTATATAAATCGATTCTTGCTAGCCAACTGGGCGAGGTCCTCAGCTCTTGTCTGTGGGCGTATGCCGGACCACGCCTACTTGGTTAATAAGACAAGATTCACCCACAGGGAAGAAGAGGCCATATCTCAGGATCAGAGAGGCGAGGGTGAAAGAAAAACATTGCCGGATTCAGGAGAAAAGCGGCATTTACACCAAAGTGAAAAAATTACAAATTTATGGCACATTAGAGATCTTCTTTAAGATCTGTCCTGGTGCCAGATTTGATGCACAACTGACACTATTGGCATTTGATGGACCTCAATGAATGTTTTGACAAGTAAAACAGAATCTTCAACTGAACCGTCAACGTAGATGTGAACAGAGTCCAATATATACAAAACTGCGGCAGAAAGCTGAAAGTAAAATCTGAAATGAACACAGTAAATGCTGCTCACTTCAAGGCTGCGTCTCAGCTGCTCTTATTAATATTACTTTAGCGGGCGCAGAATAACCATCTGTTACAGCAGGATACATGGAAATTAAACCTTTCAGCATGCAGAGCTGCGGCCTGGAGCTACAGTGGTGGGGGAACTAGGAAGGGATCGGAATATTTATGGCTGGGGAAAACCAATGAGTATTTATCCTAATCAGCTGCAAGGGACCTGGAGGGCATCATTAAGTAATAAACATTAGAAGACAGATCTATGGGAATGTGGCACAGCGGAAACTAACGAAAATTAAAAGGAAGGGGAAAAGGTGGAATATAAAGTGACCCCGACACAGCAAGCTGGCTAACATGAAGAAATTCTGCGTCATAAGAATCCAAGACACTAATGGGAATGTGGCATCAGTAAATTACCTATTGTTTTGGGTTCATCGGGGGGGGGGGGGGGGATGTGCTATTAAAACGGTAAATCTGCAATATGGAACAAGTCCAACCTGTATTCAGGTTTTGTATATTGGTAAATACATGTTGCAGTTCGGCTCTGTCCTCATTTGAACTATGGCTTCTGTATTATTCCAAAAATGTCAATTTTTTACTAAGCTCAGTATTTGCATGACTATGGTTAATATACAGACTAAGAGCACCTCAAAGTTTTTTTTTCTTGTACTTTTGTGTCTTTATCTCCTTCTGCCTCCATTGTGCATTCAACTTCATAGAGCGGTCTCATTCTTATCTGCTAAAACTACATTTCCCGGCAGCACGCTGCTTCTCTTCATTCCTGCAGACCCCTTCCCCTTTGCTCTCCTGTGTATTCCCTGATAGATCTCAATTTAGGCAATTTTTTTTCTATGGAGATCTTCAGAGCGTGATCACGCTCTCTCCTGCATGCATAGCATAGCTGAGCAGTAATAACACGGTTGTTGGAGCGATGAGGATGCCGTGAGAGTTTTTTTTTTTTGGGGGGGGGGGGTGGCCTGTTTTATGGGAGAAGGCCATAAGTGCATCTGTCTTTTTAATGAATTATACAAAATCATTAAGTGCAAGTACAGATAGTATTAAAAGGGATCTTCAGCAAAGCATAGCTGAACTGTGCTACAACCTTACTGGCAGATATTGCATTAGATAGGGTCTTTAGGTTCATCTGTTTTCATGAATTGGTCAAGGTCATTGGGTATATCTGTTTTTCATTAATTAGACAGGGTCATTAGGTGCAAGCGTGATCGACATAGCATGGCTAAAATGTGCTACAACCCGGCTGGCAGATATTTTATTAGGCAGGGTCTTTAGGTGTATCTTTTTTTATGAACTATACAGGGTCTTTAGGTGTAAACGTGATCTTCAGCATAGCATAGCTGAATTGTGCTACAATCCAGCTGACAGATGTTTTAAAAGATGTAAGGTAGGGTCTTAGGTTCATCGGTTTTTCATGAATTGGTCAGGGTCATGGGGTGCATCTGTTTTTCATGAATTAAACAGTGTCATTAGGTGCAAATGCGGCTGCAATTAACGGGCTCTTTATTATCGCAGGTTCATTAGGTGCAACTAAGCATGCTCGATTGACAGCATTACAATGAGAATGGATCCAGTGGCAACACAGGGTAAAGAGAGCCCTGGGGTTCATCACTAAGGGGGTGACCGCTGCAAATCAGTGCACTTTAAAAAAGGACAAAAAGGTAGTTGGCACACGATTAATTTTGTATGGACAAAAAACGGAGACCACAATATAATTTTGGGAATAAGCCTTAAATGAAACAGAGGACAACCCCAATCTGTCAAATGAAGTGCCCCAACAGACCACCCCTGGCTTATTAAGAATATGCTTTCTTCAGTGTAAAATAGACAGCACTGCACACCAGGGTTCCTACTGAAAACCAGCAATGTGAACACAGTCTTATCCTGCTCGACTGGTCATTAGATCAGCCTTGAATATAAACTATAGTAAAAGTACCATGGTTGTGAAACTATACCTCGTAACTCCGCACCACTCTCATGCCTCGTCCGCCACCTCCATAGGCAGCCTTGAAGATTATTGGGAAACCATATTTGTTTGAGAATTCCTGGGCTTCTGATATACAGGTAATAGGAGAGTCCGTGCCGGGAACGACTGGTACGCCTGTGAAGAAAACATGGGGGTCAGAATGGACTTCATATTTCTGTGGTGTGGGTGACGTTTCCAGTGTACCTAGGAGAAAAAGTATAAATTTTCCATCTTCTACATTGCCAATGTTCCCAAAGTGTTACAAAAAAAAAAGACCTTGTGCTGAACCCAGGAGCTTACAATCAGTATTACATTTTCTACCAAACCAAAACATCCCTATGCAGACACATTTGTAAGGGTTTTCCAGGGAAGGAAAGGGGGAAAAAAAACAATAAAAGGAAAAATACACAAGGGGAAACAAAGGGGAAGGCAACACACAAGGGGAAGGCAACACAAGGGGAAACAGAAAGTAAAGAACTTTATCCTTTAGACCCAACCAGTTCTTCTGCTTTGCACTGTTGAGGGGCAAAACCCCATAACACGTGTCTGAAAATGGAGTTTCAGGTTTGGCCGTATACTTCAAGTCATGTGGCAGGCCTCTTTATTGATTTTAGGATTGCTACCTCCAAAAATAGGCAGCCCTAGAAAGTCCCTCCTCTCTGAAGAGTCCATTTTCCGGTCTTGAAGAAATCCGCTAGAGATCATTTGGGATTAATCTTACATCTGATCGGTTTCATATTTTGACTATTAAATTGCTGAAGGGAACGGGTTTATTCAAGGGAAGGTGGATTAAAACCAAACGGATTGGAGGCTCCTGCTGCAGACAGTTGTCTTACAGCCAGACACAGGATTGTGAGAAGGAGGGTGGATGGCTGATCACATGAAGATAACCCGCGCCCATATGATCTATTAGAACCCACAAAGTGGCCTTTATTTATAAGCAGGTGGGGCCATTTTAGGCCTCCTATGAGTAAGAATAAAGGGTCACTGTGGGAGCGTCTCGCAGCTCGTTTTCTACAGGACTCGAGCTGTAATATATCAGCAGCTATTCATCTGAATAAACGCCATATTACATAGGCAGGACACGGCAGAATCAGAGGTTTTGCCAGGGGTGCAGTACGTAGGTGCCGAGAACGTGACCCCGAGGGGGTGATCAATACAGCCTCGCTCCCACCACAATGGCAGCACAGCACAGCGATTCACAGCACTGTACCATGGAGGCATAAATCACCATAGAGACAGTACAAATCCTGACAAAAGTCCCCATGGCTGCCTGTCCTTTACAAACGCCTATTAGAGTAAACCTGTATATCCTATAGGGCCGCGGGCATATTTGTATGCACAGACACAACACACGGGACACCAAGTAGTCATTCAAAAAGGGTAACGCTAAAATCCCTGTAGGATAATACAAAAGTATATCAAAAGAAAAAATAAAACTTTGCAAGAAAACACAACCAAAACAATTTTTTACATAAAATATGTAAGAGAAAAAAAAAATTATATTTATTTATTTTTTATAATTATATATACGGTATATTATATTATATATATATATATATATATATATATATATATATATATATATATATATATATATTTAATAATCCGCATATAATTGCTATTCGAATGACAGTAACGGCATAAGAAATATGTGTACACACATAAAAGTATGTGCCTTCACATTACACCTACAGGAGCTTTTCTGACCACCCCCCTCCCCCCCATTCTACACCAATAGTCCTTAATATGGAGGCGGCCCCTCTGCAGTGCCTTTTAAAAGTATTTGGCCCACTTGAACTTTTCTACCTTTTGCCACATTTCTGGCTTCAAAAATAAAGACATAAATCTAATTTTTGGGGGAAGAATGAACAACAAGTAGGACACAATCATGAAGTGGAATGAAATTTATTGAATATTTTAATCTTTTTTAAGGCTGGGTGCCCACGTAGAGTTTTTCAAGCGTTTATGCTGCGGAACAGGAACAAGCGCTGCAGCCACGCCGGGGCATCGGGGGTGAGTATAGCTTTATTTTATTTTATTTTATTTTTACGGTTCACACTGTATAAATCCATGCAGTTTGCATGGATTTATACAGTGTGACCTAGTTAGCATCACTTGGAAAGTGCTTGTCAATCTGCATGCGGAAACGCATGTGAATCCGCATGTATTCTGCAGGAAAAACGCATGCACAATCTGCATGTGTTTTTTCTGCCAGGGAGATGCAGAAATGCTGCAGAAATTTTCTGCTTCATTTCCGCATCGTGGGCACATAGCCTTACAAATTCAAAACTGAAAAGTGGGGTGTGCAATATTATTCGGCCCCTTTACTTTCACTCCAGAAGTTCAGTGAGGATCTCTGAATGATCCAATGTTGTCCTAAATGACTGGTAATGATAAATAGAATCCACCTGTGTGTAATCAAGTCTCTGTATAAATGCACCCATAGGCGGATTATAATGAGGGCAATCCGGGCGACCGCCCGGGGCCCCGAGCCTCCAGAGGGCCCGCGGCTCCGGGCGGGGTGTCTAATGCCGGATTGCCCTCATTATATGTGCGGGCCGCCGCGGCACATACCGGTAGCAGTAGCGGGATGGGGGGCCCCGTACCGCTCCCCCAGATGCGGCCGCCGCTACTTCTTCATCCGCCGGGCCAGCACTGTAGCTGTTAACTTCCCTGTGCGCGGCCGTGTCTCCTAGCTGTGACGTCACGCAGTGCGCACCCATCCTGCACTGCTGCATCGAAGAGCCTGAGGACTGGAGCCGAGCCGGGGGATGGTGAGTGTGTATGTGTATGTGTGTGTGTGTGGGCAGATGTCATTGTGTGATGTCTGTTTGTGTGTGCGTGTGGGCAGATGGGCAGATGTCATTGTGTGATGTCTGTGTGTGTGTGTGTGTGTGTGGGCAGATGTCATTGTGTGATTTCTGTTTGTGTGTGTGTGTGTGTGTGTGGGCAGATGTCATTGTGTGATTTCTGTTTGTGTGTGTGTGTGTGTGGGCAGATGTCATTGTGTGATTTCTGTTTGTGTGTGTGTGTGTGGGCAGATGTCATTGTGTGATTTCTGTTTGTGTGTGTGTGTGTGTGGGCAGATGTCATTGTGTGATGTCTGTTTGTGTGTGTGTAGGCAGATGTCATTGTGTGATGTCTGTGTGTGTGTATGTGTGTGTGTGTAGGCAGATGTCATTGTGTGATGTCTGTTTGTGTGTGTGGGCAGATATGATTGTGTGATGTCTGTTTATATGTATTTTTGTGTTTCAGATGTGTTTATGCGTGTATGTATATGTCTGTATATGTTTGTGTGTGTGCGCGTGACTGCGTGTGGCCACCTACTCAGTATAGTTGGCGCCGTGCGGCCTCCTGCTGTATCTGGGGGGGGTGCCGTGCGGCCCCCCGCCGTGTATAGATGGCTACGTGCGGCCCCCCGCCGTGTATAGATGGCTACGTGCGGCCCCCCGCCGTGTATAGATGGCTACGTGCGGCCCCCCGCCGTGTATAGATGGCTACGTGCGGCCCCCCGCCGTGTATAGATGGCTACGTGCGGCCCCCCGCCGTGTATAGATGGCTACGTGCGGCCCCCCGCCGTGTATAGATGGCTACGTGCGGCCCCCCGCCGTGTATAGATGGCTACGTGCGGCCCCCCGCCGTGAATAGATGGCTACGTGCGGCCCCCCGCCGTGTATAGATGGCTACGTGCGGCCCCCCGCCGTGTATAGATGGCTACGTGCGGCCCCCCGCCGTGTATAGATGGCTACGTGCGGCCCCCCGCCGTGTATAGATGGCTACGTGCGGCCCCCCGCCGTGTATAGATGGCTACGTGCGGCCCCCCGCCGTGTATTGATGGCGTCGTGCGGCGCCCTGCTGTGTAGAGATGGCGCCGTGCGGCTCCCCGCTGTGTAGAGATGGCTACGTGCGGCCTCCCGCTGAGTATAGATGGCGCTGTGCGGCCTCCTGCTGTCTCTGGGGGGGGCGCCGTGCGGCCTCCCGCTGTGTATAGATGGCTACGTGCGGCCTCCCGCTGAGTATAGATGGCTACGTGCGGCCTCCCGCTGTCTCTGGGGGGGGGGGGGGGGCGCCATGCGGCCTCCCGCTGTGTATAGATGGCTACGTGCGGCCTCCCGTTGAGTACAGATGGCGCTGTGCGGCCTCCCGCTGTCTCTGGGGGGGGGGCGCTGTGCGGCATCTATACTCAGCAGGAGGCCGCACGGCGCCATCTATACACAGCGGGAGGCCGCACGGCGCCATCTATACACAGCGGGAGGCCGCACGGCGCCATCTATACACAGCGGGAGGCCGCACGGCGCCATCTATACACCGCGGGAGGCCGCACGGCGCCATCTATACACCACGGGAGTCTCAGTGCTTTGCAAGAGCAGTCAATAAATTCTGCTTGACTAATTCTGAGCACCATAAAGTCTGGTTCGCTTCTAACCTGCTGTCTTCATTTTCAGCTTGCTGAATTCTAACTCATTTACTGTCATTCGAGACGATGCCTTTGCTGGTCTCTTTCACCTTGAATACCTGTAAGTGCTCCACTTAATATCATATTTTTTATTCTGTTCTTCTTCATCTTTTGGCATGTGCAATTGTATGAGCAAGTATTTATATGAATTTATGACCTACTTAAACCTTCGAGGACCTTAAATTTTATTCAAATTTTTTTCCAGTTCAAAACTATGGGACATATATGTGCCTTGGTCCTCAAAGGGTTTTTAAAGGGGCTGCAAACATAAATACGAAAAAAATAATTCAATTAGTGCTTTTTGTGTTCATTTAATTTTTATTTGAAGTCCATTTTTTTTTTTATATACCTTGAAATTAAGCCCTACCCCATGGAATGAAGCCCTACCTACATGACATCTGAGAGCTACATGGATCCCGCTTGTGAGGTGCCTGTCCGTCACTACTATTCAGTTTTAGGGTCCACTCACTAAGCCATATATTCTCTCATGCAAGAGAATAGGGCCAATTATGCTAATGACACTCGGCTCAAACGCTGTCAGAGCTTCAACTGAGTGTGATCCGATTCTCTCGCAGCACAGATATGGAGAAGATGGAGAACTTCATTTCTCCATCTTCTCCATAGTCTCTGTGAGTGTTCATCGGACTGCACTTGGATGACATCCAAGTGCAGTCTAAAGTTTTACGTGCACCCATAGACTTGTATGGGTGCACATGGTCCGAATATCGAATGAGATTATTTTCTCATGCCGATAATCGCAGATCTGCACTGTCCCATAGTATAACATAAGGCCGAGTCCTATCCAATAAAACATCACATAGCATTCGGCCTTGTTATACGACAGTGTGAGCGAGCCCTTAGAGTCAAGGAATATTTACATGCAGATGATGATATTACTCTCCCAGTGTATATTTTTTTAGGCGAGTTCATAGTAAATGCTTTGCCTTTTTGACATGTGATCAACTAAAGAACAAGAAAGATTTAGGACCTCCCCTATACAGAAACGGAAAATAGTTTGGAGGACTTGCATGTCCTTTTTTATTATGAGAAAATGATAAAAGATCCCATTTTTTAACCATGCTGTGACTTTCTGCTGAGGGAGAGGGAGAGAGCTGCCCTATTCAGAGTCTGTAATAAGACCTGCTGACAAAAGTGTTGAAGATACAGTCTAATGTGAATTAACAATGAAAAAAAGTTAATTTCACAAATGGCTTGTATTTTTTTTTAATACAAAACTTTTTTGTGTTTACAGCTCCTTTAAAGGGAATCTGTCATCAGGTTTTTGCCACCTAATCTGAGAGCAGCATAATGTAGGGTTAGAGGCACTGATTCCAGTAATGTGTCACTTACTGGGCTGCTTAGTGTTGTTTTGATAAAATCATTGATTTGTCAGAAGGTAATTGACTAGTAAGTTCTGTAGGACCCCACCCCCATCACTGATCAGTAGATTTCTGTGTACACTGAGCATGGGCAGAAAGCTGCCAATCAGTGGTGTGGGTGGGGCTATACAGAGCGCAGCATTCAGAGAGCTGCTAGATCTGCAGCAGATGAAATGGTGATTTTCTCAAAATGACAACAAGCAGCTGAAAAAGTGACACATCGCTGGAATCAGGGTATCTGCCCCAATATTGTGCTGCTCTCAGATGGGGCAGCACAATTAATATTGTGCCAAATTAATTTCCCGTGAACAATCACATGATCTATCACAGGGGATCATGTGACATGTCACATGATAAATCAGGTGTGGGGGGGGGGGCGCCTTCTAAACTGCCCGGGGCCCTTGCTACTCTTAATCCACCCCTGAATGCACCTGCTCTGTGATAGTCTCAGGGTTCGGTTTCAAGTGCAGAGAGCATCATGAAGACCAAGGAACACACCAAGCAGGTCCGAGATACTGTTGTGGCGAAGTTTAAAGCCGGATTTGGATACAAAAAGATTTCCCAAGTTTTAAACATCTCAAGGAGCACTGTGCAAGCGATCATATTGAAATGGAAGGAGTATCAGACCACTGCAAAACTACCAATACCCGGCCATCCCTCTAAACTTTCCTCTCGAACAAGGAGAAGACTGATCAGAGATGCAGCCAAAAGGCCCATGATCACTCTGGATGAACTGCAGAGATCTACAGCTGAGGTGGGTGAGTCTGTCCATAGGACAACAATCAGTCATACACTGCACAAATCTGGCCTCTGTGGAAGAGTGGCAAGAAGAAAGCCATTTCTCAAAGATATCCATAAAAAGTCTCATTTGAAGTTTGCCACAAGCCACCTGGGAGACACGCCAAAGATGTGGAATAAGGTGCTCTGGTCAGATGAAACCAAAAATCGAACTTTTTGGCCACAATGCAAAACAATATGTTTGGCATAAAAGCAACACAGCTCATCACCCTCAAAACACCATCCCCACTGTCAAACAAGGTGGTGGCAGCATCATGGTTTGGGCCTGCTTTTCTTCAGCAGGGACAGGGTAGATGGTTAAAATTGATGGGAAGATGGACGGAGCTAAATACAGGACCATTCTGGAAGAAAACATGTTGGAGTCTGAAAAAGACCTGAGACTGGGACGGAGATTTATCTTCCAACAAGACAATGATCCCAAACATAAAGCAAAATCTACAATGGAATGGTTCAAAAATAAGCATATCCAGGTTTTAGAATGGCAAAGTCAAAGTCCAGACCTGAATCCAATCGAGAATCTGTGGAAAGAGCTGAAAACTGCTGTTCACAAACGCCCTCCATCCAACCTCAATGAGCTCGAGCTGTTTTGCAAGGAAGAATGGGCAAGAATTTCAGCCTCTCGATGTGCAAAACTGATAGAGACAAACCCCAAGCGACTTGCAGCTGTAATCACAGCAAAAGGTGGCGCTACATAGTATTAACTCAAGGGGACCGAATAATATTGCACGCCCCACTTTTCAGTTTTTAATTTTTTTAAAAAGTTTAAAATATCCAATAAATTTTATTCCACTTCACGATTGTGTCCCACTTGTTGTTGATTCTTCCCCAAAAAATTAGAATTTTATATCTTTATGTTGGAAGCCAGAAATGTGGCAAAAGGTAGAAAAGTTCAAGGGGGCCAAATACTTTCACAATGCACTGTATCAGCTCCCGCTGTTCTGGGAAGGTTTTCTATAAGATTTTGGAGGTGTCGGTGGGAATTTTTGGCCCTTCATCCAGAAGAGCATATGTGAGGTCAGAACCTGATATTGGGGAGAGGCCGGGATCACGCTGTCCGGTCTTGGATGGGGTTGAGTTTCGGGCTCTGGTTGGTCATGTTCTTCCCCCTCCATGTCTATATGGACCTTGTGCACTGGGCACAGTCATGGGGAACAGAAGAGGGCCTTCTCCAATCTGTTACCACAAAGCTGGAAGCAACAATTGTCTTCAATGTCTTGTGCTGAAGAACTAAGATTTCCTTCACTGGAACTAAGAGGTCGAGGCCAAACCCTGAGAAACAAGCCCATAGTATTATCCTCCTCCACCAAACTGTACAGCGGGCACAATGTAGTCAGGGGGTAACTTTCTCCTGGAATCACCAAACCTACACTCATCTATCAGATGCCAGATAGAGAAGTGTGATCCGTCACTGCACAGAACACGTCTCCTCCAGAGTCCAGTGGTGGCGGCCTTACACCACTCCATCCGACATTGTGCTTGGTGATGTAAGGCGGCATGAAACTGCTCGGCCATGGAAACCCATTCCATGAAGATTCCCCCCAACTAGTCCCCCCATTAATAACAAAGTGCAATATCTGGCAACAAGAATTTCAACATATACAGAATGAAAAGAAAAAAAAAGAAAAGGAAAACAAAGAGTTTATCAGACAATTTACTTATTTACTTCCGAAGTCAAGTACCGGCAAAGGTAATAATGTTTGCTTCCTCCCATAAATCCCCCTAAGTGGACATCACTCATGCGGTTTACAGATGAAGGCAGTCAGCTTGCATTACTTTTGAGAACATATTTCGTAATAAAACTGTTCACTTAATGTCGTGAATCTCCGCAGAGGGAGCGCACTGTCACATGTATGGGATGGAATAATCGGCGTTTGTGGGGGGGGGGAATTGAACACCAGAGTCAAGACAGAAAGCTGTAAGGACAATATAACAGGCTCTCTGCTATAAAACAGCCAAGTACAGGGCAGCCGTCACCTTCACAACTGCAGTAGAGGCAAAGAAAACTGACCAAATAGAAGTTTTAGCCAAAAAGGTGCAGCATGGTGGAGACGCGCTAAATTCGTTAATGAAGCAAGGTCCATCCAGAATCATCTGGGTAGAAAGGCAGAATGAGCAATAGTAAGTACACAGTGCTATATGATATGATGACTGCAATGTATTAAGAGGATAAAAAGTGCTTCTTTAATCTCCTAATTTCTTATGATCCCAGTTGTCTCACATTACAGTAAGAGCAACAGAGAGACACAAACAGGGAAGGAGAACTAGCAAGCGAGCGACACACAGAGGCGGGAGCAAGACAAACAGGGAAGGAGAGCTAGCAAACGACTGACACAGGGGGGGGGCGCGAGACAAACAGGGAAGGAGAACTAGCAAGTGAGCGACACACAGAAAGGGGAGCGAGACAAACAGGGAAGGAGAGCTAGCAAGCAAGCAACACAGAAAAGGGGAGTGAGACAAACAGGGAAGGAGAGCTAGCAAGCGAGTGACACACAGAAAGGGGAGCGAGACAAACAGGGAAGGAGAGCTAGCAAGCAAGCAACACAGAAAAGGGGAGTGAGACAAACAGGGAAGGAGAGCTAGCAAGCGAGTGACACACAGAAAGGGGAGCGAGACAAAAAGGGAAGGAGAGCTAGCAAACGAGCGACACAGGGGGAGGGGGAGCAAGACAAACAGGGAAGGAGAGCTAGCAAGTGAGCGACACACAGAAAGGGGAGCGAGACAAACGGAAGCAGAGCTAGCAAGCAAGCGACACAGAGGCGGGAGCGAGACAAACAGGGAAGGAGAGCTAGCAAGCGAGAGACACACAGAAAGGGGAGCGAGACAAACGGAAGCAGAGCTAGCAAGCAAGCGACACAATAATTATTATATGGAACTGGACCAGAGTGGCACTGTACACCGTGTAGTGGCCGTTCCTGGGTACTGGAGTTCAGTTTCTGCTCAAGTGGATATGGGCTAAATAATCAGAACAGTTTATGGAACGGTCACCCTCGCACCTCTCCCAATTTTACTCGTGAAACTCTACACAGTAGCGCGAGCGTGCTCAAGCACTCGTGTTTAGAGATGAGCAAACCCAAACTTACAAGTTCGGAGTTCTAGGGGAAGGCGAGGCAGACGGGAGGGCGCCAGCGAGGCAGACGGGAGGGCGCCAGCGAGGCAGACGGGAGGGCGCCAGCGAGGCAGACGGGAGGGCGCCAGCGAGGCAGACGGGAGGGCGCCAGCGAGGCAGACGGGAGGGCGCCAGCGAGGCAGAGAGGGGGGCGCCAGCGAGGATTTTCGGGTTCTGGTTTAAGTTTCGGTATAGTTCTGGTTCCCAAACCAAACTTTGGACTACATTTGGGTTGGGTACGAGAACACGAATTTCTACGAGTGCAATGATCCCTACTAGTGTTCACTTCGAGAGAGAGTCTGGCATCAGCTATCTGGCAGAGAGCAAAAAGGACTGGCTGTCAGAAATCTGTCTCCCACCATCAGTGGGAGAGTCAGAAGGCCTCCATAAACAGTATCATATGTGTATGGGGGGCTTTAGAAGTACAAATGGGATTATACATTTACACAAGCTGCGGGTACAGTTCTTCGCCTCTCTACATCCTAAATTCTGAAGTTTAATCTCCGGCATCTTCAAGTTGTTAGAACTCGGATCCATCAAGCATTAAAGGACACATTTTATGGGGTCACATTTGGCTGACGGATGCCCCACCAACAAACTTGACAGCCATAATTGTTCTTTAAGCTTTATCTGACCTCCATTTCATAGGATCATTAAACATGATGCCGACACTTAAACAGATCCGACCAATTCATGTATATTTATATTGATTTTAGTGCGGCATTTAGTAACGATCTTCATGCAAATACTACAATTAGTGGCCCGGAGATCGCGGAAAGCTCAATGCAAGTAATCTTCAAGTAAGTAATAGAAAAGAAAAACTCATTAAGTGCAAATCATTCCCTCCTCGCCTCTCATGTCTCCAGACATACAAGGTCAAGACTCCAGACAGCAAAGAGAGGGATCGCACTGCGAAACGTAGGGCACAGACCACGTGCCATTATTTGGGATTGCGTTACATCCATTCATCTTAAGAAGAGGCTGCAATGTATCACACGGTGAGCCAAAATGTGCCAAGGCTTCCATTATGGACAACAGTCATGACGCCAGTGTGGACAGGGCTGTATAATAAAACTGGCGCACCTTTAGTCTGTCTAGTCAAAAGTTTACACCACCTATTAGTCAGCTTACTTTGGGCACCAACAAATTGGCACATCATGCCGCATTTAAACCTGCACCTTTCCTGTAAAGCCACACCCCATTTCTACAAACGTCACACCTCCTTGTCAGATAAAATACAAAATATGTCTACAAACACATAAATATGGAGCAAGTCT
Organism: Phyllobates terribilis; assembly: GCF_046119375.1. NCBI lineage: Eukaryota > Metazoa > Chordata > Amphibia > Anura > Dendrobatidae > Phyllobates > Phyllobates terribilis. The sequence goes on from NW_027362991.1 coordinate 92,568, forward strand.
CTAAAGGCCATTTCTTTTGGCAGAATTCTACCAATTATCATAATAAAACCTTCTCCACTAACTGTTTTTTACAGTTAGATATCACTATATGAAAATAGGGTTGTTTCGCCCCACAGCTTCTCTGGGGTAATGAGGTGTTTCTATAAATGCTACACCTCCTTGTCAGATAAAACGCAGAAAGTGTCTAATCCAAATATGGTGCAAGTCGTGAAAGACCGTTTCTTTTGGCAGAATTCTACCACAATTAGCATAATAAATCTTCTCCACTAAGTGTTTTTTTACAGTTAGATATTCCTTTATAAAATAGGGTTGTTTCGCCCCACGGCTTCTTCTGGGGGTAATGAGGTGGGAAGCTGAACTATGTTACATATCATTAGCTAGGTGTTTAGAACAATCAGTTAATAAAATTAAGTCCATCACCTGCAGTTTTTCCACATGGTGCTCATTAAGGCATTATGCTCAGCTTCGAACAGCGGAGGCGAAGCGCATACAAGCGCACAGTTCATCTCCTTCAAAAGTATGGCCTTATACACCTTCCCTTACTAATGTCAATGGCTAAATAAATACTAAACAGGTCAAAAAGTCCTAAGACTTTGGCTAAAGACCCTTTTGGATTCAGTTTGTGTGACCAGTCTTACATATTCAATAGACAGGCAAAGAATCTCTAGATTCTAAGAATAATAAACAATAGTATAAGGGTTATTGTTAAACAATTAAAAGGACATTATAGGGAAAGTATCTAAGGTTCTATGGAGGGCGGAAAAAAAAACAGACTACAGACAGGGGAGGGAAGCACATGGAGAGGAAATAAGTGCAGGATAGAAGCTGTGCTGATACATGAGCAAAAAGCAGCATTGTGGATACGACTATATTAATGGGAGAGACATTCTTCCAACAAGAACATTGCAATTTTGGAGCTGTGCTGCTACATTAAAGCAACTGAAGACTGCAGCCCCCTGGATTCACAAAAAATCTCAAATCCAGCCTGTATTACAGTGAGAGTCACTCGCGCAAAAGAAAAATCTGAAACTTAGATCAGGCTGTAAACTGCATATCAGAGAATGAATAACGGAATGAAGATTGCAGACTGAAACTTTTATTAACTAAAAGGTGACCATCAACACGTCAAGTCATTTTTTCCATACCAAAGAGGCCCATAGCCGTTAACAGTAAATGCACGTCCTGTCTTAGATTGTACTCACCAGCACTGATGGCAATAGCACGGGCCTCCACTTTGTCTCCCATCTTACGCACCACCTCAGGAGTGGGGCCAATGAATCGTACACCAGCGTCGGTGCAGGCCTGGGCGAAATCCGCACGCTCCGACAAAAAGCCATAGCCGGGGTGGACTGCATCCACTTCATTCTCCTAGGGAAAAAAAAAGAAGAATTTAAAAGTGCTATAATAAAATAACCTCCAAGTAACGTGAAATGAGGCAAAGTGTGCACAATGGGGGTCGCCAGGACCACCATAGACTTTGGGAAGTACGTGACCGCTAGGAAATGAACATGGATCAGGCCATAATGAATAAATGGGAAATAACAGAGGAAGAAGGATGGAGGAATTACTCTAGAACACACAAGTACAAGAAGAATCCTAATTAACAGCAGAAACCCGAGGATTAGCTGAAGACACGCGGCTCTTCATCTTAATACGGCAAGTCTCCTGCAAACACAGCAGCATAAGCCGCTAATTGAACATAATAGGACTCGGGACATTCCCTGCATTATATATGTGGGCAAAAAAAAATTTCTATATATTAATTTTAATAAAGCCATGAAACGATTTTCTGCCCTGGTAGCCGCTGATATTTTCTGGCTTCTGTATCATTGGATGCTGGGTCAACTCCGTACCAATCCATCAGGTAATACAGGATTTCATATAAATGCGGTAAGAGAACATTAAGAGGCGGCTTTCTGTAATAAAAGTTGGGAACAACTTTGCACTTATTTTATAAAAAGCAAAAAGTTAAGCAACTTTTCTAAATAATTTTTGTTAAAAATTTTCTACCATTTTGCTGTTGCTGCGTTTGCAGGTCCTTTACCTAGCTGAGTCATCTGCAAAAATGTTACAAAATCTGGTTTTCTTCGTTCTCGCCTTCCAGTGTTAAAGATCCCATACACACAAGATAACTATCATATGAACGATCATTCAAAAGAAAGCTTTCTACTCCGACTCCCTCATATATGGAGCACTCAACTAGACCAAGAGATCCTATGTTCTTTGTGATAGAGCCGCTGCCAAACTCCTCTGGCGGCAACTTTTCTCCCAGAAAACAGGAGGATCAGCTGTTGAAATTCAGATGTCAGTGGAGAGTCAGGAGCCCACATACAGATGATTAAACTGTGGTTCAACTTTAGCCTAATGTGTATGGGGCCTTAGAAATAGCAGACAGGATTGTACATAGATCTGTAGTGGAGATGGGGGAAAAGTATCTTGGAGGGAATAGAAAAAAGAAGACTGTAGACAAAAAGCAAAAGCACATGGAGAGGAAATAAGTGCTGTTCTGAAGCTGTGCCGACACATTAAAACAAATGAAAAACAGCTGCACCCCGGACATACACAGACCTCACATCCAGCCTTTATTACTGAGAGAGACAGTCCCATAAAGAGAATTATCTGAAATTTGGATCAGGCTGCAAACTATCGATGAACAATTCTTAGAACAGGTCCTCAATGTCAGACCGGTAGGAAATAAACATCCACCCATCAGATACTCAAGACCTATTTAAAAGGATAGGAAATCAATATCAAAATTGTGGACAACCCCTAGGAAAAAAAAAAATCTGTTCCATAAAATTACCTGCCCTGCAGATTTTGCAGAGATTTTTTTTCCTCTTTGAGAGACATTGGGGTGAAATGTGCTGCAAATCTACATTGAAGTTAGCGGGGACAAAAAAAAAAATAAATGTGAGGATCTCCCTATTACCCTAGTAAAATAGATGGGACTGTCTGGCCATGGGGAATATATAGGACGTGGCAGATGGGTGATCAAACCTTCCCTTGTAGGATACATGTCCAGGATGATGGAGGAGCAGGAAGAGGATCACTGAGAGGAACGAAGGGATATGTCTCCATTAATCACATCCCAGGTGAAGATGCGACGTGGATCATTCGAGGGAAAAAAATAAATAATGTGATCACATGGATCTGTACATAAACCATGAGCAGCTGAAGGTGACACCATGGATGTCATCTATTTAAAGGAGACGTGTAAGGAGAACTCAACTGGCTAAAACAGAGATCTGGAGGCAAGTAGGGCGCATGACATGTGGAAAAGCCGAAAGCTTCCTTCAGATAAAATCTTGGATCAAGAAATTCTGAAAGCCTCAAGTCGCATCCAGGAATGGTCGACACTGGATTAGGAGGAATTTTTACAGGTGGGTCATTTATCTTGAAGGACAATTACAAGGAAGTCAGAATAAATATTACTTAGAACCTGTCCTTCCACACAAAACCTGTAGAAAAGCAGGATCCTCAGCCCCAACCGGTTTAAGATGTCCAGGAACTGTCCCAATTCTCCTGCTTGGCAAGTCACCATACAAGTGTTTCTGGGTGAATGGCTCTTCTTCATCAGCATTTTGCCAGCACTATAGTTGCAGGAACATCATTTTCTTTAACTTCCCAGCATGCATTGCAGTTTCCCTTGACAATTGGTTAGCCTGCCCTGAGCTGAAAGCCAGTTTCTCTGTTAAGCTGGTGTGAAGTTTGGTCATCAAAAAAGTAAAAATGTCTCTCTCTACATGGAGAGACAAAAATACCCCCCCGCCCCAATTCATCTCTCTACTAAAAGGTCCGCCTCTTCCTCTACACATACAGAGAACTAAGCCCCCCACTTCCTCTATAGATACAGAGACACCCCCCCCCCCCGACTTCCGGTACAGATACAGAGACCCCCCCCCCCACGACTTCCGGTACAGATACAGAGACCCACCCAACCCCCCACTTCCTCTACAGATACAGAGACCCACCCCCACTTCCTCTACAGATACAGAGACCCACCCCACCCCCACTTCCTCTACAGATACAGAGACCCACCCCACCCCCACAGATACAGAGACGCACCGCCCCCCCACTTCCTCTACAGAGACCCCCCCCACACTTCCTCTACAGATACAGAGACCCACCCCACCCCCACTTCCTCTACAGATAGAGACCCCCCCACCCCCACAGATACAGAGACCCCCCCCACCCCCACAGATACAGAGACCACCCCCACAGATACAGAGACCCACCCCACCCCCACAGATACAGAGACCCACCCCACCCCCACTTCCTCTACAGATACAGAGACCCACCCCCCCCGACTTCGGGTACAGATACAGAGACCCACCCCCCCCCCACTTCCTCTACAGATAGAGACCCACCCCACCCCCACTTCCTCTACAGATACAGAGACCCACCCCACCCCCACTTCCTCTACAGATACAGAGACCCACCCCACCCCCACTTCCTCTACAGATACAGAGACCCACCCCACCCCCACTTCCTCTACAGATACAGAGACCCACCCCACCCCCACTTCCTCTACAGATACAGAGACCCATCCCACCCCCACAGATACAGAGACCCACCCCACCCCCACAGATACAGAGACGCACCGCCCCCCCACTTCCTCTACAGATACAGAGACCCACCCCACCCCCACGACTTCCGGTACAGATACAGAGACCCCCCCCACCCACCCCCCACAGATACAGAGACCCCCCCCACAGATACAGAGACCCCCCCCACCCCTGACTTCCTCTACAGATACAGAGACCCACCCCACCCCCACAGATACAGAGACCCACCCCACCCCCACGACTTCCGGTACAGATACAGAGACCCCCCCCCCACACACTTCCTCTACAGATACAGAGACCCCCCCCCCCACTTCCTCTACAGATACAGAGACCACCCCCCCCACTTCCTCTACAGATACAGAGACCACCCACCCCCCACAGATACAGAGACCCCCCCCACCCCCGACTTCCTCTACAGATACAGAGACCCACCCCACCCCCACACTTCCTCTACAGATACAGAGACCCACCCCACCCCCCCACTTCCTCTACAGATACAGAGACCCACCCCCACTTCCTCTACAGATACAGAGACCCACCCCCACTTCCTCTACAGATACAGAGACCCATCCCACCCCCACTTCCTCTACAGATACAGAGACCCACCCCACCCCCACTTCCTCTACAGATACAGAGACCCATCCCACCCCCACAGATACAGAGACGCACCGCCCCCCCACTTCCTCTACAGATACAGAGACCCACCCCACCCCCACGACTTCCGGTACAGATACAGAGACCCCCCCCACCCACCCCCCACAGATACAGAGACCCCCCCCACCCCTGACTTCCTCTACAGATACAGAGACCCACCCCACCCCCACGACTTCCGGTACAGATACAGAGACCCCCCCCCCACACACTTCCTCTACAGATACAGAGACCCCCCCCCCCCACTTCCTCTACAGATACAGAGACCACCCCCCCCACTTCCTCTACAGATACAGAGACCACCCACCCCCCACTTCCTCTACAGATACAGAGACCACCCACCCCCCACAGATACAGAGACCCCCCCCACCCCCGACTTCCTCTACAGATACAGAGACCCACCCCACCCCCACTTCCTCTACAGATACAGAGACCCACCCCACCCCCCCCACTTCCTCTACAGATACAGAGACCCACCCCACCCCCCCCACTTCCTCTACAGATACAGAGACCCACCCCACCCCCCCACTTCCTCTACAGATACAGAGACCCACCCCACCCCCCCACTTCCTCTACAGATACAGAGACCCACCCCACCCCCCCACTTCCTCTACAGATACAGAGACCACCCACCCCCCACAGATACAGAGACCCCCCCACCCCCGACTTCCTCTACAGATACAGAGACCCACCCCACCCCCACTTCCTCTACAGATACAGAGACCCACCCCACCCCCCCACTTCCTCTACAGATACAGAGACCCACCCCACCCCCCCACTTCCTCTACAGATACAGAGACCCCCCCCCCACTTCCTCTACAGATACAGAGACCACCCCCCCCACTTCCTCTACAGATACAGAGACCACCCACCCCCCACAGATACAGAGACCCACCCCACCCCCACGACTTCCGGTACAGATACAGAGACACCCCCCCCCCCCCACACACTTCCTCTACAGATACAGATACCCCCCCCCCCCACTTCCTCTACAGATACAGAGACCACCCCCCCCACTTCCTCTACAGATACAGAGACCACCCACCCCCCACAGATACAGAGACCCCCCCCACCCCCGACTTCCTCTACAGATACAGAGACCCACCCCACCCCCACTTCCTCTACAGATACAGAGACCCACCCCACCCCCCCACTTCCTCTACAGATACAGAGACCCACCCCACCCCCCCCACTTCCTCTACAGATACAGAGACCCACCGCCCCCCCACTTCCTCTACAGATACAGAGACCCACCCCACCCCCACGACTTCCGGTACAGATACAGAGACCCCCCCCCCCACTTCCTCTACAGATACAGAGACCCCCCCCCACTTCCTCTACAGATACAGAGACTCCTCCACCCCCTCCCCACAGATACAGAGCCCCCCCCAGATACAGAGACCCCCCCCCCCCCGACTTCCGGTACAGATACAGAGACCCACCCCCCCCCCCCCACTTCCGGTACAGATACATACAGCTCTAGCATACACTACCAGCCTGCCCTATTGAAAGCTATCACCAGCTGTCCATGTAGGAGACTGCAGACACGGACAAGTGCCAGGATCACATAAAGTCGGACAATACGTTATTGTTAAGTGCTACAGAACTTTCTGAACTCCATGTCCCCATGTACACGGAAGGTGACACTTACCTTGGCCACCTTTATTATGTCAGGAATGTGGAGGTAAGCCTGGACCGGGGGCAATCCCTTCCCTATGATGTAGGCCTCATCAGCCTTCTGTCTGTGCATCTGCCCGGTGTCCTGCTCTGAATACACCGCCACCGTCCTGATGCCCAGCTCTGTGCATGCCCGGAAGACTCTGGTGGCGATCTCTCCTGCACAGGAAAACAAGAGGGAGAAGTCAGAGATGCCAGCGCTCGTGTATGGTGGAGGTTATAGGACAGGAGTGCGATTCCAGATCTGCATCGGGGGGAAGTTTTCATGCAAACTGTAGGTTTTTGGAATCTATGCGTCTGTTGGAGAAAGCAGAGCACGGCGCGCCGCTATCTCCTTTGCATCAGCACATGGCTGCCAGGAGGCGTGCACCATCAGCAGGTACACACGTGGTCAAAAATTGTTGGTACCCCTCGTTTAATGAAAGAGAAACCCACAATGGTCACAGAAATAACTTGAATCTGACAAAAGTAATAAATTAAAAATCTTTGAAAATGAACAAATGAAAGTCAGTCATTGCTTTTCTGCTTCCACAGAATTTTTTAAAAATTAAACTCATGAAATCGGCCTGGACAGAAATGATGGTTCTTAACTTAGTATTTTGTTGAACAACCTTTTGAGGCAATCAAACGATTTCTGTAACTGTCAATGAGACTTCTGCACCTCTCGTCAGGTATTTTGGCCCACTCCTCATGAGCAAACTGCTCTGGCTGTCTCGTGTTTGAAGGTTGTCTTTTCCAGACGGCATGTTTCAGATCTTTCCAAAGATGCTCAATAGGATTTAGGTCAGGGCTCATAGAAGGCCACTTCAGAATAGTCCAATGTTTTCCTCGTAGCCATTCTTGGGTGTTTTTAGCTGTGTGTTTTGGGTCATTATCGTGCTGCAAGACCCATGACCTGTGACTGAGACCAAGCTTTTTGACACTGGGCAGCACATTTCTCTCTAGAATCCCTTGATAGTCTTGAGATTTCATTGTACCCTGCACAGATTCAAGACACCCTGTGCCAGACGCAGCAAAGCAGCGCCAGAACATAACAGAGCCTCCACCATGTTTCACAGTAGGGACAGTGTTCTTTTCTTGATATGCTTCATTTTTCCGTCTGTGAACATAGAGCTGATGTACCTTGCCAAAAACTTCCATTTTTGTCTCATCTGTCCATAGGACATTCTCCCAGAAGCTTTGTGGCTTGTCAACAATTGTGTTCTCCTTGGTAGTCTCCCATGAAGTCCACTTTGGATCAAACAACGACGGATGGTGCGATCTGACACTGATGTTCCTTGAGCTTGAAATTCACCTTTAATCTCTTTAGAAGTTTTCCTGGGCTCTTTTGTTACCATTCATATTATCCATCTCTTTGATTTGTCATCAATTTTCCTCCTGCGGCCAAGTCCAGGAAAGTTGGCTACAGTCCCATGGATCTTAAATTTCTGAATAATATGTGCAACTCTAGTCACAGGAACATCAAGCAGCTTGGAGATGGTCTTATATCCTTTACATTTAACACGCTTGGCTATAATTTTCTTTCTAATCTCCTGAGACAACGCTTTCCTTTGCTTCCTCTGGTCCATGTTCAGTGTGGTACACACCATGTCGCCAAACAGCACAGTGAGCATCTGTAGCCCTATATACAGGCCCACTGACTGATTACAAGATTGTAGACACAACTTGATTTAACATGTCCCTTTTGTCACATTATTTTCAGGGGTACCATCATTTCTGTCCAGGCCTATTTCATGAGTTTAATTTATTTATTTATTTATTTTTAAATTCTGTGGAAGCAGGGATGAAAAGCAATGTCTGACTTTCATTTGTTCATCATCATAGATTTTTAATTTATTATTACTTTTGTCAGTTTCAAGTTATTTCTGTGACCATTGTGGGTTTTTCTTTCATTAAATGAGGGAGGGGTACCAACAATTTTGACCGTGTGTGTGTGTATTAGGGCCGGACGGGCGCACAATACCTGCCAATCGCACGTGCATCTGGGCAACTATGGGCACCCGCCATGTCATCAGCTGGGGCTGCCCGACAACTTCAGCCAATGCGCAGATGCAAAGATGGCAGAACTCAGAATAATGCCAAATACATGGGGTCACAATCACCTGCTGTGAGGAGCTGCCCACTTACTAAAGACTATGATACTTTTCCAGCAACAGACCACCATTTTTGTCAATATTATTATTGTGTTTTATTAGTGATTTCCCCTTTTATGGTTTATATAGTTCTGCTTACTTGTCAGTATGTGCACTAGATTCACTTGTAAAATGTCCAGCATTCCACTAATCTGTATCTCAGGAGTATCTAACCATTGTTCCAACAGCCAATAATCTCGTTATATGTGTGTAGATTGTAGACACAGTGGAGCCGTCACCACAGGGGGTCTTACATGCAGTCTCAGATAAAGGCTTCTAGAATATTCTTCATTGTTTTAGCAAACAGTGAATGTTTAAGGGGAAGGATGATCACTTCTGACCTGGGAGGGGACTGATCCCAGTGGAAGAAAGGAGAGACATGTTACCATTATGGATTATGTCATTTGGATTTAAACTTTCTTAAAAGCACTGCTGCTACTGGATACCTGTGCTTTCATCGTTTTATCTGCCGTCTAGAGGATCATGGACTGTGGCTACTGACTATACTGGCTGGAGATACGAAATCTGTGGGCCAATCAAAAGTTGGGAGACAGCGAGTATGGCCTGATACAAAGCCAGTGGAACTACTGAACCCAGATTGGGAACTTGAGGACTGAGAGAACTGTATTTTGGCCATTTACCTGGAATTGCTTTATTCCCATGGCTGTGATCAATAAAATATTGTTGCATTGTTAACCTGCCTAGGTGATTATTTACAACCCACAACCTCAGATCTTTACACCTGCACTATGCTGCGATGTAGCAGAGGCATAGAGCGATCACTGGCCGCACAAACTCTGACAGCCCCAGACGCTGACATGTGCTGTGGATTAGAATAAACCTATTCACACTGATACCATGATGGGTCGTTTTCAGTGATAGGTCCCAATGACTTATGACGGGATCAGTCAGGGGTCCGTTCAATTTACTGGGAATAATAGTGCAGGAGATAAAGATATTAAGATCTTCTCTGCAGCCAGAGACCTCCTGACATCAGGGAGAACAGAGCCAAACACCTGTTAGAAGACGCTCCGAGCACATGGCAGCCGGCACAGACAGAGGAGAGCGCTGCTCACTATAAGGGGGTGGGGGAGGAGGGTCCATCCCAGGCCAGGAGCAGCTGACCAGTGATAGAGCAGCACATGTATATATTGTATATACAGCACAGAGCCTGAACTACCTGCAGCTCTGGTGGTGATCAAAGAGGGACGATCACATCTCCCCCACCACTGGTGCAGTCCCGATCACACGCCCCCTCCCCCATCGCTGGTGCAGCCCCGATCACACGCCCCCCCCTCCCCCATCGCTGGTGCAGCCCCGATCACACGCCCCCCCCCCCCCCCCCATCGCTGGTGCAGCCCCGATCACACGCCCCCCCCCCATCGCTGGTGCAGCCCCGATCACACGCCCCCCCCTCCCCCATCGCTGGTGCAGCCCCGATCACACGCCCCCCCCCCTCCCCCATCGCTGGTGCAGCCCCGATCACACGCCCCCTCCCCCATCGCTGGTGCAGCCCCGATCACACGCCCCCCCCCCCTCCCCCATCGCTGGTGCAGCCCCGATCACACGCCCCCCCCCTCCCCCATCGCTGGTGCAGCCCCGATCACACGCCCCCCCCTCCCCCATCGCTGGTGCAGCCCCGATCACACGCCCCCCCCCCCATCGCTGGTGCAGCCCCGATCACACGCCCCCCCCCCCCATCGCTGGTGCAGCCCCGATCACACGCCCCCCCCCCCCCATCGCTGGTGCAGCCCCGATCACACGCCCCCCCCCCCCCATCGCTGGTGCAGCCCCGATCACACGCCCCCCCCCCCATCGCTGGTGCAGCCCCGATCACACGCCCCCCCCCCCATCGCTGGTGCAGCCCCGATCACACGCCCCCCCCCCCCCCATCGCTGGTGCAGCCCCGATCACACGCCCCCCCCCCCCCATCGCTGGTGCAGCCCCGATCACACGCCCCCCCCCCCCCCCCATCGCTGGTGCAGCCCCGATCACACGCTCCCCCCCCCCCATCGCTGGTGCAGCCCCGATCACACGCCCCCCCCCATCGCTGGTGCAGCCCCGATCACACGCCCCCCCCCCCCCCCCATCGCTGGTGCAGCCCCGATCACACGCCCCCCCCCCCATCGCTGGTGCAGCCCCGATCACACGCCCCCCCCCCCCCCCCATCGCTGGTGCAGCCCCGATCACACGCCCCCTCCCCCATCGCTGGTGCAGCCCCGATCACACGCCCCCCCCCTCCCCCATCGCTGGTGCAGCCCCGATCACACGCCCCCCCCCTCCCCCATCGCTGGTGCAGCCCCGATCACACGCCCCCCCCCCATCGCTGGTGCAGCCCCGATCACACGCCCCCCCCTCCCCCATCGCTGGTGCAGCCCCGATCACACGCCCCCCCCCCTCCCCCATCGCTGGTGCAGCCCCGATCACACGCCCCCCCCCTCCCCCATCGCTGGTGCAGCCCCGATCACACGCCCCCCCCTCCCCCATCGCTGGTGCAGCCCCGATCACACGCCCCCCCCCCATCGCTGGTGCAGCCCCGATCACACGCCCCCCCCCCCCCCATCGCTGGTGCAGCCCCGATCACACGCCCCCCCCCCATCGCTGGTGCAGCCCCGATCACACGCCCCCCCCCCATCGCTGGTGCAGCCCCGATCACACGCCCCCCCTCCCCCATCGCTGGTGCAGCCCCGATCACACGCCCCCCCCCCATCGCTGGTGCAGCCCCGATCACACGCCCCCCCCCCCCATCGCTGGTGCAGCCCCGATCACACGCCCCCCCCCCCCATCGCTGGTGCAGCCCCGATCACACGCCCCCCCCCCCCCATCGCTGGTGCAGCCCCGATCACACGCCCCCCCACCCCCATCGCTGGTGCAGCCCCGATCACACGCCCCCCCACCCCCATCGCTGGTGCAGCCCCGATCACACGCCCCCCCCCCCATCGCTGGTGCAGCCCCGATCACACGCCCCCCCACCCCCATCGCTGGTGCAGCCCCGATCACACGCCCCCCCACCCCCATCGCTGGTGCAGCCCCGATCACACGCCCCCCCCCCCATCGCTGGTGCAGCCCCGATCACACGCCCCCCCCCCCCCATCGCTGGTGCAGCCCCGATCACACGCCCCCCCCCCCCCATCGCTGGTGCAGCCCCGATCACACGCCCCCCCCCCATCGCTGGTGCAGCCCCGATCACACGCCCCCCCCCCCCCATCGCTGGTGCAGCCCCCGATCACACGCCCCCCCCCCCCATCGCTGGTGCAGCCCCGATCACACGCCCCCCCATCACTAGTGCAGCCCCCGATCACACGCCCCCCCATCACTAGTGCAGCCCCCGATCACACGCCCCCCGATCACACGCCCCCACATCACTAGTGCAGCCCCCGATCACACGCCCCCCCATCACACGCCCCCCCCATCACACGTGCAGCCCCCGATCACACGCCCCCCCATCACTAGTGCAGCCCCCGATCACACGCCCCCCCATCACACGCCCCCCCATCACTAGTGCAGCCCCCGATCACACGCCCCCCCATCACTAGTGCAGCCCCCGATCACACGCCCCCCCATCACTAGTGCAGCCCCCGATCACACGCCCCCCCATCACTAGTGCAGCCCCCGATCACACGCCCCCCCATCACTAGTGCAGCCCCCGATCACACGCCCCCCATCACTAGTGCAGCCCCCGATCACACGCCCCCCCCATCACTAGTGCAGCCCCCGATCACACGCCCCCCCATCACTAGTGCAGCCCCCGATCACACGCCCCCCCATCACTAGTGCAGCCCCCGATCACACGCCCCCCCATCACTAGTGCAGCCCCCGATCACACGCCCCCACATCACTAGTGCAGCCCCCGATCACACGCCCCCCCATCACTAGTGCAGCCCCCGATCACACGCCCCCCCATCACACGCCCCCCCATCACTAGTGCAGCCCCCGATCACACGCCCCCCCATCACTAGTGCAGCCCCCGATCACACGCCCCCCCATCACTAGTGCAGCCCCCGATCACACGCCCCCCCATCACTAGTGCAGCCCCCGATCACACGCCCCCCCATCACTAGTGCAGCCCCCGATCACACGCCCCCCATCACTAGTGCAGCCCCCGATCACACGCCCCCCCCATCACTAGTGCAGCCCCCGATCACACGCCCCCCCATCACTAGTGCAGCCCCCGATCACACGCCCCCCCATCACTAGTGCAGCCCCCGATCACACGCCCCCCCATCACTAGTGCAGCCCCCGATCACACGCCCCCACATCACTAGTGCAGCCCCCGATCACACGCCCCCACATCACTAGTGCAGCCCCCGATCACACGCCCCCCATCACTAGTGCAGCCCCCGATCACACGCCCCCCCATCACTAGTGCAGCCCCCGATCACACGCCCCCCCATCACTAGTGCAGCCCCCGATCACACGCCCCCCCATCACTAGTGCAGCCCCCGATCACACGCCCCCCCATCACTAGTGCAGCCCCCGATCACACGCCCCCCCATCACTAGTGCAGCCCCCGATCACACGCCCCCCCATCACTAGTGCAGCCCCCGATCACACGCCCCCCCATCACTAGTGCAGCCCCCGATCACACGCCCCCCCATCACTAGTGCAGCCCCCGATCACACGCCCCCCCATCACTAGTGCAGCCCCCGATCACACGCCCCCCCATCACTAGTGCAGCCCCCGATCACACGCCCCCCCATCACTAGTGCAGCCCCCGATCACACGCCCCCCCATCACTAGTGCAGCCCCCGATCACACGCCCCCCCATCACTAGTGCAGCCCCCGATCACACGCCCCCCCATCACTAGTGCAGCCCCCGATCACACGCCCCCCCATCACTAGTGCAGCCCCCGATCACACGCCCCCCCATCACTAGTGCAGCCCCCGATCACACGCCCCCCCATCACTAGTGCAGCCCCCGATCACACGCCCCCCCATCACTAGTGCAGCCCCCGATCACACGCCCCCCCATCACTAGTGCAGCCCCCGATCACACGCCCCCCCATCACTAGTGCAGCCCCCGATCACACGCCCCCCCATCACACGCCCCCCCCGATCACACGCCCCCCCATCACTAGTGCAGCCCCCGATCACACGCCCCCCCCATCACTAGTGCAGCCCCCGATCACACGCCCCCCCATCACTAGTGCAGCCCCCGATCACACGCCCCCCCATCACTAGTGCAGCCCCCGATCACACGCCCCCCCATCACTAGTGCAGCCCCCGATCACACGCCCCCCCATCACTAGTGCAGCCCCTGATCACACGCCCCCCCATCACTAGTGCAGCCCCCGATCACACGCCCCCCATCACTAGTGCAGCCCCCGATCACACGCCCCCCATCACTAGTGCAGCCCCCGATCACACGCCCCCCATCACTAGTGCAGCCCCCGATCACACGCCCCCCCATCACTAGTGCAGCCCCCGATCACACGCCCCCCCATCACTAGTGCAGCCCCCCGATCACTAGTGCAGCCCCCCCATCACACGCCCCCCATCACTAGTGCAGCCCCCCCATCACACACCCCCCCATCACACGCCCCCCCCATCACACGCCCCCCCATCACTAGTGCAGCCCCCAATCACACGCCCCCCCATCACTAGTGCAGCCCCCGATCACACGCCCCCCATCACTAGTGCAGCCCCCGATCACACGCCCCCCCATCACACGCCCCCCATCACTAGTGCAGCCCCCAATCACACGCCCCCCCATCACTAGTGCAGCCCCCAATCACACGCCCCCCCATCACTAGTGCAGCCCCCGATCACACGCCCCCCATCACTAGTGCAGCCCCCGATCACACGCCCCCCCATCACACGCCCCCCATCACTAGTGCAGCCCCCGATCACACGCCCCCCCATCACTAGTGCAGCCCCCGATCACACGCCCCCCCATCACTAGTGCAGCCCCCGATCACACGCCCCCCCCATCACTAGTGCAGCCCCCCGATCACTAGTGCAGCCCCCCCATCACACGCCCCCCATCACTAGTGCAGCCCCCCCATCACACGCCCCCCATCACTAGTGCAGCCCCCCCATCACACACCCCCCCATCACTAGTGCAGCCCCCCCATCACACACCCCCCCCATCACTAGTACAGCCCCCCCATCACACGCCCCCCATCACTAGTGCAGCCCCCAATCACACACACCCCGTTCTCTAGTGCAGCCCTGTGTGAGTGCAGTAATGACAAGTTCCTCAGTCAGGCTGGGGGCGCTCTTACCTCGGTTGGCCACCAGCACTTTCTTGATAGGCTTGTACTCCACATGCTGGCCGCCGCTCTGGAAGGCTGCCTGCAGAACAGAGACACGTCTGACAGCGAGGAGGCGCAGTCCTCCCTTCACACACCGCAGCTGCAGCATCTGGAGAGGAGACAACACCGGTCACACAATGCAACACACAACTGATCGCTCTGCTCGTCACACAATTCGGTCGTGATCGGTCGCTGATAGATGCCAGGCACACGCTGGGAGAGACGAGTCTGCTGGCGTCAGCTGGGAGAGTGCCGGCTCCCTGCTCTACTATATTGCTGCTTCTCACATGAATGAAGCCGGCGGCAGGGGAAAGAATTGTTATTTTCTCATAAAAGAGGGATGTCCGCGTCACTGGGCCGGGGGCCGCCATTTTTGTGGAGACCACATTCTGATTGGTCCAGAGGGACTCAAAGATAGGGACGTGTCTCTGACGTAGACTATATAAAAGGCGGCTTTGCGCTCAGACGCGCCGATCGCTCCGGGATAAGACTGCGATTGCTTGTGTGATAGGGACTGGGCCCAGGGATAAGTCAGCAGTGCTGGATATCATTACTGCGGCAGGGATGGAGACTGTCAAATGCAATGAAGGGAGCAACAGTAACAGGGTGTACTTAGGAAAAGGTGAAGGTGCCCAGGAACGACAGGTGCAGCGTCTCTGCCCTAAAAATTTACTTTCTCTGTAAGAGCAGACCCCCATATGCTGCAGAGTAACGTAGGACTGTCAATTCTGATGGGTGGTCATTAGGATCTTATCTCTGTGAGCTGTTCTTTTCAGAGCACAGTGACAGTGCACTCTCTCATCAGCTCTCATCAAAAGTGATGAGCCGGCAGCTGAGCGCACTTGTCATTGCATAGTGGAAGTAAAGAAAGAGCTAGCACAGACCAGTGCCATTAGGATCTTGTCAATATGAACTGTTCTTTTCAGTGCACAGTGACAGTGTACTCTCTCATTGGCTCTGATCAGAAGTGATGAGCTGGCAACTGAGTTCACTGTCATTGCATAGTGTAAGTAAAGAAAGCTAGCATAGACCAGTACCATTAGGATTTTGTCTTTGTGAACTGTTCTTTTCAGTGCACAGTGACAGTGCACTCTCTCATCAGCACTGATCAACAGTGATGAGCCGGAAACTGAGTGCACTGTCATTGCACAGTGTAAGTAAAAAAAAAAAAGAGCTAGCACAGACCAGTACCATTAGGATCTTGTCACTATGAACTGTTCTTTTCAGTGTACAGTGACAGTGCACTCTCTCATTGGCTCTGATCAGAAGTGATGAGCCGGCAACTGAGTGCACTGTCATTGCATAGTGTAAGTAAAGAACAAGCTAGCGCAGATCAATGCTAATGCCACGCATGAGTGTGTGCAAAGGTGGTTATGTATCTGCCTGCTCTCGCAGGTGTAGGAAAAAAAAATAGGAATTTACTAACTGCAGCCAATCAAAGGGGATCTCACGAGAGTTGGTGCAAAATGATTCACAGGATCCTGGTCTATTGATCACATTTGTAATCTGTGGCCACTGGACAGGAGCCCTGAGAACCACCTTCAGCTCGACCAGGCTCCCAGAGACGGCCCCGTTCACCGTCATTGCCGAGGGCATCTAATTCACTACCGATATTCACCTTCTCTTGCGTCCTGTAGCTCAGAGGGCAGAAACACTATCAGTGAGCCACAGGCTGCGCTATTTTATATCAGGGAATTTTCTCCACCAAAAGATCTAAATGGTCATTTTTTACTACACAGAAATCCATGTCTACACGCCAGTACGTTATAGGTAGAAGAATGAAGCCTAAAAGTGAGAGAGATTTTTTCGTACTGTCATGGAAATATTGAAAATCTTCCTTCTACCCTGTCATACATATTAAGAAAATATTAAGAACGTGTCGTTCTCCCCAAGACCCTCTTCACCCCCCCTGCCCTATAGTATTTTTCACAGGAGAAAAGCTAACGCTCTAAAGAGCTGTCTGTATGCAAATTAGCACACACATGAGAAGTGGCTAAAAGGCAGCTGCTAGCCCAAGGAGATGGCAAACCCAATTAGCATGCGAGTGTGGTTTCCAGTGACACAGGCTTGTGATAAATCTACACCTGGGTGAGGAGGACGCAGCTCATTAAGTTCAAACACTACTCACAATAACCAGGACAATTCCCGGCTGCAACGCCAAAATTTTCGGCACCGACATGAAATATGGAATATTTGAAGTTCCAAACATCCGATAATAATGGGACCCATATTGTTAGTGGCAGGGTCAGCTAAGGAACAATACGCATCTTTTTCTGTAGCTGTATTCCCCTCCGGGGAGCTGTGGCACAAAAGTACCTGAATGACAGACCGCAGCTACGCCATGTGTAGTCTCTACAGAAAGGTAAATTCATAATGGAAAATATGGTATCACTTTCGGGCTTCTGCGATCAACCAGCAAGAAATTATCGCAGAAACCAGATATTCTAATAAAAATATGAAGGCTGGAGCCCAGCCCATGTGAGGTCGTCACCGGGGGGTGTGGCCAGGTCTCTCCCTTCAGCATAAAAGACATAGCCGAAGGGGAAGTTAGTGCTCATTGCCGGGAGTATATGTTTCATAAGCAAGGGGTCACGTTCGCTGAACTGACATAGGAGAGCTCCCCTCCAGCTATACAGAGTCGTCTCTGTGAACTTTATACTGTTTCTTCTTTAATCCTGTCTTATTTGTGTAACTGAATACTCTGTACTGTAAATGTCCATTTGTAAAATGTTTGTATATTTTTCCTAAACAGTGCCTCCCTTTTGGATTAAATATAAAATTTAATAGTTCCGTTTCTTTTGCTCTGTAATCGTTCCCTTCCCCAAAGCCATACGCTACCAGAACGCAGGCATCTGACCTGGCCTGTATTATATTTCAGTGGTGGCAGCCAATAATAATAAAAGGGCTATCGTGACACTGGCAGTAACCGTACGGGGGCGTATAAACATATTCCAAGTGTTGGAATCCGGAGGTGTGTACGCCATACGCTTTCTGCTCGCTTGCTGATAGCTACGTAGTGAGTAATCAGAATCGTGTGTGTGCGAATCCCTGCTCAATCCTGATAGAGTGACGGCAGCGGTGGGATAATGTGTGATCTCCCCCGTTTTGTCGCCAACGGTCCCTGACAAATTAGTGGCAGCGGTGGGATATTATGTGATGCCCCCGGTGTCGCCACCAACGGTCCCTGACACCAAAAAATTACTAAAAAAAATGGTGCGAAAATCTGAATTTTTTTTAGCATTTTTTTAAATAAACATCTTAAACTAATAAATACCACAGACAAGTAATGGAAGGAGAGATGTGGATGCCGAGAAGTAGGAGATGGTTCTCAGGGCTCCAGTCCAGGAGCCGTATGGCTGTGCCCTGTATATGCGATCGCAGGTTGAAATTGGTAGTATGTCCCATCCCATTTAGATTGTAAGTTCCCTTGTTGTAAGACACTGTGGTATATGTTGGCACTATATAAAGTCTTACTAATTGTTACTATTTCTCTGTCTTCTATTACACTGTGTTCCAAATTATTATGCAAATAATATTTTCTCAGATTTTCCCAAATTACCTATATGAATTGCAGTCATTGTAATTTTCCAGTCAAATAACTATTAGAGTACAATTGAAAGGTTTTTGTACAAACTGCCGATGATAAAAGTATATTTTTAAAAAAATAAAAAACTCAAACTGCACTCAAAATGCATGTTCCAAATTATTATGCACAGCAGAGTTTTCAACCTTTTCATTTTAATAAAGAACAAAAAAATGGTCATTTTTTAAATTATAAGCATTAGCAGGTTATTACAAACTGAAATCAAACAGTTTTCAACTCAAAACTTTATTCTAGGTGATGTTACATTAGCACATAGGACCCCTTGTTCGAAAGGAGCTTCTGAACTCTCTCGTCCATTGAATTTGTCAGGTTTTGGATGGTTTCTGCTTCAATTGTTTTGCATGAGAACAGAATACCCTCCCAGAGCTGTTGCTTAGATGTGAACTGCCTCCCGCCATCATAGACAATCCTTTTGATGATGCTCCAGAGGTTCTCAATGGGGTTGAGGTCAGGGGAGCATGGGTGCCACACCATAAGTTTGTCCCCTTTTATGCCCATAGCAGCCAGAGATGCAGATGTGTTATGTGCAGCATGAGACGGGGCATTATCATGCATGAAATGATTTCGATGGTCCAGATGGATGGAGTGGAGGATGGCTGGTTGATGAACACCCCATGCAAACACGGCTACGGCGCTAACAAGGAGGAGGTGGAGTAATGTTTTGGGCTGGAAACATGGGGAGAGAGATTGTCGGCCCTTTTAGGATCCCTGAAGGGGTAAAGATGAACTCCATAATTTATGTTGAGTTTCTCAAACAGCACTTCTGTTAGAACTCTCCTGTTAGGTTTTTTCAATCTTGCTGGTCACATGACCTTTTTTGACTATTTAATCGTGCTCCGCCCTCCTGGCCTTGCTGGACTTCATTGTAATTTCTACTCTTAAGCTAGCCTGGTGCTTAGTTACCTTTCTCTGTCAGTTTAGCTAGGTCTTCGGACCTTTATGTTCTATGTTGTGTGTTTGTCTTTTACTGCTACAATTTCTGCTAGGAGGTGTCCAACTTTATCCCAGTCCCTAGTTCTTGTAGGGATCCCTCCCTTGCATCTATAGGTCTTCGTACAGACTAGCCGAGGACTTTAGCGGGTCTGATCGCAGGATCAGGTTCCCCGTTACATCGTAGGGATCTAGCTTAGTTCTATTGTAGGGACAGATCTCCTTTCTTTCCTTAGTGCTTGTAGCAGATCATAACAGTAAGTCCAGCCCAAAAATATCTCTAAGGAAAGACCTCCAGTTTCCATCATGGTGTCGGTTCAGGATTTGGCACAACGCCTGCAGGGACTCTCTCTGGAGGTGGCCGAACTCCAACAACACGTGAGTAGCTGTTCTGGAGCACATTTTGTGGAGCCAAAGGTACATTTGCCTGATTTATTTTTTGGTGATCAACAAGAATTTTTTTCCTTTAAAAATGCTTGTTTGTTGTATTTTCGTTTGAGACCCAGATCCTCTGGTGATGAATCACAGCGCATAGGGTTCATAATGTCACTTTTGCGCAAAGAACCTCAGGGATGGGCCTTTTCTCTCCAACCTAGTGATTCATGCTTTAGATCAGTGGATAGTTTTTTTTCTGCTTTGGGTTTGTTGTATGATGATCCTGATCATGTCTCATCAGCTGAGACTGAATTGAGACATTTGAGGCAGGGATCAGGTAATGTGGAAAAATATTGTTCTCACTTCCGTCGGTGGTCTGCCCAGGTGGGGTGGAACGATTCAGCTTTGAAAAGTTTGTTTCTTGCGGGGCTAGGTGAAAGGGTTAAGGATTTGCTGATTGCTTATCCCACACCTGGAAACTTGCAGGAGGCAATGCAATTAGCTATACGGGTGGACAGGAGACTGCGTGCAAGAGTTAATGAGAGTAAATCCTCTGCCATATCAGCTCCGAGTCTTGAGAGGGTCTGTACTGACATTGGAGAGCCGATGGAGATTGGGTCGATGGCACCCCGCTCTCAGGAAAAAGAACGCAGGTCTTCTGAAGGTTTGTGCTTTTATTGCGGGAAATCTGACCATTTTATTAAGAACTGTGTGCTTCGTATGAACAAAGAAAAAAAAAAGGTCAGTTACGCCCGTATAGCCTGTTTAAATACTAAGGGGGTATTTCTTTCTGCTACTACTGCTGCTCAGGAAGAATTAATTGAATTTCGGGTATTTGTGGATTGTGGTTCTACTCTGAATGTGATTGATGGGGGATTCTTGGAAAAACTTAAATTAAAACCCAAACCTTTGTCATCCCCTATTGCTGTGGTTTCTGTCGATGGCTCCCCCTTGAAGAGTGTTACTCACAAGGTCTGTGAATTTCCCCTCACTATTAATGGTATTCACCAAGAAAATTTGGATTTGGTAGTATTAAATAATTTGCCTTCTCCAGTAGTTTTGGGGTTACCCTGGTTAAAATTGCACAATCCTGAACTGGATTGGTCTACCAATGAAATTAAGTCCTGGAGCCCTAAGTGTTATGACAAGTGTTGTAACGGACGTATTGCTGCGGTGGAAAAAGGGGAATTACCTGTACCTATTCAGGATTTTTGGAGAGTTTTTTCTGAGGAGGAGTCACAAATTTTGCCTCCCCATAGAGACTATGATTGTACCATTGAATTTGTCCCTGGAGCGACTCTTCCTAAAAGTCGTTTATTTAATCTTACTATTCCTGAGAGAAAGGCTTTGGAGGAATACATACAGACAAGCTTGGCCACCGGTCACATTAGGCCTTCCAAGTCTCCTGTGGCTGTTGGATTTTTTTTTGTTAAAAAAAAGGACGGCGGTTTACGTCCTTGTCTGGATTTTCGTGAGATTAATAAAATTACTGTACGCAATCCTTACCCACTGCCATTGATAACTGATTTGTTTAACCAGTTAATGGGGGCCAAGTGGTTCTCTAAAATTGATCTCCGGGGGCATACAATTTGTTGCGCATGAAGGAGGATGATGAATGGAAGACTGCTTTTAACACTCCTGTGGGTCATTTTGAGAATCTGGTTATGCCTTTTGGTCTTACCAATGCTCCAGCATTTTTTCAGAATCTTATTAACGATATCCTTAGACCTTTGATCGGCAAAAATGTGGTTGTGTATTTGGATGACATTTTGATTTATTCACCGGATCTGGAGTGTCATTGGCGGAGCGTACGTGAGGTATTGCAGTTATTGATTGACAATTCGCTTTTTGGTAAGCTGGAGAAATGTGAGTTCGCTATACAGAGAATTAGTTTTTTGGGCTACATTATCTCCAGCGAGGGCTTTGAGATGGACCCGATGAAAGTTCAAGCTGTGCAGGAATGGCCTAGGCCTATTGGTTTGAAATCGATACAGAGGTTTTTGGGTTTCGCCAATTGTTACAGAAAATTCATTAAAAAATTTTCTATTATTGTCAAACCACTGACCGATCTCACCAGGAAAGGTGCTAATGCGGTTCAGTGGACTACTGAGGCCATTGAAGCTTTTGTGTTTCTAAAGGAGAGGTTCAGCTCTGCTCCCATCCTTAGGCAGCCTGATGTGACTAAGCCGTTTTTGGTTGAGGTTGATGCTTCTTCGGTGGGGGTCGGTGCGGTGTTGTCTCAGAAAAACAAGGATGGAGTACATCCCTGTGCTTGTTTTTCAAAAAAATTTTCTGAGACTGAACTTAATTACGATATTGGTAATCGGGAATTGTTGGCTATTAAACTCGCATTTGAACACTGGCGTCATCTCTTGGAAGGTGCTGAATTTCCCATTCAGGTTTTCACTGATCATAAAAATCTGATCTATCTTGATGCTGCCAAGCGCTTGAATGCTCGTCAGGCTAGGTGGGCACTTTTTTTCTCGCGGTTTAATTTTTCCGTTACTTACATCCCGGGTACCAAGAATGTTAAAGCTGATGCTTTGTCTCGCAGCTTTTCTCCTATGGTCGGTGCTGAGGAGGAGGGGAGCATTTTACAAGAAGGTGTTGTGATTGCTGCATTGGACTCCGTTTTGGAAGATGAGATTCTTAAAGCACAAGAGAATGCCCCATCTAACACTCCCCATGGGAGGTTGTTTGTGCCTAGGACCTTTAGGAGAGATTTGTTTGTTGAGTGTCATGAGTCTCGGTTGGCAGGTCATCCAGGAATTTCTGAGACTAAGAGACTTGTGGGTCGCAGTTTTTGGTGGCCTGGATGGCAGAAGGAAGTCATTAAGTGGGTGCGTCAATGTACGGTGTGTGCTAGATCTAAGTCTTCACATACTCCTGCAGCGGGGTTGCTTTGCCCTCTGGAGGCTCCTAGTGCACCTTGGACACATCTGGCTATGGACTTTATTACTGACCTTCCCCCCTCAGGGTTTCACAGTCATCTGGGTGGTCGTGGACCGTTTTAGCAAGATGTGTCACTTGGTTCCTTTCATCAAACTGCCCTGCGCTAAGACACTCGCTAAGGCCTTTGTCAAGGAAATTGTCAGACTACATGGCGTTCCTACTGACATTGTTTCGGATAGGGGACCTCAGTTCGTGGCTCGTTTTTGGCGTGCTTTTTGTGACAGGTTGGGAGTTCATTTGTCGTTTTCATTCGGATATCATCCTGAGTCTAATGGCCAGACAGAAAGGAAGAATCAGGATGTTGATCAGTTCTTGCGTTGTTTTGTGGCAGACAATCAGGAGGGGTGGTCTGAGTTTCTGCCACTTGCTGAGTTTGCTCTTAACAACCATACATCCTCTTCTGCTGGTTGTTCACCTTTTTTTTGTTGTTCTGGGAGACATCCGTCTTTTGGGTCAATCTCCAAATTGGTGTCGGCTGTGCCTGAGGAGGAGAGTTTTTCCGGTGATTTGGAGAGAGTTTGGACGGATGTGCGTGGTAATCTTCAGGAGGCTAACAAAAAATCTAAGAGGTACTTTGATAGGAAACGGCAAGAGGTTTTGTTTACTATTGGTGACATGGTTTGGTTGTCCTCTAAGAATCTGCCGTTGAGGATTCCTTCTAAAAAATTGGGTCTCAGGTTTGTAGGGCCCTTTAAGGTGCTTCAGGTAGTTAACCAATCTGCTGTTAAGTTGGAGGTTCCTACCTCCTGGAAGATTAATCCGGTGTTTCATGTTTCTCTGTTGAAAAGAGCTTATGTGTCGGATGGAGACTCCTCTGCCACTGTTCCTCCGGTGGTGGAGGACGGGGAATACGAAATTTCCCGCATCCTAAATTCTAGACGGTATAGAGGGAGTTTGCAGTATCTCGTCGCTTGGAAGGGTTTCGGACCCGAGGATAACTCATGGGTGAGGGCGGATGATGTTTCTGCTTCCAGACTTGTCAGAGCGTTTCACAAGAGGTTTCCTGATAAGCCTGGGCCTAGGGGATCCAGAGGATCCTCATAGAAGAGGGGGTACTGTTAGAACTCTTCTGTTAGGTTTTTTCTATCTTGCTGGTCACATGACCTTTTTTGCCTATTTAATCCTGCTCCGCCCTCCTGGCCTTGCTGGACTTCATTGTAATTTCTACTCTTAAGCTAGCCTGGTGCTTAGTTACCTTTCTCTGTCAGTTTAGCTAGGTCTTCGGACCTTTATGTTCTATGTTGTGTGTTTGTCTTTTACTGCTACAATTTCTGCTAGGAGGTGTCCAACTTTATCCCAGTCCCTAGTTCTTGTAGGGATCCCTCCCTTGCATCTATAGGTCTTCGTACAGACTAGCCGAGGACTTTAGCGGGTCTGATCGCAGGATCAGGTTCCCCGTTACATCGCAGGGATCTAGCTTAGTTCTATTGTAGGGACAGATCTCCTTTCTTTCCTTAGTGCTTGTAGCAGATCATAACAACTTCCTTCCATGGTTCAAGAAGAAGAACCGTGCATTCCGCAGCAATATCATTTTCATGCATGATAATGCCCCGTCTCATGCTGCACATAACACATCTGCATCTCTGGCTGCTATGGGCATAAAAGGGGACAAACTTATGGTGTGGCACCCATGCTCCCTGACCTCAACCCCATTGAGAACCTCTGGAGCATCATCAAAAGGAGTGTCTATAATGGCGGGAGGCAGTTCACATCTAAGCAACAGCTCTGGGAGAGTATTCTGTCCTCATGCAAAACAATTAAAGAAGAAACCATCCAAAACCTGACAAATTCAATGGACGAGAGAGTTCAGAAGCTCCTTTCGAACAAGGGGTCCTATGTTCAAATGTTACATCACCTAGAATAAAGTTTTGAGTTGAAAACTGTTTGATTTCAGTTTGTAATAACCTGCTAATGCTTATAATTTCAAAAATGACCATTTTTTTGTTCTTTATTCAAATGAAAAGGTTGAAAACTCTGCTGTGCATAATAATTTGGAACATGCATTTTGAGTGCAGTTTGACTTTTATATTTTTTTAAAAATATACTGTTATCATAGGCAGTTTGTACAAAAACCTTTCAATTGTACTCTAATAGTTATTTGACTGGAAAATTACAATGACTGCAATTCATATAGGTAATTTGGGAAAATCTGAGAAAATATTATTTGCATAATAATTTGGAACACAGTGTATTCTGGCAATCATCTCCATTATCTCAAAGACAATGTTGCTAAATTCAAGGATAATGCATGTACTATTATATTTGTATGTCTAAGGCTATGTTCACAGATCATGGTTTTTTTCAGTGTTTTTTTTTTATGCAAATTTTCAGCTGCCTTTTGCAGTATCAGCAAAGTCTATGAGATTCCAGAATTCTCTGTTCACACATCAATTTTTTTTTTTGTTCAGAATTTTGTGCCTTCATGTTTTTTTTGGAAACTAGAGCATGTCACTTCTTTCAGCTTTTTTTCACCCATAGGATGAAAAAACGCAGGTAACTTTTTTCAGCGTTTTTTTGTGCATTAACCAGAATGAGATTTATTTTTTTTTCACTGAACTTTATGTACATGCATAATAGAGACAAAGGACAGTGAAAAAAAACGCTGAAAAAACGCACCTACAAAAAAGCAAGAAAACTGCAACAAAAATCCTGAACAACCTCATGGCAATAGATCAGGTTTTGCTGCAGAAAATGAATGCAAAAGAAAAACCATGATGTGTGAACATAGCCTAAATCTGATGTTTGACACAATAAAAAAGTGTAGACAACACAAGCAAATATAGGTGTCAGCTGTCTGACTTCCCTCTGCTCTCCAAACAGTTAAAGCGAAGAAACGTCTCCGCATCTGATTTCAATGGGATTCTTTATTGACATAGATAGATTTATTTTATTTAGATTATAAATTAATTACAATTTGGGATTACCCAAAAGAAACCCTCACTAACAAGTCCTAAGACTTAACTTTTATTATGAATTAAAATAGTGGGGTAATACTAAACATGAAACATTCTGTCCCTATACTGCCTGAATGATTCTAATATTATTATTTATATAATATAGTGTAATTATCAATTAGCGACACCCCGGGGTGTCGTATAGGCAGATAGGACAGCTTTACAGAAGCACACGTCACACGGACAGGAGCATTCAGCAGCAGAACTCACACCAGATGTGGTGCAATTTATGAAATCTCCAATGACAAAGGTTTTAGATATTTTTTGAATTTTGAAATTGTTTTGGTAGTCAAAATAAAATTACACCTTGCCTTGCAATGACCACATCTATTCGATCCGAGAGTTTGATTCTGTAACCAGGTCATACATGATTTTTTTGTCTTGTAAGAAATGGCTTGGAACTAACACATTGTCACGCCAGGTGTGAGTGCAACACAGAGGGGAACGGGAAAGGGAGCCCAGACACTAGGGAAAGGGGGAAGAGGTGACCTCCTAATCTGGACTAGCGTCACCCTGTCTTCCCCTAACGTCCCTATACAGCCTCCGCAGATGTCGCCGATCACGTGCCTTGCCCTACTATCCCTGGCTTAAGGCTACAACTGGGGGTGGAAGGAGATGAGCACTAGTCAACCTCCGCTAGCACTCTAAAGACAAAAGGGGAAGACAGCACAGGGAAGTAACAACTTAGCTTTATAAGAACTCCAACAGGGCACACGCCTCAAGACTCCAAAGAGGACGTGATGCTGCTTCAGCCAAGTTCCAAGTAGAAATGAGCACAACCGGCGACGCCCACCTGGAGAGACCAAGTATGTATACACCCAGGCCAGAGGGAGGTAGTCGCTGGGTTCTAAAGATTACCTCCTATCTAGGAAGCTGTCTGCAATACCAAACGTGGAGATCTCCTACAGGCCTTTGTAGGAGGCCTGTCACCTCCAACACACCCGTGACACATATTTCTCAAATTATGGCCTCTACTTTATGTGACATTAGGATAGTGCTATTATCAGTTGTGGTTGGCTGAGTTTTACACAAATAAAATATATGTAATCGCATTGGCTCTAGCATGTAGAACAGACACTATATATATACAGTACAGACCAAAAGTTTGGACACACCTTCTCATTTAAAGATTTTTCCGTATTTTCATGACTATGAAAATTGTACATTCACACTGAAGGCATCAAAACTATGAATTAACACATGTGGAATTATATAGTTAACAAAAAAGTGTGAAACAACTGAAAATATGTCTTTTATTCTAGTTTCTTTTGCTTTGATGACTGCTCTGCACACTCTTGGCATTCTCTTGATGAGCTTCAAGAGGTAGTCACTGGAAATGGTCTTCCAAAAATCTTGAAGGAGTTCCCAGAGATGCTTAGCACTTGTTGGCCCTTTTGCCTTCACTCTGCGGTCCAGCTCACCCCAAACCATCTCGATTGGGTTCAGGTCTGGGGACTGTGGAGGCCAGGTCATCTGGCATAGCACCCCATCACTCTCCTTCTTGGTCAAATAGCACTTACACAGCCTGGAGGTGTGTTTGGGGTCATTGTCCTGTTGAAAAATAAATGATGGCCCAACTAAACGCAAACCGGATAGAATAGCATGCCGCTGCAAGATGCTGTGGTAGCCATGCTGGTTCAGTATGCCTTCAATTTTGAATAAATCCCCAAGAGTATCACCAGCAAAGCACCCCCACACCATCACACCTCCTCCTCCATGCTTCATGGGGGGAACCAGGCATGTAGAGTCCATCCGTTCACCTTTTCTGCGTCGCACAAAGACACGGTGGTTGGAACCAAAGATCTCAAATTTGGACTCATCAGACCAAAGCACAGATTTCCACTGGTCTAATGTCCATTCCTTGTGTTCTTTAGCCCAAACAAGTCTCTTCTGCTTGTTGTCTGTCCTTAGCAGTGGTTTCCTAGCAGCTATTTTACCATGAAGGCCTGCTGCACAAAGTCTCCTCTTAACAGTTGTTGAAGAGATGTGTCTGCTGCTAGAACTCTGTGTGGCATTGACCTGGTCTCTAATCTGAGCTGCTGTTAACCTGCGATTTCTGAGGCTGGTGACTCGGATAAACTTATCCTCAGAAGCAGAGGTGACTCTTGGTCTTCCTTTCCTGGGGCGGTCCTAATGTGAGCCAGTTTCTTTGTAGTGCTTGATGGTTTTTGCAACTGCACTTGGGGACACTTTCAAAGTTTGCCCAATTTTTCGGAATGACTGACCTTCATTTATTAAAGTAATGATGGCCACTCATTTTTCTTTAATTAGCTGCTTTTTTCTTGCCATAATACAAATTCTAACAGTCTAATCAGTAGGACTATCAGCTGTGTATCCACCAGATTTCTGCACAACACAACTGATGGTCCCAACCCCATGTATAAGGCAAGAAATCCCACTTATTAAACCTGACAGGGCACACCTGTGAAGTGAAGACCATTTCCGGTGACTACCTCTTGAAGCTCATCAAGAGAATGCCAAGAGTGTGCAAAGCAGTCATCAAAGCAAAAGGTGGCTACTTTGAAGAACCTAGAATATAAGACATATTTTCAGTTGTTTCACACTTTTTTGTTAAGTATATAATTCCACATGTGTTAATTCATAGTTTGATGCCTTCAGTGTGAATGTACAATTTTCATAGTCATGAAAATACAGAAAAATCTTTAAATGAGAAGGTGTGTCCAAAGTTTTGGGCTGTACTGTATATGAGGATTTTTGGGCCGACCGCCATTCTAGCTATAGTCCCATCCCCTGAGGACGCAGCACCTGTGGTGAAACATGTTGGAGGGATGTGTTCTTCAGTAAAACTGTCCTATCTGCCTAATAGAGTTCACACTCCGGGGTGTCACTAACTGATACTTACACTATACTGATACTTTACACTATATTACAATCATTCAGGCAGTATAGGGACAGAATGTTTCATGTTTAGTATTACCCCACTATTTTAATTCATAATAAAAGTTAAGTCTTAGGACTTGTTAGTGAGGGTTTATTTTGGGTTATCCCAATATCCCTCCCAAGCCCTTACAAGGTCTCCACAATTTGCACATAGATACATTGTATCACCACAACTGTTCCCAGACTCCTCCTGTCGGAACAAAGGGTTGATCATGCTGGAATCCAACATGCTTGATTCTTTATCCCCCAACAGGTAGAAGAATTGGGACACCCCATATGCACATGTGATACCCAAGATAACCGGATGTTACTGCCTTTATTTACCCTCAGGCTATCTGCACACAGGCAGATGTAATGAAAGCAGGAAACCAAATATTTGGATTTCCTCCAAACGGTTAAGGCGACCACAAGTTCCTCCTCCACCGCAGAACTAATGCCTTGACATCATGATACTGGTAGTGATACAAACTAGCAGCTGCATTCCGGCCATCTGTGTGGGACTATAAACAGCAGCACCTCTGACACGTTGAGACTCTGCCCTGTGCAGCAACCATGAATTGTCAGAGGTTCTGATAATCTTAGAGGAGACTCGTGGGCAGGTGTTGTTGGGTTCACAACTATCTGCTAGCTTGGGGCATCAGCACCAGAAGAGAAGGTCTCCAGATGATGACTTTTGTGAGTAGCCCTGGATAGACAAGCAGATCTGCATGCCTATTTACCGGTCTTTGAAGAGGAGGGCCGTGGGCCGGTGTTGTGAGGCTCACAACTATCTGCCAGCTTGGAGCACCAGTATTAGAAGAGAAGGTCTCCAGATGGTGACTTTTGTGAGTAACCCTGGACAGATGAGCGGATCTGCATGCCTCTGTACCGGTCTTGGAAGAGGAGGGCTGTGGGCAGGTGTTGTGAGAGTCACAACTATCTGCCAGCTTGGAGAACCAGCAGAGAAGGCCTCCAGATGATGACTTTTGTGAGTAGCCCTGGACAGACGAGCAGATCTGCATGCCTATTTACCGGTCTTTGAAGAGGAGGGCCGTGGGCCGGTGTTGTGAGGCTCACAACTGTCTGCCAGCTTGGAGCACTAGTATTAGAAGAGAAGGTCTCCAGATGGTGACTTTTGTGAGTAACCCTGGACAGATGAGCGGATCTGCATGCCTCTGTACCGGTCTTGGAAGAGGAGGGCTGTGGGCAGGTGTTGTGAGAGTCACAACTATGTGCCAGCTTGGAGAACCAGCAGAGAAGGCCTCCAGATGTTGACTTTTGTGAGTAGCCCCAGACAGAAGAGTGGCTCTGCATGACCATGTACCGGACTTGGAAAAGGAGGGCCGTGGGCCGATGTTGTGAGGCTCACAACTATCTGCCAGCTTGCAGCACCAGAAGAGAAGGTCTCCAGATGGTGAATTTTGTGAGTAGCTCCAGACAGAAGAGTGGATCTCCATGTCAATGTATCGGTCTTGGAAGAAGAGGGCTGTGGGCTGGTGTTGTGAAGCTCACAACTATCTGCCAGCTTGGAGCACCAGCACCAGAAGAGAAGGTCTCCAGATGGTGACTTTTGTGAGTAGCCCTGGACAAATGAGCAGATCTGCATGCCCATGTACCGGTCTTCGAAGAGGAGTGGGGGGGATAAATTAATTATATTAAGCTGGTAATAGGGTGATACTGCCAATTAGAGGAGGAGGTACTTAAAGCGTGATTGACAAGTGCAGTGGGTGCTTGATACGAAATTACCAAATTGGGGAGGGGTGGGACCCCCTAGGATGTAAGTATATTCCCTAGCTGTGATGTTTGAGGGGAAGCTTTGGTTGTCATTATGCCAGTAATGGAGGCACTGATTGTGACTACTGTGTGTCAGGGGGAGACGGGAAGGGATTTAACTACTCAGGGGTTTCTGGATGAGACTCGCGACCCTCTCTCAGAGCTGAACGTGGCCATCAAGGTAAGAAAGGTAGGAGACCACTGTCCTAATGCATTGAGAAGTTCCGGCTTACATCTGCAAGGAAAAAATAAGGAACGTATGAATGATACTTCAGAAGGTGCATTCACTTTGCTGGGGCAGTAAAATGCTGCAATTTTTGCTGCAAAAAGTGTGGAAAACTCCTGTAAAAACGAGGCAAAGACATGACATGTGAACATACCTTAATACTTTAATTCTCACGATTGGATTGAGCCAATGTGTTGACCCTAATTATGGTGTTTGTGGCTTTCTGAGATAGATACAACCTAGATTGTCCTAAGCTCTTTCATCTGAACAATAACAAGAAGGCCATTAAGAGATATATTTAGTGATCCCAACAGATTCAACCTCATGGTCACTAGCTCATACTTGGTGTCCAGTTAGAAAAGAGTATTGATTAGTAGGAAAAGAAGCTAAAGATGATGGATAATACACTTTTGGAATAAAAAATATATCCTGCAATATTGATAGCCCGGCTCAACGTGATCAATAACCATCTAGAGACCTATTATGTGACAAAAAGCACTTTCAAGCGTTTTCATAAGAAACAAAGGGGGTTTATAATGTAAGTCTCAAAGGATGGTTGGAAAGGCTCTGACCTTCAAGATGAAATGGTTGTTTGGTCCATTACCGCTCCATTGACCTTGTATTAGAGTATGATGACTGCCGAAGTTTCACAACATGAATATTTACAAAGATTGTATACTTTCTATGTAAAGAAACGAGGAATCGACATTATTTAGATAGGATAATACATTGTATCAAAACATCCACAATATATAGCTCTTCTAGGACATATAATCTTTTATGAGTCGCTGTTATTACCTTGGAAATAATAACATATTTTATATGTTTTGTGGTGTAACATATAGCCAGCCAATCTCTCAGATCTTCTATAGGAATCCTGGTCTTAAAGGGAATCTGTCACCAGGTTTTGCAGTGTAGTCTGAGAGCAGCACAATGTAGGGGCAGAGACCCTGATTCCAGCGATGTGTCACTTATTGGACTGATTGCTGGTATCACACCTGGCCTCCAGGTGTGATCTATCTTGGAGTGCTATTTTGGGGCAGTTTCAGTTTTGGTAAACTCTCTACAAATGTAATTTCAAGACCATTCGAGCTGTTAGGAATCACAGCTAAATAACTCAGGGCTAGGGATGGCAGGGTGTATCTAAACTGGAAGATCTGCTGTACAGGATATCATATTTCCCTTAGTGATTTGAGGCATCTCATTTGTGATAGCTATGAAAAAAGAAATAAACACATAGAAAAATAAACAAAAGCTCAATGTAACAGTGCCCACAAAATCTACCTAACCTCCTCTAATTTTTTTTTCAGTTACACCATTTACATTATTCATTAGCAGGTCGTGTTAGTGCCCTACATTCCATATCTATAATATGATTATTCTCCCAGCTCTTCTCTAGTCACTCATGCGCACACTGTCTGTTACAGGACCTGCAAAACCTCTATCCTGCTTCTTCTAGATCAGGGATGTCAAACACACAGAGGACCGAAATGAAAAACTTGGACAAAGTCGCGGGCCAACCTCTATACAGTATAATGGCCCCTACAAAGTTTTCCATACAGAATAATGGCCCCACATAGTCCTCCATGCAGTATAATGGCCCCACATAGTCCTCCATACAGTATAATGGCACCACATAGTCCTCCATACAGAATAATGGCCCCACATAGTCCTCCATACAGTATAATGGCCCCACATAGTCCTCCATACAGTATAATGGTCCCACATAGTCCTCCATACAGAATAATGGGCCCCACATACTCCATACAGAATAATGGGCCCCACATACTCCATACAGAATAATGGGCCCCACATAGTCCTCCATGCAGTATAATGGCCCCACATAGTCCTCCATACAGTATAACGGCCCCACATAGTCCTCCATACAGTATAATGGTCCCACATAGTCCTCCATACAGAATAATGGGCCCCACATACTCCATACAGAATAATGGGCCCCACATACTCCATACAGAATAATGGGCCCCACATAGTCCTCCATGCAGAATAATGGCCCCACATAGTACTCCATACAGAATAATGGGCCCCACATACTCCATACAGAATAATGGGCCCCACATAGTCCTCCATACAGAATAATGGGCCCCACATAGTCCTCCATACAGTATAATGGCCCCACATAGTCCTCCATACAGTATAATGGCTCCACATAGTCCTCCATGCAGAATAATGGCCCCACATAGTCCTCCATGCAGAATAATGGGCCCCACATACTCCATACAGAATAATGGGCCCCACAAAGTTTTCCATACAGAATAATGGGCCCCACATAGTCCTCCATGCAGAATAATGGGCCCCACATACTCCATACAGAATAATGGGCCCCACAAAGTTTTCCATACAGAATAATGGCCACACATAGTCCTCCATGCAGTATAATGGCACCACGTAGTCCTCCATACAGTATAATGGCTCCACATAGTCCTCCATGCAGAATAATGGCCCCACATAGTCCTCCATACAGAATAATGGGCCCCACATACTCCATACAGAATAATGGGCCCCACAAAGTTTTCCATACAGAATAATGGGCCCCACATAGTCCTCCATACAGAATAATTGGCCCCACATAGTCCTCCATACAGAATAATGGGCCCCACATAGTCCTCCATACAGAATAATGGGCCCCACAAAGTTTTCCATACAGAAAAATGGGCCCCACATAGTCCTCCATACAGAATAATGGGCCCCACATAGTCCTCCATACAGAATAACGGGTCCCACATAGTCCTCCATACAGAATAATGGGCCCCACATAGTCCTCCATACAGAATAACGGGCCCCACATAGTCCTCCATACAGAATAATGGGCCCAACATACTCCTCCATACAGAATAATGGCCCCACATAATGCTTCATACAGAATAATGGGCCCCACATAGTCCTCCATACAGAATAATGGGCCCCACATAGTCCTTCATACAGAATAATAGGCCCCACATACAGTACAGACCAAAAGTTTGGACATACCTTCTCATTTAAAGATTTTTCTGTATTTTCATGACTTTGTACATTCACACTGAAGGCATCAAAACTTTGAATTAACACATGTGGAATTATATACTTAACAAAAAAGTGTGAAACAACTGAAAATATGTCTTATATTCTAGGTTCTTCAAAGTAGCCACCTTTTGCTTTGATGACTGCTTTGCATAATCTTGGCATTCTCTTGATGAGCTTCAAGAGGTAGTCACCGGAAATGGTCTTCCAACAATCTTGAAGGAGTTCCCAGAGATGCTTAGCACTTCTTGGCCCTTTTTGCCTTCACTCTGCGGTCCAGCTCACCCCAAACCATCTCGATTGAGTTCTGGTCTGGTGACTGTGGAGGCCAGGTCATCTGGCGTAGCACCCCATCACTCTCCTTCTTGGTCAAATAGCCCTTACACAGCCTGGAGGTGTGTTTGGGGTCATTGTCCTGTTGAAAAATAAATGATGGTCCAACTAAACGCAAACCGGATGGAATAGCATGCCGCTGCAAGATGCTGTGGTAGCCATGCTGGTTCAGTATGCCTTCAATTTTGAATAAATCCCCAACAGTGTCACCAGCAAAGCACCCCCACAACATCACACCTCCTCCTCCATGCTTCACGGTGGGAACCAGGCATGTAGAGTCCATCCGTTCACCTTTTCTGCGTCGCACAAAGACATGGTGGTTGGAACCAAAGATCTCAAATTTGGACTCATCAGACCAAAGCACAGATTTCCACTGGTCTAATGTCCATTCCTTGTGTTCTTTAGCCCAAACAAGTCTCTTCTGCTTGTTGCCTATCCTTAGCAGTGGTTTCCTAGCAGCTATTTTACCACGAAGGCCTGCTGCACAAAGTCTCCTCTTAACAGTTGTTGTAGAGATGTGTCTGCTGCTAGAACTCTGTGTGGCATTGACCTGGTCTCTAATCTGAGCTGCTGTTAACCTGCGATTTCTGAGGCTGGTGACTCGAATAAACTTATCCTCAGAAGCAGAGGTGACTCTTGGTCTTCCTTTCCTGGGGCGGTCCTCATGTGAGCCAGTTTCTTTGTAGCGCTTGATGGTTTTTGCAACTGCACTTGGGGACACATTCAAAGTTTGCCCAATTTTTCAGACTGACTGACCTTCATTTCTTAAAGGAATGATGGCCACTCGTTTTTCTTTACTTAGCTGCTTTTTTCTTGACATAATACAAATTCTAACAGTCTATTCAGTAGGACTATCAGCTGTGTATCCACCAGACTTCTGCACAACACAACTGATGGTCCCAACCCCATTTATAAGGCAAGAAATCCCACTTATTAAACCTGACAGGGCACACCTGTGAAGTGAAAACCATTTGCGGTGACTACCTCTTGAAGCTCATCAAGAGAATGCCAAGAGTGTGCAAAGCAGCCATCAAAGCAAAAGGTGGCTACTTTGAAGAACCTAGAATATAAGACATATTTTCAGTTGATTCACATTATTTTGTTAAGTATATAATTCCACATGTGTTAATTCATAGTTTTGATGCCTTCAGTGTGAATGTACAATTTTCAAAGTCATGAAAATACAGAAAAATCTTTAAATGAGAAGGTGTGTACAAACTTTTGGTCTGTACTGTAGTCCTTCATACAGAATAATGGGCCCCACATAGTCCTCCATACAGAATAATGGGCCCCACATAGTCCTCCATACAGAATAATGGGCCCCACATAGTCCTCCATACAGAATAATGGGCCCCACATAGTCCTCCATACAGAATAATGGGCCCCACAAAGTTTTCCATACAGAATAATGGGCCCCACATAGTCCTCCATACAGACTAATGGGCCTCACATAGTCCTCCATACAGAATAATGTCTCCACATAGTCCTCCATACAGAATAATGGGCCCCACATAC
Source organism: Phyllobates terribilis (assembly GCF_046119375.1). NCBI lineage: Eukaryota > Metazoa > Chordata > Amphibia > Anura > Dendrobatidae > Phyllobates > Phyllobates terribilis. The sequence continues at coordinate 128,410 of NW_027362991.1, forward strand.
TCCTCCATACAGAATAATGGCCCCACATAATGCTTCATACAGAATAATGGGCCCCACATAGTCCTCCATACAGAATAATGGGCCCCACATAGTCCTCCATACAGAATAATAGGCCCCACATAGTCCTCCATACAGAATAATGGCTCCACATAGTCCTTTATACAGAATAATGGGCCTCACATAGTCCTCCATACAGAATAATGGGCCTCACATAGTCCTCCATACAGAATAATGGCTCCACATAGTCCTTTATACAGAATAATGGGCCTCACATAGTCCTCCATACAGTATAATGGCCCCACATAGTCCTCCATACAGAATAATGGCCCCACATAATGCTCCATTACAGTATAATGGGCCCAACATAGTCCTCCATACAGAATAATGAGCCCACATAGTCATCCATACAGTGTAATGGGCTACACAGAGTTCTCCATACAGAATAATGGGCCTCACATAATCCTCCATACTGAATAATAGGCCTCACATAGTCCTCCATACAGAATAATGGGTCTCACAAAATCCTCCATGCAGAATAATGGGCCTCACATAGTGCCCCATACAGTATAATGGCCCCACATAGTCCTCCATACAGTACAATGGGCCCCACATAGTCCTCCATACAATATAATGGTCCCCACATAGTCCTCCATGCAGAATAATGGCCACACGTAGGGGTGGTGGTTCTGGTGTTGCAGGCGAAATAAAACCACCCTGCGGGCCAGATTTGGCCCCACGGGCCAGAGTTTGGCATGTATGTTCTAGACAAAGCTCTATTTACTTATTTGGAGAACAATAAATTTATCATCTTAACTGTTGTATAAAAGAAGGAGTGCAGGGACAGTCTGTGTGTGAAGTCATCCTGTTCCACAATCTGTGGAAGCTCAGCCTCAGCTTCTGGCTTCAAGTGCTTTGGACACCAGACTCTCTATTCCTTTAATCATTTTTTAGACTACGTGATATCCAATTTGCAACCAGCTCTTAGCTTCAGATTTTTTTCGAGAAGATGTATTTAGTTAAAGGGATTGTTCAGTTTTGGGGTACAAGTAAACAGTCGCTCTATGTGACTACATACTTGTGAATCCTCACAGCATGCATGTTGTCAGGATTCTTCGGTGCTGGCACTGGGAGCAGGCGGGCAAGTACTGCAATTATGCGATTTGCATATATGCGGTCACATGCCGACTTGACGTAAATGGCTTCACTCAATACAAGTGAATACAGTGAGGCTAGACACGTCTAGTTGGAATGTGGCTGGAAGTATGCAAATCGCATACTTGCAGTCACATGACTGCCCGCTCCCGGCACTGGAGAATCCTGACAGCACTCATTGTGTGCGCTATGAGGATTCACAAGTCTGCAGTCACATAGACATGAACCCCAAGCCTGGACAACCCCTTTAAGTAATACATGCCGGATGTGAGATATGTGTGTCCAGGATGCTGTTACCTTCACTAGCTCTCATGTACCAACACAGCTTCAATCCTGTGCTGATTTCTCCTTCTATTGCCTGCAAGGTATTTTTTTGTTTGGTGTTTATAATAAGTTCACATGAATATATAAATAGAATTATTTGATTTTCATCCAGATAAAAATGATAAAAAAAACTATCTAAAGTGTCATCCGTATGGCATCTGTTGTTATACATCAGTAGTTATTAAAATTTTCAAGACCAAATACTGTTTCCTATGTTAAAGAATTGCAATGTATCCGTAAAAATTGGATGTTATATGGTTGATTCATATAGGATCCAAAATTTTTTGTTCACCCATAGACTTGAATTGGCGAATAGTATCTGAAATACTGAGGTTGACTAGTATATGCTTTTATATTTTCAAGCAGACATTCTACCTATGAACTCGGAACCATAAAATATGGTCATGTGAATGTAACCTTATGGACACTGATGCGAAGAGTGTAAAATCCACTTCCTCCCTGGGTCGTCTTCTTTCTCTGTACACTGACAGCCTGTCCGATACACCCTCTCTACCTGTAGGTGATCGCCTCATTATCTGGACTCTGGTACTATATAGCTCGAATAATCTTTCCTCCCTGAAAACTTGAATGCTTTCTACTCTCTTGACACACAATTCTGCTTTTCCCCTTGCCACTACTCTCTACAATACTGAGACAAGGAAGGGGGAGAGCAGAGAGATCAGTCCAAGCCATTAACAGATCTATATTAAAATATGCAGTACAGCCAGCTATGTGAAGGCGTTGTGCAGACTATACGTCAGCAAAATGGTAGATTTTTCTTCTAATGAATACTGTTTAGAAAACAAAGAAACAGTAAAAAACAAAATGTCCATAAGATTTCCATTGCCTTTAAATGACAGCTAAAAGGCATTTAATAATACATATAGAGGTGGCCATAGCCATCCAATCTCTCAGATCTTCTACAGAAATACTGGTCTTAAATTTGGATGGTAAAAACACAGTCCAACCAAATAGCCTATGGGCATAATAGACTGGACCACTATGAATGTAGATTGCTGTGGAATAGGGGGTTTGAAAATTTACATAAAAGTCATGGGAAACCTTTCAGTAACCTGATATTCAGCTCACGCACAAGTCAAGGGTCTCCTCTGCACAAAAGGTCTTGAAGTATGGCAAGAGGTCAATGAAGAGGAAAGGAAGGTACATCTAGAGAGGAATCCTTAAAAAATATTTTTTATTACAATCCATTAAAATCCAGAAATAGAGTAGACGCATTTCAGACTAAACGTCCTTAGTCAGTGCATACACACCAAAATTTACTTGATTTACGAAAATTTACTCCCGAATTGTTAAAGGGTTATTGCCAATATTAAAAGTTATCTCCCAGCCACAGGATACGTGATAACTTTCAGATTGGTGGGTGATCTATGGTAAAAGCAACAGTACAGCCAGCTATGTGAAGGAGTTGCACAGACTGTGCAGCAGCAAAATTGTAATTTTTTTTCATAAAGACTATTTAGAAAACAAATGAACGTTAAAAACTGGCTGCAGTGGTCACCTCCTTCTATCCCCATCGGAGGAGAGAAGACTGGTGGGGATTGATAGGTGAGTACATTTTTCAATCTGGGATTGGTTTAAAAAATAAAGGTTAATAAAAGTTCTCTCACTTACAGGATAACTTTCAGATTGGGGGGAGATCTATGTTAAAAGCAGCAGAACAGCCAGCTATGGGAAGAAGTTGCACAGACTGTACCACAGCAAAATTGTAATTGTTTTTCATAAAGACTAGAAATGAAATGAATGGTAAAAAAAATATTGTCTGTCCATAGCCTTCAAATGACAGTGAAAGGGCATCACAAAATGCTTAAAGCTATGCAGTAGTTTATACATCATTGGTTGTGTTTCTTCAAGTCCATGAATGAGCATATTACAGCCAATTTGGACACATTCCTTGCAGTGCTCAAGAGAACAAGGGCAAATGCTCTTCTCACCAGTGTTATTGTTTTATTTTCACACCAAGAATTGGCATAGTCACGTTTCAATACTATATCTTTCCAACATTTTAGATTTTGCAGTACCATAATATAAAACTAGTATATTTTTAGCCCCATATTTGCAGCACTTTCCAAGTATATCTATGTTAAAAGAAGCAGTACAGCCAGCTATGTGAAGGAGTTGCACAGACTGTACTGCAGCAAATATTGTCTGTCCATAGCCTTCAAATGACAGTGAAAGGGCATCAGAAAATGCTGAAAATGTAAAGCTGTGCAGTAGTGTATACATTATTGGTTGTGTTTCTTCAAGTCCCTAAATGAGCATATTACAGCCAATTTGGACACACTCCTTGCATTGCTCAAGAGAACAAAGGCAAATGCTCTTCTCACCATTGCCGTTTTTTTTTCACGCCAAGAATTGGCATAGCCACACTTCAATATTATCTTGTTCCCACATTTTAGATTTTGCCGCATCATAGTATAAAACTAGTATATTTTAGGAAGGTGCAGCACTTTGTAAGTGCACAATGTATGTAGCTAGGTTCTGACCTACAGCTATCTGGTGTAATTCAGTGTGTCATCCTGTCATCCAGTGCTTCTTCGTATCTTCCAGCTCGGAGCTCACTAACATGTTGTGCCCAAAGAGGATTATCCATCAGCTTGCAAATAAAAAAAAAAAAAAAACAGATCTAGAAAATGTCATTGGATTTACAGCCGTACTGGGGTTTTATTTGTGAACCTGCTCATACAGAACATTGTGTCATTGCTATGTGAACAAAAACTCATTATGGTGAAAGAATAGAAAGGAGCCTTCCGTAGATACAGACTTTGCACTGGTCTGCTCTTTCCTCCAGTTGGCAGAGTAAACATCTGTGTATCCGCACCGGTAAAGTCCATGCTATATTTTCAAAGTTAAAAAGTGGCAGACGCTCAAACAAATACAGTCACGGTTGACAGTGTAATTTAGGGCAGAGTTCATCCTTTGCATCAGACACATATAACATCACCTCCAAGGACTTTGAAGCAAAGATTAATCGTGTTTTCAAGTCCAAACTTCTAAAACCGAGCGATCAAAATAACTTCCTGCAATATATGGACATGAAAACACGATAAGGATGATTCCAATAATAACTTGTTATGAAATGCTGGTGCGTAGAGTCTCTAAACGGTAAATTACCATTTTATACACATTTACGACTCATCATGGGCAGGTCATGAGCCAAGCGTGAAAAGCAATGAAGAAGATTAGAGGGGTTGTTTTTTAAACTTGGCTAACCATGGTTTCCTCATGAGGCAGTCTCCTTGCTTCCTCTCCGGTCACTAATTGGCTGCAGTGGTCACCTCCTTCCATCCCCATCGGAGGAGAGGAGACTGATGGGGATTGATAGGCGAGTACATTTTTCAATCTGGGCTTGGTTTAAAAAATAAAGGTTAATAAAAGTTATCTCTCACTTACAGGATACGTGATAACTTTCAGATTGGGGGGGGAGATCTATGTTAAAAGCAGCAGAACAGTCAGCTATGTGAAGAAGTTGCACAGACTGTACTGCAGCAAAATTGTAATTGTTTTTCATAAAGACTATTTAGAAATGAAATGAACCGTAAAAGATATTGTCTATCCATAGCCTTCAAATGACAGTGAAAAGGCATCAGAAAATGCTGAAAATGTAAAGCTATGCAGTAGTTTATACATTATTGGTTGTGATTTTTCAAGTCCCTGAATGAGCATATTGAGGCCAATTTGGACACACTCCTTGCAGTGCTCAAGAGGGCAAAGGCAAATGCTCTTCTCACCAGTGCTATTGTTTTATTTTCACAGTTGGTTGGACAACTACTTTAGTGTCATGTCCAACACCTCCAGATGCCTAATTTGTCTCCTTTTGCCCTGAGACTAGACATCTTATGGTGTCTTGTAGAGTTGGTACAAATCGATTTCCAGGACCCGATCCATCGGCCAAGTCAGTAATAGGAGCCCTGAAAGCTGCGCATTACGTGACATCATCCCCAGCTCTAGTTTGATTAGCCAGATATCATCTTGACAGCATGACATTGTGCCAGACCGGCCAATCAAAAGAAGAGCCGCGGATGCCGTCAGGTAAAAGGATATTTTCAGGGCTTCCATCCAGAGCCCACAGATCACCGACGTGGCCAATGGACCGGTACAACAAGGAGAAAACACCGGCATAATTTCAGAGCACACGTGCCATGAATGGACATCCGCATACACCTTGAAACTTGCTTGGGAATTCCGGGTGCTTCACCTCATATGAGACATATGTAGGATATCCAAAAGAAAAAATGGCGGCACTCTCGATCCCATAAAAACTCTTCTTTATTCAATGATCCTTAAAACATGGATGCAGGAGAATGCAGGTACAAAGATGGATGATGGCCGTTTGGCGCTCAATGAACCAGGACCTAGGAGTCACATCAACTCCATCGACTAGGTGTCCCTTACGGTGGGTATAAATGGGCCAGGAGCATATTTCTGCCCATAACAAGCGCCAATGGGCTATAAAAGACATCAATCTGCTGTTTATGGCCCTTTTACACAGGCCCATACTAACTGTATGGGGACCGAATGATCATTATACATTGTTGTTAAATGCTTATGAACCTAATGAGTTTGGTCAGGAAACCCGCTGCCGATCTGGATTTTGAATGTCAGATGTGTGAAATCGGCCTGTTTGTATATGTGGATTATAGCAAAGTAAGTACAATTTAGGGAACAATAAAAGTGACATGAACTACACCAAATCATTGCGGAAATGCAGCGGATTTACATTGCAAAAGATGGAATCTGCAATGAAATTCCGCAGCATGAATTGAGAAAATGCACCAGCGCTAACTTTGCTCTGCAGATTTTCTTCTGCAGCAAGATGATAACATTTTGTAAAATCTCATTGACTTTGCTTTTAAGGGTGGATTCACACACAGCAGTTTTTATTACAGATTGAAAATTGATTAAATTCCTCTGAATTGCTTTTTTTGGTGACAAGAACTTGCAAAATCTGCTTTGTATTCGCCAGATGTGAACGTACTTAAAGGATAAAGATTTGTAGAAATTTCCCCATGCATGAAATGGGTTGTTTCTGCAGCATGTGCAGATGTATAGAAATGTCTGCAACAAATCTGCCATAGAGGGCAGGTGCACACGACCATATCCGAGAAAATATCCATCTCTCCAAGACACCGTATGGATACTGTATCCATCCAAGAAAATCGGGCCAATTATGCTGATCACACTCTGACAAATGCACATCAAGATCTCTGGAGATGGACTCGTAACCTTGAGATTGTTGATATTTTTCAACAATTTTGGTTCTCAAGTCCTCAGACAGTTCTCTTCTCCTCTTTCTGTTCTCCATGCTTAGTGTGACACACACAGACACACAATGCAAAGATTGAGTCAACTTCTCCCATTTTTATCTGGATGTCATCCCATGGACCAATAGACATGAATGGGTGAGTGCCACCCAATTATCAGAGGCAAACCGTGCATGCTGCTGTAAGGAGACAAGACACTGAGGAACCAGAACAGCATGCAGGCGTGGCAGAAGGGAGGAGTTTGATCAGGCCTCTGGGGACAGTGTTGTCAGGGAAACAAGCTGAGGAGAAAAACAGCGCGTGTGCAAGTTCTGAGGTGATTCTGATGCCGAAGAGAGAGACGGGAGGAGCAACAGCAGCGTCCGGAGCTCCTGTCAGGAAGAAAGGTGCCGCGTATCCGCCCAGCCCAGATGTCAATGGTCAAGCCCCGAAGACCCGAGTGATGCCAGTCAAGGTTCCTCACCTGGCTGACGTCGACGGTCAAGCCCCGAAGACCCGAGCGACGCCTGTCAAGGTTCCTCACCTGGATGATGTCGACGGTCAAGCCCCGAAGACCCGTTCGAAGCCAGTCAAGGTTCCTCACCCGGGTGATGTCGATGGTCAAGCCCCGAAGACCCAAGCAACGGCAGTCAAGGTACCAAGCCCAGACATCGACGGTCAAGCCCCAAAGACCCTAGCTATGTCAGTCAAGGTTCCTCACCCGGGTGACGTCGACGGTCAAGCCTCGAAGACCCGAGCGACACCAGTCAAGGTTTCCAGCCCAGACGTCGATGGTCAAGCCCCAAAGATCCGAGCGACGACAGTCAAGGTTCCTCACCCGGGTGATGTCGGTTGGCAGAACGGGAACAGGTTGCAGCGGCACGGTTCTCAGAAGTGTGCGCCAGTGACAGGACATCGCAGAAACTCTGAAGGTGTCAGATTGGAGATTCATGGTCGGGTTGGCGACCAGGAAGGATGCGCGAGACAGGCCGTTACCTCTGACAGGGACATATGGTACCAGGCACGGATAGAGGGAAAGACAGTAATCAGACGGGGACCAGTAGACACCAGAGCAGCATCGCAAAAGTGGATAGAGAGTTACGGGGGAAATGGGCAGCGAGTTGTGATATGAACAGAGTATTGCCAACGCTTTAAAAGACTGCTCCTCGCCCACTAAAGTTAATATAGTTCCCCTTTCCTCCAATAGATCATTTTAAACTACCAGCCCCTGAATTCTAGTGTATTCTGATAATTTATTCTGTTGTGTGATTTACTGCTTACTTTACTGTGAAATGTTGTAAAGTAAAAAAATTGTTAGCATATAATACGTGTTTTACAGTTTATATTAGTTGTTAAACAAAAGAAATATACTGTTGTTCCGCCTGTGTCTCCGCTGTTGCATACTGTTTACCTGCATTACACTGCGATCCTTTCCTCAGACAAAATCGGTCCAAGGAAAAAAATCGATTATGTGCACAGGCCCATAGAATAACATGAGGACGAGTTCTGTCCGGCAAAACCACGAATAGCACCCATCTGAGTTATACGGTCATATGCACGAGCCCTTGGAGATACACCCTAAGTGTTATCACATTCTACTAAAAGGGTTGTGGCTACATGGTGACTTTGGTCATGGTACGCAAGATTCATGGTCTGAATGCGCATTGTGATGTCCTCCCCGGTCACGGACCCGAAACCTGAACTCACCGACCTCATGAGCATAAATAAGGCTATTGATTATGGGTCTAGAGTCACGTGGTGGTCCACACTCGGACAGTGAATGCCAGAAGTGTGTAACTTGCCTAAATTTAAGATTTTTTTGCAACTTGCGGGTCGCAGTTAAGACTACCTGCCGGTCGCAACGACCACATTCACTTACATTACAATGTGATGTAGCAATGGCATAATGGGACTTTTCTCCATGCAAGCGTGAGTCACAGCCAAAGTCACCATGTAGCCCCAGCCAGAATCATATAGGAGAAATTCGGGGTTTCAAAGTCTATCAAAAGTAGGGACAAAAGATAGACGGGACACAAATTATGGGAGAATGGGATAATACAATGATCCATTAGACGTCTTAGCTCAAGCCACTCTGAATCCACAGCCAACGTCATAAATGGCTGACCGTTGACAGGTTTCGCTTCCACCATCTCTAATCATTTGCTTTATAAAGGAAGCCGATAATTGGAGTATATTAAAGATTTGCAATTTCCTGCAATTTAAGCTCGGATCACCGCACGTCACCTACTGTAACTTGCCACTTCGAATGCTATATACTAAGAAATATGGACAAGGTCACAATTTTAGCAATAATAAACTAATATATCTGTTAAAATGTTTCACTCTTTACGTCGCCAGCTCTCAGAATAAAAATATATAAAAACGGTAACTCCGTGTTCTCAGTGCCGGCTGCCTATATTTATGTATAGAAAACACTTTTGCAGTTACATTAGTCATAAAGGCTGCTGAAAAATAAAGTGGAAAATGACATTGAAAAAAAAAAGATTTAGCATTTTGAATGGGCTTTTATACAATACCTAACCATGACTGCCGCCTGTCGACTTTCAGGTCAGCTCCTTTGTAAGAAGATTTGAATTGCTAGCTAAGGTTAAGCTGGATCAAGGGAAATACCATTATGAAAAGCTCGGCATTGGCCTAAATGTACATAAAAGTGTCACGTGATTCAGAAATTAGTCAATTATTTTAATTAGAAGAGAAAGGAAGTGTTGAGTGGGAACTAGTTATGAGAAAATATAGAGCCGGTGATAATAGGTCTACTAACGATCACACTTACATGTGGCCGGCACAGAGGCAAACGGCTTTATTATTTATGCTTCAGCCTTAAAGTCTCCATACACAACGGGTTTGACCGATGGTCTAATGTGTATGGAGGCACCAACCGACTGATTGTTGTTGAAAATGATGATCGCTCATGTCTCATTTCGGACTGCCAATTGCATTGTTCTCCAAGATAAGCCGCCGGCCGAAGGGTCAGTCAGTGGCGTTATCATCGAGAACATGGGAGCAGTCTCAGCACAGTTTTAGTCCACAGTCATGAGGATGTGGTTTCTCATTCATGAGTTACTTGGCAGCGGTTTCCAGTAATCTTGCTACCTATCTGGAGGACTTCACCTACCTGTCTGTGGTTTCCAGTAACCCTGCTATCTGCTAGTGGTTTTCAAGACTTTACCTGCTTGTCTGCGGTTTCCGATAACTTTCCTACCTGTCAGTGGAGGACTTCACCTACCTGTCTGTGGTTTCCAATAACCTTGCTACCTGTCAGTGGAAGACCTAACCTACCTGTCTACAGTTTTCAATAACCTTGCTATCTGTCAGTGGAAGACCTAACCTACCTGTCTACGGTTTTCAGTAACCTTGCTACCAGTCAATGGAGGACTTCATCTGCTTGTCTGTGGCTCCCAGTAACCCTACTACCTGATAGTGGTCTTCAGAACTTCACCTGCTTGTCTGTGGCTTCCAGTAAGCTTGCTGCCTGTCAGTGGAGGACTTCACTTTTTTTGTCTGCAATATCCAGTAATCTGGCTGCCTGTCAGTGGTCTTCAGGACTTCACCTGCTTGTCTGCGGTTTCCAGTAACTTTGCTACCTGTCAGTGGAGGACTTTACCTACCTGTCTGGGGTTTCCAGTAATCTTACTACTTGTCAGTGGAGGGCTTCACCTGCTTGTCTGCAGTTTTCAGTAACCCTGCTACCTGCTAGTGGTCTTCAGAACTTCACCTGCTTGTCTGCGGTTTCCAATAACCTTGCTGACTGTCAGTGGAGGACCTCACCTACCTGTCGGTGGTTTCCAGTAACCTTACTACCTGTCAGAGGAGGACATCTCCTTCCTGTCTGTGGTTTCCAGTAACCTTATTGCTTGTCAGTGGAAGACCTAACCTCCCTGTCTACGGTTTTCAGTAACCTTGCAACCTGTCAATGGAGGACTTCACCTGCTTGTCTGCGGCTTCCAGTAACCCTGCTACCAGCTAGTTGTCTTCAGAATTTCACCTGCTTGTCTGCAGCTTCCAGTATCCCTGCTACCAGCTAGTAGTCTTCAGAACTTCACCTGCTTGTCTGCAGCTTCCAGTATCCCTGCTACCAGCTAGTAGTCTTCAGAACTTCACCTGCTTGTCTGCGGCTTCCAGTAAATGCTACCTGTCAGTGGAGGACTTCACTTTTTTTGTCTGCAATATCCATTAACCTTGCTGCCTGTTTGTTCTCTTCAGGACTTCACCTGCTTGTCTGGGGTTGTCAGTAACCTTGCTACCTGTCAGTGGAGAACCTCACCTGCTTGATTGCAGCTTCCAGGACCCCCTTAAGGCTTTCAGTTTCTTTCTACGTGTCTGCCTGTGGCTTTCAGGTATACGCCTGTTCACATGTAGCTTCCAGAACTCCTTTAACTCTGCGTTCAATTATGCAATTAAATCCTCATGTCTTCAGTAAACCATGCGAATTTACCGCATCCAATACATTCTATTGTGAAAATTTCTGTTGGGTTTAGAGCAGTGGTCCCCAACCTTTTTTGCACCAGGGACCGGCTTGAAGCAAGATCATTTTTCCATGGCCCAGCAAGGAGGGGGTGGGGTGGGCGGGGCTTTGGTCATATGAGGGCGGGGTAATGGAGGGATTTGGAGTTTAGTGCATACTTATCATATAGTGTAGACCAGGTCCCCGCCAGGAGCTATGCCAGGAGCCCCACATAATGTGCTGTGCCAGGAGCCGCATCACTGAGGCCCCATCACGCCCTGCAGCAGGACAGGGCAGCTGTCCTGACAGCTGCTGTTCAGCTGCATTTACTTCATCCCAGGGGCGGACACAGACTGTAGTGGGCCCCTGTGCAAGAAATTTTTGGGGGCCCCCCCCGCCCTTCATAAGGCAACAAAGTTATGTAAACATAACCCCCCCATGTGCATCTCTCACCCCCCCATGTGCAGCTCACCCCCGTGCATCTCTCATCCCCCTCCGTGCATCTCTCATCCCCCTCCGTGCATCTCTCATCCCCCTCCGTGCATCTCTCATCCACCCCCCGTGCATCTCTCATCCCCTCCGTTCATCTCTCATCCCCTCCGTGCATCTCTCATCCCCTCCGTGCATCTCTCATCCCCCCCGTGCATCTCTCACCCCCCCCGTGCATCTCTCACCCCCCCGTGCATCTCTCATCCACCCCCCGTGCATCTCTCATCCCCCCGTGCATCTCTCACCCCCCCCGTGCATCTCTCATCCACCCCCCGTGCATCTCTCACCCCCCCGTGCATCTCTCACCCCCCCGTGCATCTCTCATCTCTCCCCTCCCTCCCATGTGGATCTCTCATCTCTCCCCTCCCCCATGTGCATCTCTCATCTCTCCCCTCCCCCCCATGTGGATCTCTCATCTCTCCCCTCCCCCATGTGCATCTCTCATCTCTCCCCTCCCCCCATGTGCATCTCCCATTCCCCCCACTCCTAGTTAATTGTATTTAAAAAAAAATAAAACTTGTTATACTTACCCCCATGCGATCCCTGCAGAATCCTGGCGCTCGTCCAAATCGCTGACACCAGGTTCTCCTGACTTCCGGCCATGTGACGGCGCCGTCACATGACCGGAAGTCAGGGGAATCATGAAGGTGCTGCCGCAGCAGCGCAGCGCTAAGATGTCCCGGACCCGGCGCTTAGCATGCGGCCGGGGGCCCCATGAGGAGAGAGACGCACAAGAGGGGGGCTCCGAGGGGGCTCCTACCGGCCGGGCCCCATACTGGAGTCAGGGCAGTCATGCCCTGATGGCGGCCCTGCTGGAGGCTGGAGGGGCCCCCTCTCCCCGCGGACCGGCTGAAAAACCCCAACGGCCCGGTCCTGGTCCGCGGACCGGCGGTTGGGGACCTCTGGTTTAGAGGATCCATCTCACCTAGTGAGCCAGCATTGTGTAACTAACAGTAGGGCCAGCCTTAGTCTCATGTCAAGAGGAAAAGTTAGGACAATGGCTTTCTTCCGCAGTTCCATAGACAATGGATGGAACGGTGGTGCACATGTGCAGCCACCGCTCCATTGTAACATGACTTTTCTCAACCCCATTCTCAGGAGTCTAATTAGAAAGTTATCAGCTATCCTCTTGATAGGTGATAATTATCAATGTTGGGACTAACCCTTTAAAATATTAGTGCAGGTATTTAATGGTGATTTTAAAGAAAAGTATCCCATACATTGAAATCTTGCGCATGCGCTGAAAATCTGAAATTACAATAGAGTCAGGAAGAGGAGGACAGAGATAGCCAGAAAGCATGCAGTTTGGTAGGTGCACCAAACACTGCAAATTACCCCCCCACACACCCAAAAAAAAAAAAAAAGAAAAAAACATTAGTTTGTTGGGTGAAATGATTTTTAAAACTTGCTTAAAAATCATAATTTTCAGCAGCACATAAACAGGATATGTGCTGCCAAAAACATTATGTCTCGGCAGCACAATACCGATCGTATTAATGATTGTTCTGTTTGCATGGAAGTGCTGTCAACCTGTCTAAAATGCTATTAAGTGATCTCGGTCATGTACTGGTAGCATTTGGCCAGTAAAAATGTAACCTTAACAAACATTGCATATATCAACAGAACGAGTGCGTATAGTAGTATTTTTATTATTATTATTTTTTAGTATTGTAGTATATTTTTCTTCACTTCTGGGAGGGAGAAGAAGAGTGAGGAACTGGGGGAGGTAGAGAAAAAGATTTGTGCTGAAGCTTCTGTAGAAAGTAATTTATCTCACTCCAGAACTGGATTCACAGCTACACTGCTCAGTACTGCTGAATAATGTCCTCCTGTTGATGCTTCTGTACAGAGAAAGAAGATCACAAATACATCTCTCTCAGAGTGTGTGCTGTGTATGGGGGACATCATTAAAGCTAGTCTCTACCCAGCAGCCAGTGTCGGACTGGAGTGCCAAGGACCCACCAGTAACCAACTCCAGGGCCCCACTTTTCAGCTACATGAAAATGTGACATTATCCTCAATCACAAATGTATATAACAATGAACTGGGTAGATTGTTAGATGAATAAGATGCTGTGTTTGTCTGTACATAGTGATTCCAGTATATCGAGCCAAGTACTGCTCATATAAGAGGGTGGTGGCCCACCGGAGGATTCTCCTGTTGGACAGTCCAATCCTGCTAGTAGCTCAGAGAAAACTGAAATTTAGTGATAGAGCCTGCAGAGGCGAAAACTGTTCAAAAATGCAGGATTCAAGTCATATAATGGCCAGAAATTGTGTTAATCTTCATTTACACAATCACGAAAGCTTATTTTAAGTTACATGAAATGACAGACCTGCTTTAAAGCTTTACACAATGAAGTCTATCTCACTTTACCTCCATTGTTTACTCCTCCCTTTAAATGTCATAATGTTGGCGTCTGTCCAAACAGACTAACCTTACCTGTGTGAAAACAACCCCTCTACCATGAATGACATAACAGTAGTTGGAAGGACAATGCCTATTGCTGATTGTATCATATACTGGCATTTGCCCAATTCTAGATACTGCAAATGAGGTTAAAGGGAAACTGTCACCAGGATTTTGCTACCCCATCTAAGAGCATTATAATGTAGAGGCAGTGATCCTGATTCCACTGATGTGTCACTTACTTTACTCCTGGCTGTTCATTTTTATAAAATCCCTGTTTTCCCTGCTGCAGATCTAACAGTTCTCCGAATGCTGAGCCCTGTATAAACCCGCCCACAACACCACCACACAGAAATCTGCCAATCAGTGCTGGGGGTGGGGTTGTACCACATTGCACCTAGTGATAATCTCCTGCTGATAAAACTGTGCTTTTATTAAAACTATACTATCAGCCCAGTAAATGAAACATCACTGGAATCAGGGTATCTGGCCCTACATTATCCTGCTTTCAGATTAGGTGGCAAAAACCTGGTGACAGATTTCCTTTAAGAAACAGTTTCTCCTCATATCATAAGAATAAAAGAGGTAACAAAGATAAGAGCTAACTACTCTATATATTTACTGCGCTGTGGGCCTTGTACACACGTCTGAAATGCAGTAAAGTTTACATGCCATTTTATTTTAATTATGAGAATTTATTCCAATATTAAAGGGGACCTGTCACTTAACATACAAATGTAATTTTTTTACACGCTATAAATTCCGCTGTTCTCCTGAATTTGGCTTTGTTTTTCTTTTGCTCCTGCTCCTCTCCGATCCTGAGATATGACCCTTCAATTTCTGCATGTAAATCGAGTGTTTTAAGCTAAATGGGCGTGGTCATCAAAAATACACCCACCGAGAATTGAGAACCACGCCCACTTCACTGAAAAAGATTAGATTTAGATTCAAGTAAGAAGAGGCCATATCTCAGGAACGGAGAGGCGCAGGAGCAAAAGAAAAACAACGTCGGATTCAGGAGAACAGCGGCATTTAAACCAGGTAATATATATATACAGTACAGCCCAAAAGTTTGGACACACCTTCTCATTTAAAGATTTTTCTGTATTTTCATGACTATGAAAATTGTACATTCACACTGAAGGCATCAAAACTATGAATTAACACATGTGGAATTATATAGTTAACAAAAAAGTGTGAAACAACTGAAAATATGTCTTATATTCTAGGTTCTTCAAAGTAACCACCTTTTGCTTTGATGACTGCTTTGCACACTCTTGGCATTCTCTTGATGAGCTTCAAGAGGTAGTCACCGGAAATGATTTTCACTTCACAGGTGTGCCCTGTCAGGTTTAATAAGTGGGATTTCTTGCCTTATAAATGGGGTTGGGACCATCAGTTGTGTTGTGCAGAAGTCTGGAGGATACACAGCTGATAGTCCTACTGAATAGACTGTTAGAATTTGTATTATGGCAAGAAAAAAGCAGCTAAGTAAAGAAAAATGAGTGGCCATCATTACTTTAAGAAATGAAGGTCAGTCAGTGCGAAAAATTGGGAAAACTTTGAAAGTGTCCCCAAGTGCAGTTGCAAAAAACATCAAGCGCTACAAAGAAACTGGCTCACATGAGGACCGCCCCAGGAAAGGAAGACCAAGAGTCACCTCTGCTTCTGAGGATAAGTTTATCCGAGTCACCAGCCTCAGAAATCGCAGGTTAACAGCAGCTCAGATTAGAGACCAGGTCAATGCCACACAGAGTTCTAGCCGCAGACACATCTCTTCAACAACTGTTAAGAGGAGACTTTGAGCAGCAGGCTTTCATGGTAAAATAGCTGCTAGGAAACCACTGCTAAGGACAGGCAACAAGCAGAAGAGGCTTGTTTGGGCTAAAGAACACAAGGAATGGACATTAGACCAGTGGAAATCTGTGCTTTGGTCTGATGAGTCCAAATTTGAGATCTTTGGTTCCAACCACCGTGTCTTTGTGCGACGCAGAAAAGGTGAACGGATGGACTCTACATGCCTGGTTCCCACCGTGAAGGATGGAGGAGGAGGTGTGATGGTGTGGGGGTGCTTTGCTGGTGACACTGTTGGGGATTTATTCAAAATTGAAGGCATACTGAACCAGCATGGCTACCACAACATCTTGCAGCGGCATGCTATTCCATCCGGTTTGCGTTTAGTTGGACCATCATTTATTTTTCAACAATGAAATCCATTTTTTCCTATCGACATAAATGAGTTTGAGGTTTCTGTCCAGTATATGTTTTTTAATGAATGGAGTGATGCACAACTGAAGCGGGACCGAAAAAACAACAACAACACAAGTGTGAACAGAGTCGGAAACCGGATTGGAGTAAAAGCAAGAGTTATGTCATTTTTAAGAATTTCCAATAGGGACCAATAGGGAAAAAGTCTACGCAAAACTTGTAGTAAGGAGCACTTATGCTGCCACCCCTTCCCCCAACATGTGAAAAAAAAACCTGACCACAGGAAGGTAGTCACTTCTGATAAGGGCTGTAATTTAGCTTGGCAAGTGGGTTACAGGTCTCTTTGTACTCCTTCATGCCCAAAGTTCTGGCATGTACTGTACGTGGTAGAGCAAATCAACCAATGACCGTCTCCTTCCTACATGTTGGCTGGCACATATAATAGCTCATCTGTTCCAGCTGACAAGCGGTATCTGCTTAGACATCAGCCCTTTTCTGCTGTCAGACGCTGATCTGAGAGCAGCACGTGGTGAAGACAACAGAAGGATTGAGCAATCTTGAAAATACAAGCAATTTGAAACTGGCTTTCAGTTCGGATCTTCCATATTTTTCCCCAAAATCCTGTTACAGTTTATTATCTGGTGAATTTTAAGTTGTAAAATGTCATTTAGCAAAAATCTTACAACTATAACAAAAGTTTCTAAAAGTTTGAATTTTGCTGGAAAAAAAAGAAAAATTGCGCTCCTTCGCAAGCGAGTAAAGATGACCCAAGGGGCAAATGACCGTCCCAAGTGTTCTCCTGGTTTCAAAGCAAAAATGAAAAATGATCTGGTTTTGTCTATCTATGTAGTTTTAGGTAACACAGGGAAGACACTGCAGCTATATAACAGCTATAACAACTCGACGGCTCCATAACATGTAGAAGTGACACAGTACGTACCGTGGGACGGGCTCCTCTGTGGTCTACTCAGGGTTTAGGAGAAATTCTGCTGACTTTATACACATGGAGTCAAACAACGAGTTCTACTACATGGGAGATAAGTATTTGTACTTTGTGCCCCAGGGAAGCAAACACATTTCAGCATGGATCCAGTGGGCTTGTCTTACAAGAGGAGTGGCACGGGAAAGTGATTGCCCTATGTCCTTTTCTGATAACTCACTTTGTGATACAACATGTACTCTACACCCAGTGGCGTAACTTGAAGCTCATGGACCCCAATGCAAAAGTTCCAACGGACCCCCAAATATTGCAAGGCTTCAATAGTATTGGTCTTTTCATATAGGCTAAAGAGACTTTTTGGTCCCCTTAAGCTCCAGGGCCTGGGTGCGATTGCAACCATTGCAATTATTCCAGTTATGCCCCTGTGTATACCTACTTATACCCAATATTCATCCTGTATTAAGATTTATCAAAAATGGCCAATAGGACTAAAATATACAACCAGAAACAAAAAAAGGAAACCCAAAAAATAGACTTTGTAGAGTCTGATTGATGAGGGTCTGATCACGACGACACAAGGTTGACAACCTCCTGTTTAGTTTATTTCTAGACTCCAGAGAAAAATTATCAAATTTTTCACCAACACATGTCCAACCTTTATGTCCCCAAAACACCACCCGCCAACTCCCCCCCCCCAAGATAGTGCTCTTGAATCATTACTCCAGGCTCTTCACTGACTTAAAATAATTTATTATAACAAATTTGAAGCTGAGAGGACACTTAAGTCATGATGACCATTCAGCTTTGAATGTAAGTAAGGGCTCGTCCACATGTCCACTTTTCTCGTATTAGTGCTATCCGTTGGTTTTCATGGATAACCCTCGTACATATTCTATGGGGCTGTGCACAAGTCCGATTTTCTCCTTGGACAGAGAGGTCCAGGGAAAATATCGGAGACATGTCCGACTTTGATCTGAGGGGCGGATCAAAATCAGCAAAGCAAGTCTGTAGGTCGGTGAAAAAAAATCGGACAGCGCATGGATGACATCCGAGTGCGGTCCGATTTTCACATACTGTGACAAAGGAGTTGGTGGAGAAACTTTTTTTTTTTTCTTTCCACGTATGAGAAAAACTGATGCAACTCTGATCAAACTCTGATCAGAATAGTCAGTCTGTTTTTCTTGTACGTCAAAAATACTGACGTCTCACTGAGCCCTAGGGGAGTTCAATTCCTGAAAAGTCAGAGATATTGAAAATGATGGGAAATTGAAAGTTAAAAAAGTTAAAAAGAACCTGTCAGTCTGTTCCTGACCGATACTGTAGCGGTTTCTATCATGACTCCTTTATTCTGAAAAATATACTTTTATATTGCAGCTTTGCATATGCTGATGAGACAGCGCTAGCCCAGCGGGGCGTCACTTGCCCCCTAGACTTGTGCTTTCTCAGATCCTCTAATCACACCTCCCCAGATTGACCATCTCCATCTAATCCCCATGATGGTAGGATTGGTGGAAATCTTGTGTATGCACATGACGTGATGGCAGTCTTACCATAAGTGCTTGTGCACATGGCCGACTTTCTTCGACAAGTGCTATGATGGTTTTCTTGGATAGCACTCATAACGATGATATTCTATGCGGTTGTGCACATGTCCAATTTTTTTAGCGGACCGAGTAGTCCCTGGAAAAAATTGGAGACATGTCAGATTTTGATCCAAGCGTCCAATCAAAATCGGCAATGCAAGTTTATGGGTCCATGAAAAAGATGACATCTGAGTGCCATCCGATTTTCACGAACTAACAGAATGAAGAAGGTGGAGAAAGTTTTCTTTTTTTTTGTCTTTCTCTCTGCGTTCGAAAAAAACTGATGCCACTCTGATCAAAGTCTGATCGGAATAATCAGATCATTTTTTTCGGATGTGGAGAAAAAAAGTCGAGTGCTCCTACCCTAACGGGAAGTTTATTGTGGATGCAATGTAATATGTTGTTTTAAAGAGAACTGGTCGGGTTTCCCATCGTTATTAAACCATCACAATTACGTTTTAATACCTTATTTCTGCATTAAAATAATGCTTTTGATGTTCCATATAAATGTACATATTAAGTTATATACTTCCCCTAAAACAATAGATGATCAATGGGACGTCTCCTCACCCAGACTGCTTAAAGAGGTTCTCCACTACTTTTACAATGATAATCTATCCTTAGGATAGGTCATCAATGTCTGATTGGCCGGGGTCCGACACCCGGTACCACCGCCAATCAGCTGTTATTGGTGCCGGCAGCCGCCAGCCAAAAGTGCTCACTTGCCGAGCTGCTCTGTCTTCTAATAGTGGCCTCCGCAGGGTACTATACATCCTTCTCCTATTGATTTGAATAGGAGGCGGATGAGTAGTACCAAGCCTTGGTCACTACCAGAAGAATAAGAGCTGATTGGTGTTGTCGGACCCTGGCCGATCAAACATTGATGACCATCAATGGAAAAGTAGTGAACAACCTCTTTAAGCATCAGTTACTTCAATCATTCACCTCTGTTTATGTCGATCACATTGTTCTCCCAGAGATAAGCCATCGTCCGACATGTTACCCGGTGGCTTTCTCATAAAGAACTCAGGAGCTAGACCGAGCGAGCGCTCCTGTGTATGGGAGAGTCGGCTGAGACGGCTGCCGGCCGAATGGCCAGCCAAAGCATCGTTCCTCTGACAGCCATCTAATGTGTATGGCCGGCCATACTGCATTAATTATTGAGTCTTTTTATGGCCTAAAATGTCTTCGAGCGGAGAAAAACCACTTGAGTTATGTACCTTGTTTCTTCAAATTACTACAAGAGATAAAGCTTAAATTGACCTAGTTTTTATGACCCCATAATAGTGACCTCAATGTCCCTATGCAAATAACATCCTTTCTTGTAAACTGGTTATGCAACTTTAAATACGTACGTTCTCAAACCATCGGTGCAAGACCTGCCGGCTCTACTAGAAGGACTACCGGGAACACAGGTCACAGGGGGCAGCAGCCTATATGTGACTCTGCTCTTGAAAATTTTTTTACAACTTGCCATTTTGATCATAACAAGTGTTTTTCTCTCAAGTTTTACCTTTACTCCAGCAGAGAACACAGATAAAAGAAAAGCAGAACAATATTATTCGGAGCAGTGACACAAATGCAGTTGCTGTAAAGAAGAGGTTCACCCATGACAATGATTTCTTGCCTGTGAAGATTTATTTGCGCAGATAACTCACCCCCTCCAGAATATTTCCTACAGTCCTTGTCCTTGAAGGAATGGCACCAGAACAGAATGTAAAAAAGTGTGAATTTACTTAGACATCTCTTCTTTCCTATAGTCTGAGCTGATGCAGGTACACACGTGGTCATCTCCTCCGCCTGCCGTGAGTGGGAACAGGTGCCAATATCAAAGCGAATATTCTCTACAAGGGTGAGGCCTGACTGCAGCCGAAAATCATAGTTTCTACCAAGTAATTGTATATTAAATAATTTGAAATCGGCATGACCACTGTTCACACCACAACTGGGGTTTGGCCTCTCCGCGTGGTCTTACCCAAAGAGTCCAACCTCATCCGCTTAACACTGTGTATTTTTAAAGGATCCAGATGACAAATGGGACATTATATTGGTTTATTGAGTTGGTAAAAAAATTGTTTTTTGCTGCACAAAATACAGAAAAGAAAAATTACGTATGTAAAGTCACACGTTCTTGTAGTCTTTTTAGCCGTATACACTGCGGGTTTAATAAGTATTGAACACGTCATCAATTTTCTAAGTAAATATATTTCTAAAGGTGCTATTGACATGAAATTCTCATCCAATGTCGGTAACAACCCATCCAATTCACAACCATTCATGTCCATAAAATAAGTTATGTTCAATAATGAGAAATGACACAGGGGAAAGTAATGAACACTGTTACTTTTGTTTATTTCATACAAAAGCCTTTGCTGGTGATGAAGCTTTAAGACGTCTCCTGTATGGAGAAACTAGTCGCAGGCATTGCTCAGGTGGGATTTTGGCCCATTCTTCCACACTCTTCGCATACTGAAGGTCCCATGGGCTCCTTCTATAAACTCTCAGCTTTAGTTCCTTCCATAAATTTTCTATTGGATTCAGGTCCGGTGATCGGCTTGGCCATTGTAGCAGCTTTATTTTCTTTCTCTGAAACCAACTGAAAGTTTCCTTGGATGTGTTGTGTTATTCTGCTGTATTTGAGTATCTTCTGTAATTGACCCCAGCTTGTCGTCTTACTACCCTCTCGCCTGACGATTCTGCCTTCGTTTCTGAATTTCCTGGTTTTTGACACGGCTTTCCTGATCTTTCATTGCCTGTCTGCCCTACTGGCCTGCAATTCGGCAGCTCTGTCATATGCTGAAAAACAGCCCCATATGTTCAAACTTCACTGTTGGTATTTTGTTTTTAGGGTGATATGCAGTGTTCACCATGAAAGACTCCATTGCTGAACATTGATGCCATAATACACAATATGTTTGGCACCAAAACGCCCTGCATATCACCCCCAAAACACTATACATACAGTGTTTGGAGGAGGGAATATCATGGTGCGGGGCTGTTTTTCAGTATACGGCAGTGGCAAACTTCATGTGATTGAAGGAAGGATGAATGGACAAATGTACTGAGACATTCTTGATAAAAATTTGCTGCCATCTACCGGGATGATGAAGATGAAATGAGGGTGGACATTTCAGCAAGACAATAATCCCAAACACACAGACAAGGAAACTCTTAATTGATTTCAGAGAAAGAAAATAAAGCTGCTAAAATGGCCCAGCTCATCACCTTACCTGAAGCTAATAGAAAAGGTATGGAAAGAACTAAAGCTCAGAGTTCATAGAAGGAGCCCACGGGACCTTCAGGATGTGAAGAGTGTTTGTATGGAAGAATTGTGCAAAAACACACCTGAGCAATGCCTGCGACTAGTTTCTCCAGCTGTCTGTCATCACCAACAAAGGCTTTTGTACGAAGTATTAATTAAATTTCAGTAAGCGTGTTCAATACTTTTTCCTTGTGTCATTTCTCATTATTACACATGATATATGGACATCTATGGTTTGATTTCTTTGCCTGTGTGGATTGGATGGGTTGTTACCGACATCTGGTGAGAATTTCATGTCAATAGCACCTTTAGAAATATATTTACTTAGAAAATTGGTGACGTGTTCAATACTTATTTCACCCGCGATATAAGCATTGATGTAACATGGCATCTCAAGAGTGGGAAAAAGCATAGCGCAACACAGAATGCCTAAACTTTGCTACAAAATCTGATGAATAATATCAAATAAATGAAGTCAGGTAACACCAGGATGCAGCTCGATAAATCCTGGCAGTAGGGACTTGATCCTTTACTGTCCATAACTCAGTGGGCTTGATAAGACTACCAATAAGCAATAGGCAATTGTACACTTAAGCTGGCCATACATATCAGATGGCTCTTTGCCAAACAATGCGTTGGCTTATCGTTTGGCCAACAGCCATCTCAGCCAACTCTTCTATACACAGGAGCGATCATTCGGCCCAGTGGTCCTGTGTTCTCTATGTGGAAGCCCCTGGCTGACATGTGGACTGGCACCTTATCTCTGGAAGAGCAATGCGATCAGCAGTCCGAAATCGGACATCTCTCCCAACGATCAGTTGGCTGGCGCCGCCAAACACATTGGACCATCGGGCGAACCAGTCGATATGGATCTCATTCACCCTTTTCGATGATGTTATGGTCATCAGGAAGGCTGTATAGCTCTGCAACTCGGAAAAGCTTGAAAGCCTGGTCACAACAAGTGGAAGATCCCAAACAGAAAAAAGAGATTTTACCACCTAAGCTTCATCTACTTTAGTACTGTGACAAAATGCTTGACTAGAAACTCCTATGTCCAGAAGCATCACGTAAAAGGCAGAGAACACTTAGACCTTCACTCTTCCATTTCTCAATGCCATCCCGGAGAAACTGCAAGTTTTCCTTCAGCACTTGCTCTGTTGGGATAACATTACTGGCCTCTTGAAGGTAACCAATATCTTAGATCTCAGCAAAGTGTAATCGTTTCTTAAGGTCCCCATACCCAATAGAAAGCTGTTGGCCAAACAATCCGTCTGCCTACAGCTATCTTCTGCGACTCCCCCATGTACAGAAATGCCTCCAGAGGAGGTTTGCATGGCCTATAAGTCTCCTTACACTGGCATGTCAGGCATGTCACACTCCACAAGGAGAGTGGTTACCCCTTAAACCTCAGCTCAGACAAGCACTTCTGTGTTATGTTTCTGGTAGTGAATGGACAAAATGGTGTTGAGTTCAGAAGCCACTCAAAAAGCTCTCATACACATTAGAAGAAAGTTGGCGAACTCTCCGATATTGATGGGATCGGAAAACAGTCTAATGTCTATGGGGCCTCCCAACTGAAAGATCATGTTGAGAGAGATAAGAGTCAGGCAGTTTTAATTTTAATGTCCAACTCTTTTGTTTGACAAGAGATAAAAGCTCTCCCCATTGAAAACCCATGAATGCTTGGCCGAGACAAAGGGACATTTTTATGGGGGAATTTTGAGATTTTATTGACTGTTGATTGAGCATCGGTAGCCAACTATTCTATGTGTTTAGACCACTCTGGCAGCAAATTTTACTTTTCTTGGTCGTCTGCATTGACATCACTATGCAATAAGTTTGTCACAAAGAAAGCTGTCTCTCTACTGCTGAATAGCCCAGTGCCCTAGGAGGTAGCTACTCTACAAGTCATTGTCTGACCTTTTACCAAGCCTTGCCAAATGACTTGTACTGTTTAGCCAAACCAGAGTCTTCTCCAGAAGGAAAAGACACCCATAGCAAACAGTCTGGCATACAGGTTTCCATATTTAAGCTTGGAGGTTCCCACAGTACCACCCTAGGAG
This sequence comes from Phyllobates terribilis, assembly GCF_046119375.1. Taxonomy (NCBI): domain Eukaryota; kingdom Metazoa; phylum Chordata; class Amphibia; order Anura; family Dendrobatidae; genus Phyllobates; species Phyllobates terribilis. The sequence continues at coordinate 152,566 of NW_027362991.1, forward strand.
AAAGGTCATCTACAGGACACCACATTTAGTACAACCAATCCACGATGGGAATATTGTTGTGGAATTACCTGAAAAACTCATCATTTGAGCCTACACCAAAAATGAATGATCCTATTAATTTCTATGTAAAAATAACTTGCTTGTTCATATGTTCAGGCTCTTGATCGTCTTTAAAACACTTCAGGCTTTCAAAACCGCCAAGTGTCTAAAAGAAGAGACGTCCATTCTTCAGGTGATAGAGGTCAATGGGAAAGCTTAAAAAGATGCCCAGAAGAAGCCTGGGAGTTTATTTTGCACGTTCGGTAAGCATTTCCGCTGCAAAAAAAAAATACCCCATCATTTACTTCATTGCTTTATGGATTTAATAAAAGGTCCAGAAAATGCCCCAAAAATGCTGAAAAAATTAGCAAAAAAAACCAACACTTTAGGAACGACCAAAAAAAAAACTATGAAAAACACCAAAAAAAAAGGAATCACTCCTGAAGTATCTTCTGTTTGAAAAAGTGGATGTTTTTGATTGCCGGAAAAAAAGATGCAGTGTGAACATACCCTTATTCTACTCACTAGCACCATAAAGGACCATATGGAAAATACCATAATGGAGTAAGCGTTTAGTCATGGTGCCATTTTTGTGGCATGTGTATTAAAATTTCTGTCCAAGTGCTCCATGGAACTAGAGAATAAATATCTTATTGGAAAATTAGTGGATGACCTCTGCTACTCAACCTCAAGGTCAATGTGAACCCCCTATGTCGTATAAGAACACTTTCCCTTTTAATATCTCGATGAGGAGACGCAGGGAACAACATGGACAAAACGTACATACTATGCAGAGGTAGTATTACACATATAACAGCGGAGCTGGATGAGAAGGGTTTTATTTAACAAAGAAATATATTATATTACCTTCATCCTCATATCATTTACTACAGAAATAATAATGCCGACCCCATAATAGATCATTTATTACTGCTTTGCTCACATACAAATTTTATCTTGTAACCTTTTTTTGCAACATTGTAATTTTAACCTTTTGGCGTTTACGTTACTTATTCACACACAATGACTAAATAATTATGTATTATTAGGATTTTTACAGTTTTTAGGTGAATACGATAAAGACTATTCAAAAAGTATAAAAGGTATATTATTCTGTGCGTCTCCAACCTTGTATTCACTAGCAATTTTGTAAACTATTAAATGATTGCTGGTTGGAAAAAAAAGTCATTTCAAGTATCTTCATCGTTTATATTTGTTGCAAATGTATGCATTTTCATAGTGCCGTGTGTAATGCATTGTACATTTACTCATACGTTTGCTATTATTTTTAAGTTATCTTGTGTATTAGACCTGACGATAATTAATAGCATCGCTCAGAAACATAACAATTATTAATAGTTCTTTAGCCTTATTTATAGAAAAAGATGTTTGGCTCAACAAGATCTGAACACTGTATTGAAACATTGAGAGTATGGGAATTCTCATGTCTGGGCACAATGGTGGGGAGCAGAAAGGCTCAGACAGGGAAAGACCTGTACTCCGTATGAATATATTGCACTGATCTTACTGAGCAGCAGCTGAAAGGAGCTTCTAAAGGAGCAAATTTCACATTTTTACTTAGGTCTTTACATACCTAAGAGCTGCCTAATTGTTTTCATCAGAAGTTATGAAATATTACATAATACTGTTCCACTATTATAGATAGATACCACCCATGTTATCACAGAGGAAACAGTATTACTATGTTTGTATCAGCCTTGTGTTCCATTTGACAGCACCATTATTTACACTTATCACTAATAAAGGTAAAAGAGTAATTAAATTATTTTTTTATTTAAAGGGGTTGTCTCCGACCTTAGGTTACAAATCTGCAGTCATTCTATGTGACTACAGACTTGTAAATCCTCACTGCGCGCGTACTGCACTCTGTGAGGATTCTCCAGTAGCAGCATTGGGAGCGTGCGGTCATGTGACCACAAGTATGTGATTTGCATACTTCTAGGCACATTCTGACTAGACTTGTCTCACTCAATACAATAGAGAGGCCGCGAACGTCTAGATAGAATTTGACTGCACCTATGGAAATCGGATACTTACCGTCAAGTGCCCGCCGCTCACAGGGCTGCAACGTGGCGTGGGGAGGTAGCTGTGGATGAGGTACCCATCTCTTGCACCATGGCACGTTACATGAAGGTGAGTGTCCCGGCTGGGTGAGTCAACTTGTGCTATGGGGGCGCTACGCCTATGAAGGCCATATTTAACCGGTGACTTTTGTTGGCTAGGACCAACAGAAGACTTCAATGAGGGAAACCACCTGTCAAAAATAAACTTTTTACTAAACGAGAACTTGTTATGGAACATACAGTGGGTACGGAAAGTATTCAGACCCCTTTAAATTTTTCACTCTTTATTTCATTGCAGCCATTTGGTAAATTCTAAAAAGTTCATTTTTTCTCATTAAAGTACACTCTGCACCCCTTGACTGGAAAAAACAGAAATGTAGAAATTTTTGAAAATTTATTAAAAAGAAAAACTGAAATATCACATGGTCATAAGTATTCAGACCCTTTGCTTAGACACTCATATTTAAGTCACATGCTGTCCATTTCCTTGTGATCCCCCTTTAGATGGTTCTACTTCTTCATTGGAGTCCAGCTGTGTTTAATTAAACAGATAGGACTTGATTTGGAAAGGCACACACCTGTCTATATAAGACCTCACAGCTCACAGTGCATGTCAGACCGAATGAGAATCATGAGCTTAAAGGAACTGCCCAAGGAGCTCAGAGACAGAATTGTGGCAAGGCACAGATCTGGCCAAGGTTATAAAAGAATTTCTGCATAACTCAAGGTTCCTAAGAGCACAGTGGCCTCCAAAATCTTTAAATGGAAGAAGTTTGAAACCACCAGAAGTCTTCCTAGACCTGGCCGTCCAGCCAAACTGAGCAATCGTGGGAGAAGAGCCTTGGTGAGAGAGATAAAGAAGAACCCCAAGTTCACTGTGGCTGAGCTCCAGAGATGCAGTAGGGAGATGGGAGAAAGTTCCACAAAGTCAACTATCATTGCAGCCCTCCACCAGTCGGGCCTTTATGGCAGAGTGGCCCGACAGAAGCCTCTCCTCAGTGCAAGACATATGAAAGCCCGCATAGAGTTTGTTCAAAAACACATAAAAGACTCCCAAACTATGAGAAATAAGATTCTCTGGTCTGATGAGACGAAGATAGAACTTTTTGGTGATAATTCTAAGCGGTATGTGTGGAGAAAAACAGGCAATGCTCATCACCTGCCCAATACAATCCCAATAGTGAAACATGGTGGTGGCAGCATCGTGCTATGGGGGTGTTTTTCAGCTGCAGGGACAGGACGACTGGTTGCAATTGAAGGAAACATGAATGCGGCCAAGTACAGAGATATCCTGGATGAAAACCTCTTCCAGAGTGCTCTGGACCTCAGACTTGGCCGAAGGTTCACCTTCCAACAAGACAATGACCCTAAGCACACAGCTAAAATAACAAAGGAGTGGCTTCAGAACAACTCTGTGACCATTCTTGACTGGCCCAGCCAGAACCCTGACCTAAACCCAATTGAGCATCTCTGGAGAGACCTGAAAATGGCTGTCCACCAACGTTCACCATCCAACCTGACGGAACTGGAGAGGATCTGCAAGGAAGAATGGCAGAGGATCCCCAAATCCATGTGTGAAAAACTTGTTGCATCATTCCCAAGAAGACTCATGACTGTACTAGCTCAAAAGGGTGCTTCTACTCAATACTGAGCAAAGGGTCTGAATACTTATGACCATGTGATATTTCAGTTTTTCTTTTTAATAAATTTGCAACAATTTCTACATTTGTTTTTTTTCAGTCAAGATGGGGTGCAGAGTGTACTTTAATGAGAAAAAAATGAACTTTTTAGAATTTACCAAATGGCTGCAATGAAACAAAGAGTGAAAAATTTAAAGGGGTCTGAATACTTTCCGTACCCACTGTATACAGTAGGTAGAGGATAAACAGCTTAATGAACATTTCCTTCACCATACGAAGTATTTTCATACACAGTCACTGTTCCTTTCTTTTTTCTGCATTTGGTATCATTTTTCGATTAGTTTAACTGCCTTCACCACAACCCAGCTCAGTACTACAGTCCAATTAGCAAGAGTCCTATTCTCAACCCGCGGTTCCGCATCTTCTTTCCCCTCAAGGAAACTAGTTTGCCAATATAGCTGGGACTCGCAAAATCATGAGGACCCTTGACGTTTGGGTTGCGAGCTTACGTATTTTGGCCAAAATATCAACTAATACCTCATATGATATATTATTTTTTTGCACTTTTTTATCTGCCAGGGCGCAGCCAGGCCCGCTTATGGTGACCCTGTGAATGGGGGCATTGCACCTCTGCGATGCACGGAGAGGGTGCCGGGCATCCCGCCTAATCGAATAGGAAGGGTGTTTAATAGGATGCTGGCCAGGCACGGTGCCGCGAGTGTGAATGGCACCCTATTTGCAGGTTTCATCTGGTGCGGTTATATTGCAGGGCAGTCACTCCTCCAGTGTGAGTGGTTGAGAGTGATTGCTCACGGCATTCCGCACCTGTGTCATCTCCTTCCTACGGGGGGGGGGGCAGCCGCGTCCTGGTGGGCATTTCTCTTGAACCTTTAGCTGGTAAGTTCCATTGCCTTTTTGCTATTCTCTACTTAGCTTCTATGCTATTGACGCATTGGAACTCCCACCCTGGGCACTCTCTTAATCTCATGTTTTCTGTTCCTTCCTGGCCTGTTACATCTCTGAGTCATAAATCCTGGGCCGAACTGCAAGGTGTCCTCTCCCACGACCTGTCTCCAATCGATCGCTCTGCCTTTCGGTCACTTCCCTCCGCTCCACTAGGGTCTCTCTATCCTCTGTCACGGTCTCCTCTCACATCATCCGGCTCTGCTGACTGACCAGACCTTAGGGTCCAGTGTGCGTGAAAAGCAGACCTATCTGTCGTCCTCACAGGAAACTGTCTCTGTCCCTTCACCTTAGATCATCCCACTATGGGCTAGTCCCAAACTTTAACTCTAACTCTCCTTACCATCGGGCAACATACAACATTATCACTAATAACGCATCTCTTAATTCACATTATATATTACAACAATACTTGTGTCTTCAAGAGTGAACGTGTGCAGTATGTCCATCTCCTTACAGCACCATCACCAGAGAATCAGTGCCTCAGCCCCAACCCTCATGCTGCCATCAGAATACACAGCAAAAACTTGCTGACAGATTCCCTTTAAACCGTGTTTTTGACTTTTTAGCACCAAAAGTTGCAAATCCTTTAAAAAGTCAGAAAAAATGTGCAAAATTGAATACTCCTTCAAAAACCTTACAACATTGTGGGAAGAGCAGGGGCGGGGGTGGCTGGAGTAAAATGCGATCTCGAGCCATGTTGACCTGATGGATGAAAGTTCTCTATAAGATCGATCTTGTGCAAGCCTAGATAGGTCCACCAGGGTCTTCTCCACCATTATCTTGATTGTATCAAGCCATCGGGTTGCTGATCTTCCTCTTGTCCTTGTTCCTTCTATTCTTCTGACCATGATGTCCTTCCCCAGTGATTGCTCACTTCGTATTTTCTGTCCAAAGTAGGCAAGTCGTAGCTTGATGATCTTTGCTTCGAATGACATGTCTGGTTTGATTTGTTCTAAAATTGATTTGTTTGTTCTTCTTGCCATCCATGGTATTGATATCATCCTTCTCCAGCACCGCATGTCAAAGGCGTTGATTCTTCTTCTGTCTTGTTTCTTTATTGTCCAGGTTTCGCATTCATATGTCACTACAGAAAAGACCAAACTATGTACGAGCCAATCTGTCTAAAACATCTGGATAAGCAAAGTTAAGGGAAAAAAAGACTTAAAAATAAATAAATCTCTAAATAAAAAAAAGACTTAAAAAAGAAAGACAACTTAAAAAGTGCCGCAAAACGTATAGCAAATAAGGTGCAAATAATAAAGCCACTAAAAAGGAGCAAATTGCTACAGAAAACTGGTGAAAAGGAAATAATGAATTGGGGCCATAATTCGAATATACAGTACATAGGTTTTTATTTTCCACCACTTGCACAATTTGGATGAATCTTAAAAGGAAATTGATATCATGCTGCCTGACGTTATGTCACTCTGTACTGGAAAACTTTTGTAAGAATTTCATCCTCGGACAGAAAGAAAGATGAATCAATTCCTCTTAATTATTTGTATGACTAATGTGTATGACCAACATCAGAAAGACCATGAAACCTAAAATAATTTTATCAACAAGAGCCGTTTATGATGTGAATATGAAACATTTCTCTTTTGTGAAAGTTGTTGGGGAGGGAGGGAAGAAGTATTTTTTATAAATAGGACAGCCCAGTGGCCAATACGCCTACACTCTTGTTTCCCCCTCTTGTGAAATTTCCAATGATGTGGAACAAATTTTAACAAACCAACATGAAATATTTGACATTCTGCTTCGGAAGGTTATTCAGTGTCAATACAAAGTCACACATAGGATGTACAGTGTTTATATTATCAAGACCGCGGATGTGCGTATTTATCACGAGTATTCCATGAATTTTTTAATGGCTAATGTTATTCGAAGAATTAAATAAAGCAAGTAAATTACAGAAATCTATGCAAATAAATATGTGAAATTAAATAATAAAAAGCTATTTGTGCACATCCAAGTGGTGATACATATACTGTATTTAGAGGGAACCTGTCAGGTTATTCATGCTGCCCAAACCACCGGCAACATGAATAGCAGCCTAGCTGTAAGTATACTTTGAAGATCTGGCCGGAGACCATTGCCAGAGACCATACTAGTCCGGTGCCACCTCCAGGCAACTCTTCCCAGCGCTGCTGCATATGATTGATAGGGAGAGATCTGTCAGTCACCTAGATCGGTGATGGGAGAAGCCGGCGCGGTGACCAACCATAGTCAGAGGCGAGACTAGTCCAACACCACCCCTAGCTGACTTTTCCCAGCGCTGCTGCAGGAGATTGAAAGGTCTCTCCCTCACATGTACAAAAGAAGAGACCTGTCAATCACCTAGAGCTGTGATTGGAGAAGACAGTCCGGTGACTAACCATAGCCAGAGGCGAGACTAGTCGAAGACCTCCCCCAGCCAACTCTTCCCGGCACTACTGCAGGTGATTGACAGGTCTCTCCCTTGCATGTACATAGGGAGAGACCTGTCAGTCACCTAGAGCGGTGCTGGGAGAAGCTGGCATGGTGACAAACCATAGCCATAGGCGAGACTAGTCCGGCACCAACCCCAGTCGACTCTTCCCAGCGCTTCTCCAGATGATTGAGAGGTCTCTCCCTTGCATGTACATAGGGAGAGACCTGTCAGTCACCTAGAGCAGTGCTGGGAGAAGCTGACCATGTGACCAACCATAGCCAGTGCGAGACTAGTCCGGCACCACCCCCAGCCGACTCTTCCCTGCCCTGCTGCAGGTGATCGACAGGTCTCTCCCTCATGTGCGCATAAGAAAGGACCTGGCAATCACTTACAGCAGCGCTGGGAGAAGCCAGCCAGGGACAACAGCCGGAGATGAGACTAGCTTTTCAAAGTATACTTTCTCTGAAATTCCGGATCAGCAGCCTATTTACAATAGCTTATTTTCAGGAAATGAGACTTCCTAGCAGTTTGTTCACGATAATCAGCACCTTAAGGCTGAATTCAAACGTCTGTCTATAGTGGTCTGAGTATATACCTATGAGGCTGCCGAGTTTGGCTCGGGAGAACCACGGCCAGTCTGTGCATCATACACAGACCGTGATAATTGAAAATCTAAATTCGATCTTCCCCCAGGAAAATATATTTACGATCGTTTGGAAATCAACAACCAGTAAGATGATTGTTTGGTATAACTTGGCTTTCATAGAGAGAATTCCGATATCAAAGAAAAAATAGTGTAATTGTGGCACCCCAGGGGTCTGGTTACCACAGTAATAGAGATATTATGTCTGAGAACAAGTGGGAGGTTTCTCTGGTCAGGAGCCCTAAGCATGCAACACGGCCCACCCAGACCTGGGAGGGGAGGAATCTGCCCTTATAAACTGGGTCTGGGGCGGGATTAGTGAGTGAAGACAGAGACAGAGCCTGCAGAACAAGCAGAGAAGTCAGAGCCTGAAAAGGGAAAGTGACAACAGGAGCTCTGTAGGAGCAGGAGCGAGTGCCAGAGGCTGGAAGCTAGATAGCTCGCCTTGGCTGAAGACACTAAACCCGGACACGGAGTCCGAGGCTGTGGGGACATCCAGGTCCAGCAGCAGAATCCAACCGGCAGGGGATTCCATGTCCTCAGGCCTTAGAAACCCGAAGGCACGGTCACAAGCAAGGGACCAGCACTGCCATCGTGAAGCGGAGGCTAACGGAAGGCCCCAAGTCACCGGCCATACGGGTGAGCACCACACGGTATACTCAGGGACGTGGGCTACTTCTACCCGCATAGAGCAAGGTAGCCAGGAAAGAGTGCAGATAGTCGGGGAGGCCTACAACTCCACCTGGCCAGGGGAGATCCTGCTTGCTCACAGACTGACCAGGCCCCTACTGCTAACCAGTACTCCCGGGAGGGTCTGCTTTATACCATCAGTAAAGACCCTGAACTGCACCACACGTCTCTGTGTTTCATCGCCGCACCAGCACCATTACTACTGGGACGCTCACACCATCACTCTCATCATCCACACTAGCTGCCCTGAGGCAATACGTCTTCCGTGGGGAGTTATCCCATACTCAGCTGCGCAAACATCAGCCTCAGCGGTCGGCAGCGCAGCGGCGGTCCCCACTGACCGCAATCCACGGGTGGTGTAGTCGGACATTGTTATTACTTAAGACTGCCACTGGTTTGACCGCCCTGGGCACGGACCGGGTCACCGCCACGGAGAACTACAACCCCCAGCGATCCGGCTCCGGGTATCCCCCTGCACAGCACAGGCCCAGGGGGCGCGTCATAATGACCCCCTGTACACATTAGATTTTGATGGCCGAACAATCATTCCCCAACTCCGCCATGAATATTCGATTCAGCCAAGGTCTTCTGTGTTCTCTATGAGAGAGCTACTGCCAGACTCTTTTGGCATCGGTTCATCTTCTGGAGAACAAAAGCATCAGCTGTTGGAAATCCAACAAACCAGATCCTTCTTTCCCTTAAATCGAACCTGACCGCTGATACATGTTGCTCGATCCATGGGCTGCAAGTATCAGACACTGGTTGTATGATTTCATCCATGTATGTTTGACAACGTTGTCTCAAAGAAAAACATACTTTAGAAAGCCGCCGGGGACCAAGCTGCACAGGACACTAGTCGGTCTGGCTTCTCCTCGCCCACTGCCCTGGAGTGACAGGTCTCTCCCAATTGTTAATTCATGAACTTAATAGAAGTTGGCTATACAAATTTTATTAATAAACAGGCAATTGGCAGATAAAGTAGACTTGGCCAAAGTATCCTGCCATTTTCTCAGGAAAAGAACAAGAACTCCCAACGAGTTTCATGAATTTCATTCCCACCATCCAATGTTGGGGTTTCTTAGCTCCCATAGATATTAGGTGATTGTACACTCTACTAACATTAGTGGGATTGGTTGTGTAATGTCTATCAGCAGAATTACTCTACCCCATGTGGAGTTGCTGGAAAGTCCTAGGATTTCAATTAACTTTTCGGAAAACAGAAGCCATTTTAACACAATCTTCAAAAAGGTGGTGCAGCGTCTGAACAATAAGAAGGAATACGTCTTCCCTCAATTAATCTAATACATATAAAATTTAAATGCCTGAAGACACTGTAACATCATCTCACATATAATGTAATGTCCAATTTTAATGTTATTACTTGTCTTAAAGTCTTAATTAGGTAATTTCAATTGCATTACTGTGAATTTTCAATTACAGATGGAAAAATACCCCCCTTCGTAAGCAAGATTAATTCACATTTACTATTCTGGGAATGTGATATTTGGTTTGCAGGGTATCCAAGGTGATTCTAATGATGGCGGCTTTTTCTTTACAGGTCAGTGCCTAATGTCTTATATCTGTAGAAGTGCATTTAAAAGGGTTTTTCTCATATTTTTTAAATTGCAAAGTGCTTGTAATAGCAAGCAACTTTGCAATTTACTTATTGTTAAAATTCCTCTCTGTTCTCAAGACTGAATAGATTTTCCATTGCATTGTTTACAGGTAGTTGCCTAGGATACCGTGCACCGCTGCAGCCTTCAGCAGTGGCTGAACATGAGCAAAGCTTACAAGATCTTTCTTAAAGAGCTTGTAAGCACTGCTCTGAAGCTGGTTGGAAAGCTAGAGATCCAAATTTGCCAACTTCAATGCCACTGCACTCCTCCAGTGCTGCGGAGGCAAAGCTGCCCTTATTTTCAGCATTGGAGAGCACAAAGTTTGGGCCAGCAGTGCGAAAATGCTGCTGGTCTGAACTGTCAATCTTCAGGAGTGCACCGACCCATGCCAAGTAGGAAACCTGGGGATCAGTGTGTTCCTGTAGAAGATGAGAACAACCCTATATTTCATGTATTGATAAAACTTTACAATACTTTGACTTTGAACATCAGTTTCCACTGAAATCAGAGTCCCCAGTTAGTGCCATGATACTCCTGCTCAGTACCTCATTATTATTATTATTTAACGGCCTTCGGCTCAATCTCGAGCCATGGCAACTTGATGGATGAATGATCTGTAGTAAGATCGATCTTGTGCAAGCCTAGATAGATCCACCAGGGTCTTCTCTGCCATTATCTCTATAGTATCAAGCCATCGGGTTGCTGGTCTTCCTCTTTGCCTTGTTCCTTCTATTCTTCCGGCCATTATGTCCTTCTCCAGTGATTGCTCTCTTCATATGATGTGTCCAAACTAGGCAAGTCGTAGCTTAGTGATCCTTGCTTCAAGTGACATGTCTGGCTTGATTTGTTCCCAAATTGATTTGTTTGTTCTTCTTGCCATCCATGGTAATGATAACATCCTTCTCCAGCACAACATTTCGAAGACATTTATTCTTCTTCTGTCTTGATTTTTTATCATCCAGGCTTTACATCCATATGTTACCACAGAAAAGACGAGACTATGTACGAGCTGTGTCTTTGTCGGCAGGGAAATGTTCCTGGATTTGAACACCTTGTCCGGTGACTTCATTGTTGATTTGCCCATAGCCATTCTATTGACTTCCGGTGTTGTCACTGCATCTTGAGTGATCATTGATCCGAGTAGGTTGAAGTCCTTTACAACTTCTAGTTTGTCGCCGTCCATCTCAAATGTGTCCCGGTTGTACCTGGTAGTAGTCAATATCGTTGTCTTCTTTGTGTTGAGTAGCAATCCCATGCTGGAGCTTTCCATCTTGATACTCCATAATAAGTCCTTCATTCCATCTACGCTTGTTGCTATCAATGTTGTATCATCTGCATATATAAGATTGTTGATGGTTCGTCCAGCAATTTTGATTCTTTCATCTTCTCGGCAAGTCCAGCCTTCCTGAAAATAGCTTCTGCATATAAATTGAAGAGGAATGGTGACAGGATGCAGGTTTGTCTGATGCCTCGCTCTACTTCAATCCATGCCGCGTCGCAGTGTTCTGTTCGGACTGTTGCTTCCCGGTCGATGTAAAGGTTCCTTATGAGGCTGATCAGATGGTTCGGCACACCCATGTCCTTCATGGTGCTCCAAAGTTTCTGATGATCAACACAGTCGAAGGCTTTGCTGTAGTTGATGGAGCAAAAATAGATCACGGATACAATTACATGAATACAATTGGATGTACTGGCAAATATAAAGAAAAGTTATCAGTGGTTAACAGTTATGGTAAATTCTAGAAAAAGAAGAAATAGTACAGTAGAATATCAAAGAAATATTACAGTAGAAAACTAAAGACCCTAATACGCATAAGATAAAAGTCATGTAATGATCCATCGTTGGCTGTTTTGGTGAAACCACCGATTGTTCGCTTCGAATGATACCCAATCAGCAAACCATCATTAACCACCAGTCGGGCGTGTTGGATTTTTTCAACTGATGATAAGCACTGGCTGAATTATTGGGAGAAAAAAATTTAACATGGTCAATGAAGTCTGATATGTTAATTTTTACCACCAATGAAAGACCATCCATCTGCCCACCTTTGTCTTATGTGTATTGGGGTCCTTAAAATGGTTGACTTGTCCCACCAAAATCGTCAGGTTTGGCAATAGTTGCCTAGGAGGGGAAGAGGTAGGTAGATAAAAGGTGGCCGCACACATTAGTTATTGATTTTTGGTTAAACAATAATTAAATGAACAATTGTCTTGTGATTAATCATAGTTATTCAAAGTAGCCAAAGATGTTTAAACGGACAAAGAGGGATTCTTTATTAACTTTATATTTAAGGCCAATATTCTTTTAGACTTTTTGTCTGTTTTTTTATTTTCAATTCTAGCAGTGCTATGCATTTAAAGTGGTTTCTTTACAAAATGTTGTTCTTTTTCAAGCAGTGATCACAAAAAGATAACGAGACTGAAAGGGACAGCAGGAGTAATCCCAGTTTAGTGTTGCTGAAAAGTAATCTTATAATAGTAGGTGGGGGATGGGAACAACTGACAAAGAATGACAGATCTATTGTTCTCTTGATAAGACTAAATAAACATGACAAAGACAGAAGGGGAAATATGGAGAAAAAGTCAATGGAATTTTCAGAATGTATCCACACTGAACTGCAACCTGGCTGTCTGACTGTCAGCAGTCTTAGGGCAGGTGCAGAGGGCCATGTATGCTCTCATCCAAGAGAATGGGGACGATTATGCAAATCACACTCTGAGTGTGAGTGTGATCAGAGTGTGATCAGAGTGTGATCAGAGTGTGATCTGATTCTCTCGGATGAGGAGAAGATGGGGAAAAAAACATTTCTCCATCTTCTCCATTCTGCCAGTCTGTGGAGATCGGACTGCACTCAGATATCATTCGATGATATATGATAAATAAATGATTAGTTTATTTTTGACTGGTGGTCTCCCTCATTGAAATGTTCAACATCTGTTCCTGGCCAACCCAAGACATCGGTAACATGTGGCCTTCAAGGGTGTAGTGCCCCCATAGCACAAGTCCACACATCCAGACAGGACCCCCACCTTCATGTAATGTGACGGGGTGTAAGAAACGAGTACCTCACCCACAGGTCTTAACGGGTGAGTCCAGATCGCGAAGGTCACATAGTGCAGTGACCACCGAGGACTGGATGTAGCAGGAAGTCTTGGTCTAAAGTAAAGAAGCCGACGATGTGGCGCATGACAACAGCAAGAAGAGTACATAAGTTGGATGTTCATAAGTTGGGGTCTGCCCGTATATAAAACCTACCATGTGCAATGCCGAACATCTACTTTAACAGTCGTTACTCTGACCTGCGGATTAATCCAAATTTCTCATTCATCTCGTAGCCTCACTCTACGAGCCTCATATTGAAGCAAGCATCTTTAAAAACCAGTAGCGTTTGACACGAGGGTGAAAAATGAGAAAAATGTATTCCTTTCTCCATCACATAAACTGAAATGGTTTACACATTTTTTTTTTTTTTGCCTTGTAATAAAATTATATATCTGTCTTTCGACGGCTTTACGCATTTATTTCGCACATCAGTACAGTTGCCGGCAAACAAGGAAAACACATTTCAATATGGTAAGAAAGTTATAGAGGAATAAAGCAAAATTGTACAATATAAAAACAGAACAAATGTAAAAAAATTATATATATATATAAAATAGCAATGTGACTGCGTTATGATGCTGGGTAGAAAAGCCAACGAACAAACATAAAGACGGAGGATTATGTCGTTTGCATGCAAAAATGTTTGTTCTGTCGGCATCAAACTATAAAAAGCTCCTTAACTTAGAGTATAAAGGGAAGCAGATTCCCAGTGGCTACAAAGGAACATTTCCGTTGATTAGGAAGCTTCTGGCGATATTGGTTAAATAAGATAGACCAGAAAAAAAAAAAAGGTGATGGACACACGCATGTTTGAATTTTAATTAAGACGCGCCATACATTAAAGGAAGGGAACGGCTTACGAGCGGCTCACATAAACTCTCCCAGTGTGAAAAATGACAATTCTTCGCTGCCTTTCCGAGCGCATTATCTGAAAGAGTCCAATCGTAAAGTCTCAGTCTCCAGGCTCTTTTCTGTATTTCCCGATTAAAACTATTACCGTTCCAAAGAGTTTTATTACCAAAAAACCCATCGGAGATAAATTGGCAATATCCTTCCAGCACAATTAATATTCACCAGTACACCTTTATACTGGCTGCAGGCAAGTGTGACTTTCTACTGAGAAAATGAGTTTATAATGCACATTATTTTTTTTAAAAAAAAAGGTAATTTTTACGAGTAATATGTAAACCGTCTATCTGGAGCTGGTAATAATGGTGTGAACTGACGACTGACGCGTTTTGGGACGGGATCATTAAATAAGCACTTTTAATGGTCTTACAAACAGTCAGTAGTGTCCGACCTTTCGCTGTTCTCTTCTTATTACTGTCATATGCTTGTTACTCCATCTAAATCATTCAAGCAGGTCAATGCTGCTTGTGGATTTCCCCGTAATAAACGTCGACCCATTGACCCGGAGTCAGCATGGTAGGCGCTTAGAGAAATCACTTAGTGCACAGGCATTGTGCATCATGTGCATTCATACCCAATAATCAAACACATAGGATGAACAGAAATAGAATATTTCTCAATACTCATCTATATGAAGATGAAATCCCCACGTGCCGTCTAAATGGCCAAAGGAGACAAATAAAATCTCAACATACTGATAAAAGTTGGAAAGGGGCATTGATGTTGCCGACTGTGCACCATAAAGTCAACAGATTTCTCAATAGAAATTTCATACATTATTAAATAGGTCTTGTAAACCTGATGAGGCCAGTGTACTTACTTTGAAAATGCATGTCAGAATGGTTATAAAATCCTTTTTGAAAGATTAAACTGAATCTCCTCAGGCAGGAACGGCTGATAGACAGGCTGGCGAGCAAGCATTGGGACCTGAGGGCTGGAGAGAGTGTTAGAAAAACAAACTACAGCATTGCACAGGCTCCTCCATTTTGGAGGAGGTGCCTTATATAGTTGTCCTCCGGCCATTGGCCGGGGACATTTTAGGACGGCACGCGCGGCTCCTTTAAGAAGCAGGGAACGCGTGTGCCCTAAGAAGAGTGCCCAGCGTGGGAGCAGGAGGGAGGAGCGGAGGATGCCGGACCAGGGCCGCGGTGGTAAGGGGAGCCGCGTCTCTACCGGGTAGGAGGCAGAGACGCCGACGCCACAGTACCTTCCCCCTTTACGCCCCCTCTTTTTCAAGCCCGCAAGAAATCTTTTCAGAAGAAGAGGAGCATGAATGTTCTCCCTGGGCTCCTAAGATCTCTCCTCAGGACCAAACCCTTTCCAATCCACAAGAAAGAAAGTCTTTCTTCTTACCCTCTTGGTAGCCAGAATGTTCTCTACCTCAAAAACGTCCTCAGCAGAGACTGGAGCAGGAGTGGTACCTGAATCGTTAGATAAGGAATTGAGGACGACAGGCTTGAGGAGAGACACATGAAAGGAATTGGGGATCCGTAACGAGGCAGGGAGTTTCAACTTGTATACTACCGGATTGATTTGACTCAAAATCTTGAAAGGACCGATGAACCGCGGACCAAACTTGTATGAAGGTATCTTGAGGCGAACATACAGTACAGACCAAAAGTTTGGACACACCTTCTCATTTAAAGATTTTTCTGTATTTTCTTGACTATGAAAATTGTACATTCACACTGAAGGCATCAAAACAATGAATTAACACATGTGGAATTATATACTTAACAAAAAAGTGTGAAACAACTGAAAATATGTCTTATATTCTAGGTTCTTCAAAGTAGCCACCTTTTGCTTTGATGACTGCTTTGCACACTCTTGGCATTCTCTTGATGAGCTTCAAGAGGTAGTCACCGGAAATGGTCTTCCAACAATCTTGAAGGAGTTCCCAGAGATGCTTAGCACTTGTTGGCCTTTTGCCTTCACTCTGCGGTCCAGCTCACCCCAAACCATCTCGATTGGGTTCAAGTCTGATGACTGTGGAAGCCAGGTCATCTGGCGTAGCACCCCATCACTGTCCTTCTTGGTCAAATAGCCCTTACACAGCCTGGAGGTGTGTTTGGGGTCATTGTCCTGTTGAAAAATAAATGATGGTCCAACTAAATGCAAACCGGATGGAATAGCATGACGCTGCAAGATGCTGTGGTAGCCATGCTGGTTCAGTATGCCTTCAATTTTGAATAAATCCCCAACAGTGTCACCAGCAAAGCACCCCCACACCATCACACCTCCTCCTCCATGCTTCACGGGGGGAACCAGGCATGTAGAGTCCATCCGTTCATCTTTTCTGCGTCGCACAAAGACACGGTGGTTGGAACCAAAGATCTCAAATTTGGACTCATCAGACCAAAGCACAGATTTCCACTGGTCTAATGTCCATTCTTTGTGTTCTTTAGACCAAACAAGTCTCTTCTACTTGTTGCCTGTCCTTAGCAGTGGTTTCCTAGCAGCTATTTTACCATGAAGGCCTGCTGCACAATGTCCCTCTTAACAGTTGTTGTAGAGATGTGTCTGCTGCTAGAACTCTGTGTGGCATTGACCTGGTCTCTAATCTGAGCTGCTGTTAACCTGCGATTTCTGAGGCTGGTGACTCGGATAAACTTATCCTCAGAAGCAGAGGTGAATCTTGGTCTTCCTTTCCTGGGGCGGTCCTCATGTGAGCCATTTTCCTCATGAAAATACAGAAAAATCTTTAAATGAGAAGGTGTGTCCAAACTTTTGGTCTGTACTGTACTTGGAAGATAACCAGACCTTGTCCCCAGGACAGAGTACCGGTGGATCTAGATGTCTCTTGCCTGCATGTCTCTTCATCCGCTCAGAAGACTGTAGCAATAAAGACTTTGTGTCCTCCCAAATCACGGGAAAAGTCTTTAACAAGAGATTCCGCAGCAGGATTTTCAACAGAAGTGGAAACAGGAAACGGAATATTGGGATGCTGACCGTATACCACTAAAAAGGGAGACTTGGCAGAGGATTCACACATATGATTATTGTAGGAAAATTCGGCCCAAGGTAAGAGTTCCACCCAGTTGCTATGGTGGGAGTTGACGAAGTGCGAAAGGAAGCTAGTGAGGATCTGATTGATACGCTCAACCTGGCCATTAGACTGTGGACGATAAGCCGAAGAGAAGTCTAATGCAACATTTAGCAGCTTGCACATGGCTCTCCAGAAGCGTGAAGTAAACTGGACCCCTCTATTCGAGACAATATGAAGAGGTAGGCCGTGGAGACGGAAGATGTGCAGAAAGAACACTTTAGCAAGCTCTGGTGCAGAAGGTAGACCAGGTAGAGGAATGAAGTGAGCCATCTTGGAGAAGCGGTCAGCAACCACCCAAATGACAGTACACCCGGCCGATACAGGAAGATCCATGATGAAATCCATTGCAATATGCTACCACAGAGTGGAAGGCACGGGAAAAGGAGGCAGTCAACCCGTCGGAAGTTGCCTAGCAGTCTTGTTTCAGGCACAGGAAGAGCAGGCAAAGACGAAATGCACAACATCCTTGCGTAGGGTCGACCACCATTAATGTCGGGAAATAAGCTGGAACATTTTCCTCTGTCCAGCGTGGCCAGCCAGTTTAGATGAAAGACCCCAGAATAGGACCCTCTTCCTATCCGGAGCCGCCACGAAAGTCTTATCTGGGGGAAGATGAGACAGATCAAACGGAGCAACAGTAATTATTTTGGAGGACTCAATGATGTGTTGAGGCTTCTCCGCTTGGTCAGTCGACAAAAACGACCTGGAGAGTGCATCTGCATTGATATTCTTATCTCCCGGCGAGAAGTGGAGAATGAAATTGAAGCGTGCTAAAAACAGGGACCATCTGGCCTGACGAGGATTGAGTCTTTGAGCGGACTGCAAGTAGGCGAGATTCTTGTGGTCCGTGTAGATGACCACTGGATGCAGGGCCCCCTCCAGTAGGAACCACCACTCTACCAGCGCCAGTTTGATGGCCAACAGTTCCGGATCTCCAATGGAATAGTTGCGTTCGGAGGGCGAGAAGAGTTTGGAAAAGAAGCCACAGGTCACTATTCGTCCACATGAGGATTTCTGGGTGAGAACTGCTCTGGTCCCTGACGAGAAGGTATCAACCTCCAGGAAGAACTTCTTGTTACAGTCAGGATGATGAAGCACCGGAGCAGAAGAGAAGCCTTGCTTCAAGGACACAAAGGCTTCTTCTGCCTCTGGAGTTCATTCCTTAGAATTGACCCCTTTGCAGGTCAGGGCGGAGATGAGAGCAGTCTGGGAGGAAAAATAAGAAATGAACAGGCGATAATAATTAGCAAACCCCAGAAACCACTGTATGGCCTCAGGTCGGGGCCACTTTAGGACAGCAGACACCTTCTCAGGATCCATCATGAACCCGGTCTCTGAGATTATGTACCCCAGGAAGGGAAGAGATGTCTGTTCAAAAACACATTTCTCAAATTTGGCATACAGACGATTCTTCCAGAGCCTCTGCAATACCTGTCGTACGTCTCTTCGATGTGAGGGCAGATCTGAAGAGAACACCAGGATATCGTCCAGGTACACTACCACATATGAATATAAAAGATCTCGGAAGATGTCATTCACCAGTTTCTGGAAGACTGCTGGTGCGTTGCAGAGTCCGAAGGGTATCACACGGTACTCGTAGTGGCCATCCCGAGTGTTGAATGGCATCTTCCACTAGTCATCTTGGCGAATCCAGATCAGATTGTATGCACCTCGGAGATCGAGCTTAGTAAAGACCTTGGCGCCCTTGAGGCAATCAAACAACTCAAAGATGAGAGGCAGAGGATACTGGTTTTTGATGCTAATCTGATTTTGACCCCTAAAGTTGATACAAGGGCTAAGAGAGCCATCCTTCTTCTTGATAAAAAATAATCCAGCCCCCGCCGGAGAGGTGGATTTTTGAATAAATCTCCTAGTAAGATTTTCCTCGATGTATTCGGACATGGCACGGGTCTCGGCCAATGACAGGGGGTAAATTCGACCTCGGGGTGGCGAGGTACCAGGAGTGAGATCGATAGGACAGTCATACGGCCTATGAGGAGGAAGTGTCTCAGCCTCGTTCTTGTCGAAGACGTCAGCGTATGTCCAGTAGGGTGCTGGCAAGCCGGGCAAATTAGCTGAAGTGGACAGAGGTCGAGCAGGACGGACAGGAACCAAGCAGGTCTTGTGGCACTCCTGACTTCAATGGAGCACCTCTCCCAAACTCCAATTCAAGACTTTTTCGTGTCTCTGAAGCCAAGGCAGTCCAAGCAGCAAATGATGAGAGAGTCTGGACAGCACGTAGAGGGAGATTTCCTCCGTGTGTAGCATACCAATCTGGAGAACTACGGGCTTGGTGACAAACATGATGGACTCGGAAAGGGGCCTCCCATCCACTGAAGAAACCGCCAACAGATCCGAAAGATGTTGAATGGGGATCTGATACTGCTTCACAATGGCCTGTTGAATAAGATTTCCAGCAGCACCGGAATCCAGATAGACAGTCTCGAAAAAATGTATCTTACCAGAGGTTATCGATACAGACAGATTCATGGATGGAGAGGAACGATTTTTGCCTAGGACGACCTCTCCAAGCAATCCTAGGCACTGGAGTTTCCCGGTTTTTCTGGACAAGAGCGGATTAGATGCTCCGAACTGCCAGAGTAAAACATCTTGCCTTGGCGCGGCGGGCCTCCTGGCGAGACTTGACCATCTTTACCTGGTCTACCAGCATAGATTCAGGGATGGATGCCAAGTCAGGGGCTTGTGGAGAGACTGGCCTTTGGAAGGTTGGTGCAAGGCGCAAAGATTTCCTCTCATGGATCACCTCCTTAGAACGCTCCTGGAACCTGATGTCGATCGGTGTGGCCAAAGACATCAGGTCGTCCAGAGAGGTGGGTATGTCACGACCGGCTAGTTCATCCTTGATTCGCCCAGAAAGACCTTCCCAAAGGGTAGGCTCCAGAGCCTCGTTGTTCCAGGCAAGTTCAGAGGCGAGGGTGTGAAAACACACAGTGTACTGGCCCAACGTGAGGTTCCCTTGGCGTAGACGAAGAAGAGAGGAGGCAGTCGAGGACGTGTGGCCAGGCTCATCAAAAACCCTCCGGAAGGCCACAAGGAAAGCCTGGAGGTTGGGTACCAGAGGATCCCTCTCTGGTGAGGTGAGACATGACGAATGCCACTTTAGCCTGGTCGGAAGCGAACTGATGAGCCAGGAGCTCAAAGTGCAGCGTGCACTGGTTGATGAAGCCCCGACATAGAGCGGGATCCCCGCCAAAGTGTGGAAGGGCAGATAGTTGGGGTCCAAAGCTGGATGCCACTCCGCCACTGGGTAGAGGTGCCGCCTGAGCAGATGTCGCTTGGTTAGAGGCAGACACAGTCGGGACGGAGAGTGAATCCAAGAGGGAGTTTACAGTCCGCAGATATGAGAGGATTGGTACAGGTCGGAGAGCGAGGGAGCCTGAGAGCCACCGGATTCCATGGCCTGTGCAAACAGTTACGGGTCCGGATGGTGGAACCACTGTGCCGTGGTACAAGGAGGGACCTGAGGGGCGTAACTAAGTGCCAACCCGGACCGACCCTGGCTACACGGCGGCTTAATCGACTCCGTGAGCCAAGGAGGGACCAGGTAGGTGGACCACATGCCACTCTGGGACCGACCTTGAGAGAGAAGGCGACTCCCATGGGATTGGCAGCCGAAGCGGTCAGGCATGGCAGATGGTCTGGCAGATGAGCACGGATGGTAGGCAGGCAGGTAGTGCAGGAAGACGGCCAGACTCGGCTGATAGGCAGGCTGGCGGGCAAGCACTGGGACTTGAGGGCTGGAGAGTGTTAGAAAAACAAACTACAACATTGCCCAGGCACCTGCATTTTGGAGGAGGTGCCTTATATAGCAGATGTCCTCTGGCCATTGGCCGGGGACATTTTAGGACGGTGCATGCGGCCCCTTTAAGAAACAGCGCACGCGTGCCCTAAGGACAGTGCCCAGGGATCTGCATGCGGTGCGCGCACCCCGGGCAAACACGGCGTGGGAGCAGGAGGGAGGAGAGGAAGATGCCGGACCAGGTCCACGGCGGCAAGGGGATCGGCATCTCTGCCGGGCAGGAGGCAGAGACGCCGACACTATACCTAGCCTGATTGGCAGCACCTCATTGTCCATCCTTCCTGCTCAATCTTTGCCCACCTAGCCTTATTGACTGTTTCTCAGTGTCCCTCCTCCCTGCTGCAGGTGAAATCTCAGTACAAGCTGCAGCAGTCAGGCTGGGTGGGTGAAGAATGAATATACTTGGACTCATAAGCGTTCTCACTCTTTAGCTAGACTCATAAAATGCTAAGTTTAAGCCTGATAAGACTGGATTACATAATTGAAAATCTATGTCAGAATGGATATATAGCCCTAATATGAAAAAGAGTATTTCATGAGTCCAGCTAAAGCATGAGAGAGCCCATGAGTCTAAGTGTTTTCTGTCTATGCTCCCCCAGCCTGACTGACAGCTGCAGCTTGTGCTGAGTGGTATGAGATCTCAACAGCAGCAGCATTGAGGCGGACACTAAAATGCTGTCAATCAGATTAGGAAGGCAGAGATTCAGCAGGGAGGAGGGACACTGAGGAGCTGTCAATCAGATGTGATGGACAGAGATTCAGCAGAGAGGAGGGACACTGAGGAGCTGCCACTCAGGCATGATGGGAGAAGATTAAGTTTAAACTTTCAAGGAGGACTATACAGCCATTCTGATATTGATTTTCAAAGTAAATACAACAACTCCATCAGGTCCATTCAATTTATTTAATACTGTATGCAGTTTGTATTGTACAATTTACTGACAGATGGCCTTTTAAATACATATACAAATATGGTGGTCTTGTTCCTATGGGTTGCTTTCCAAACTCTAAAGATTGCTAAAGACCGGCTGTGGCTTGTTGATAGGCTGCAAGTTTTTTATTATGTAGCGTGCAGCTGCCCTGCCATAGTTGAGATCTTTCCTTGTCACATCACAGGTGTTCAAGGAGTATTCCCCGCTCTATACCTCTAGGTGTGTAGCCCCCTATTTACCTAGCATATGCCATGAGAGTCTCCTTTTAGCACAGGCTGATAAAGCATACAGTGTATAAAAAAGCATACGGTGTTAAAAATAAATCAATATATATTTTTTTTTACACTGGTTGCCTATGGATGACATATCTCACTGTATAAAGTGACAGCCTCCATTGATCATATTCTGCAGTAGATCCCCGCAATGTGTGCTCTCGACTGGAGCTAAAAATGTGAACAGAGGCCGATTCTGTTACTCAAAGGACGCAGGAAAATTGTAAGTAATGCAATTTCCTAATATATTAGCTCAGGTAACTAAAAACTAGACTATATAGACTGTAACATGATGCAGAAAATAAAATGACTATCTTTTTATGGCTACATAAAGTGAATATTTCCCTCACTTTAGCTAGCGGCACAGCGGGCTCGGTTAGGCATTGCAGAAGATCGCTGAAGATTACTGGATAAACAGCAAAAAAAAAACTGGTTTACCCAGTACACAGCACAAAACATACAGAAAGTGTGCCAAATAATTCTGTAGGGAGGTGAAGAACTTTTTGACACCTCCACTATCACTGATCACCGCTCCAGCAGCCGGAGGTTATATCATGGCAGGGAATTGTCTAAGTCTAATCACAGTCCTATCTACTTAGATTATAGCGACATGGAGGCAAAATCCTCATAACATCCAAGAAACACTATACAGCGCAAGAGGATCACAGGGTCAGCGGCATGAAATGTCTATGTGCCTCAACTTTAAGAGACAGCCCTGAATCCTGACTACACAGCAGTTTCCTTCTCTGCACACACATCAGTCTCCTTCTCCTCCTTGCAGCACACACAGTAGTGTCCTCCTCCTCCTTGGAGCACACAGTAGTCTCCTCTTTCCTGCAGAACATACAGCAGTCTCCTCCTCCTCCTTGCAGCATACACAGCAGTCTCCTCCTCCTTGCAGCACACACAGCAGTCTCCTCCTTGCAGGGCAGCACACACAGCAGTCTCCTCCTCCTTGCAGCACACACAGCAGTCTCCTCCTTGCAGGGCAGCACACACAGCAGTCTCCTCCTCCTTGCAGCACACACAGCAGTCTCCTCCTCCTTGCAGCACACACAGCAGTCTCATCCTCTTTGAAGCAGTATTGCAGTCTCCTCCTTCTCCTTCCAGTCCAGGAAGTAGTCCTCTTCTCTTTTTTTCTGTTCACACATCAGTTTCCTCCTCTGCATACACATCAGTCTCCTTCTCCTCCTTGTAGCACACACAACAACCTTCTCTGCACACAGTAGTCTCCTCCTCATTGCAGCACACACAGCAGTCTCCTCTTCCTCCTTACAGCACACAGTAGTCTCCTCTTCCCTGCAGAACACACAGCAGTCTCCTCCTCCTCCTTTTAGAACACACAGCAGTCTCCTCCTCCTTGAAGCACACAGCAGTCTCTTCTTCCCTGCAGAACACACAGCAGTCTCCTCCTCCTTGAAGCACACAGCAGTCTCCTCCTCTTCATTGCACCACACACAGCAGCCTACTCCTCTGCACACACAGCAGTCTTCTCCTCCTCCTTTCAGCACACACAGCAGTCTTCTCCTTCTTTCAGCACACACAGCAGTCTCCTCCTCCTCCTTTTAGAACACACAGCAGTCTCCTCCTCCTTGAAGCACACAGCAGTCTCTTCTTCTCTGCAGAACACACAGCAGTCTCCTCCTCCTTGAAGCACACAGCAGTCTCCTCCTCTTCCTTGCACCACACACAGCAGCCTACTCCTCTGCACACACAGCAGTCTTCTCCTCCTCCTTTCAGCACACACAGCAGTCTTCTACTTCTTTCAGCACACACAGTAGTCTCCTCCTCCTCCTTGCAGCACACACAGCAGTTTCCTCCTCCTCTGCACACAAAGCAGTCTCCTCCCCCTCCTTGCAGCACATTCAGCAGTTTCCTTCTCCTCTGCACACACAGCAATCTCCTCCTCCTCCTTGGTGCACACACAGCAGTCTCCTCCTCCTCCTTGCAGCACAGGAAGCAGTCGCCTCATTTTTTTCCTTTTTCTCCTCTTCTTCTCTGCACACAAAGCAGCCTCCTTTTTTCCTGCACACATTCAGTCTCCTCCTCATCTGCAGACACTACAGTCTCTTACTCGTTTTCTCTGTTCACAAATCAGTCTCCTTCTCCTCCCTGCACAGGCAGTGACCTCCTCCTCCTTCCTGCATCCTGCCCTCTGCACACACATTTTACTCCCCTTCCTCTCTGCACATATAGCAGCCTCTTCCCCTCTGCATAAAGCAAAGTCTTCCTCCTCCTAATCTCTGCGCACAGCAGAGACTGATCCTCCTCTCTGCACACACATCAGCCTGCATTCTCTTCCCCTAATCTCTGCACATCATGGCAACCTTATCGAAATCTCTGTACACACATCAGCTTCCTCCTCCAAATCTCTGTATACTCAGCATCCTCCTATCCCTTTTACTAATCTCTGCACACACAGAAACATCCCCTTATTAATCTCTACACACAGAGGCCTTCTCCTTTCTGCACACAGTAAAATTGCCACTGACCCCAAAAGTGGCCAAACCCATGGTACTTATTTAATCTCTGTGACTCCATTAGGACCACACCCCCTTGGATAACAATATTAACTTTACATATAAGAAAGAAAGGGCCATTTCTCAGGAACGGAAAGACACAGAAACAAAAAAAAATTAAAACACATGCCCGATTTAGGAGAACAGCGGCATTTGCATCTTGTAAAAAAAATTCCAAATTTATGGTTCCCTTTAGATGTCCTGTGTATGTGAGGCGCCCCCTGGGCCGTGTGTGTGTGGGGATACCCGGAACCGGACCTTTTGTGGATGCTGGGGGTTGTAGTCCTTGCGTGGCGGGGACCCGGTCCCTTGGCTCAGGGTGGTCAACCCAAATGGCAGTCTATATGCTGAATGTCCGAGTACGCCACCTGTGGATTGCGGTCAGAGTGAACCGCCGCTGCAGGGCAGACCGCTGAGGCTGGTGTTGTGGGTGCAGCAGAGGGTAGTATAACTCCCCACGTGAGGAGTATAGCCTCAGGGCAGCAAGTGTGGATGTTGGGGGTGATGGTGCGCGGGAGCAGCAGTAACGACACAGAGTCCTGTAATGCAGTCCAGGATTTTTACTCACGGTTCTTTATCCACGTTACTCCAGCTGGTCATAACGTCCCCTGTCGCACTGTGCTCACCAGGTGAGGGGCTCGGCCTACTCCCAGATAACTTTGGAGTGTTTCACAGGACCCCCTTTGTGTGTCCTTTCTCTGGCCTGTCATACCCCACCAGTGACCTCGCTTCTGTCCGGCTGCCTCGGGCCTTCTCGGGTGAACATTGGTGCCGTTTCCCTGACCCTATGTGGTGCCTTCCTAGCGGGTGTAGCGAGGAGCTGCGCCACATAAAATGTCACAGCCTCCGGTTTCTAGCTGAGGGTAGTTCCCCGCCTCCACTAGCTTCGGGGACCGGTCTCCCCCTTTGGCCTGACCCCCCTACGCAGGTAGATTCGGGCGGGCGGTGGCGACTCGCCGATCCACACCCCTGGGGTCCCTTCGTTTCTTGTTCCTGGAGCCTCCTCCGCTCCTCTTCCTTCCTTTTCCTTCCTCCAGGCTCCGGACGCTCTCTCAGGCCTGCCTGCGGAGCAGAGCTCGGTCTGAGCCTCTGCTCCTTGTCTTCTCCTCTGACTGAACTCCCCTGAATTAAGATGGTGCCCACCTTTTATACCTCCTTCTAAGTGCACCCAGGAACTGCCCTCTCCCTCCTATGCACTACAGGGTCCCCCCTTCCTCGGTGTTCCCTCCCCCCACTCCAGCCAGGGACAAGGACTGTCGTGCTCTACTTGGAGCATATCGGTCACCCTGCCCCCCGGAAATGTGGTGTAATGCATGCAGTTGTCAGGGTCCTGATCCACACTCCATCCTTACCTGGAAGTGAGATATCGCACATCTGGTTGAGATGCAATACCTCTGTAGCGACCGAACCCTCGGGGCGCTACATATGAAACCACCTGGATTTGACTCTCAGACATAATGACGCGCCCCCAGGGCAGTGGGGTACTCGGCAGCTGGGCCTATGGATGATGGTGGGGGATATCACGGTGGCTGGCTCGGTCTGTGGCCCAGGGCGGTCAACCAAAAAGGGGGATTGTAACTTGGATAGGAAAAATAAAATAAATAATTCGTGACGCCACCTGTGGTACCTGGTAAGGATTACCATCGCTGCTGCAGACCTCCAGGGGGTGATGGGATGGCAGCTAAGGTGTTTCTGCTCCTCACAGGTGGAGCGGACCGCTGGGGCAGTGTGGAGTTTGATGGTGGGGGTGATGCTGGGACTTGTAGTGCAGGCGGGATGGCACAGCAGGAGTAATTGACAGAGACAGGGGATTCGCTTCAGTACCTTTACTGGTGCGGATGTCAGGTACAGTCCAGGGTACTCAGTAGGATGGGTGCACTTCAGGACTTCTCCCCACGGAGCGGGTATAAGGCCTCCTGGTCCGTGTCTGCCTCTCTGTATGCTCCTGGCCAGCCTGCAACTGGGCCTAGCTTATGTGTCATGCTGTTCCTTCACCTGTTGCTCGGTAGTAGGACCTTCTGTTGGAAACCACTCTCCCTGGACACTGGGGCCTTGTGGTTCCTGGTCCTGTGATGGGTCTAGCTTCAGGTCAGCCAAGGACTTGTAGTCCTCCTGGGATGCCGGTGATCCCTACTGGGTATAAAGGGACCCTGTAGGCGTGGACCCGGTGTCCGGTTTGTATATCGGGGTGAGCCTATGATGCTCCTCTGCCCCCTCAACTCCTCTCTCCTTTATCCTCTTTGCCGTCGGCCACACTCGGGGCCCTCAGAACTCGGCAGCAGACGCGCTGCGTCTTCACTGGTCTAAGGGCCAGCACACTAACTTCTGACTGAGTTACCTGGCTCCACCCTCCATATATATATCCCTAATGGGCTCCCTCTGGTGGTGTGAGGTGGAAGGGTGGAGGTGTTTGTATGTAATGAGGGCCTCTTGTGGAGAAGTCCATCCATGCACCCTGGGACCTGTGGTACCTGTGCACAGCAGGGTGCCACAATAGCACAAAAGTGGGCTTCCTGGGGCTTTCAGAGTAGGCATGCAGAGTAGGACAATGGCAGAAGCAATGCATGTTGGGAATTGAGGGAAAGTTCCAGTATATATAGTACTGGCAGAATGCTGAAGAGCCCCTCCATTCACAAAGAGTGGATTGCATGAAAATTGGAGCAGTTTCTAGACATCTTAAACTGATATGTGAACCAAAAGTAGTGAGTGATTCAGATCTAAACTAGGCACTTAAATGGGTTGTCCCCTACTTTTAAATTGATGGCCTTTCCTTAGGATAGGTCATCAATATCTGATTGGTGGGGGTGCAACACTCAATAACCCCACCGATTAGCTGTTTACAGTGCTGAATGGAAGTTCTCAGTTGTGGAGCTGCACTGCACAGCTCCATCAACTGTATTGTGTTTGTGTCCTGGTGATGTATATCCGCACCCTATTTGAATCAATAGTGGCTGATGTGTAGTACCTGGCTGCGGCCACTATATAGTTGATGGAGCTGTGCTGTACTGCTCCACAACTAAGCATCGGGAACAGCTGATTGACGGCTGTGCCGGGTGTCGCACCTCCAGCGATCAGATATTGATGACCTATCGTTAAAATTGACCATCAGTCCTGAACAACCCCTTTAAATTCCCTGCTCCATATACAGAAGGTATTATATTGATAGCAGTGTATTGATCAATGGCTGCTGATGTGTTCATATAGGAGCTTCAAGCTTTGCCCCAATTTACAGTAATATTCACGGAGACCCATTATCATCCCCATGAAATCTGTTTAACCTCACCCCCTCTCCGGGGGGCATCATTGTGGCTATCATGTCGTGCAGATGTGTATGTTCGGCAGTCGGCTTCACCGGCGCAAGAAATGAAGTTAAAAATTACATTTCCTATTCGACAAGGTGAAGTGGCACTTGGCACTGTTATTGTAGAAGAGTAATAAAAAGATGACACTAAATAGCATGGAAGCGGCTGGCACGCCGAAGACCTGACGGCATTTATGGAAAGAGTTTATGCATTGAAATAGAAATCATAAATAGCTCCGCATCTTACACATTTACCTTTAGGGAACAGAATGTATATTAGGAAGGGAATTAAATATAAGTAATCCGGTGCTCAAAAAACCGCAAGGGGCAAAGGAAAAGATATCAGGAAAGAAACACATTTCTATGATATGTACTAACAGATGGCAATATAACATTAATGACCATTATTATCCTATAGAACATTTATACAGTTGATGGAAGTATTTTACAGTGTATTATACTGGATCCCAGTAGCTCTCCGCAGTCTGGGGCTATTGAAAATACAAGGTAATAGTTAGTTAAGGTGAATATTCAATCAAAGTATATATTCTTTTTTTTAATCTTTAGATGCAATTTATTGCTATAATTTGTGACTTCTTAACAATATTTTATAGCATATTTTGTTTGCATATATATTTTATTTATATTCTATTGATTGTATACATTTTACCAACTATTTTTAATCAGAGTAAGTGGATAATTTATAATGTGTTGAACACGTTACGTCTCATCCCTATATAGGAGAGGAGGACCTTTCCTTGTATTATGCCTGAAGAAGGAGTAAATTCTACTCCGAAACGCGTTGTAAGAATAAACAGTTTTTTATCCTCACCGCCTGGAATCAGATCCCGCTGCGGCAGCACCCGGGATCCACTGCTTCTCTCCTTTCCTTCATTCCACATGTCCCCCACCCATCGGGTGTGAGTTCAGTGGCCGGAGCATCAGCCCCACACTTGAGTCAAGTTCACTTTTTCCCAGAGTTGTGCCGCCTTTGATGGCGGTATGTGTGGACCACTGGCTGGGCTTACCGTGGAGGGGCATAACTAAGTGGCTATCTGGTCTTCACTGGAGCCTCTGATGGTGAGGATAGGCTTGGGCCGCTAGGGTAGTCACCAGGTGCCAATCCAGGGCAGTACCCGGACCTGCAGCAGCTGACCAAAGGGTCGGAAGCACAATACAAAGCACAGATGGCACAGACAGAGATGTAGTCAGACAGTCCAAGGTCGGGACATGCTGCACAGGATCAATATATGAAGCCGGGGTCAAGAGCGGAGAGGTCAGACAAAATGAGGAAACAAGCCAAGTCGCTAACAGGAGAGACAACACTATAATGCACCTTAACAGGATATGGATGATGCACTAGAACTAGGAACCTAAATTCAGGCAAGGTGTGGAGTGAGGAGCTGCCTAATATATCCCCTTCTGGCAAGTGATAGGCCAGGGAAGGAAAACCCTGCATGGCACAGCAGTTTAAATTCCTGCATAGCCACATGAGGATGCAGCAGTACTAGGAGTGCTGCTAGAGGCAACTCAGCAAGACTGATATGTTTTGGTAAATAGCTAAAATGCCAAAACTTGTGTGACTGTCCAAATATTCCTGGACCCAACTGTAAGACCTTGACCTATTGCTCATGAATTCAAAATTGTCAGCCTCCGAGGACTACAGGAAGAGCCACGTAACGATCATCTCTTTCTGTATGCCCTGAGTATATACTGATAGAGTTAAGAAAAAAAGATTGGTGCTGCCATGACCTAGCAATTAGTCCAGTCCTCCTTGGAAGCTGGACCAAGGAGTCTTCACTTCTACAGCCGTCATTCTCTGCTCAGCATTCAAGGCGCCAGCAATGTCATGTCATCACGTGAGACCACATCACTTGGCGTCAAGATGTGCGTCGCACCGCAAAGTCATGACTTTATGGCCTCATAAGTGCAAAAGGTGGCCAGGATGCCCGGCTGAGGATGCCAACTCCAGAAATGAACACTGCCCTGTTCCGGCTGCCATAGAGCACTGGACTGGACACCGGACCAAGGCAGCACCAAACTTTACTTCTCAACTCTATAGACTAAGTAAAAAATAATATAAATATTCATTAGATGAATATTACGATAAGTATCACAATTGTTAACATTGTTTGGTGAGTTGATAAAATTCTTCGCTTACAGACTCGGCCTGTTGAGTTCATAGAATATTTAATGAGGAAATTGCTATTAATGCAAATTTATACAATATCTATTGCTTAATAGTAATACACCTGGCTCTTTTTTCACTTTACACTTTCCCAGCCCTTGGGGGACACCATTACTGAAGTTTGTCATCATGTTCAAAATTTGCTGTAGGAATTTTATCGATAGGTAAAAGTACATTATAAGCTTGTCACAAGGATAATATACGGGGGGTAGTAGTGACAGGACAGTGATACCGATATACCGAGCTGCATTCACCATATGGACAGTGCCAGAGGGATGATGGTAACTACAAGCTTCCAAGCCCCAATGCAAAATCTGCAACCAGGCCATGTAGTAATATTAATGTCTTCTGAAATGGCTAAGATCCCTGTATACCACTTCAGGCATCAAAGTCCCAATGCTATCTCTGCACTCCCTAAAGCTATGCCCCTGGCCCCTACGTCAGATGCGGCACTCTGTAAAGGTAAACTAAACTGATACTCTGTGTTATGCATAGTACAGAGACTTAGCGGGTGTAGCGTGGCACAATTATAAGTTCCTTGATTCCCTGGGTCATGCTCCTATAGTTGCCAACTGTTCCAGATTTTCCCAGGAGTCCTAGACCAGAAGGGTCGAGTTTGTGTACACCCTACTCAAAAGTAGGTGTTTTGGAGTGGGAAAGTTCCTGGGAGGAGTGGAAAACATTCCCTGCAGGGGCAGGACTTAAGTGTCCTGGGAGATGTTTGCAACTATGTGCTCCACCCCCTCAGACTTTGCACTTGTCCTAACACAGTGTGTCAGTTTTACATGGAATGTTCCTTTAAGGATGTTACTAAATACATTGATACCTCCACATTTTTGCTGCTATCGTAGCTGAAGTCATCATTTTAATGACGCGCCCCCTGGGCCGTGGGGTACTCGGCAGCCAGGCCTCTTACGGATGCCGGTATGGGGGGAATATCACGGTGGCTGGCCCAGTCCGTGACCCAGGGCAGTCAGTAAAAGGGGGATATTTATAGGGGATTTGGAAAGTTCGTGACGCCACCTGTGGAATGCGGCTAAAGGGGAGCCGCCGCTGCGGAGCAGTCCTCTGGAGCTGGTGTTACGGCAGCAGGGATGGTGTGGCTCTCCACAGGTGGAGCTAGCTCCAGGGCAGTGTAGGGGTAGATGGTGGATGCTGGGGAGAGGGGACCCAGCCGGGTCAGAGGAAGAACAGACACACACACCGGGGCTAGTTTCAGTACCTTTACTGGTGATGGTAGTCAGGTACGGTCCGGGGTACTTGTAGGTGGTGTGCACTTCTGGTCTTGCTCCCCAGTGAGCGGGTGTAAGGCCTCCTTTCTGTATCTTCCTGTCTCTCTCCCTGGAGCTTCTGACCTGCCTGGAACAGGGTCTAGCTCCCTTGATGTTTCTCTCACCCGTGTGCTTGGCGGCAAGGGCTTTCCCACTGGTTACCACAATCCCTGGACACTGGGGCCTTCGTGGTACCTAGTCCTCTGAGTGTGCGCTATTCACGGGTGGACTGAGGGATATGAAATCCTCCTCAGTATGCCGGATTCCCTACTGGGCATAGAGATCCCAATAGGCTCGGGCCCGGTGCCCAGCTTGCACTAGGGGACAAACTCTCTGTGGTTCCTCTGTCCCTCATGGCTCTTTTCTTCTCCTTGCCTTCTAGCCCACTCTAGGCTCTCACTGGCCAGACTAGCCCACAGCTTGGGCCTAGCATGGCTTTCAGCCACACAGACTTCAGCTTGTCTGGTGCTGCAGCATCGTGTCATACTGACTGCTTCCCACTGACTGACTTCCTGAACTCCACCCCCCAGTATATATATACCTGACAGGGCTCCATCTAGTGGACTTGGGTGGAGGTGTCTGCATGTATTGAGGCCACTGGGGAGAATCCCATCTGTGCAACACCAAGGAGTTCTGTGACAGCCTGCAGCTGCAGGGCATCACATTCCCCCCTAGTAAAAGTCAGTACTCCCGGACTGAAAGAGATTTTTGTATAACAGGTAACACATGGAATACAAGGCTAAAAGGATACAACTTATTTGCAAGAAACAGACTTGATAAACGAGGAGGAGGTGTCGCATTGTATGTTAGAAAAGCGTATATCTGCACAGAGATTGAAGCTTCAGAGACTGGGAGTTCTGTGGAAACTGTTTGGGTAAGAATACAAGGAGAGAACAACGGAAAGGACACCATTGTAGGCATTTACTACAGGCCACCTGGGCAAGCTGAAGATATGGATGAACTCTTTATGTATCAAATGACCAAGTTCTCCAAAAAATATGACGTAGTGGTCATGGGAGATTTCAACTATCCAGACATTTGTTGGGAATCTCTCTCAAGTAAAACTAACAGGTCAAGCAAATTCTTATCCTCTCTTGCTGACAACTTTATCTTCCAAAAGGTAGGGGAGAAAACAAGGGGATCTGCTACTTTGGATCTAATCCTTATAAACAGGGAGGAAATGGTTGAGGAGGTAAAGGTGGCTGGGACCCTAGGAGGCAGCGATCATGCTATTATAGAATTTTGGATAACTAGAGGAGGAAGACATGTGAAGACTCAAACTTCAAGGTTAGATTTTAGAAAGGCAGATTTTAAGAGACTCAGAAAGAGAATAGGAGGGATCCAATGGCTGGATGTCCTTAAGCACAAAAATGTCCAGGAAGGATGGGAAATTTTTAAAAATGAGATTCTCAAAGCACAGTCGTTAACAATCCCGAAAAGTAGGAAGAATGGGAAGCATTTAAGGAAACCAGGATGGATGAACACAGAACTTAAACACATGCTAAAAAGAAAAAAAGAAATGTTTATTAAATGGAAAGAGGGAGGCATATGTAAAGAAGATTATAATGCAGTCTGCAGATCCTGCAGGGCACGTATCAGGTTAGCTAAAGCTGACAATGAATTAAGGCTTGCAAGAGATGTCAAAAGCAATAAAAAAGAATTTTGGGGGTATGTCAAAAGTAAAAGAAAAGTCAAAGATGCTATAGGATTTTCACAGGATGAAAATGGAGAAATGGCAAGAGAGGATGTTGAGATGGCCGAACTTTTTAATTCCTATTTTGCATCTGTTTTCTCTCAGAAAGAAAATGTAACATCAACTGATCTTCACTGTCCTTTCAAAGGAATAGAAGAATCCAAGTTATCTGTAAACAGAAAGATTGTGAGGGAATATTTAGCTAACATAAATGAGTTCAAGTCTCCAGGTCCAGATGAATTACACCCCAGAGTACTGAAGGAGATCGTAGAAGAAATTTTAGAACCACTCTCCATAATCTTTGAAAATTCTTGGAGAACAGGAGAAGTCCCAGAAGACTGGAGAAGAGCAAATGTTGTTCCTATCTTCAAAAAGGGGAAGAAGGTGGACCCAGGGAACTATAGGCCGGTGAGTCTGACTTCTATACCAGGAAAGATCTTTGAACAAATTATTAAACAACATGTATGTAAGTACATGGATAAGAATGAAGTGATTAACCAGAGTCAGCATGGGTTTGTAACTAACAAGTCATGTCAGACTAACTTAATTTCCTTCTATGACAGAATCACTGACTGGGTGGATCAGGGAAATGCTGTAGATATAGTATATCTTGACTTCAGCAAAGCATTTGACAAAGTATCTCACACCATCCTTATTGAAAAAATGACCAAGTATGCAATGGACCAGGCAACTGTTAGGTGGATTCATAACTGGCTTAGTGATCGGACTCAAAGGGTGGTTGTAAATGGCTTCACATCCAGCTGGATGAATGTCTCAAGTGGGGTACCACAGGGCTCCGTCCTGGGACCTGTATTGTTCAACATCTTTATCAATGATTTAGATGAAGGAATTGAGGGTAAACTGATTAAATTTGCTGATGACACAAATCTAGGAGGGATAGCTAATACTAGAGAAGAGAGAGAGAGGATTCAAAAAGACCTAAATAAACTGGAGCAGTGGGCAGCAAACAACAGAATGGTTTTTAACAGGGAAAAATGCAAAGTACTACATCTGGGCAATAAAAATGAAAAAAGCATATACAGAATGGGAGGAATAGATCTAAGCAACAGTACATGTGAAAAAGACTTAGGTATACTAATAGATCATAGACTGAACATGAGTCAACAGTGTGATGCAGCAGCAAAAAAGGCAAATACAATTCTGGGATGTATTAACAGAAGCATACAGTCTAGATCACGTGAAGTCATTATCGGTCTTTACTCCTCTTTGGTCAGACCTCATCTGGAATACTGTGTACAGTTTTGGGCACCACATTTTAAAAAAGACATAGACAAACTGGAGCAAGTTCAGAGAAGAGCGACCAGAATGGTGACTGGTCTGCAAACTATGTCCTATGAGGAACGGTTGCAGGATTTGGGAATGTTTAGCTTGCAAAAAATAAGACTGAGAGGAGACTTAATAGCTGTCTACAAATATGTCAAGGGCAGTCACATTGTAGAAGGATCATCTTTATTCTCATTTGCACAAGGAAAGACTAGAAGCAATGGGATGAAACTAAATGGGAGGAGACACAGATTAGATATTAGAAAAAGCTTTTTGACAGTTAGGGTGATTAATGAGTGGAACAGGCTGCCACGAGAGGTGGTGAGTTCCCCTTCAATGGACGTCTTCAAACAGAGGCTGGACAGATATCTGTCTGAGATGATTTAGTGAATCCTGCTTTGAGTAGGGGGTTGGACCA
The DNA here is from genome assembly GCF_046119375.1 of Phyllobates terribilis. Taxonomy (NCBI): domain Eukaryota; kingdom Metazoa; phylum Chordata; class Amphibia; order Anura; family Dendrobatidae; genus Phyllobates; species Phyllobates terribilis. The sequence goes on from NW_027362991.1 coordinate 187,410, forward strand.
GATGACCCAGGAGGTCCCTTCCAACTCTACCATTCTATGATTCTATGATAACATATTTTTAAACATTACAATTTTTCTTCCCTTTATGGGAGGCACGTAGCTTGAACATTGCAATAACAGGTTTAATAAACATTATTTATGCTTTACTGTAGCAACCAGTTTTGATGAGATCCCTCCTCGGGTGTGTCCCTCTCATCCGGGTAAGCTGGCTTGTGGGGGACCTGCTCCAAACCCCCAACGAATGTCCTAGGCGGGCTGCAGGACTGGTGTAGGACCACTGGTTTGGCCATGCCAAGCAGGTTTTAGTGGTGGTGGTCTTGTGAAAACCGCCAGGGGGCACCTCAGGAGGTGAAATTATGTACAAGGCGGGTCGTTCACAGTTCCCGACCTCCTAGTAGTTCAGGAACTTATATACTTAAACATGACAGCTACCGGGGAACTCGTAGCTCAAGGGCGCCCCCTCCTGGGATGCGCCTGGGGATGGGAGGTAGGTGACCTGTCCTGGTCATCCTCCCGTTCAGTCAGGGTGTCCTGTTCCAACAGTTCCCTCACCCTCTGAACATTTAGGGCATGCTATAGAGTCACGGGCACCATCCGTGCCACAGCTCCTGCTGGTGCGGCAACTGCTCCATGCTCCAGCCTGAGCAGCGCCGGGCGTGAGTTGAGCATCGGGAGCGTTAACCGGTGCTCTGGCGGCTTGCTGGTCATCGGCCATGGTTGCGCCCCCCCTCATGAACCGGAGCCTACCTTCTTCACTTTCTTTTTCAGGTAGGCCGCAGCTCCGCGGGCGACGGTCTTCTTCCAGGACCTTGCGTCGCTCACGTCTGACGTCAGAGCGTCCTCTGGGCTCCTTCCAGGACCTGACGCTTCCTGGTTCGACGTCAGGGGCGGGGTGTGTCCTGGGCTTCGCGCGCTTCCAGCGGTTACGCCTCTCCGATTCCCGCGGTTACGCCCCTCTTCTTCCCGCGCGGCGACAGGAAGATGGCGGACAATGGCGGGGAATCTCGGGAATGGCGGGAAAACTTCACCACAGTGAGTACTACAGTGGCACGGAATCCTGTTCGTGACGACAAATCTGACGCGCCCCCTGGGCCGTGGGGTACTCGGCAGCCGGGCCTCTTACGGATGCTGTTATGGGGGAATATCACAGTGGCTGGCCCGGTCCATGACCCAGGGCGGTCAGTAAAAAGGGGGATATTTATAGGGGATTTGGAAAGTTCGTGACGCCACCTGTGGAATGCGGCTAAAGGGGAGCCGCCGCTGCGGAGCAGTCCTCTGGAGCTGGTGGTATGGCAGCAGGGATGGTGTGGCTCTCCACAGGTAGAGCTAGCTCCAGGGCTGTGTAGGGGTAGATGGTGGATGCTGGGGAGAGGGGACCCAGCCGGGTCAGAGGAAGAACAGACACACACACCGGGGCTAGTTTCAGTACCTTTACTGCAGATGGTAGTCAGGTACGGTCCGGGGTACTTGTAGGTAGTGTGCACTTCTGGTCTTGCTCCCCAGTGGGCGGGTGTAAGGCCTCCTTTCTGTATCTTCCTGTCTCTCTCCCTGGAGCTTCTGACCTGCCTAGAACAGGGTCTAGCTCCCTTGATGTTTCTCTCACCCGTGTGATTGGCGGCGAGGGCTTTCCCACTGGTTACCACAATCCCTGGACACTGGGGCCTTCGTGGTACCTAGTGCTCTGAGTGTGCGCTATTCACGGGTGGACTGAGGGATATGAAATCCTCCTCAGTATGCCAGATTCCCTACTGGGCATAGAGATCCCAATAGGCTCAAGCCCGGTGCCCGGCTTGCATCAGGGGACGAACTCTCCGTGGTTCCTCTGTCCCTCATGGCTCTTTTCTTCTCCTTGCCTTCTAGCCCACTCTAGGCTCTCACTGGCCAGACTAGCCCGCAGCTTGGGCCTAGCCTGGCTTTCAGCCACACAGACTTCAGCTTGTCTGGTGCTGCAGCATCGTGTCACACTGACTGCTTCCCACTGACTGACTTCCTGAACTCCACCCCCCAGTATATACATACCTGACAGGGCTCCATCTAGTGGACTTGGGTGGAGGTGTCTGCATGTATTGAGGCCACTGGGGAGAATCCCATCTGTGCAACACCAAGGAGTTCTGTGACAGCCTGTAGCTGCAGGGCGTCACATTAACGTCTCAAAATTACTTCTAATATGGTGATCGGTGAGGCCCATGACAATTATTGCCCATGGGTTGCTATTTCTCAGTCCACTCCTGTTAGAGCCATAGAAACCAGATTCTAAAATACATGTTTTGTAAAAAAAAATGTATATAATGTAAAAAACAAACAGTAGACATCAATCATAATTCACAAACTCTTCACAAAAAGCCAATATTCACACGCGGAAGGGGGAATTGAGGATTTTCCATGTGGATTCTGCATCGTAAATCCGAGACAAGGATAGCACAGTGCCATTAAATGACGTTTTAAAAAAAATCTGCTGATTAAATGTGGAAAAAATAATGCAAAAAGCTGTAAAACTCAAGTTAAAGTACATGGGGATGAGCTGTAATAGCAGATAGAGTCCATGGGATAAGGGTAGCGCTGGAAATAAAGTAACCTCTTTGCTCTAATCTCTGGCAACCCCTTAAGGTATAACCATCATTTTAATTGTTATTTTATAAATTAATAGACGTATTAAAATAAGAAACTGTGTAATATATCTTATCAGAGAAATCTGCTTCTTTCTCCTCCTGGATTGATCATTCATTCTCAAAATTGAGTGAATTATTGAGATAGGAGATGACAGTTGGAGCTCATAAGATTCTATGTAGAAGGGAAGAGGAGGGAGCAGCTCTGCCTCTAGCTCCTCCCCTCTACCTAGAATCTTCTGAGCTCCAACTGCCATCTCTAATCTCAGTAATGGGAAAATCTGATTCACTGAATACAGATTTGAGAATTTTTTAATATGAACAATAAGTCCTGGAGGAGAAAAAAGCAGATTTCTATATTACAAAATTTCTTTGCACTATTTATTGATTTACGAAAAGAAAATGATAGTTACTTCTTAAGGCCCCATTCACAGATAGAACATGTACCCATTCTAGTCTATGGAGCAATTCACATATCCGTGTTTATTTGCAGACCACATGTCCATTTTTTATGGGCGCTATGAATAAAAATTACCCAAACAAGTCTATGGGTCCATGAAAATCACGGACAGCACATGGATGGCATCAGTGTCCAGTTCGTGATTAACATTCCAATGTATAGGAAAAGCTTTGTCTTTTATTTATTTTTTTCATACGTGAAAATTACTGATGGTAAAAACGGACTCTGACCAAACACTGATGGTAAAACCGGACATAGATGAAACTGATGGTAAAAACTGACACATGGACCAAACACTGATGAAACTCTGATCCCATTTTTTGGCACATGTGAAAAATCACTAATGTCTGAAAGAAATCTTATTAAAACTGCATGTGATCGAAGTTGTAATTTTCCACCGAGGGTGTGAACACACCCCTGAAGGGTGAGTAAATCTCAACCTGCCATATGTCCTAACTTCACCCCCAAGAAAAAGCAGAATGTGATTGTTTGTTACTGTACAGAGAACCTGCTGTTCTGCCATTTCTCCTCGAATATTTCTCCCCTCGGGCTCAATCAAACAGGGCATGTCTGTGGTGTCTGCCTTGTGATTGTATATTGTATATCAAAGAGATCATGCACCAGGTATGTGAACTACCATGCAGGCTTTATCAGACTCCATGTTTACGGAGATATCTTTTCCTAGGAGTGATGCTTGTAGAAGAGAACATCTCTGTAGAGTTTAATGAAGCATGCTACTTTTTTTTTGAGCTGCTATATGTCCATGTGCATGAGCTTTTATGGTTAAAATACTTTGCAAGTATTTGGTTTATTATCTGAAAAGTGTGAACTATCCCTACATAAAGGGGCATTCTCAAGTTTGGAAGTTATTCCTATACCCATCCCTAAAACCAGGGCTCTGAAGAGCTCAGTGTGAATGGAGCGGAGGCCAAGCATGCGCACTGCTGCTTCATTCATTCTTCATTGGACCGCCGGAGCTGTGCTCAACTGATTTTAGGCATTCCCATAAGAATGAATGGATTGTCAGTGTGCATGATCGACCACCATCCCATTTATATAGGGTTCTTCAGAGCCCCAGTTCTCAAGATCGGCGGGGGTTTGTCAGCAATCGGACACCCAGCGATCATGAAGTTATCTCCTATCTCATGGATAAGAGATAACTTCCAAACCTTGGAAATGAAGAGATGTGGAGAATAGGATGTGCTGGGCTGATGTCTCAACAGGTAAAGATGTCAGAAAACACTTGAGATGGTGGAGTAGATAATGTGGCTTTATTCTTAATGCATTTCGAAATGTACCCACTTCATCAGGAGAACCACATATTGAGATACCAACAGTGAAGCACATCCGCTTCTCCACATCTTTTGATTTCTAAGTTGGGTCTACCAATCTGCGGAGCAACAGCAGCTGGACCTTTTATTTCTGAGACCTTCCAAGTGTTGTGCTTCCTCACAACACCACCATGTGAGTATTTTCCGCTTAGTTAAATGCCTGTTGTCTGGATAACACCCTATTTGTGCTTCTTTATCCCTTTAGTTTTTATTGAACTTCCAAACCTTAGAATACGTCATTAAAGTTAATCTATTTCTAATATTGATAAGGATAGTCATTGCCATAGTTTCCAACTTTTTACCAGTTATCTGTCAAAAAAAATTCTGATGACCCCAACCTCTTTTTGAGGCCATCACACCATGCCATACCCCATTGAAAGCGCATCCCAACATCTGCCACAAAAAAACTTTCTGGAAATGCTTGTTTTTGGGGAGTCTACAAGGCACCTGGAAGGTTTGCAAACTCATCCTTGCTTTTTCCGGGAGAATCGACACCTAAAAAAAATTCTACTGCACACGATCACCACAGTAGGACCCATGAAGCCTCCAACAAAAATGGTTGAAAGGTAACCGTCATTTAAAAACCTTTGTATTATTATAGAGTTTACAAAATGCTGTCGATTGGTTTGGGTTCACGTCTTGAGACCCCCACTGATCTCCGCCCAAAACACTGCTCCGAAGTGTGAGCCCGAGCTCAGAGCCTTGTGTACAGACCTATTGAGTTTCTATGATCCGGTACACCGCTCTGTACACATACTCATGTAGGAGTTGCACACTTCAGAGCGATGTTTTGAACGGTCATCGAGGGTTTCAGTACTTAGACCTCCCTACACTCCGATCGGCAGCACTTTGTAGTCTCCATCATTTTTTAAAAAAAAATTGAAATAATAGTTACTGGAGATGAGAAAAAAAAAATTGACAAGACCCTTGTCCAGCGACCACATCGGTCATCTGTGGGGGACAGACCAGAACCTTTCTATCCTTCTTCTGCCGGTTGGTAACACCGGTTCCTCTTCTGATTAGTGGGTCCAACTCAATGTCATTGATGCACCTATGACGTAAAGTCGAGCCTACTTTTCAGAAGTGGGCATAGTGGCAAGTAGGAGAATGTTCGCATGGACTACTGTCTTGGCCGCTTGACCAGTGTCCTACAAATCATTTTGCACAACCCTAATAGTTTGAATAGAAAAGAAGTGTAAAAAAGAATTATGGACTGTCTCAAGTTTGTGCGTACAGGACACGTGTAATGACAGATCTCCATCAGATAAAACGGTGCAATATTTTAAGAGTGCAGCCGTCATTTTCTACCTCTCCCACTTGTGCCCCAGGGTCCCCGTCTCTGCCCTTCCCATATACATACATAAATGTAAGTTATGAGACTTGTTGGAGCACGCTCATCTGAGTTCATGGATTCTTTCATCACATTCCATTTAAAATTAGACAAGAAGAACCTAAACTTTTTTTGTTAGTACAAAGTGCTATGAAGCACTTGATGCATTTAGCTATTGTGGTGCCTGCTCGAAGAAGGCCTTGGTCACAGCATTGTGCTGCAGGCACTGTCTCAAGTGAGTCGTGCAGGCAGACTGCAGCGTCTCCAGTCTTCCTCCCCCTTCTCTCATTTCTATATTCCCTTATAAAGAGTTTTCAGGAGTCTGAATGAAATGAGTGTTAGAAAGCGATCACGACGATGACTTTGATAGTTTTTCCTGCTGATGAGCAGAAGACTCCTTGGGTCGAGAACATTGACAGACTACAGTGAACAAACATTCATGGAAGAAAATGAGATTCAAAGCACAACTTTGCCTTTTGTCTGTTTCCTTCCAGGAAAATCCTGAATGCAAAACAGTCACATGGGTAAGAAAGTATAAAGGATCTGCATGCATAGGGAAATATAGCAAGTCCCCCTGCACCCAGCCTGCTAGATGAAAAGTACGTGAGAGGCCTACAGATGGCCCCACCACCAGCGCACTTACCTTAACCCTGCACAATGGGGGCACGTCATATGCACCGTGTCTCTAAATCATGAGCTTTCCAGCAACAAACACTATAAATCGGCCACTCCCCTGATTACCTAATAATATAATCTCCAGCCAAATAATTTCAATCACATGTTTGGAGCTGTGTAACTTCACCTAATCCAAAGATCTTTGTACTGTTGCATTTCTATAATGCGGCTATTAAGGTAAAATATGTTCCAACTTTATATCACAGTCCTTCTGCATGGGTGTAATAGGAGCCTTGCATTCCTGGGGATTGCTCCTAACACTGTAAATTTCTATTTCGGTTTCCTTCCTCGTATCAGGTCACTGTCTACAGGTCGCAGACCTCGCTTAAGACCATAAAGTCCGAAAAAAATACTGAGCCTTGGGCTCATCTATTGGGAGAATCCAAATGGAATATAAATTGGATCCAGTGTAATGTGAATTCCGCGCTTATTTTATTAGAAGAAAGTTAAGAAAAGTTAAGAAAGTTTCTCCAAAGTATAAATAAGATGGATGATAACTTACTCACCACTGGCCCCAATCTCTATTATGAAATGGAGTGGCTGTCACGCAAGGTGTGGGAAAGACTAAGTGCAACAAAAAGGGAAGAGGGAAAGGGAGCCCAGACTCTATGGAAAGGGGGGAGTGGAGACCTCCTAGACTGATCTAGGCCAGGATGTTAATTAGCCAGAGGAAGGTAGCGCTAGGTTCTAGCGATGCAGCATATAAGAAGTTGTCTGTAATGCCAAACGAAGAGATCCCCTGCAATCAACTGCAGGGTGACTGTCTGTCTCTTCTGACACACTTGTGACAGTACCGCCCGTCCTCTACAAGTGACCTCCAGACACTCAAGACCGGGTTTCTCAGGATAAGAGGTGTGAAATGAATGCACCAATCTGGAAGCGTTCACCTCTGATGCTGAAACCCACATCCTCTCCTCTGAACCATAGCCCTTTCAGTGCACCAAGTATTCTAGAGAACGATGTTGGAGATGAGAATCTACAATCCTTGAAATCTGGAACTCCAAATTACCATCAACCATTACTGGGGGCAGTGGTAGAGGTGAGGGCTCAAGAGGTTCCACATACTTCTTGAGTAAGGACCTGTGGAAAACATTGTGGACCTTAAGGGCCTGAGGAAGTTCAAGACGAAATGCTGCTGGGTTAATGACGGCGGTTATTTTATAGGGACCAATAAACCTAGGTTCCAGCTTCCAAGAAGGAACTTTCAATTTTATATTCTTGGTAGACAACCACACAAGGTCATTCACATTCAGGTCCGGACCTGGCGAGCGTTTTCTGTCAGCCATATGTTTATACCGGTCTCCCATGATCTTTAAATTATTCAGAACACCCTGCCAAACCAAGGAGTGCGACAAAGCAAACCGTTCCTCCTCAGGGACTCCTGAAGCTCCACCCTCACTAAAGGTACCAAACTGTGGGTGATAATCGTATGCACCAAAGAACGGTGACCTGCCGGTGGATTCTTGACGATGATTATTAATGGCAAATTCTGCCAGCGGTAAGTAGGATGCCCAATCGTCCTGATTTTCGGAGACAAAACACCTGAGGTAGGTCTCCAAATTCTGATTGACACGCTCGGTCTGTCCATTCGACTAAGGGTGGAAGGCAAAGGAAAAGTACAGCTTCACCCCCAGCCGAGAACAGAATGCCTTCCAGAACTTGGAAACAAACTGGGTTCCCCTATCTGACACCACATCGGAGGGAACCCCGTGAAGCTTCAAGATCTCATTTATGAACATCTGAGCAAGTCTCTTGGCATTGGGAAGTGCAGGTAATGCGACGAAGTGAACCATTTTACTGAACCTATCTGTGGCGCCCCTGAGGGTTCAGTCGCCACAGAGGTACTGCACCTCACCCAGAGGTGTGGTGTCTCCTTCTCTCAGGTAAGGAGGGAGTGCTGCCCGGAACCCCAACACCCACATTCAACACTACACTACTCCAGGCCGGCTGGAAGGGCAAGATGCACAGTGTTTCCTGCTGAGCCCTGTCCCTGGCTGGAGTGGGGGGAACCAAAGGTAGGGGGAACCAGTAGTGGGTGTGGGTGGAGGATGTAGAGTAGGGGAGCACCATTGTAGGAGATATATAAAGGGAAGCCATCTTAGGGTGGCAGAACAGAGAGTAGTGAGTCAGACAGTCAGTCAGGGAGCAGAGTCTCTTCAGTGGGGCCTAGTGACAGAGGCCCAGGAGGGGAGCAGAGGAGGAAGGCTCCAATCTATAGAAGGGATCCCAGGGGGTACGGCGAGTGTAGGACGGCACCCGTACGCCCCGAATCTGCCCAGGGTCAGAGGGATCAGGCCGCAAGAAGGGGACCGGCCCCTGGACCAGCCGTGTTACTCCAGGTCTCGGCTGGAAAAACCGGAGGCTTCTGCACTTCCATGGTGCAGTCGCCACAGTCTCATCCTAGTCACCGTGAGGGTCAAGTAGGTCCGGGAACTCCAGGTTGCCCAGAGGGACTTCAGAGCACCCGATCGGGACTGTGTGTGGGAAACGCAGGGCAGGAGGGAGAAGACCCAGCGCGGAAAGTCGGTCTAGTTAAGAACATAAAGAAAGCGGGGTTCCGTCAAACGCTCTTGACATATCTGAGGAAGAGCTGAACCCCTGGTCTGGTAGACGCAGTGCGACGCGGAGACGGACACCCGTACAGTGTACCGGAGAACCTTGTACACGAACTGTGAGTAAAACTCGGATGACTGCACTGTACTGCCTCAGTCAATTATTTCAGCTGCGCCATCTATCCCGCCTGCACTACAAGTCCCAGCACCACCCACCACCAAATTACACACTGCCCCGGGGGCCCGCTCTTCCTGTGGGGAGCAGAAACACCTCAGCTGCCATCCCAACACCCCCGGAGGTCTGAAGCAGCGCTGGTAATCATTACCAGGTACCACAGGTGGCGTCACGAACTGTTTATTTATTTTACCCAAGTTCCAATCCCCTTTTTCAAGAGTGACCCGGGGGTACGGGCCCGGGAGCCGACCACCGCGACACCCCCAAACCCCCAAACCAAGCAAAGGCCTGGGTACTGAGTTGTCCCCATCCCCTGGGCGCGACATCACTACTACCACCAAAACCACCCTTTTGCCTGCAGAAACTGGCAGGTCAGTAATAAAATCCATGGACAAGTGTGTCCATGGCCTACTAGGGATAGGTAGCGGAAGAAGAGTACCAGACGGTATGCGAAACCTTAGAACGCGCGCAAATACCACAATCACATCCCGATGCAACCCCGGCCACTAAACACAACGAGAGAGGAGGTCTGCAGTTGCCTTACCACATGGATGCAAAGCAAGCACAGAGTTATGATGTTCCTTAATTACTTTGCGGCGCAGATTAGATGGTACAAATAACATTCCTGAAGGGCAGGAGGCAGGGGCATCCTCCTCAGTCTCCAACACTTCACCCTCCAGTTCAGGATACAGTGCCAAAATGACTACCCCTTTCTGTAATATCGGGGCAGGGTTCTCATGGTCATCACCCTCACTGAAGCTCCGGGACAAAGCATCAGCCTTGACATTTTTCACCCCTGGACGGAAAGTGACAACAAAATTGAACCTATTAAAAAACAGGGACCATCTGGCTTGCCTAGGGTTGAGACATTTAGCTGACTGGAGATATGACAGGTTCTTATGGTCAGTAATAACAGTAATAGGATGGACAGCCCCCTCCAACCAGTATTGCCATTCCTCGAACGCCAATTTGATCGCCAAAAGTTCCCTATTACCAACGTCATAATTTCTCTCAGCCAAAGACACTTTTTTAGAAATGAAGGCGCATGGAGGCCATTTACCAGGGGACGAACCCTGAGACAACACAGCCACAACCCCGACATCCGAAGCATCGACCTCCACAATAAAGGGTTGAGAAACATCGGGTTGACTGAGTATAGGTGCAGTGGCAAAATGATTCTTTAAGGAAGAAAAAGCCTGGAGGGAGGCATCTGACAATTTGGAAAAATCAGACCCCCTCTTAGTTATGTCAGTAAGGTGCATTGGTCAAACCAAAAGGCATAACCAGACTCTCAAAATGCATTTCTGGGGTATTGAACGCTGTTTTCCATTCGTCCCCTTCTCTGATTCTAACCAGGTTGTAGTCTCCTCTTAAATCCAACTTGGAGAATACCTTAGCTCCTACAACCTGGCTGAACAAATCAGCAATCAGAGGAAGAGGGTATGGATCACGGATGGTAATTTGATTTAATTCCCGGAAATCTAAACAGGGACATAGACTGCCATCTTTTTTCTTCACAAAGAAGAACCCTGCCGCCAAGGGTGAAGATGAGGGTCTGATATGTCCCTTCTCCAGATTTTCTGCAATGAAATCCTTCATGGCTTGTCTCTCAGGGCCAGAAAGATTATACAGTCTGGACTTCGGTAGTTTAGCTCCGGGGGTCAGGTTAATAGGACAGTCATTAGCACGATGAGGAGTCAAATCCTGACACCCCTCTCAGAAAAAACGTCCTCAAAACCAGACAGAAAAGCAGGTAATATTTCCGTAGAGACAGTAGGAAGTGAAATATCTGAACAGTTCTCATGACAGTAATCTCCCCATTCAATAATCTCCCAGCCTTGCCAATCCACCAACGGATTATGCTTACCAAGCCAAGGAATACCCAAAACAGTAGGTGTGGGAAGATTGTCTAGGACATAGCAAGGGATTATTTCACAATGAACTGACCCCACCCTCAGTTTTACATTATGTACAATCTGCGTAAATGCTTTCTGTGCAAGTGGCGCCGAGTCAATGGCGAAGATGGAAATAGGTTTAGCTAAAGTACAGCAAGCAAGACCATGAGTTTTCATAAACTCAGCATCAACCATGCTGACTCCGGCTCCACTGTCAACAAACACAAAATTTTCTCGGTTTTGCTCTCTAGCATCACCTAGACCACCAGGACAAAGCGGGAACTGCAGGTTGGCCACAAATGCACCCCTTGTTTATCTAACTCCAGACTACAAAGAGTTAATCGAATGTCTCTATATCAGTTCTTCACCAATCGCCGCACGCGTACCTCACCCTGTTTTTCCCTGGCATTAGGCTCAGGCAAGGGAAGGGAGGGGATGAGCACCAGTCGATCCCCACTGAACACTAAAGACAACAAGGGGGGACAAGCAAGGGAAAATCGCTTAGCTTTAGTCGACTCCAGACAAATGCGCACACGTCCTCTAGCACCAGAGAGGAAGAAGTACTGCTCTTGCTCAAGCCTTCACAAGGAGTAATGAATATAGCCGGCACCTCCCTCTGGAACACAGCAGGTATTTATACACCCAGGCCAGGGTGTTAATTAGCCAAAGGAAGGTAGCCGCTGGGTCCTAGAGATACAGCTTCTAAGAAGTTGTCTGCAATGCCAAACAAAGAGATCTCCTGCAACCAACTGCAGGGTGACTGTCTGTCACTTCTGACACACCCGTGACAGCGGCAGGTCAGATGCTCGACCACTGCTGCTTTCATTCTCTATGGGGCTGCCAGAAAAAGCCAAACGCAGTGCTTGACAACCCCATAGGGAAAAAGTGGTGCAGAGGTCGAGCTCTTGAATAGAGTGGGGCTGCACAAGCTCGGCTTCTGCTCCACTTATTGCCTCACTTACTTCTTTAGGTGAGCTTTTTGCGCATGATTTAATCCTAGCAAAGCGATTGTGCAGGGGGGGGGGGGGGTGAGCTGTGACAATACCTGTTGTGAATGGTGGATCCTGTGTTTTCTACTGTATATAGAGATGTTATCAGTCATGTACAAGAGGGGGAGGTGAGCTGTGACATCACCTATTGTGAATGGTGGATCCTGTGTTATCTACTGTATATAGAGGTGTTATCAGTCATTGTACAGGAGGAGGTGAGCTGTGACATCATCTATTGTAAATGGTGGATCCTGTGTTATCTCCTGTATATAGAGGTGTTATCAGTCATTGTACAGGAGGAGGAGGAGATGAGCTGTGACATCACCTATTGTGAATGGTCGATCCTGTGTTATCTACTGAATATAGAGGTGTTATCAGTCATTGTACAGGAGGTGGAGAAGGTGAGCTGTGACATCACCTATTGTGAATGGTGGATCCTGTGTTATCTCCTGTATATAGAGGTGTTATCAGTCATTGTACAGGAGGAGGAGGAGGTGAGCTGTGACATCACCTATTGTGAATGGTGGATCCTGTGTTATCTACTGTATATAGAAGTGATATCAGTTATTGTACAGGAGGAGGAGAAGGTGAGCTGTGACATCACCTATTGTGAATGGTGGATCCTGTTTTATCTCCTGTATAAAGACGTGTTGCTGAAAGTTATCTTTACAGAACAATATTTAGATTTGAGAGTCCTCAGTGGTTGATACCTTTTAATGGCTAACTGAAAAGATGGTAACAAATTGCAGCTTTCGAGACTACTCAGGTCTCTTCATCAGGCTAGTATAACCCAAAATCTGAAGAGTCACATATTTATACACAATAAGACTCAAAAATAATGCAATAGATGCGACAGGTGATGGAAAACAGAGTTATTATGGAAGAGATAAACAGTTCTGGCTATAAATATTTTAGCAGTTAATAGTTACAGAACAGTAATCACAAGGATGATATTTCACTTTGTGGTAAGTGGGAAAATTGCAAATGTTCCACTGTGCTAAGGAAGTTTACAAAGAATTTTATCAATTAAAAAAAAATACATTTCACATTTTTAGCCATAAGTGACAGAGCGATCACTGATGTCTATGGGGTGTTCTTTTTTCAGGAGATAACCAGTGTCTCATACACCAGTGGTCTCCACCACGTGACAAGCAGATATTTAGTTTTTGGCTAATAAAATTAAGCTATGAAATGAGAAACCGAGCAAACAACAGAAAGCTAATCAAGTGTATATTGAGGACAGCAGGAAAGTAAGAATGCAGCAGACAATAAGTAGCAAATTCTCATGAAAATGGAGTGCTTCACTGGTTCCCTAACCAAAATCTTCAGAATATGATATTTTCTCAGCATAGAGAGATCATTACTGAGCCAGCAAGTCTATAAAACAGCCCATATTTCAGGGCATTTGTTCTGTACACTGATTTAAGCTCATTTTTTGCATAGAAACCAGATGTTTTATTACAGCTATTTGCTTTTTTTGCAATGCAGTCTAGAAAATAAAAACAAATGCTTGGATGCTACTTGCAATATCATAACTTCTTCATTTCGTAACTTTCAGATATTTTTAATTATCATAAAATTTGCCCAGTATAATCTTGCAATAAGTAGTAACTGACTATGTGTCCAGTATAAAAAAAAATTGTAGAAGCGTGTCAAGGCAAAGATAAGCCAGACACCGACTGGCATTAATTGCTAGATTTGTTCCATATCCCTTAAGTTATGAAGAAAATCACATAAAGTATGAGAAGAACTTGGAGCAGCTAACACATCAAAAAAGTCAATGGGCCAACCTGTGTCCTCTGCTGACTACTGTCATGTTGGCCAGTAGTTTTTTTTTTGCAGAAAAAGAAGTGGAGATGTGTCCTACTTTGATGCATGCTGCGGACCAAACTCACCAATACAAGTTAATAACCCATGAAAAAAATGGATAGCACACATATATCATCTATGTACTGTCTGTAGTTTACTGTGTAATTGGTAGGGGATGGTAAGAAAATTATTTATTTTCATACGAAAAATATGGCTGCATTAAGGATTGTAAAAGTTGACACATGGATCAAAAATACCAACCAACATACGGATCAAAAATACCAACTGACACACAGATCAAAAATACTAATTGATACACAGACCAAAAATACTAACTGACACATGGACCAAAAATATTAACTGACACACGGACCAAAAATACTAACTGACACACAGACCATAAATACTAACTGACACACAGGCCAAAAATATTAACTGACACATGGACGAAAAATACAAACTGACACATGGACCAAAAATATCAACTGACACACGGATCAAAAATACTAATTGACACATGGACCAAAAATACCAACTGACACATGGACCAAAATTACTAACTGACACACGGACCAAAATTACTAACTGACACACGGACCAAAAATACCAACTGACACACGGACCAAAAATACCAACTGACACTCGGACCAAAAATACCAATTGACACACGGACCAAAAATACCAACTGACATATGGACCAAAAATACTAACTGATACATGGACCAAAAATGCTAACTGACACACGGACCAAAAATACAAACTGACACACGGACCAAAAATACTAACTGACACTCGGATCAAAAATACTAACTTACACATGGACCAAAAATACTAATTGACAAACGGACCAAAAATACCAACTGACATATGGACCAAAAATACTAACTGATACATGGACCAAAAATACTAACTGACACACGGACCAAAAATTCTAACTGTCACACGGACCAAAAATACCAACTCACACATGGACAAAAGATACCAACTGATGCATGGATCAAAAATACCAACTGACACACGGATCAAACATACTAACTGACGCATGGACCAAAAATACCAACAAAAACACAGACCAAAAATGCTAACTGACATACGTACCAAAAATACTAACTGACACATGGACCAAAAATACCAACAGACACACAGACCAAAAATACTAACTGACACACGGACCAAAAATACTACTGTGAAACCTGCTTTATCGTGCAGAAGAATATTTAGTTGCATAAGTGCTAATTTCCAAACTGGAAAGAAGAAACACTAATGTTTCTATTTATTTAATGGGGTATTCCGGCGCTGAACACTTCTGCAATGGGAGGTGATTGAGGCCAGTGATGTCACGTCGATTGACACCTGCACCGAGGAATAGGCAGATGCAGAATATCTGCTAATCACTCACGTGATTTATGATTGGGAAAGTTGCATGATACCTGTCAATCGCTCACTACATGGCAGCAGGTGTCAGTCTTTTCCCAATGAGGAAGTGAGCGGAGCTGAAATACCCCTTCAAATTTCCCACACCTTGAACAGCAACAGTGGGGTCCATATATGTCTGTTCCACTGTGAACTATGCATAGCTTAAATTCTGCAACGTAAGGCTTTTTTCACACACAGCGTTTTTGCCTCTTTTTCTACAACTTTTTCCAAATAAGAAGCTGCGTTTTACAGTACCAGCAAAAGCTATAAGATTTCTCAGCATGTCAATTCTGCTGCGTGTCAATTCTTTCTAAGTTTTTGCAGCGTTTTTTTCACCCATAGGAAGCAATGAGAAAGTGCAAAAATGCTGCAAAAAAAAACAAAACCCCACAGCAAACAGGTTTTGCTGTGTTTTTGCTACGTTTTTGGTGAATAAAATGAGCTTTTTTAAACATTTGCTGAAGACAAATCACTCGAAATCCGCATGAAAAAAAAAGCGGTGCCAGAATGCAGTAAAAAACACCTTGGCGATGCAGCAAAAAAATACAGTGTTTGGGCTGCCGGAAAAAAAATCTGCAAAAATGCTGTGTGAACATAGCCTTATTTGTAGCTCCAAAATTCATGAGATTTGTTACAGAAATGCCATGTATTTGCGGTGTTGTAGAGGGTGAAAATGAGCAGTGTAAATTTAATTTCAAGTTGAAATAAAATGTCAGCAGAGGTAAATTTTCCACTGTGGATTTTATTTGCAGGATTTTTACAGATGGAAAATTTGCACACAAGGTTGCGCTCCAATATTAGGGAAAATGAACCAGAGTAGCTGCAAAGTGCTGCGCCCTGTGAACTCTCCTGACGTGGCTTGCATACCCCATAAAACTGTGTTATGTCCTTCCTCTGTTATCCCTACTGGAAATATATAAATTAAAAGGCATTCCCCTTGTGAATAATGTTCCCATGTATAGTCTTCTCTGATGGCGTGTGCCTTCAACCCTCCCTCCCAGACTGTGCCAATCACAGCTTGAGACAGTTAGACTGCTCCATCAGCTGCTGAGCTGTGATTGGCAGCATCTGGAAAGGAGGTGTGAAAGCTCACGCCCTCAAGGAAGACTCTGAAGAAACGCCCAATTGTTCTGCAAGTAGAGATCTCACATACTGCGCTCCAAAAGCAACAAATGTGAATATCTCTGCAATGGAGCGACGCAGCTCAAAACAGAAAAGAGTGTCAGAATCAGAGGAGCTCTGGGATTTTTTCAAGGTATTTAAGTAAGCAGGCGACAGGTCCTCTTTAAATAATACAGCTCAGAAGTAGATAAGTAATATAAAAATGATCTAGCAGTGCTGTCTGCCGGGTCCTGGTGTCTGCGATATTAATAATCCCACTACTAATCTGATTTATTAAGTCTCTGTCTGGGGGGAACGATAATAAATGTGACATTCATGGGCTAATGCAAACTCAGCGCTTTCTAGAGATGTGAGGGATTGTTCAGGCAACTGTTCAATTTGCTTTTGACACAAGTGGAGGAGTTGTCCCCATCTTGGAATTCTCCGCAGATCTGTTATTTTAATGCAGTAATTGAGCATTTTACTTTTTTTTTTTCATCAGACGCTTTATATAAATGTGTGATCCATTACCTGTCAGATTGCACTGTGTGCACCAGTACAGGTATCCTAGCAGCTAAGTCTACTCTTTCCATCTGGGACCATGGAACCTATAAACATGGCGCCATATAATAAAGGCTGGCAGCTCACCGCTGTCTGCACATTTAGATTAGCCGAGAAAATAATTAAGAATATTCCTTGACTTAATGTTATTTCACTGGAGCTAAATAACAATCCCTGCGAATAAGACAGAACTTTTGTCACTTGGAGAAAGTTATTTTTATCCAATGAGTACTTTACTTTTATTTCACCTGAAGCTAGGGTTCCCTCTTGTGGGCAACCTAGGAACTATCACACAGTCTTTTGTGTTTTATGCAATGCTGAAGTTAAAGGGAACCTGTCACCAGGTTTTTCTCATATAAAATACGGCCACCACCATTAGGGCATTTTTTGCTGCATACTGGAATCTTGTAAAAAAAAAAGTCCCCAAAAACCTCTGCAGATCCCAAAAAGACCTTTTATTATATCTACAGATAAGGTGGTTCGGTCCGATGGGCGTCTCTGGTCTTGATCCGGTGTTTCCTCTCTTCCTGCTATCACTGTCCTCCTTCCCTGCTTCATGTGGATGATGCGTCCTACGTCATCCACACAGTGTCCAGCATTGCGCTCCTGTGGAGGCTCACTTCTTCCTGCCCTGTCGAGGGCAGAGTAAAGTACTGTATGTCACGGGTGGATCAGATGTAACAGACAGTCGCTCTGGGTCTGGCTGCAGCAGGTCACTGTGTTTGGCATTGCAGATGCCTTCTTAATCCTTCTGACTTTTGAACACAGCGGCAACCTCCCTCCTGCTCTGATTGACACATCCTAGTCTGGGTGTTTATAAACTCTCAGTTTGCTTCAGGGAGTCGCCGGTGATATTCTAATTTTCCCATGTGAAGGCTTGGAGCTATAGCAGTTGGCTAGCTCTAGGGATATACAGGGCTTAGGTTTCCTGCTCGGTGATTGGTGTGGAACCAATATAGGGATGGTAGGATTGGCAGGGTGTTATTAGATCTGCTTAGGGGTCTCCACTCCCCCTTTCCCTAGTGTCTTGGCTTCCTTCCTCTCATCCCTTCGTGTTGCACTTAGTCCTTCCCACACTGTGTGTGACACTGTAATGTGCATGTGTCGGGAAAGGCCAAAGAGGGACGATGACTTGGAAGAAAAACCGGCGCATGCTTATTACAGTAGGAAGTTTCTATGGTCACAGAAGTACAATTGTAGCGCCCCGAGGGTTCGGCCGCTACAGAGGTATTGCATCTCAGCCAGATGTGCGATATCTCACTTCCAGGTAAGGATGGAGTGTGAATCAGGACCCCGACACCTGCATGCATTACACCACATTTCCGGGGGGGCAGGGCGACCGATATGCTCCAAGTAGAGCACTACAGTCCCTGTCCCTGGCTAGAGTGGGGGGAGGGAGCACCGAGGAAGGGGGGACACACCCTGTAGTGCATAGGAGGTAGAGGGCAGTTCCTGGGTGCACCTAGAGGGAGGTATAAAAGGTGGGCACCATCTTAGTTCAGGGAGAAGTCAGTCAGTTCAGTAGTCGGGAGCAGAGGCTCTGCATGGGCTCTGCTCCGCAGGCAGGCCGGAGAGAGCGGCCGGGGCCTGGAGGAAGGAGAAGGAAGGAAGAGGAGTGGAGGAGGCTCCAGGAACAAGGAACGAAGGGACCCCAGGGGTGTGGACCGGCGAGCCGCCACCGCACGCCCGAATCTACCTGTGTAGGGGGGTCAGGCCAAATCGGGAGACCGGTCCCCGAAACTAGTGGAGGTGGGGAACTACCCTCAGCTAGAAACCGGAGGCTGTGACATTTCAGTTGGCGCAGCCCCTCGCTACACCCGCTAGGAAGGCACCATATAGGGTCAGGGAAACGGCGCCAAGGTTTACCAGAGAAGGCCCGAGGCAGCCGGACAGAAGCGAGGTCACTGGCGTGGTATGAAGGCCAGAGAAAGGACACACAAAGGGGGTCCTGTGAAAAGCTCCAAAGTTATCTGGGAGTAGGCCGAGCCCCTCACCTGGTGAACACAGTGCGACGTGGGACATTATGACCAGCTGTAGTAACGTGGATAAAGAACTGTGAGTAAAAACCCTGGACTGCATTTCAGGACTCTGTGTCGTTACTGCTGCTCCCGCGCACCATCACCCCCAAATTCCACACTTGCTGCCCTGAGGCTATACTCCTCACGTGGGGAGTTATACTATCCTCTGCTGCACTCCCAACACCAGCCTCAGTGGTCTGCCCTGCAGCGGCGGTTCACTCTGACCGCAATCCACGGGTGGCGTAGTCGGACATTTAATCACAAAATCCTATAAATAGAACGCCATTTGGGTTGACCACCCTGAGCACGGGACCGGGTCGCCGCAACGGAGACTACAACCCCCAGCATCCACAACAGATCCGGTTCCGGGTATCCCCACACACACACGGCCCAGGGGGCGCGTCACAATTATAAACATTTCATAAGTTTGTACACTTTAATTGACAGATGCCATATTTTGCAGATTTTAAAACCCACCGGACCATAAGACGCACCCCAAATTTTGAAATGGAAAAAAGGGAAAAAAATGTTTTAAATAACATTGTGGTGCATCTTGTAATCCATTTTAACAGTAGCTTACCTGGGGGGCAGCTGCGGTGGAGCGGGGTCACAGGAGGCAGGGCCACTCCTTCAGGCGGCAGGAGCGGTGCAATGCTGTGGTGCCGGGGCTCTCATAAGATGTCGGCACCAGTGAGCGG
Organism: Phyllobates terribilis; assembly: GCF_046119375.1. Lineage (NCBI taxonomy): Eukaryota > Metazoa > Chordata > Amphibia > Anura > Dendrobatidae > Phyllobates > Phyllobates terribilis. The sequence continues at coordinate 207,026 of NW_027362991.1, forward strand.
AGTCCCCTTTCCCAATGATTTCCCTATAGTGGGCTTGGGGAAAATGGCCACCGGAGGCGGCACATGCGCAAATTTAGTTCCCGGGGGACGAGATCTCATCTCCTGAGATCCCCTCTCCCGAGATCTCATCTCCCAAGATCTCAATCTGTGCATGCGTCGCCTCCGGAGGCCATTTCCCCCAAGCCCGCTACAGGGAAATCATTGGGAAAGGGGACTTCACTCATCGGTGACGACATCTTATGAGAGCCCCGGCACCATAGCATCACCCCTCTCCTACCGCCGCCGGCCTCCTGAAGCAGCGACCCTGCCTCCTGTGACCCCCACTCCACCACCCTATTCCCCGGTAAGCTTACTTCGGAATATAAGATGCACCCCCATTTTCCTCCCAAATTTGGACGAAAACAAGTTTGTTTTATAATCCGAAAAATATGATACATAGAGTGTATATAAAGATTCAATATTTACAGTGTTGATTCTTATTTCTCCAGATTTCTGCCCTTCGCCTTAGAAAATGGATATCAGCTTCTGGGCCAAATCCTGACTGATGACCCAATCTTGTCCAATCAGTGCTTGTAGTTTATCACAATTTCTGTGTTCTTTGTTTGTCCTCCTGCTTTTTGAGGGTTGACCTCAAGTTCTTAATGGGATAGAGATTTGGAAAGTTTCCAGGCCATGGACCCAAAATTTAAATTCTTTGTTCTCCGAGACACTTAAATATCACTTTTGCCTTGTGACATGGTCTCCATCATTTTTTCATCACCGAATTGCTCCTTGATGGTTGGGAGAAGATGCCCTTGGAGGATGTTAGATCCCATTCTTTATTCATGGCCAAGTTCTTAGGCAAAACTGTGAGTCAGCCCCCTCCATGGATGAGAAGCCCCCTCACATGAATGGTTTCAGGTACACAGGATTCATGGCATCCTCATCTTTTCTTCTCCGGACAATTATTCTTCCAGATAACCCAAACAGTCTAAAGTAGGCTTCATCAGAGAAAATAATTTTGCGATAAGCACAGGGATTGGACTACAGAGGATGGGGGTAAAGTTATTTTTCTGATGAAGAAACATCTGAATAAAAGATTTAAGAACACTTTGCGAAAACCAAAATTTGTGTCAGTCTCAAAACTTTTGGCCACGACTGTACCTTAAAAGAGAACAAGTCAATTATTTTACTTTCACGTGATACATTCGGTATTGTAATCAGACCAGTTCAAGCAAGAAAAATGCACGCACCCGAAAAAACATATATGAAAGGCGCTTTGAATTGATTTGCATGGAACAAAGACTTATGAATGGAGTTTTCCGGGAATTTGCAAAACTTTGACAAGAGTAGGAAATGCCAAAAAAAAAAGAAAAAATAAGTAACCAGTTGAAATTCTCACCGCTCTAGTGTTCCCACTCCTGTGCTCCTGCAATGATAATGTTCCGACCATCATTCATGTGACCGCTGCAGCCAATCACTAGCATCAGCAGTCAAGTATCATACATGCAAACTATACAAGTGAATAATGTAGAATTAGTGCAGGACTGGCAGGGACCACTGGAGTGACATAGGACTCAATGGGTTAATAATGGCTATTTTGTTTTATTTTTTTTACCATTACTTGCTTTTTGCCAAGTTTTGGAAAAAATTTAAAAAAAAAATACTTTCAAATGCTTTAAAAGTTTGTCATCCTAAACTTAAAGAGTGCAAACTGTTATTTGCTGAAAGATACGTTATTTTCCCTGTTTTCTTTCGTTTTCGTGATACAATGCCACCAGCGGGACAATAGCCGTGTCTCCTCGGCTTGTGAAAGAACAGAGAGAACCATTCTGCTTGCTGTGTGCGGGGATACAAGCCGACTCATCAGTGTAAAGTTACATTATCAGCCGCACAAAAGCCATAGAAACGGACACAAGAGAACAGATTTCTGTACATTTTCAAAATGTAATGTCTCAAGTTTTATAAAAGGTTGAAAATAAATGAATTACTGGGGGTCTGGGCACAATTGTGTGTAGGTTTGTTTTTTTTTTAGGGGGAGAATGATGTAGAAAAGATGATTAATCTTGTAACAACTATATGTGCAAAAATGTTTTTTCAGTTGTTTTAACGTACCTTATAATTGAACTTGAATTTGTGAAAAAAGTTAAAACTGCCCTTTACGTTATAACCCAATTCTTCCTATGCTCCTCCGGCAGACCAGCTTCCATTCACTTCAGTAGGAACTGAGCTGCAATACCAAGAATGGCCACTATGAAGTGTATGGAGTCATGCTGTCCCAGCTCTGTACACTGTGTACATTTGGCGAACGGCTGAGTGTGCGGGGTGTCGGACCTTTCCCCATCTGATATTGATGATCTATGCTAAGGAGCCCTTGTACAACCCCTTTAAACTGGATGCTATATAGGATTCCTGGACAGCTGGGTATCTCCGAAAAACTGGTCTTCATGGCCTGGATTTTGAATATGTGGTAGGAAGGTTTATAGTCTGTTTATAAATCTGTAGTATGGGCCAATTTAAGAAACTTTGTAATATGTCTTATTAGAGAATTCTGCTTTTTTTCTCCACTTATGAGTCGCTTCTTCCTTTCCACTTGCTTCCTGAATTTATCCACTCTGAAACAAAAAAACTCAAGTCTGTCTTGGGCAAGGTAAAACAGACTGCCAGCACAGTGAGGTATCAGGTTACACTTTTTATTATAATCTGTATTACACACCTGTCCCAAGTATCCTGGGTTCCACTTCCTTCCCCTTGGTCTGCTGCCCTCTGTTGTGCTCCACGTTGGGTGTTGCAAGTTGCCCAGCATGAATCAATTACATCATCTTCCTAGACCTATTTAAGGCCCATTTAGACACACATCTGTGTCTTGGGATTGAGACTCCTAGTCCTATGTTTGGCGTGCTCTGCCTTCTGTGCATACTATGCTTTAACTTGCTTCCATCCCTGCTGGGCTCCACTTCATCTGTCCTGCAGCTCCTGACATTCCTGAGTGTGCCAAGTCCTCGTTGCTCACGTACTTTCCTTCTTGCTACATCAACGCCTGGGGTCCATGTGCCCACCCGGACCTGAAGTTAGAGGATACACTTCACCAGGTGAGCCTAACACTATAAAGAGGGGACAAGGCGTCAGGTTGCATCTCCTATTATACTTGATGGAGAGAGGATGAGACGGGAGGAGCACCTCTTATTATACTGTATGAAGAGGGGAGGAGGAAGGAGGAGGAAGGATCAGAGTGAGAAAACAAGAGGAGGGAGACACAAAAAGATCCTGCTGCTGTTTTAATTTTCTTATCCCAGTACCGGATACACAGCTACACTGCTCAGTATTGCTGTATAATGTCCTCCATGCTTCTGCTGCTGCTTGTCTTTGTGCTAAGGAAATAAGAGCAGGAATCCATATGTGTGCTGTGTTGTGTATAGGAGACAATATTGCGGCTACTCTTCACCCACTAGCTCAGACAAATTTGCAAATTAAGAGATGGAGCCTTCAAAGAGGTAAACTGGTGAAAATGCACAATGCAAGACATATAAGAGACAGAAATAGCAGTATTCTTCATCTACACAGCCAGGATAGGTTATTCTGAAATGTGTTATGAGAGTGCCGTTACACTGGGTTCTTGGCTACATTTGGTTTCATTTTTCAAAGAGATCACACCAAAATGTCACAGATTACGAGATATCCCATTAAGTGAAATGTGATTATTTAGGTTCCCATTTATTTTCTTAAAAGGAATCTGTCACCAGATTTTTGCCACCTAATATGAGAGAAACATAATGTAGGGAAAGAGACCCTGATTCCAACAATGTGTCACTTACTTGCCCATTTATTGTAGTTTTGATAAAATCACTGTTTTATCAACAGGAGGTTATCACTAGTGGACTAGTAATCCTGCAGCCAGGTATTACCCACTGATTGTCTACTTTCTGCCTATGCACAGTGTACACAAAAGGTGCCAATCAGTGGTGTGGTTATAGAGAACTCAGCATTCAGAGAACTGGTAGATCTGCAACAGATAACACAGGGATTATATCAAAACTGCAGCAAGCAACCCAGTATGTGATATATTGCTGGAATCTGAGTCTCTACCCTTACATTATGCTGCTTTCAGATAGGGTAGAAAAAACTTTCTGACATATTCCCTTTAAGAACATTATGGTATTCTACTTGTTAAAAGCAATAGAAACATTTTGAAAAAAAGTTGCAAAAATAGAAATGTAAGCCAATAGCTACAATAATGGATATATTTCTTAAAGAGGGGGTGTCCACTACTTGGACAACCCTTTCTGAATCCCTATATTTTCATCCAGTAAAATAATAACACTTAGGCCATGGCCCCACTATCAGTATTTGGTCAGTATTCGGTCAGGAGTGGGAGCCAAAACCAGGAGTGGGTGATAAATGTAGAATTGGTGACTTGTTTCTATTATACCTTTTCTCTGATTGTTCCTCACCTGGTTTTGGCTCCCACTCCTGAGAAAAAATACTGACCGAAAACTGACCAAATACTGATAGTGGGGCCGTAGCCTTATACTCACTTCCGGTGCCGATGTCGTTCACTGGCTCTGGGATTGCTTGACATTGTTATGTTACGGGATCACTGAGGCCAATCAGTGACGGCTTTAGTCTCTTCTCCTTTGGACAAATCAAGACTTCTGGAGGAAGTGAGAAAGCAGCTGCAGCTCTCACTTCCTCCAGATGTCAATTACGTCCGTAGGAAAGTAAGGCCAGCGTTGATTTGCCACAGGGATAGCATGACATAACAATGTCACGCGATCCCTGGGAGAGCCAGTGTGAGTATAACTGTTATTATTTTACTGGGGGGGGGGGAAACATTGGGATTCCGAATAGTGGACAACCCCTTTAAATGTATTTATTTTTAAAAACAACAGAAAACAGAATAGTATAGAGACATATGTAAGCGAAGGGGGCTGCAAAATATAAAAAAAAGTATATTAAATCAAAATATGTATTAAATATTTCAATTTATAGGTGTACAAGAAGCAGAATACAATATCTGCACATTATTAATAAATGTATGTACATAGGAAGCTCCGGTGACACGCACGCAGTGGCATGCATCTAAGAACGGATCAGAGGCCTGGAAGCAGAACAAAGAATCCCTGTGCTGAGATCAGCGAAATAATTGGAGAATATAAAGCGGCCAGGAGGCCCCCACTGTGGAGAGCTTCTCTGCAAGGTTCACATGGCTTATTCATCCGCGGGATTTGTTTTTCCAGAGAGCACAATTGTCCTCCTCCCGGCCCCCATCCCATCAATGTATAGCTGTATGTACAGCAATGTAGAGTGCAATAACAGGATAAAAATGTCAGAAAACACATTCACATCCTATTATGACTAAAGCTCCCCAACATGTGGCTCCTCAGCTGTGGCGAGGCTTCGGATCCCAGCATCCCATGATAGCACAGGGCTGTAACCACATGCTGGGAGTTGTACTTTCACCACAGCTGGAAAGCCACAGGTTGTAGATGGCATCATAAATTATGCAATGCTTTCATTTTATTTCTTATCCGACAGTATCTCTTGTTCTAAGATGAAGTGCCAGCTAATTTATAAAAACATCTTCTATCTGTACAGTATTATCACCGCCCAGTGTGCACCATTTATTAGATGATACCAAAAAACGGCAACAACTGTGCTCCAAAAAGTTGCAATTTTCTGACCATTTTCACTTTTTACACAATATTCGCCAAAATGTTGAAAAATGGCGATTGTGTGCCGGTTCACTGTTGTCCACTTTAAGACAGATATTTTAAGAAAATGTTAAAAATATTGATGGGGGGTAATTTATCAAGCCCGTTAGAGTAGGGTGTGCCAAATGTATTAAGATCTAAGGAGGTTCTCCCTATGGAGATCCAAGGGGTAACGTTTCTCCTTGTGGAGAGTGACATGTCAAGCCTAACATGCCAAGGTGAGGAGACTTTTAGAGACAATTTGCATATTTCCCAGAGGAGCATTGCGGCTTAAAACTCTCCTCACCTCGGCATATCAGGCTCCGAAAGGAGAAATGTTACCCCTTGGATCCTGGTCAGACGCCTCTCATCCAGCCACTTTGCACTGACGAGGGGCAGTACCCCGAAACACACTGTCTGCAAATTGAGATTTTGGTTTTGGCTTTAATCCTAAGTCATGTGACAAGGCTTGTTAGAGAGTCGATATTGACGTTTAGGATTGCTATTTCCTATAGGTGGCACTAGAGTTCTAGTCCTCTTCTTCTCTGAAGAAACAATATCTTTATGGAGAGTGACATGCCAGTGTAAGGAGACTTGTAGGGCATGTGTAGCACCCCAAGGGCTCGGCTGCTACAGGGGTATTGCACTTCAGACCAGAGGTGTGATATTCCACTCCCGGGTAAGGATGGAGTGTGGACCAGGACTCAGTAAGCTGCATGCACCACACACACCCCATTTCCGAGGGACAGCTCAACGGTGCTCCCACTAGACAGAAGTGCAGGCACGACAGCATCTGTTCCTGGCTGGAGTGGGGAGGGGGAGGAAAACCCAGTGGTGTAGGAGCAGATAGGGGTGGGTCTCTGGGCATAGGTAGGAGCCCATTGGTTGCTAGTCACCTGGGCTCACACATAGAGGGAGGTATAAAAGGTGGGCACCATCTTAGAACAGTGGTCAGTGCAGTGCAGAGAAGAAGCTAAGAGTGAGAGGAGAAGACAGGAAGCAGAGCCCCTGCATGGGCTCTGCTCCGCAGGCAGGCCTCGTCAGGAGGCTGGAGCCTGAGAGAGAGAGAAAGGAGAATGAACAGAAAGGACAGTAAGAAAGGAAGCAAGGTACAGGAACACAGAGAAAGGCCCAGAGACACGAGTGAAGAAGGAACCCTAAGAACCCACGAGATAACGGGTGAAGGGTTGGCAGAGCAGGGTACCGGAACCCAAATTGGTGGAGGCGACTAATCTTCAGCCAAAACCGGAGGTTGTGACCACATCTTGGTGCGACCCCTCACTACATCCACCAGGAAAGCATACCACATAGGGTCAGGGAAACCGGAGAGAGGTTTCGCCAACAGAAGGCCCGAGGAAGCTGGACAAAGGTGGGTCACTGGTGGGGATGGCCAGGGAAAGGAAAGGAAGGGAGTCCTGTGCCACGCTCTGGAATTGCCTGGGAGTTGGTCGAGCCCCTTGCCTGGTGGACGCAGCACGGCTTGGGCAGTCACCGCCGGTACCGAGGTGACTAGGACCAGTAAAGAACTGTGAGTAAAGCATTGGAAACTGCAACCACACGTCTCTGTGTTTCATCGCCGCACCAGCACCATTAGTACTGGGACGCTCACACCATCACTCCCATCATCCACACTAGCTGCCCTGAGGCAATACTTCTCCCGTGGGGAGTTATCCCATACTCGGCTGCGCAAACTACATCAGCCTCAGCGGTCTGCAGCACAGCGGCGGTCCCCACTGACCGCAATCCACGGGTGGCGTAGTCGGACACTTATTATAACACCAATAGACTGCCACTGGTTTGACCACCCTGGGCACGGACCGGGTCACCGCCACACGGAGACTACAACCCCCAGCATCCCACCAGCGATCCGGCTCCGGGTATCCCCCTGCACAGCACAGGCCCAGGGGGCGCGTCAACTTTGGCGTAGTCGGCAGGATCATTACCAACCCGCCACAAGCGGGTATTGCGTGCCTGAAGAAAACTGCACATGTACCTTAAAAAGAAGTTTCCCGCCATCCGGAGCTGATTCCCGCCATCAGACGCCATCTTGGACCGTTTCCCGCCATCTTCATCCGTTTTTCCCGCCCTGCCAGAGCGGACGTCATTATGTGCGCACCAAAGGACAGCAGGAAGCCACCTCCCATCGTGGGCCAGGTCCCAGAGTGGCGCCAAAGAAGGAGCCCGCCCCCACCAGCCATGAATGCAGCAGTGGAGATGTCCATCAGCGTGGGAGGGCTGCCCTTGAAACTGACTGTCACCAAGTTGCCCCAGGACCACCCCTAATGGGGGCGGGAAGTGAAGAAAACTGTGGGGCAGGGCGCGGTCTGGATCAGTCTGGACAGACCGCACCCGGAAATGGAGGAAGCGTCCAGCAGTGCCAACACCTTGGTCCGGAGCCTGCTGCAGGCCGCACCGCCGGACAGCCTGGTGGAGATCCTGGCGCAGCTCCCCAGAGACCCGGAGCGTGCACAGGCTGCGCTGGAGGACTTGGACCGGAGGATGGTCCGGGCACAGCAGGATGCGCTGGCCGAATGGAGAAGGGAGATGGCCCGGCAGGCTGGAACCCGCCAGCAGGAGGCGCCACCCGCAACCTGGAGCACGCCTGCCTCTGAGGATGGTGCAGGAGGGACGAAGGCCGGAGACGACGCCGCGGAGGAGGCCACGGAGACCGAGGCAGGTAGTGGGGACGCCACCACCCCAAGCCCTGGGAACACCAGCCTGCCCTCACCCTCCGTTGCGGAACCCGAAGCCCCGGGGACCGTCCCTGACACCACGCCTCCACCGCCGCCAGCTAGGCCTCAGGCAGCAAGAACCGTCATCACGCCCCGCCCCGCGCTGTGCCCTCTGAACCCGGGCGCCGTAAAGCAGGAGACGTCACAGGCCGGGACGCAAGGCCCAGCACACCCGGGCGCCGCTGCCTCACCAGCGCCCCCTACCTTGGCGGTGCCACCCCCGGGCGCGACCAACAAGCGACCACCGGCCTGGTCGCAAGGCCGAGTGCCAAGAGGGCCCGGACGGGTCTGAAGACTATGAGGAAAGAGCGAGGAGGACACCGTTACCAGTGAACGGTAAAGTGGAACTGTATATAGTTACCCGTCAGGGTACAAGAACTGTTGCTGATTGAAGTGTGGTCCCCGTTGGGACTAGTATGGAACTGATAAAGAACTGTTACCTGTGTGCCCCTAATCCCTAACCAGGCTGAGGACTGTGAGCAGCCATTCCCCTATCCCCACTGGCCGAGGACTGAGAGCGGCCATCCCTTGTATATAGTTGCGCTTCTTAAAGCGCCCCCTACTGGTTTTATACAAAAACTGCAACGCCTACCTCGGAATTAAATGGACTGTTGCACCTTTACCTGGTCGCAAGTTGCACAGTGGCCAGTGAAGAAGAGAATCTACTAAAATGTTTTACCAGAAAAAGTTTGATATATTGAATAGTTTTATATGCTGCTAGAAAATGTTATATGACAAAAGAGTTCCAGTAATATTAAAAGTGCAGTATAATGTCTAGTAAAGAGAAAGTGTTTCCCATAAAGGGAAGTTGAATAATACCGGCCGGTTTCTAATGTGAAAAGTTTTGAAAAAGTATTGCATGTTTTTGAATTGTCTTTGCTCTTTTCCAGCCCGAGGACGTGCAGTGGTTTACCAGGGGGGAATGTAGCACCCCGAGGGCTCGGCTGCTACAGGGGTATTGCACCTCAGACCAGAGGTGTGATATTCCACTCCCGGGTAAGGATGGAGTGTGGACCAGGACTCAGTAAGCTGCATGCACCACACACACCCCATTTCCGAGGGACAGCTCAACGGTGCTCCCACTAGACAGAAGTGCAGGCACGACAGCATCTGTTCCTGGCTGGAGTGGGGAGGGGGAGGAAAACCCAGTGGTGTAGGAGCAGATAGGGGTGGGTCTCTGGGCATAGGTAGGAGCCCATTGGTTGCTAGTCACCTGGGCTCACACATAGAGGGAGGTATAAAAGGTGGGCACCATCTTAGAACAGTGGTCAGTGCAGTGCAGAGAAGAAGCTAAGAGTGAGAGGAGAAGACAGGAAGCAGAGCCCCTGCATGGGCTCTGCTCCGCAGGCAGGCCTCGTTAGGAGGCTGGAGCCTGAGAGAGAGAGAAAGGAGAATGAACAGAAAAGACAGTAAGAAAGGAAGCAAGGAACTGGAACACAGAGAAAGGCCCAGAGACACGAGTGAAGAAGGAACCCTAAGAACCCACGAGATAACGGGTGAAGGGTTGGCAGAGCAGGGTACCGGAACCCAAATTGGTGGAGGCGACTAATCCTCAGCCAAAACCGGAGGTTGTGACCACATCTTGGTGCGACCCCTCACTACATCCACCAGGAAAGCATACCACATAGGGTCAGGGAAACCGGAGAGAGGTTTCGCCAACAGAAGGCCCGAGGAAGCTGGACAAAGGTGGGTCACTGGTGGGGACGGCCAGGGAAAGGAAAGGAAGGGAGTCCTGTGCCACGCTCTGGAATTGCCTGGGAGTTGGTCGAGCCCCTTGCCTGGTGGACGCAGCACGGCTTGGGCAGTCACCGCCGGTACTGAGGTGACTAGGACCAGTAAAGAACTGTGAGTAAAGCATTGGAAACTGCAACCACACGTCTCTGTGTTTCATCGCCGCACCAGCACCATTAGTACTGGGACGCTCACACCATCACTCCCATCATCCACACTAGCTGCCCTGAGGCAATACTTCTCCCGTGGGGAGTTATCCCATACTCGGCTGCGCAAACTACATCAGCCTCAGCGGTCTGCAGCGCAGCGGCGGTCCCCACTGACCGCAATCCACGGGTGGCGTAGTCGGACACTTATTATAACACCAATAGACTGCCACTGGTTTGACCACCCTGGGCACGGACCGGGTCACCGCCACACGGAGACTACAACCCCCAGCATCCCACCAGCGATCCGGCTCCGGGTATCCCCCTGCACAGCACAGGCCCAGGGGGCGCGTCACATGCAGTGCTCCCCTGTGAAATTAAATATGCAAATTACCTCTTTGGAGAAGAAGAAGATTTGAATTCTAGTGCCACCTATTGTAGGTAGCGATCCTAAAAGTGAATATTGACCCTTTATTGAGCTTTGCCACATGACTTAGGATAAAAGTTAAACCAGAATCTCAATTTGCAAACACATGTTTTGGGGTGTTTCCCCTCCTCAGTGCAAAACAGGATATCTGATTTGGCTGTATGAGAGGTATCTGACTGTGGTCTAAGGGGTAACATTTCTCATTATGGAGAGTGACATGCCAATATAAAGAGCCTTATAGGCCATCCAATGCTCCTCTGAAGAAAATAAATATGCAAATCCCCTCTTCAGAGAGGAACAGGACTTGATCTTTACCTCCACCTATTGGACAGAACAATCCTAATTGTCAATATCGACCCTTTAATGAGCTTTGCCACATGACTTGGGATAAAAGCCAAACCAGAATCTCAGTTTGCAGACATGTGTTTCTGGGCGTTACCCCCTCCTTAGTGTAAAGAAAGTGATCTGATTTGGCTGTATGAGAGTCCTCTGACTGAGCCATGCCAATTTTCGCTAAGCACCACCTACTTTTTAGAAAAACAATGAGGCCAGTGCAAAAAGTTGCAAAATGTTGGCAAATACACCTACTTTTTTGGACCCCATAAAACTGGTATACAAGGATTAGTCAGTCATTTTTCGACTTTGGCACAGTCAAAAATGTGCTGGATTTTTTTTTATGAGGGACGCTCCTTTTAAAGGCCATCAGCTCAGCCATGTCGAAAGCCGGAACTGGCAATCTTCTAGAGCGCACTGTCCCCTTGACGAACAAGAAAGCAGGAAGGCATGGGAGTGGTGCGCTCCTGAAGACACAACATGAGACTGTCACGCCAGGTGTGAATGCAATACAGGGGGGAAAGGTAAAGGGAGCCCAGACACTAGGGAAAGGGGAAGTGGTGACCTCTGTAAGGCAGCGGTGTTCACACCGTGCCGTAACTGAGGCAGTGACACAAGCAAGTCCAACATAAACAGCTTTATTCAGCAACTCACGGGTAAGCAGAAAAGTCCTCTGGTTCGCAGCCGGGTTAACATGAGTCCTTAAACAACGGTTGCCGTGGGCAATGGCTGCGCCAGGCCGCTCAGAGCCTGACGGGTGCAGAGCCTTCCCAGGCGTGGGTTCAGCTACACACAGGCCCGCCGAGCTTTACTGCTATGTTTCTAGCAGGTCCCAACACTGAACAACACTACTCCTTAATGCAGGGTTTTTAAAGGTTCTCAAGTCTCCTCCCACACTTCAACGACATAGTGATAGGGGATTTAGATTGTGAGCCCCAATGGGGACAATGATGATAATGTGTATGTAAAGCTGTGTGGAATATGTTGGCGCTATTATAAGCAATGCATAATAATAAGGCCATCAGCTCAGCCATGTCGAAAGCCGGAACTGGCAATCTTCTGGAGCGCACTGTCCCCTTGACGAACAAGAAAGCAGGAAGGCATGGGAGTGGTGCGCTCCTGAAGACACAACATGAGACTGTCACGCCAGGTGTGAATGCAATTCAGGGGGGAAAGGTAAAGGGAGCCCAGACACTAGGGAAAGGGGAAGTGGTGACCTCTGTAAGGCAGCGGTGTTCACACCGTGCCGTAACTGAGGCAGTGACACAAGCAAGTCCAACATAAACAGCTTTATTCAGCAACTCACGGGTAAACAGAAAAGTCCTCTGGTTCGCAGCCGGGTTAACATGAGTCCTTAAACAACGGTTGCCGTGGGCAACGGCTGCGCCAGGCCGCTCAGAGCCTGACGGGTGCAGAGCCTTCCCAGGCGTGGGTTCAGCTACACACAGGCCCGCCGAGCTTTACTGCTATGTTTCTAGCAGGTCCCAACACTTAACAACACTTCTCCTTAATGCAGGGTTTTTAAAGGAACTGTGGCAAGAGCCACTGGAAAACCCGGGTTGGAGGGAGGAGGCCGCCCCACTGCCTTCCTGTAGCCTCCTCCAAGAAATGAAGGCCCTGCCGGGTTTTACTAATCTGCCTTAGCCAGATAGCCTGACCAGGTCAATGCTCACCTTTATTCCTGCATTGCAGCCGCAGGTGTGTCTGTGACTGCAATGCACTCCAATCGATTTAATAGGTCTCTGTACACATTCTGGGGGATATATACCGTCCCTCATATACGATCCCGGTCACAGTCTCACAGATCCCCCCCTCTGTTCAAACTTGTGGGGTTGAACATTTGTCACCATACAGGGTGCCCGGGACAGGGCATCCGCGTTTGCCTGCGACTTCCCTGGGCGATGTTCTACAGAGAAACTGAAATTTTGCAGTGACAGGAACCACCTGATGACTCGCGCATTCCTCTCCTTGGCATTCCTCATCCATACCAAGGGTGAGTGATCCGTCACCAAGGCCCACTTAATAGCCAAACACTCTTTCTCTACCACGCTATAGTTTTTCTCTGCCGGGACAAGTTTTCTACTCAAGTAGGTGACCGGGTACTCTTCACCATTCACTTTTTGTGACAATACCACCCCCAGGCCTACCTCCGAGGCATCTGTCTGTACAATGAAGGTTTCTTTGAAGTTGGGGCTGATGAGGACCGGCTGTCCACACAGGGCCAACTTCATGGACTGAAAGGCTTCTTCTGCCTGAGGGTTCCACCGAACCATTACCGATTTTTTTCCTTTCAAGAGATCGGTCAGGGCCACCGTTCTGCCAGCAAAATTAGGTATAAACCGGCAGTAATACCCAAGGATGCCAAGGAACGCCCTCACCTGCTTTGTTCTTGACGGTTTAGGCCAGTTTTTTTATGGCCTCAACTTTATTGATTTGGGGATTGATAACTCCTCTGCTAATCACATACCCAAATATCGGGCTTCCTCTAGCCCTATCGCGCATTTTTTTGGGTTTGTAATTAACCCCACGGCTCTGAGAGTATCCAGCACCGCTTGTAGCTGGTGTTACGGGTCCGGGGGGTGGAACCTCTGTGCCGCGGTGCAAGGAGGGACCCAGAGGGGCGTAACTAAGTATCAACTCAGACCGACCCTGGTCGTACGGCGGCTAACGACTCCGTGACCAGGGAGGGACCAGGTGCTACTCTGGGGACGACCTTGTAAGAGAGCAGGTGGCTCCCACGGGTCAGATGACTGGGACTGACCGGTATAGCGGATGGGCACAACAAGCAGGCTGAAGTCTCTGGGTTAGCTGACAGGTGGTCACGGCACGTGACGGCAGAGCAGGCTGAAGTCTCTAGGTTAGCAGACAGGTGGTCACGGCAAGTGACAGCAGGAGCCTCCAGGTAGGCTAGCAGGTAACAAGCTAGTAACAGGCGAGTGCTCCCAGGTGAGCGGGCAAGCAGGCACGGCAGGTAGCAGGCAGGTAACTGGCAGGTGCTTCCTGGTAAGCAGGCGGACTTGCCCATAGACAGACTGGCGGGTTGAACAGAAGACAGACTGTCGGGCTGGAGAATAGTCAGGCTTGCAGACTGGAACAGTAGTCAGGCTGGCAACTGCACCTGAGGGCTGAAGCTGAGGTAAGTATACTGTGCAACAACTATTGCTCGGGCACCTCCATTTTGGAGGAGGTGCCTTATATATGGGAGGTCCTCCGGCTATTGGCCGGGGACTCCTTAGGACGGCGCGCGCCGCCCCTTTAAGAGAGAGGGAGCGCGCGCGCGCCCTAAGCACAGTGCCCGGGAAGCAGCGCGCCGACAGCAGCAGCAGGAAGAGGAGCGCTGGAGGACGCCGCGCAGGAAGCGAGGAGGTGAGAGGGACGGCGTCTCTGCTTGGCAGTGGGCAGAGACGCCGATGCTACAGTACCCCCCCTTTATGCCCCCTCTTTTTTAGGCCAGAAACAAATCTTTCAAGGAGAAGCGGGACGTGGATGTTCTCCTTGGGTTCCCAAGTTCTCTCCTCTGGGCCAAACCCCTTCCAATCCACCAGAAAAAAAGTTTTTTCCTCTTACCCTCTTGGTGGCCAGAATATTCTCTACCTCAAAAACGTCCTCAACAGAAACCGGGGCAGGGGAAGTACCTGGATTATTGGAAAAAGAATTAAAGACAACTGGTTTGAGGAGAGATACGTGGAAGGAGTTGGGAATCCGTAAGGTGGCTGGAAGCTTTAAGTTGTAGGCCACTGGATTGATTTGTTTAAGGACTTCAAATGTACCGATGAACCAAGGACCCAACTTGTAGGAGGGTATTTTGAAACCTTGTCTCCCGGATGGAATTGAGGCGGATCCAGACGTCTTTTGTCAGCAAATCTCTTCATCCGCTCGGAGGACTGAAGAAGTGCGGACCTAGTATTCTCCCAAATGGTGGAAAATTCGCTGACCAGAGACTCCGCGGCAGGGTTGTCCACAGAAGCGGAGACGGGAAATGGAATCCGGGGATGTTGACCATAGACTATAAAGAATGGGGACTTGGAAGTCGATTCGCTCTCATGGTTGTTGTAGGAGATTTTGGCCCATGATAGGAGGTCCACCCAATCAGTATGGTGAGCATTAACAAAGTGCCGGAGGTAGCCGGTAAGGATCTGGTTGATCCGCTCCACTTGACCATTGGACTGTGGATGGTAAGCGGAGGAGAAATCCAGGGTGACATCCAGCAGCTTACACGTAGCTCTCCAGAAACGTGAGGTGAACTGAACCCCTCGATCCGACACGATGTGGAGGGGTAGACCATGGAGACGGAAGATATGAAGGAAGAAGTCCTTATCGAGCTCTGATGCAGATGGGAGACCAGGCAGAGGGATGAAGTGGGCCATTTTAGAAAAGCGGTCGGCGACCACCCAAATGACTGTACAACCGGCAGAGACAGGGAGATATGTAATAAAGTCCATAGCAATGTGTTGCCACGGGGCATCAGGTACGGGAAGAGGTAGGAGATGACCGGCTGGTAGATGTCTGGGAACTTTGTTGCGGGCACAAGACGAACAGGCTGAGACGAAGTCTACCACATCCTTGCGCAGGGTAGGCCACCAGTAATGTCGGGTAATGAGCAGGAAGTCTTTTTCTGGCCAGCATGGCCGGCTAGTTTAGATGAATGACCGCAGTGAAGAACCTTCTTCCGATCTGGTACTGCTACAAACGTCTTACCGGGTGGAAGACGAGTCAAATCCAAGGGGGCTACATTCATAACCTTGGAGGGATCGATGATGTGCATAGGCTCCTCCTCTTGGTCGGAGGACAGGAAGGATCGGGACAAGGCGTCGGCTTTGACATTTTTGTCCGCCAGGCGGAAATGTAGGACGAAGTCAAAGGGGGCAAAGAACAAAGACCACCGGGCCTGCCGTGGATTGAGTCTTTGGGCATTTTGGAGATATGCCAGATTTTTGTGATCTGTATAGATGATCACTGGGTATAGAGCCCCTTCAAGCAGGTAACACCACTCCTCCAGTGCCAACTTGATGGCTAACAATTCTCGGTCTCCAATGGAGTAGTTACGCTCAGACGAGGAGAATAGTTTGGAGAAGAAGCCGCAGGTTACCATTCTCCCGGATGAAGATTTTTGGGTGAGCACCGCTCCGGCTCCGGAGGAGGAAGCATCAACCTCCAGGAAGAACTGTTTGTTGCAGTCCAGACGGTGCAGTACTGGGGCAGAGGAGAAGGCTTGCTTTAAGGAAAGGAAGGCCTCCTCAGCTTCGGGCGACCATACCTTGGGATTTGCTCCCTTACAGGTGAGCGCAGATATGGGTGCAGTCCGGGAAGAGAAGTGCGGAATGAAGAGACGATAGTAGTTGGCGAAGCCCAGGAATCGCTGAATCGCCTTCAACCCCTCCGGACGGGGCCACTTTAGGACAGCAGAGAGCTTCTCAGGATCCATTTGTAAGCCTGTCTGGGAAATGACATAGCCCAGAAATGGAAGAGAGGTCTGCTCGAAGAGGCACTTCTTGTATTTTGCATAGAGGTGGTTCTGCCTGAGCCTAAGCAGGACCTGACAAACATCTCTCCGGTGTGTGGGAAGATCCGGAGAGAAAACCAAGATATCATCCAGGTATACCACCACGCAGGAGTAGAGAAGATCACGGAAGATGTCATTGACCAATTCTTGGAAGACGGCGGGATCATTGCAGAGACCGAAGGGCATCACACGGTATTCATAGTGACCGTCCCGGGTATTGAATGCCGTCTTCCACTCGTCTCCTTGACGAATACGGACCAGGTTATACGCTCCACTTAGATCCAACTTGGAAAAGATCCTGGCGCCCTTAAGGCGATCAAACAATTCGGAGATGAGCGGCAGGGGGTATTTGTTTTTTACCGTGATCTGATTGAGTCCTCTATAATCATTACAGGGGCGTAGCGAGCCATCCTTCTTCTTCACAAAGAAGAATCCGGCTCCAGCCGGGGAGGTAGATTTCCGGATGAATCCGCTAGCCAGATTCGCCTCAATGTTTTCGGACATGGCCCGGGTTTCGGCCGCCGACAACGGATAAATACGCCCACGGGGTGGAGTGGCGCCAGGTACCAGGTCGATCGGGCATATGGTCTATGGGGTGGCAGTGTCTCTGCTTCCTTTTTACCGAAGACATCCGCATAGGACCAGTAAGGAGCCGGAAGACCGGGTAAATTAGCTGGGGTAGGTGGTGGACGAGCCGGGAGAACCGGAACCAGGCAGGTCCTGTGGCAGTCCTGACCCCACCGGAGTACTTCACCGGATTGCCAGTTCAGCACGGGTTCATGTGTCTGGAGCCAGGGTAGACCTAGCAATAGGGAGTGGGAGAGTCCGGGTAGCACATGGAAGGAGATTTTCTCAGAGTGCAGCATTCCCACCTGCAGGGTTATGGGTTCAGTGACGAGCAGGATGGTCATCGAAAGGAGTCTTCCATCCACGGAGGCGACAGACAATGGTTCAGCCAGAGGTTTGGTGGGAATCTGGTATCTCTCTACCAGGGACTGGAAAATGAGGTTTCCAGCACCTCCAGAATCCAGGTGAGCAATTTCAAAGTGACGGTTTTCACTTTTGCCTAGGACGACCTCTCCGAGCGGTCCTAGACACTGGCGTTTCCCGGCTTCTCTGGGCAGGAACTGATGAAGTGCTCCTTACAGCCACAATAGAAACAGCTTCCCTCGGCTCGGCGTGACTCTTGGCGAGATTTGACCATCTTGGTCTGGTCGATCTGCATAGGTTCGGGCGAGTACGCCCGGGGAGTGACTGGTTGAGAGGCAGGTCTCTGGAAAGTAGGAGCAAGGCGGGAAAACTCTCTGTCCCGAGTAGTCTCTTTGGTACGTTCTTGGAACCGGATGTCGATCCGGGTAGCTAGTGACACCAGGTCATCCAGGATGGCCGACCGGCTAACTCGTCCTTAATCCGACCGGAAAGACCCTCCCAGAAGACGGACACCAGAGCCTCGTTCTCCCAGGCAAGCTCAGAAGCGAGGGTACGGAACCGTATGGCATATTGGCCCACGGTGAGACTCTCTTGGCGGAGACGTAGCAGAGAGGAGGCAGAAGAGGTTTTCCGTCCTGGTTCATCGAAGACTTTCCGGAAAGCAGCGAGGAAAGACGACAGGTCAGACACCAGGGGATCCCCTCTTTCCCACAGGGGACTTAGCCATGCCAGTGAGTCCCCAGTGAGATGAGACATGATGAAGGCCATCTTGGCCCGGTCGGAGATGAACAGGTATGCCAAGAGTTCAAAGTGCAGGGTGCACTGGTTTATGAAACCCCGGGCTAAAGCGGGGTCGCCAGCAAAACGTGGAGGTGCCAGGAGCCGAGGTCCATAGCCGGGTGCCATAATGGGACTGGATTGCGGTGCCGCAGGAACAGGCACCACTGGACCGGAGATAGACACGGACGAGTCAGACAATGCGCCTAGGCGAGAGTTAACAGACCGTAGAAAGGACAGGACCGATTCCTGTTGAGCTCTCTGACGTAAGACTTCCTGGTGCAGGTCGAAGATTGCGGGGGTCTGGGGGCCACCGGGTTCCATGGCCCGAGCAAACTGTTACTGGTCCGGGAGGTGGAACCTCTGTGCCGCAGTGCAAGGAGGGACCCAGAGGGGCGTAACTAAGTATCAACTCAGACCGACCCTGGTCGTACGGCGGCTAACGACTCCGTGACCAGGGAGGGACCAAGCAGAGGGACCAGGTGCTACTCTGGGGACGACCTTGTAAGAGAGCAGGTGGCTCCCACGGGTCAGATGACTGGGACTGACCGGTATAGCGGATGGGCACAACAAGCAGGCAGAAGTCTCTGGGGTAGCTGACAGGTGGTCACGGCACGTGACGGCAGAGCAGGCTGAAGTCTCTAGGTTAGCAGACAGGTGGTCACGGCAAGTGACAGCAGGAGCCTCCAGGTAGGCTAGCAGGTAACAAGCTAGTAACAGGCGAGTGCTCCCAGGTGAGCGGGCTAGCAGGCACGGCAGGTAGCAGGCAGGTAACTGGCAGGTGCTTCCTGGTAAGCAGGCGGACTTGCCCATAGACAGACTGGCGAGTTGAACGGAAGACAGACTGTCGGGCTGGAGAGTAGTCGGCTGGCGGACTGGAACAGTAGTCAGTCTGGCAACTGCACCTGAGGGCTGAAGCAGAGGTAAGTATACTGTGCAACAACTATTGCTTGGGCACCTCCATTTTGGAGGAGGTGCCTTATATATGGGAGGTCCTCCGGCTATTGGCCGGGGACTCCTTAGGACGGCGTGCCTGGCCCCTTTAAGAGAGAGGGAGCTCGCGCGCCCTAAGCATAGTGCCCGGGAAGCAGCAAGCGCCGACAGCAGCAGCAGGAAGAGGAGCGCTGGAGGACGCCGCGCAGGAAGCGAGGAGGTGAGAGGGACGGCGTCTCTGCCTGGCAGGGGGCAGAGACACGGATGCTACACCTGGGATAGGTGCGTATGCCAGTCAGTGCTAAAAATGATAATATCATTTAGGGTATGTGCACACGATGCAGAAATGAAGCAGAAAATTTCTGCATCATTTCTGCATCTCCCTGGCAGAAAAAACGCATGCAGATTGTGCATGCGTTTTTCCTGCAGAATACATGCGGATCCACATGCAGATTCACATGCGTTTCCGCATGCAGATTGACAAGCGCTTTCCAGGCGATGTTAGCATCACCTGGAAAGTGCTTGACAACTAGGTCACACTATATAAATCCATGCAAACAGCATGGATTTATATAGTGTGACCCGAGAGAGTGTATATACTTACCTCCGATGGCCCGCGCTGTCCTGCTCAATCTGTTCTCCCTCGCCGGCAACTTTGAATTGAAAGACCTGCCGACGTCAGCGTCACGTGACCCGTCACATGACTCTGACGTCAGATCAGGTCCTACAACTCACTGCAAGTGCCGGGAACCAAGCGGGAGCGGAGCGCGGGCCGACAGATGGTAAGAATACATTTATTTTTTATTTTATTCTTTTTTTTACAGCTTTTTTAATGGTACCTGGGTGTGGATGAGACTCTCCTCTCCTCCACACTCGGGTACCATCCGCATATTAGAACGCGCCAATAACGCAAGTACAAATGCTGTCTTGCGGAATTGGCGCGTTCTAATGCAAGTCAATGGCGGCGAAATCGCCGCGTTTCCGCAAAATTAATTGACATGCTGCGGATTTTTGACCGCAGCGTTAACGCTGCGGAAAAATCCGCATCATGGGCACAGCACATGCGGATTTCCATTGGGGAACATTGCTTCCCTTCTACCATGCGTTTTTCATGCGTTTCCGCGGCGTTTACGCAACTGCAAAAACGCTGCGGAAACGCATGAAATACGCATCGTGTGAACTCGCCTTAGATACGCAGACACGTACTCCGGATGAGGCTTGAGCACTATGTCCATCAACCTCTAGAATGTAGCCGGGGCCCCATGTATCCCAAACGGTAAGACCACATAGTGATATAGACCTTCCGGAGTTATGAAGGCGGTCTTTTCCTTTGCCGATTTCGTGAGAGGTACCTGCCAGTAACCCTTGGTGAGATCGAGCGTGGTAAAGTACTGGGCCTGCCCCAGTCTCTCAATCAGCTCATCCACCCTGGGAATTGGATAAAGGTCAAACTTCGACACTTCATTTAATTTCCGGAAATCGTTACAGAAGGGTAACGATCTGTCTGGTTTCGGAATCAGTACGATGGGGCTAGCCCACTCACTCCGTGATTCCTCGATGACACCTAACTGGAGCATTTGTTTTACCTCAGCCGTGATGCCTTGCCTCCGGGCTTCGGGTACCCGGTACGGTCTCATTCGCACCCTTACTGTTAGAACCCTCCTGTTAGTTTTTGCTATCTTGAGTTTTGCGGTCACGTGACCAGCTGCCTATATATTCCAGCTCCGCCCTTCTGGCTTTGCTGGACTTCAGTGTTTTTTGCCTGTCTCTCTAGCCAGGTGCTTTGGTGCCTATCTCTGTCTAGTTTGCTTGGTCCTCTGGGACCTCTAGTACTTTTTGTCAGTTTGTCTTTTTGCTCTGCAACAACTTCTGTTAGGAGGTGTCCCATTTTTGTCCCAGTCCTTTGTTCTTTTAGGGACCCCTACCTTTATTTTATAGGTCTCCGTTCAGACTAGCCGAGGACGAAGGCGGGTCTGTTCACAAGGAACAGGCTGCCCGCTACATCGTAGGGATTCAGCTTAGTCTTACTGTAGGGACAGCTTTTCCCATTCTTTCCTTAGTTTATGTTGCAGATCATAACACTTACCCCAGGTTCGGTGACAATGTCATATTGGAGAACTGTAGTCCTACCCGGTAGCTCTGAGAACACGTCGGTATTATGCTGCACCAGCGAGCGAGCCTCCCGTCACTGCTGTTTAGTGAGCGCATCACTTATCCTGACCTCTCCCCTGGATGCATCCCTGGCTGAAGGTAGAGAACTCTCTGGTGATATGCCCGGAGTGACGTCTGTAACTAAACACTCTCGATCTTTCCAAGGTTTTAGCAGGTTTACATGATAAAGCTGCGCAGGTTGTTACACCCGGTAATTTACCTCCCCCACCTTTTCTTGAACCTCATATGGCCCTTGCCACTTGGCCATGAGCTTACTCTCGGCTGTGGGTACAAGTACTAACACCCAATCGCCCTTGTTAAAAGACCTGACCGTGCCTCTTTTATTATATGTGGGCCTCTGGGCTGCCTGGGCATCTAACAGATGTTCTTTCATGATGGGCATGACCGCCGCAATCCGGTCCTGCATACTAGCCACTTGTTCAATTATACTCCTATGTGGAGTCGGCTCTTGTTCCCACGTCTCTTTGGCTACGTCCAACAGACCCCTAGGGTGTCTGCCATACAATAACTCAAAGGGAGAGAACCCTGTGGAAGCCTGGGGTACCTCACGGACAGCGAACATCAAATAGGGTAGCAACATGTCCCAATCCCTTCCGTCCTTAGAAACCACCTTTTTTAACATGGACTTGAGGCTTTTATTGAACCGTTCTACTAGCCCGTCGGTCTGAGGGTGGTACACCGAGGTGCGCAATTGTTTAATTTTTAGCAGTTTGCATAGTTCCCTTGTCACCTTGGACATAAAAGGGGTCCCTTGATCCATCAGGATCTCCTTAGGTAGTCCAAGGCTACAGAACATGGCAAACAGCTCCCGTGCAATCAGTTTCGCCGAGGTGTGGTGTGGCGTAGTGGTATAGCCTCCGGGTACCAGGTGGAATAGTCGACGACCACTAGTATATGTTGGTGGCCACAAGCGGATTTTACAATGGGCCCTACCAAGTCCATTGCAATCCGTTCAAAAGGTACCTCTATCACTGGCAGGGGTACCAATGGGCTACGGAAACTTGCGGTGGGTGTGGTCAACTGACATTCGGGGCAGGATTCGCAGAACTTTTGGACCTCCGCGTAAATCCTCGGCCAAAAGAACCACTGCAAGATACTCTCTTGCGTCTTTTTAACCCCTAAGTGTCCACCGAGCAGGTGTGTGTGTGCCAACTCCAGAACCGCCCAACGGTACGACTGAGGTACCACTAACTGTTCCACGACCTCGTCCCTGATTTTGTCTACCCTATAGAGCAGCTCACCATTGGCTACCATGCATGGAAATACAGTATCTGCACCGGGCTGTTGAGCTACGCCATTTACCTCTAACACCCTTTCCCGCGCCTGAGAGGGATCCTGTAGCTGAGCTGTACCAAACGTGCCCCGGGACACTTTCAGCTCGGGGATCGATGGGGTCTCCTCGACCTCTCCTGCCAGCACCTCTAGGGGAGACCTATCAGGGTCACACTCTGTCCCTAGGTTGGACACCCCTACAGCAGGTACCCCTGACTCGGGTTCGTCAGGTACAGAGCCTGTAACAAATTTTACCGGGGGAGAGTGGATTTTGTTTTTCCACAGAGCCCAGAACAGGGGCAAGTCTCTTCCCAACACAGTCCCATAGGAAAGAGTTTTTACCACCCCCACCACATGTTTTATGTCTCCACATGGCGTGGACAAAACTACCTCCGCGGTTGGGTACTCTCGGAGGTCCCCAGGGATACACACAACCTCGACTGTCCGTCCACTAGGGTTGTCTCCTGCCACCAGCGATCCATGTACCAAAGTTACTAGGCTCCCCGAGTCTAGGAGGGCCTCCGTGGGGTACCCATTAACCAGTACCTGGCACAGTTGAGGTTCACTGTCTGAGGGGTCGGCACTCGTAGTGCAGATGGTCTGGGCATACATTGAGACTCGGCGGTCCATGGGTTCCGTAGTCAGGGGGCAGTTAGCAACCACAGGTCCCGGCCCCTGACACCTCCAGCACCTAATGGTGGAGGTATTGTCAGGTCTTATGACCGTTTGGGAGGGAACCGGTCTCCTGCCACTCTCACTCCGGGGTACCACTTCAGCACGGGTATGGTGCTGACTGTCCTCAGCAGAGGGACGCGACCCCTTTCCCGGTTCCTGGGTTGGCAGGGATCGGCGTGATAGCCGCGAGGGGGCAGAGTCTCGGATGAAGTCCTGAGTGGCTGAGTAGCGCTCGATCAGGCTGTCCACCTGGTCAAGGGTGCCGGGGTCCCCTTGCCCCACCCAACATTGGATAGCGGCCGGCAGAGTCCTCACCAGCCGGTCGACCACCATCCTCTCCACCATCTGGGCTGGAGTCAAAGACTCAGGCTGGAGCCACCTCTTTACCAGCTGCAAAAGGTCATAAGCCTGAGACCAGGTGGGTCGGGTCTCCACATAGGCCCATGAAAATACGCGCTGAGCCCTCACGTATGTATTGACCCCCAGTCGGGCTAGGATCTCACCTTTGAGCCTCTGGTAGTCCTGGGCATCCTCCCAACTGAGGTTGAAGTAGGCCTTTTGGGCATCGCCGACCCAAAACGGAGCCACCACTTCAGCCCACTGGCCGGCTGGTAGGTTTTCCCGCTCTGCTGTGCGCTCATAAATGGTCAGGAAGGCTTCCACGTTGTCTTCTAGTTCCATCTTCCTCAACACTGAGCGAAACTTGTCCCGGGCCTCTCGACACTCCGGGGCTGGTGCCATCGGCGTCTCCCGCAGGGCTGTGAGCTGCTGCACGATCAGCTCATTGGTGTGCTGCTGCTGCTGCTTGAACTGCTCCTGCTGCTGCTTGAACTGCTACTGCTGCTGCGTGAGGACCAATTGTCTTAACAGCTTCTCCATTTTGTCCCTGTGGTTGGGCTGAAAGGTGACAGGCCGGATTGTGGTCATGCAGCTGCCGGTGGGGTATGCCTCAGACACAATGCCCGCATTCTCCACCAAGCTGTAAGGCGGCGGTGTTCATACCGTGCCTTAACTGAGGCAGTGACCCAAGCAAGTCCAACATAAACAGCTTTATTCTGCAACTCATGGGTAAACAGAGAAGTCCTCCAGTTCGCAGCCAGGTTAACATGAGTCCTTAAACAACAGTTGCCGTGGGCAACGGCCGCGCAGGGCCGCTCAGAGCCTGATGGGTGCAGAGCCTTCCCAGGTGTGGGTTCAGCTACACACAGGTCCGCCGAGCTTTCCTGCTATGTTTCTAGTAGGTCCCAACACTGAGCAACACTACTTCTTAATGCAGGGTTTTAAAAGGACCTGTGGCAAGAGCCACTGGAAAACCCGGGTTGGAGGGAGGAGGCAGCCCCACTGCCTTCCTGTAGCCTCCTCCAAGAAATGAAGGCCCTGCCGAGTTTTACTAATCTGCCTTAGCCAGATAGCCTGACCAGGTCAATGCTCACCTTCATTCCTGCATTGCAGCCGCCGGTGTGTCTGTGACTGCAATGCACTCTAATGGATTTAATAGGTCTCTGTACACATTCTGGGGGATATATACAATCCCTCGTATACGATCCCGGTCACTGCCTCACACCTCCTATACTGGAGTAGCGTCACCCTGTCTTCCCCTACTGTCCCTATACAGCCTCCGCAGCTGTCGCCGATCACGTGCCTTGTTCTACTATCCATGGTGTAAGGCTATAGCTGGGGGTGGAAGGAGATGAGCACTAGTCAACCTCTGCTAGTACTCTAAAGACAAAAGGGAAAGACAACACAGGGGAATTACAACTTAGCTTTAGAAGAAACTCCAACAGGGCACATGGCCTCAAGACTTCAAAGAGGACGTGATGCTACTTCAGCCAAGCTCCAAGAAGGAATGAGTGTAACCGGTGACGCCCACCTAGAGAGACCATGTATATATACACACAGGCCAGAGGGAGGTAGTCGCTGGGTCCTAAAGACAACCTCCTATCTAGGAAGCTGTCTGCAATGCCAAATGTGGAGATCTCCTACAGGCCACTGCAGGGCGACTGTCACACCCGTGACAGAGACAATCATTCTTAAACATTCTGTGCCGCTTTTCTTCCATCTATATTCCTTTTTAAAAACTAGCGTATAAAATGCTAATTTAATAATCTGCCCAATTGATGGTAAGGATTTATTTACATGTTGTGGGTATGTCATTTTATTATTTACTTTTTTTTTGATTTTCTGAAATTGCTGAAAATATTTTCCTTTTTGCCAAAAAACAAGAGTTGATTGAAACATAGAAAAAAGTAATTAAAAGGATTTTTTATTTATTTTTTTAAATGTAAATTTAACAAATGGCTGGAACTTCACTGCTATGATTTATGATTGTCCGTAGGTTGTATCGATGAATACGACCGATGTATAGATGGTGATGATGGTGATGATATGACCTGGCTTCAGAGAGGAAATCTGTATATTGGAAAATATATTTTCACATTTTGGGTCTAAAAAAAAATTAATTCCTTCCCCTCTACCAAAATCTGCAATCTCTGGTAATGTGTAAGAAATGCAGTCTGTTCTGCGCAGTGGTAACCTTACCAATCTGATCACTTGAGAAATAATGATCGAGGCTGCAAACAAATACAAAGAAATTGTCATTGCAACGAGTAGTGACAAGAGGTGGATTAGCTCTTTTTTTTTAGACATCTCTTTACCAGGGTGCTCTTTACATATGACATGTTTCAGGAGTGTTGCCCCTCCTCAGTGCAAAGCAAGATATCTGATTTGGCTGTATGAGAGACCTCTGACTTCCCTTTGTAGCTCTTTCTGCCACACAACAGTAGTTTGATAGCTTTTCTCGATAATGAAGGCACATATTCTCTAGCGGGGGTCATTGTGGAAGACTGATGTTAGTAGTATGATATTGTGCAGATAATGCATCTTTGTTGGAACTTTTTTTTTTATACCGTGTCACATATGATCAGTTAGAAATATATGTCTCCAATATCACATAGTTAGGGAATAAAAGGGTATCATGCAGACCACCCAATCTGCCTCCTATATATTGCACCCTACGGACAGTCTGCAAAAAAAAAAAGAGAACATGTATTTGCATCTAATAGATGGCACTGCAAGCGAATAAAGTGATTAATGGAGCACCGGCTCAGCTTGACGACACATCTCTGAATTATCTTCTATATAGAGAGACGTAATGTGAGCCGTGAATGTAATTTAGACTGGAAAGTGCTGAATCCGGCAGCGGTAACCTGCAGATCTAGTTTCATGTTGTCATGACAAAATATATAGAAAGAGAACGTGTTTCTTCGTTTACGCACTTCTTTCCCATTTACTAAGCAGAATAAAAGGCTTCACTAAGAGCAAGTGGGACCATTCATGCCAAGACCGCGCTAATGGACTGGAGGGCAGGCAACATATTAAACATTTTTAATCATTCATATTTATTGGCTTTACATAAAAAAAAAAATACAGAAGAGTATGTTCACACAGGGCGTTTTTGGTGCGTTTTTTTCTGCAGCAAAACCTGTTGTCTTGGCAGAAAAGAAGCAGCATCAAATATGCAGGTTTTGGTACATTTTTGGTGCGTTTTTGTCTCGCTTTTTAGGATCCCAAAGTTCAGCTTTACTTCCACTACAGAAGCATGAACACAGGTCATCAATGCAAGACATGTGAAACCATATTAACCAGAATTACAAATGTAACAGCAGTGGGGAGGTGAATTGTTCAGGAATAGTTTGCCTAAGACATTGGTAGTGCATTGAGTTTGTAGGACACTGTTTACTTTTCACACTTTGGTCTGCCATTAAGTTGCTCAGGCATTGTTCAATTTCACACCTTGGCCGGCCACAAGTATTGTTCAATCTCACACCTAGCTCAGCCAATGTCTACTTTGCACGCATCACTAATTTAATTAAACTGTTGTAATTCAAACTGCCATCTCAGGTGACCAAGACAAGATGGTAAACTTGGGAAAATCACAAGAATAAATGGGTTTCACATACTGCTGTACTTGCTTTTTTTTCACTAAACGCAGCAAAACCTGATATATGTGTTTTTTAAGCATTTTTTGCACTACCCATTGCTTTCAGTGGGTGAAAAACGCTGAAAAAAATCTGAAAGAAGTGACACCCTTTATTGTGCAAAAAAAACATGCGAAGTGAAAAATACTGAGGACAAAAAACCAAGGTGTGTACATGAGTTTCTTAAATTTCATAGACTTAGCTGGTACTGTGAAACGCAGCTGAAAATTTGCATAAAAAAAAACGCACTAAAAAACGCTGAGAAAACGCCTAGTGTGAACATAGCCTAATAATTATATATTGGCTTTACAATAAAAAAAAATACAGAAGACTAGTAATTATACATAGACAGCTAAAATCCATACAAGAGCAGGAAAGGTTATGGCAGTAAGGGTATAAGCAACAATTCAGAGATCTCTTTCCAAGTAAAAAAAAGGAGAAAAAATAAAACAAGGAAGGATAGTAATAATATGTAGAAAGACAGGGCATAACTCCACATAGAGCTAGTATAAATGAATCTCAATCGCTAGCAGCCAGTGCCATAGCTCTCCCGGGAACCCTCCAAATGAGATCCCCGGATCAATAGATATGCAGACAGAATAATATAGCGGACACCCTTGGTGCAGCAGATGAAAACATGGTTATTTCCACAGACACATCCAGAATTTAATCAGTTCAAAAGTAGGATGTATTTTATTGTGAATAAAAATGTATACAACGCGTTTCGCACCTAATAAAATCCTGACAACGGCTCGAGGGTCTTTAGGGGTTTGGTGGTGCCATTTCTACTTTGTCTTCAGGTAAAGTAAACTTGGGGTTTTACTGATACTCTTCGGTTCTTGATATTTAATCTGAGAAATCTTATTTATCCCGTTCTGTTATTTATATCTATTTGAGCTTTTACCCAATTATTATCTCTTTTGTTGGACCTAAGTTTTATTACCTATACTGGAGGTAAGGAACAAAATATTTGGTCAGTAAGATAATATGTTTTTCCGCTTAGACCCTATTATCATCACATATATATATCGGAGTGTGTTGTCACTGCACATATAATTAACAAAACCTTATTATTATTAAGCCATTAAAGGGAACCTGTCACGTTGTATATCCAGTCCGATCTGCGGACAGCACGGTACAGAGAAGGAGAAGCTGAGCAGAATGATATATGATGGGTTTGTTGGAAAGGATTCAGTATAACTTGTATTTTATTCATTGAAAACCCTGGTGTTTGGATGCAGATTAGTCCAGTGGGTGGTCCTACTAGTGAATGGACCGCCCACTGGACTCATTCATACATACAGCAGGGATCTCAATTAATAAAATACAAGTTTTACTGAAACTTTTCCAACAAAAATTGAATATGAGTCTGATCAGTTCCTCCTGCTCTATAATATCCTGTCTGCAGATCAGAGACCATCATGACAGGTTCCCATTAAATAGACCACACCATAGCCTTTTCATCCGTAGTGCTGGGCTTATAAGATCTTGCATGTATCGCTTCTCTACGCGTTTGGTCTCCTGAAGATACATATCTGCTCCACTTATGAAAGAGAAGGTGGTAGAGATTGGTAGCCTATCACATTACCAGATGACCAGAAGGAAGAACCAGGCGCCAAAGTATGTTATAGAAGAGGTTGGGTTAATGTTGATTTGGTAGGCTAGTGGCTGATATAGACAACATACGGTACAAAGTATACGTGTATGGTGGAACCGGTAAAAGTTGTAACCACTGTACCTAAAGAGTAAATGACGCGCCCCTGGGCCTGCTGTGTCGTGCGGCATCGCGCGCACGGGGGCTTACCCGGAGCCGGATCAGATGGGGGTAGTAGTCTCGTGGCGGTGACCCGGTCCGTGCCCAGGGAGTCAAACTGAGCGGCAGTCTTTAGCAGTAGATGTTAGAATGTTCGACTACGCCACCCGTTGAATGCGGCTATGAAGCCGCCGCTGCAGGACAGTCCGCTGAGGCCGGTGGTACGGATGTGCAGCGTGGATGGTATAACCCCCAACGGGAGGGGTATGGCCTCAGGGCAGCAGAAGTGGATGATAGTGGTAGTGATGGTGCAGCAAGGAAGCTCAGAGGCGTGTGGTGCAGTTTCAAGGCTTTTACTCACAGGTGTTGCTCCGGTCACTTCGGCCAAGAGTGACCACCCGAGCCGTGCTGCGTCCACCAGGTGCGGGACTCGGCCAACTCCCAGGCAGTTCCAGAGCGTGGTCCTGAGCTCCTCTCTCTTCCTTCCTACTGGCCGTCCTCACCAGGGACCCACCTATGTCCGGCTTCCTCGGGCCTTATGGGGCAAAACCTCTCTCCGGTTTTCCTGACCCTATGTGGCGTGCCTTCCTGGTGGATGCTGCGAGGGGTCGTGCCAAAGCTTGACCACGACCTCCGGTTCCTGGCTAAGGATGATTTGCCTCCACCAGCTTGGGATCCGATACCCTTCTCTGCCAACCCTTCACCCGTTCTTGTTCTCTTGTGGGATCTCAGGGTTCCCTCTACTCATGCGTCTCTGGGCTTCTCTTGGTGTTCCTGTTCCTTCTTCTCCTTCCTCTCTCTGCCTCAGGCCTTCACTCCAGGCCTGGCTCTGGAGCTGGGCCCAGCCGGAGCCACAGCTCCCTGTCAGCCCTCTCTGGCTGAACTCTCTCTCAGAACCGACCCTGTCTTAAGATGGTGCCCACCTTATAAACTCCCTCTGACACCCGAGCCCAGGTCACAATGCAACCAATGGGCTCCTCCTATGCCCAGAGTCCCTCCCCTGACTGCTCCTACACTACTGGGATGTTCCTCCCCCCCTCCCACTCCAGCCAGGGACAGACGCTGTCGTACCTGCACATCTATCTGGTGGGAGTACCGTTGTTCTGTCCCCCGGAAATGGGATGAGTGTAGTGCATGCAACAAGCTGAGCTCAGTCCCACCCTCCATCCTTACCCGGGAGTGGAATACCACACCTCTGGTCTGAGGTGCAATACCCCTGTAGCAGCCGAGTCTTCGGGGTGCTACATAAACTCAAAGGAAAATCCCATAGAAGTAACACTGTGAAGAAGTAGGACCAGAAGGTTAGGACCTCTAACCACAGAAGATTTACTATGTTAGGATAAGACAACATACAGAACCAGTCTGGAGAAAGTGTCAGCAACATATTTAATCTGAAAAAGTTTGGATACCCATAATTCTAACCCATAATTCTAACAGTTCCACTTCATAGAAGATAACTTTTCTACTGCTCCCGAGGTTAGAGAAAAGCAGGTGTGACTAATAAATTATTACAAAGGATATGGTGGATAAAATCTGCAAAATGTTCAAATATGTAATAAAACTCAAAAAACTGTATATTAAAGTGAGTGGCATTTTCTTAAAGGCAACCTGTCACTTGTTCATAAAAATTAAATTAAATTCCATGTAAACATCCCTGAGCTCCCCTGATTCTGCTGCTTTTTTTTCCATTTTGCTCTGCGTCGCTCTATTGCAGACATATTCACATTTGATGCCTTTGGAGCGCAACATGTGAAATCTCTGCTTTGCAGTCCAACTGGACATTTCTTCACAGTCTTCTTTGGGGGCATGCGCTGCTTATCACAGCATATCAGCTGATCTATCAGTCTCAGATGCCGCGGCGCTGTGATTGGCAGCCTCTTAGAGGGAGGGGTGAAAGCACATGCCCCCCAAAGAAGACAGTGAAGAAACGTTCAGTTGGACTACAAAGAAGAGATTTCACATAGTGCGCACTAGAAGAAACCAATGTGAATATCTCTGCAATGAAATGACAGAACAAAACAGAGCAGGGTGGCACAGTCAGGGGAGCTCAGGGTTTTTTAGGCCTAGTGCCCATGAAACAGAAATGCTCCGGATTTTTTCTGTATCTCCCTGTGGATTTTACATGCGTTTTTCCTGCCAGGTAGAAGTGTTTGTCAAGCGTTTTTGCATGCATTTCCGCATGCGGGTTATCAAGCGCTTTTCCAAGCGATTTTAGCATCACTTGGAAAAGTGCTTGACAACTTGGTCACACTATATAAATCCATGCAACCGGCATGGATTTATATAGTGTGACCAAGTTAATAGTTAAAAAAGAATAAAAATGGTAAAAAAACCCGAAAAAACATTATACACACCTTCTCATGGCCCCCGGTCTTCTCTCCGGTGCGTCTAGTGTCTTCGACGGCTTGCGGTGGTGTAAAAGGACCTTCCTGACGTCATTTAGTCATGTGACTGGTCACGCGACCGCCGACGTTAGCAGTCGCGTGACCTGTCACTTAACTAAATGACGTCATGGAAGGTCCTTTTAGACCATCGCGAGCCATCAGGGAGCCAGGACGCATCGCTGACGAGACCGGGGGGCCATCGAAAGGGGAGTATAAAGTATATTTTTGCTTTAAATTCTTTTTTTTTTACAGGTTCTATGGTACCCGGGTCTGGAGGAGAGTCTCTTCTTCTCCAACCCGGGTACCATCCGCACATTGAATCGCTTAATATCCGCATGTGCACATGTAGTCATGCGGATATTAAGCAATTCAATGCAAGTCAATGGCGGCAATTACGCCGTGTATCCGCAAAAATAATGGACATGCTGCGGATTTTTCCGCAATGATAATCCGCAGCGGAATTTCCGCAGCATGTGCACAGCACATGCGGATTATCATTGGGGACGATGGGGCAAGTATTACCAAGCGTTTTTTAAGCATTTTAGCTGCGGAAATTCCACAGCAAAAACGCTTGAAAAACGCATAGTGAATGTATTCACAAAATTTTACAGCCACATTTTCTCTAGGCAAATAGAGCTATTGCAAGGTTGAATTTACGGAATGATTCAGTGCTGTGAAATTCTTCCTTTTATCCATTTATAAATTAGAACGTAAGTGCACTGGTTGACATATGGATGCAATTATAGTAAATTTATTTGTTCGTTTGTTTATTGATTGACAGCGACGACGGTTTCTGCTGCATGACCTCTTCTCTGCTCTTGGTCAACATCTTGCACATGCGCTACTCCACTTTCGACTCATGTTTGGTTTCTTCGCTTGATAAAGATGCTGGTATGGCATTGAAATGCGTTGTGAATAAAAAAAAGCCTAATTATCATCATTGTTGAAGAATCGGGTTACTTCAGCCCACCTAACGTTTTTTATCCAACTGGATCCAATATCTCCTGGAGGATTTATCCACCAGCCACGAGGCAGCAGCTGTTTTTCTTCATGCCTCCATAGCAGTTGTGCCGGTCACGACTCCATCCGGTAAGCGTTAACCAAATGCTTACCCAATCTCCCTCCATAGGATATCACCCTATTGTGAGCTCTATTCCCCACATATAGATTTCTTCACTCCTCTTTCGACTGGCGCATGCGCAGTACGAGACTAAGGATTTAATCAACTCGTAACAGTGCACTGCACATGCACCGACCAAAGAGCAGTGGTGCAACCAAGAGATTTCAGTGAGCAAAGAGGTGACGTCACGCAGCAGAGACTCTGTTTCCATTGTCTATCAAGAAGTGAAGAGGAGCCATTGACTGCAAGTGCATCAATATGCCCAGCAGTGCACTTGCAGTCTAATTTTAATGTGAATAAATTTGCCACAATGGATCACAATTCTACTTTTTGTTATGCACACGCCCGGACTGACTGGCGTGTGCGTGTTTAGTGATCCCACTGGACCATGTACCGGAGAGTGCCTGGAGGGGCGTAACTAAGTACCTACCCGATCCGACCCGATCCGACCAAGGTCGCACGATGGCTAACGACGCCAGTGCACCAGGGAGGAACCGAGCAGAGGGACCAGGTGCTACTCCAGGTCAGACCCCGGACACGGCTGTTGACCCACACCGGAGAATACAGGAACAGGCAGGTTAGGCTGGCACACTGACTGGTGGGTATAGGCAGGCACGGCAGGTATGCAGACAGGCGGGCATTGGTAAGCATGACTGGTATGCAGGCAGGGAGTACTGGCACGCACGGCTGGAGTGCCAACAGGGAGGCACTAGCAGGTTGGTGCACAGACTGGATAAGGTCCAGTACAGACTGGGACTCAGGAACAGAACCACAGATGCGGTAGACAAGCAGAGCAGAGCGAGGCCGCCGTAGCGGTGAACAAGAGCAGAGCAGGGCGAGGCTGCTGGAGCGGTGAGCAAGAGCAGAGCGAGGCCGCCTGGAGCGGTGAGCAAAGGCAGGGCAGAGCGAGACCGCTTGGAGCGGTGAGCAAAGGCAGAGCAGAGCGAGACTGCCTGGAGCGGTGAGCAAAGGCAGAGCAGAGCGAGGCTGCCTGGAGCGGTGAGCAAGGCAGAGCAGAGAGAAACTGCTGGAGTGGTGAGCAAGGCAGAGCGGGCAGAGACCGCCAGAGCGGTGAGCAAGGCAGAGCAGGCAAGAACCGTCGGAGCGGTGAGCAAGGCAGAGCAGGCAAGAACCACCGGAGCGGTGAGCAAGGCAGAGCAGGCAAGAACCGCCGGAGAGGTGAGCAAGGCAGAGCAGGCAAGAACCGCCGGAGTGGTGAGCAAGGCAGAGCAGGCAAGAACCGACGGAGCGGTGAGCAAGGCAGAGCAGGCAAGAACCGCCGGAGCGGTGAGCAAGGCAAAGCAGGCAAGAACCGCCAGAGCGGTGAGCAAGGCAGAGCAGGCAGGAACCGCTGGAGCGGTGAGCAAGGCAGAGCAGAGGGGACAGGGCTCTGTTCACACGGAACAGACTGGAAGGGAAAGGCAGAACCAGATACACACAAGATACTTGCAATGAAGTAGCGAGTGGACTCTAAACTCACAAACGGAAGTACAGTGACAACGAGTAGGAGTTAGGTGCAGGTACAGACTCTGCAGAAAAAGGGAAGGTACGGACATAGAGAAAAACAAGAAACAGGCTAGGAGAGTGTTCAGACAGGGACTGAGTGTTCAGACAGGAACTGACACTGCAGCGAGATACAGGAGCGAGTCTGGGTATGCGGCCCCCAGAGGGCGGGAAGAACAGGCTAGGAGCGTGTTCAGACTGGCCTGGAAATACAGCCTCCAGGAAGGCGGACAGACAGGCAAGAAACACAGATAACAGATCTAGGTATGCGGCCCCTAGAAGGCGGGACGAACAGGCTAGGAGCGTGTTGAGACAGGCCTGGAAATACAGCCTCCAGGAAGGCAGATAGGCAGGAGAAACAAAACAGGACCTGGCACATTCAGAGTAAAGGAGCACACTGAATGATAAAGTTGCTCAGGCATCAGCTTCCAGGTGAAGCTGGTTTAAATATCCAGTGACAGACAGCAATAGGCTGAGGA
Source organism: Phyllobates terribilis (assembly GCF_046119375.1). Classification (NCBI taxonomy): domain Eukaryota; kingdom Metazoa; phylum Chordata; class Amphibia; order Anura; family Dendrobatidae; genus Phyllobates; species Phyllobates terribilis. The sequence continues at coordinate 241,542 of NW_027362991.1, forward strand.
CGCATTAGGGGTGTGCCCATAGCAGCTACAAGAAACAGGAAGTGACCGGGCCGCCGCCCTAAGCAGCCAGAACAGAGGCAAGCAGGCAGCATGGAAAGAAGCCAGGCTAGCAGACTGGACAGATAATCAAGTTTGCGATCTTGCATAGTGAGAGATGGTGCACCATGCAAGCCCGCCACCAGGTATTTTACACTTTTTATGGTTTTGCAGACACATTTCCTTTAAAAGTTTCCAAGTCCAGTTTCATTGAGCCTGGCATCTATTTTCTGGGTGTCTGGCACCGCTCAGATACGTGTTGATGCTACCAATATTTATATGCACACACTAAGAAAATATGTATTCGCAATTAAAGTCCTCAAGCTCTGCTGGCCCAGGAGGTAAGCAAATGATTGTGTAATATAAACTGACAGGCATGCATAGAAAAAAAATATAGAAAAATCTCTGAGAAACTACTGTTTTTCTATCAGCCGTGGCATGGTTATGATGATATCTCGAGCCCGCAATAAAGATCTGATTACTGACGGAGCTGGAGGAGCCACCAACAATATCTTGAAAGCAAAAATGTTGAAAGTAATTTCCACCGCGGTTCATTTGTAGTCCTGTCCCGTCAATTTCTCTAGTGGTTTATTCCTCCAGTAAATAAAGCCATACTATCATTTTCATAAGAAAAGCTGCCGATTTATAAGCAGAGCTGCAGAAAGATTTCTAGGAGATAGAAGGAATCCGTTTGGACCTACCATAAGTTGTTTTTTTAGTTCGGAAAGTGTTTGAACTATATTTCTAGAAATACTTCTGTATCCATTTTACTTTTGACGCACCCCCTGGGCCGTGGGGTACTTGGCAGCCGGGCCTCTGTGGATGCCGGCGGGGGATATCACGGTGGCTGGCCCGGTCCGTGACCCAGGGCGGTCAGTGAAAAGGGGAAATTATTTATAGGGGATTTGGAAAGTGTTCGTGACGCCACCTGTGGATTGTGGCCAAAGGGTGCCGCCGCTGCGGAGCAGTCCTCTGGAGCTGGTGTTACGGTAGCAGGGATGGTGTGGCTCTCCACAGGTAGAGCTAGCTCCAGGGCAGTGTAGGACGTGTAGGTTGTGCTGGGCGTTGTAGTGTCGTGAGGGAGAGATGGCGCAGATGAAAGGAGGCACGGAGGCAGTGCAGTGCAGTCATCCGAGTTTTTACTCACAGTTCTTATGACAGTTCCACTGGTGCACTGTACAGTTGTCGGCCTCCCACGTCGCGCTGCGTTCACCAGGCAGGGGTTCAGCACTTCCTCAGGCAGATCAGGAGTACCTGACAGAACCCCACTTTCTTGTGTTCCTAGCTAGACCACCTTCACGCTGGGTCTTTCTCCCGCCTTCCCTGCGCCTCCCACTCTCAATCCCGCTCGGGTGCTCTGAAGTCCCTCCTGTCTCGTCGGAGTTCCCGAACCTGCTTGACCCTAACGGGGATCAGAATGAGGCTTCAGCAATTGATTATAGAAGCCAGAAGCCTCCGGTTTTCCCAGCCGAGACGTAGAGTAGCACGGCTGGACCAGGGGCCGGTCCCCTTCTTGCGGCCTATGATCCCTCTGTCTTCTGACAGATGCGGGGCGTACGGGTGCCGTCCTGCACTCGCCGTACCCCCTAGGATCCCTTCTCTAGAACGGAGCCTACTCTTCTGCTCCCCACCTAGGCCTCTAGGACTGGGCCCTACTTGTGGAGCAGAGCTCCTAAAGAGACTCTGCTCCCAGACTGTTCTCCACTGACTGACCTCCACCCTAAGATGGCTTCCCTATTTATATACCTACTACTATGGTGCTCCCCTAAACTGCTTCCTCCACCCACACCCACTACTGGTTCCCCCCTACCTTTGGGTTTCCCCCACTCCAGCCAGGGTTAGGGCTCAGCAGCTGCGCTCTGCATGTTGCCCTTCCAGCCGGCCTGGAGCAGTGTAGTGTTGGATGCAGATGTTGGGGTTTCGGGCAGCACTCCCTCCTTACCTGTGAGAAGGAGACACCACACCTCTGGGTGAGGTGCAGTACCTCTGTGGCAACCGAACCCTCAGGGGCGCCACACTTTCTCTTGACCCAAAATGACTAAAACATATTCTACTATATGTCAATGCAGATGCAAGTGTCTGCCATTGACTCTCGTTGTGAAAGGAGACTTTTTGGCCAATGCTTGTGTAGCACCCTGAGGACTCGGCTGCTACAGGGGTATTACACCTCAAGCCAGAGGTGTGGTATTCCACTCCCGGGTAAGGATGGAGTGTGGGACTGAGCTCAGATAGCTGCATACACTACATACATCCCATTTCCGGGGGACAGACCGACGGTACTCCCACCAGTATATGTGCAGGTACGACAGAGTCTGTCCCTGGCTGGAGTGGGAGGGGGGTGGAACATCCCAGTAGTGTAGGGGCAGATAGGGGGAGCAGTCTGGGTAAGGCTAGGAGCTCATTGGGTGCTGGTCACCTGAGCTCACACATAGAGGGAGTATATAAGGTGGGCACCATCTTAGATCAGGGTCAGTCTTCTGTAGTGGGTCAGTCAGTCCTGAGAGAGGTCCAGGAGCGCCTGCAGAGAGAGGAGAGAGAGGAGAAGAGAAGGACCCAGAGGGGGAGAAGAAGGAACCCCAAGAACCCAGTATATAACCAGAAGGGTGAAGGGTTGGCACGCAAGGGAACCGGATCCCAAATAAGTGGAGGAGAGAAACTACCCTCAACTAAGAACCGGAGGCTGCGACATTACATGTGGAGCAGCCCCTCACCAAGTCCACTAAGAAGGCACACCGAGCATAGGGTCAGGGAAGCCAAAGAAGGTTCACCCAACAGGAGACCCAAGGGAGCCGGACATAAGTGGACCCCTGGTGGGAACGGCCAGTAGAGAGGACAGTCAGAAAGGGAGCTCAGGACCACGCTCCAGAATTGCTTGGGGGTTGGCCGAGTCCAGGACCTGGTGGACGCAGCGCGGCTCGGGCGGTCACTCAAGGCCAGAGTGACCAACAGAACAGCAGTAAGTAAAAACCCTGAACTGCACAGCCCGACTCTGAGTCTTCTTACCATCCACACTGCACCACCACTACCACCATCCTCTACACCTGACCCCCTGAGGCTATACCCCTCCCGTTGGGGGTTATACTACCACAGCTGCACATATACCACCAGCCTCAGCGGACCCTGCTGCAGCGGCGGCCTTTTGACCGCAAATCAACGGGTGGCGTAGTCGACACTAAGAACAACTAATAACATCTGTAAAGACTGCCACACACTGAGTTTGACACCCTGGGCACGGACCGGGTCGCCGCCACTCGGAGACTACAACCCCCATCAGATCCGGCTCCGGGTAATCCCCAAACAGCACTGGCCCAGGGGGCCCGTCAACTTTGGCGTAGTCGGCAGGATTTCGTGCCCGCAACCACCGGGTACTGCGTGCCTGAAGAAAAGTTCAAATTTACCTCAAGAAGAAGTCTCCCGCCGGTTCCAGAGGGTCCCCGCCATGGGACGCCATCACGGATCGTTTCCCGCCGGTTGCCCGCCATCTGCAGCTTTTTCCCGCCATCCACAGAGTTTCCCGCCACTGGGAGACGATTCCCGCCATTTCCAGAAGATTTCCCGCCTTGGAAGAGCAGACGCCATTATGGGCGTGCCAGAGGGTGGCAAGAGGTCACCTCCCATCGTGGGCCAGGTCAAGGAATGGCGCCAAAAGCGGAAACCGCCCCCACCAACGGAGACTGTGATGCTAGAGATGTCCATCAGCGTGAGAGAACTGCCCCTGGAACTGACAATCATAAAGTTGCCCCGGGACCACCTTGAATGTGGGCAGAGACCGAACAAAAGAGCGAAGATGGGTGCAGCCTGGGGGAGTCTGGAGAGAGCGCACCCGGAGACAAGAAGTCTAGAGAGGACTCCGGAGAAGTCGTACCCGGAGATGGAAGGAGAGTCAGGCAGCACCGACCCTGTGGTCAGGAGCCTGCTGCAAGCAACAACCCCACTAGGCTTAGTGGAGATCCTGGCACAGCTCCCCCGAGACCGGGAGTGTGCGCAGACCGCGCTGGAGCGCCTCGCATGGAGGATGGCCCAGGTGCAGCGAGAGACGCTGACGGAGTGGAGCCGAGAGATGGCCCTGCAGGCAAGAACCCGCCAGCGAAGCACGCCACCCGAGACGAGGAGACAGACCGCCTCTGAGGATGGTGCAGGAGGAGTGAAGGCCGGAGACGGCGCCGAGAAGGGAGCTGAACAGATGGAGGCAGGTAAAGGGGACGTCACTACCCCGAGCCGAGAAACCACGTGCCTGCCCCAGCTCCCCGTCGCAGAGCCCGAAATTCCCCCTGCCGTGCCCGTCGCTGCATCGTCACCACTCCAGACAAGGCCTCAAGCAGAAGCCGCGGCCGCGACCCCTGTGACGTCACGCGCCTCAACCCTGAGCGCGGCAAAGCAGGAAACACCACCGGCCTGGTCGCAAGGTCTAGTACCCCCGGGCGCCGCAGTACCAACAGCACCCTCTACCTCCACTGAGCCACCGGCCTGGTCGCTGGGCCAAGTAACCCCGGGCGCCGCCGTCTTCACGGTGCCCTTTACGTTCAGGGTACCCCAGGCCTGGTCGCAAGGCCTGGCGAACCCGGGCGCCGCTACCACCACCGCGCCCTCAACATCCACAGCGCCACACCTGGGTGAAGACCTATTTGCCCAGCATACGTGCCCGGATGGGCAGCCCTTTAGATGGCCACCGGAGTACTACCAACTGGAACTCCAAAAAGCAAGGCCCCTGTGCGAGCCCCTGATTCCGGCTCCGAAGCCCGTTAAGAGGACCCCGCTCCCGCTGGAAGAAGCGCAGTTCGAGTGGGACCCCACCGGAGGAGACCTCATGGGGTTCACTCAGGAAACTCGGGCAGCCGCAGCGGAGCGTGTGGAGTGCTGCCGCCAGCAGTTGGCAGTCTTCGAGCAAGAACGGAGAGAGAGGCGGGTCCGTGAGCAGCGGCTGCAGGAACAGAGCGCAGGGCAGAAGAGCAGGACCAGGAGAGACCCCCGTGCAGCTCATGGTCCCCGTGCCACCGGGACTGTGATTAAGTTTCAATTGCAGCACGGGTGGGGCTTCATCAGGGATCACCACACCCCCGGCGACGTCTTTGTGACCAGAAGAGACGTGGAGTCCCATCTGCCGGAGGGACACAGAGGGCGTGACCTATATGTAGGGGACGAGGTCACGTTCACCCGGCACAAGTGTGCCAAAGGACCCTACGCCCTCCATGTACACCGGCTGACGGAGGAGGAGCTACGGTGTGAAGAGGAGCAAGAGGATCCGGACGGGTCTGAAGGAGGAGCAGGAGTACGCCGTCATTAAAGTACGGTAAAGAGACTGTACATAGTTACCCGTCAGGGTATAAGAACTGTTACTGCTGCTAGTTAAAATATAGTCCCCGTTGGGACCAGCAAATTGAACTGAAACCCGTGTGTCCCTATTCCCACTGACCGAGGACTAAGAGCGGTCATTCCTTTCCTAATACCTGGCCGAGGACTGAGAGCGGCCATATTTCCCCTTGTATATAGTTGCGCTTTTTAAGGCGCCCCCTACTGGTTTTATAGGAAAGCTGTGTTATTCTACAAGAGACTGTCGCACTTTACCCGGTCACAAGTTGCACCGTGGCCGGAGGAACAAGAAAGTTTACAAGAATGTTTATTATGAAAAAGTTTTATGCTGCAGAAATATATATATAATGTTTTATATGTTTATGTTGTTATGAAAAAAAATTGTATGTTTATGGATGTTTTATTCTCTTACAGCCCGAGGACGTGCTGTGATTTACCAGGGGGGAATGTAGCACCCTGAGGACTCGGCTGCTACAGGGGTATTACACCTCAAGCCAGAGGTGTGGTATTCCACTCCCGGGTAAGGATGGAGTGTGGGACTGAGCTCAGATAGCTGCATACACTACATACATCCCATTTCCGGGGGACAGACCGACGGTACTCCCACCAGTATATGTGCAGGTACGACAGAGTCTGTCCCTGGCTGGAGTGGGAGGGGGGTGGAACATCCCAGTAGTGTAGGGGCAGATAGGGGGAGCAGTCTGGGTAAGGCTAGGAGCTCATTGGGTGCTGGTCACCTGAGCTCACACATAGAGGGAGTATATAAGGTGGGCACCATCTTAGATCAGGGTCAGTCTTCTGTAGTGGGTCAGTCAGTCCTGAGAGAGGTCCAGGAGCGCCTGCAGAGAGAGGAGAGAGAGGAGAAGAGAAGGACACAGAGGGGGAGAAGAAGGAACCCCAAGAACCCAGTATATAACCAGAAGGGTGAAGGGTTGGCACGCAAGGGAACCGGATCCCAAATTAGTGGAGGAGAGAAACTACCCTCAACTAAGAACCGGAGGCTGCGACATTACATGTGGAGCAGCCCCTCACCAAGTCCACTAAGAAGGCACACCGAGCATAGGGTCAGGGAAGCCAAAGAAGGTTCACCCAACAGGAGACCCAAGGGAGCCGGACATAAGTGGACCCCTGGTGGGAACGGCCAGTAGAGAGGACAGTCAGAAAGGGAGCTCAGGACCACGCTCCAGAATTACTTGGGGGTTGGCCGAATCCAGGACCTGGTGGACACAGCGCGGCTCGGGCAGTCACTCAAGGCCAGAGTGACCAACAGAACAGCAGTAAGTAAAAACCCTGAACTGCACAGCCTGACTCTGAGTCTTCTTACCATCCACACTGCACCACCACTACCACCATCCTCTACACCTGACCCCCTGAGGCTATACCCCTCCCGTTGGGGGTTATACTACCACAGCTGCACATATACCACCAGCCTCAGCGGACCCTGCTGCAGCGGCGGCCTTTTGACCGCAAATCAACGGGTGGCGTAGTCGACACTAAGAACAACTAATAACATCTGTAAAGACTGCCACACACTGAGTTTGACACCCTGGGCACGGACCGGGTCGCCGCCACTCGGAGACTACAACCCCCATCAGATCCGGCTCCGGGTAATCCCCAAACAGCACTGGCCCAGGGGGCGCGTCACTTGACTTATGGGTTCCTGCACCCTTTTAGCCAAATATATGCTTCTCTTACAATGTGTGCGATTCAAGTAATCACAAATGTCATGACTGCCATTGATGAAATTGAGACAGCTCTTAGTCAAGCAAGTGTTCAACTGAAAGCTTTCTTATGTGTCCGGCCAGCTTTCAGTCAAGTGCTGACAAGCGTATGAAAAATTGTCATCCATATTCCATCCGTGCGCGTGCAATACATGTATCTGATTTTTACATCCATGTAGTAGTCATATTTATAAATCAACAGTTTCAAGGGAATCTATCAGAAGGCTTTTGCTTGTAATCTGAGAACAGCATAATATAGGGACAGAGACCCTGTTTCCAGCAATGTGTCACTTACTAGACTGTTTCTATAAAAATCAGTGTTTTATCAGCAGGAGATTATCACTACAGGACTAGTTGTCTCTTGCCTCCTGGTCCAACCACACCCCCACCACTGATTAATAGCTTTCTGTCAATGTACTATGTACAAAGAAAGCTCCAATCAGTAATGTGGGCGGTGATATATAGGGCTCAGCATTCTGAGCGCTGTCAGATCTGCAGCAGAGAAAACAGTGATTGCATCAAAATGCAGACCAGTAAGTGATAAATCACTGGAATCAGGCGCTCAGCCCCTAGATCATGATGATGCTCTCAGATTACATAGCAAAAATCTATTGACATATTCTCTTTAAAATGTACATGATCGAATACAGTTTCTTAAGTTAATAATGAAAATGAATCCTTGAAAATCGAATGCAGTAAGGATGATCCATAGGAGATCTGATTTTTTTTGCGCACCCATAGACTTGAATAGATCTCATTGGAAATAGAGAAGAAACTCCAGTGCATGGTGCACCTGTCTATATAAGATTTCACAGCCCACAGATCAAATTGAGAATCATGAGCTCAAAGGAACTGCCCAAGGAGCTCAGGGACAGAATTTTGGCAAGGCACAGATCTGGCCAAGGTTACAAAAGAATTTCTGCATTACTCAAGGTTCCTAAGAGCACAGTGGCCTCCATAATCCTTAAATGGAAGAAGTTTGGGACCACCAGAAGTCTTCCTAGACCTGGCCATCCAGCCGAACTGAGCAATTGTGGGAGAAGAGCCTTGGTGAGAGAGGTAAAGAAGAACCCCAAGATCACTGTGGCTAAGCTCCAGAGATGCAGTAGGGAGATGGGAGAAAGTTCCACAAAGTCAACTATCACTGCAGCCCTCCACCAGTCGGGCCTTTATGGCAGAGTGACCCGACGGAAGCCTCTCCTCAGTGCAAGACATATGAAAGCCTGCATAGAGTTTGCTCAAAAACACATGAAGGACTCCCAGACCATGAGAAATAAGATTCTCTGGTCTGATGAGACAAAGATAGAACTTTTTGGTGATAATTCAAAGCAGTATGTGTGTAGAAAACCATGCACTGCTCATCACCTGACCAATACAATCCCAACAGTGAAACATGGTGGTAGCCGCATCATGCTATGGGGGTGTTTTTTAGCTGCGGGGACAGGACAACTGGTTGCAATTGAAGGAAACATGAATGCGGCCAAGTACAGAGATATCCTGGATAAAAACCTCTTCCAGAGTGCAGACTTGGCCGAAGGTTCACCTTCCAACAAGATAATGACCCTAAGCACACAGCTAAAATAACAAAGGAGTGGCATCAGAACAACTCTGTGACCATTCTTGACTGGCCCAGCCAGAGCCCTGACCTAAACACAATTGAGCATTTCTGGAGAGACCTGAAAATGGCTGTCCACCAACGTTCACCATCCAACCTGACAGAACTGGAGAGGATCTGCAAGGAAGAAAGGCAGAGGATCCCCAAATCCAGGTGTGAAGACTCATGGCTGTACTAGCTCAAAAGGGGGCTTCTACTCAATACTGAGCAAAGGGTCTGAATACTTATGACCATGTGATATTTCAGCTTTTCTTTTTTAATAAATTTGCAAAAATTTCTACATTTCTGTTTTTTTTTCAGTCAATGCAGTGCAGAGTGTACTTTAATGAGAAAAAAATGAACTTTTTAGAATTTACCAAATGGCTGCAATGAAACAAAGAGTGAAAATTTTAAAGGGGTCTGAATACTTTCCGTACCCACTGTATAGACAGCGTCGGACTGGGTTGGCAAAGGCCCACCAGTAACATTGATTCTTGGGGCCCACTGTTTAGCTACATGCAAAAATAACCTGACCCTAGTACACAAGTTTATTTTTGCTTCTATATAATAATAACTTGGCTAGCTTGTTTAGTGAATGATTAGATGATACCTTTTTCTGCAAATTGTGAATCAAGTGTAATAGCATTACTGATTTGCACTCCTTCACAGGGGTGGCCTACCGGAGGATTCTCCTGTCCTCCTGTGGGCCAGTCCAAGCCTGTATATAGACACTCGGTCCATGTGAAAAAAATGTCATCTGAACATACGTACTCACTATCATTGGTCAGCGTGCTGTAAGTGTGCTCTCCAATTTTAACTCAGACAGCAATTGTCCATTTATTGAACTCCACAGACCGCCGTCTTACATCACCATGCCCCGCCCACACAAGTCAATGCGGGTGGGAGAGGCAAGGTAAGGTTAGTCAGCTCCTTAGCACTAATATCACAGTTTCTTTAGTATTTTATGGATTTCCATGTCGGTATATATGGGGATATATATGAGGGTACATATTTTGATTGAAGAAAAGTAAATCCAGCAAGGAGGGAATCCTTTAAAATGTAGAAGTTTATTCTAAATTCATTAAAATGAAATCCAGCATGGTAAACCGCAGACGCGTTTCACACTTAGTCGTTATATTTTGATTGTTCCACTGGAGGACACTGTATGAATTGTATATGGCCCCTTTGCATCCAATAACTCATCATAATGCCCAATCCCACCTGACTTGGGGGTACAGTGGCCCCCTTACCTCTTGGGCCCCTGTGTGATTGCCCAGGTTGCACAAATGATATGTTCACCCCTCGATTGCTCTCTGCACCAGCACTTTTACATGCAGCTAAAAGTCATTGTCCTGCAAGAACTACTAGACGTTCCTCAGTGGAGTCTCGTGTGTGGCATACAATTTCAGGGAATGCTCTGGTTACATATATCATTTACTGAAATTGCGCATGGCTTCCAAGTATAGAACTGCACACAAGCAGAGAATCACCGCTTACTCCCTGATCACATATCCAGCCAGAGACTTCTTATTGATTTTTCATACGGCGAGAAAATGAGTTCGGCCACTCATCCATGAATTAATTCTTCATAGATAATTGGATTAAGACCGGATTCAAACAATGCATTGTGGGAGTGCTGCTTCGTCGCGTGTGATAAATTCCATCACTAAATTCTTTCTAAATAAATGGAATAATGAGTATTCGGCAACCTTCACATATAATCTATGCAAATTAGCTCAACAGAAGAACTTGCCGTTTAGGTAGGACATTTCCAGACGAAACAATGGAAAAATAATTTGGGTTAACATTAAAACCATTTTTCCAATATTGTGTAGGTGCCCCTCATGCCACAATAACATTTGTGAAGGAATATTGTAGTATCTGGTACCAAGATATCAGAAAAACATAATTTATGTCCTGTAAGTGGCAAGGTAGGGCCACCATAGACTGGACTCATACTTCCGGCGCATCCCACAAATGTTCCATTGGATTGAGATCTGGGAAATTTTGGAGGCCAAGTCATCAGCTTGAACTCTTCGCCACGTTCCTCAGACCATTCTTGAACAGTTTTTGCTATGAGGACGGAAAATTATCATGTTGACAGAGGGCACTGTGATTAAGGAACACTGCTGCCACCATAAAAGGGTCTACTAGGTCTGTACAATGTTTAGGTAGATGCTATGTGTCACAGTCTCCGCTAGCCTGCCTTCTTCCCATGGTGCATCTTAGAACGATACGTTTCCCTAAATAAGTGACTTATGTGAACCCAGCAATCCCCTAAGACAATGTGATTCTTCAAATCAAGCCACCTTATACAATTTCTTCAAGCTCATTGTAGGCACTTTTTGGGTTGAACAGTATGGCCAACCTTGTTTTGGAGATGATCAGACACATGATTGTAGCCAATACAACTAGGCTCTTTTCAAGGTCACCCTTCAACTGGTCATACACATAAATAGCTGTTGGCTACGTATCTCTCCCCACTGTCCCATACACAGGAACGCTTGACTTAGCCAAGTCCTTGTTCTCTATGAGACAGCCACTGCCAGAATCACTTGGCAGGGGCCTATCTGTCAACCAAACAAAGGGATCGGGTGATTGAATTTCAACTGCCTTATCCTTATGGCCCCTGACATCACCAGCAGCTTTTTTTTTGCAATTTCGCTGAGCATTGCACGATATGATCTTGAGGTGAATTTGCTGGCGCGTCCACTGTCAACTGCCTTGAAGGACCCACCTGAAAACCCTCAACGTAGGCCCCAACGTGGCTTCAGGGCATAGGTGATCCAGGTGCTGGACCACGTCTTCGGCCACGCCAAACGGGTTTTTGTTCTGTGGTCACTTAAGGGGCACTCCAGGGACTGCAACTATGTATAGGAACAGTTTTTGAGCTGCTCACAGTCCTCAGCCTACGAGTCTTTGTACCCTGATGGGTAACTAAAGGCACACATAAATTTCAGTTTATACAATAGACATTAGGCAGTACCCAACTGGGTAACTATTTACACTGCAGGTATTTCTAACTTATTTCTTATACCTGGCAGGGATCTGGCCTTTTGTACTGCGTGTTGACCTACGTAGTACTGGGGTGTTGTTGATGTCTGTGTTTGCACTGTCTGATACCCTGTCTGTCAAATCTACGTGTGGGCAAATTGTAGAACTGTCTTAACCTCTCTATGGGACTGGCAAGCACACTGGTCACTGGGCCTACTGGCTCTGCTTCTACCGGCAATCCTTCTACCGGGGATTCTTCCTGAGCAGGCTCTTCTGGGGCACTTACAGGTCTTACTTGCAGTGGAGGGTCTTCTGACTGTTGGTAGAAGTGTATCACCGGTATTATTACAGCTCCATCCAGTTGAGGCCAATCTGCCTTCTTTGGGTTCTTCAGGCACTATAAGAGGTACTTCTTCCTGTGGCTTCAATAGACCTGGGCACAACTTCAAGTGGTCTCTTGAGACTGTTACAGTTGTCTTACCTCCATCTTTACTGATTAGACAGGGTTTCTATTGTCGAACCTGGAATCCAACACAGTGTAAGGCTCTCTTTCCCACTGGTCGTCAAGCTTGTGGTTTCTTCTCTTTCGCTTCAGCACAACTTCTCCAGGTGTTAAGGGTTCTGCTGGTGCACTCTTGTTGTACTGTGCTTCCTGCTTATCTCTCACCCTATTTAGACTGTCTTCGACACAGGCCTGTTCTCTCTTGTACTGCTCCTGTCGAGTCGTATCCCAGTCTTCAGTGGACATATCTGCTTCAGGTTCTACCACTCCAAGCTCCAGGTCCATGGGCAACTTTCCGGGTCTTGCTCTCATGAGGTACGCTGGAGTACAATTGGTGGAACTCACAGGTATGTGATTGTACAGGTCTACCAGGTCAGGTATTTTGTCTGGCCACTGATTCCTTTCTTCTAGAGGTAAGGTCTTCAGCAGGTCTATGACGATATTGTTCATCTTTTCACATAGACCATTGGTTTGAGGGTGGTACGGCGTAGTCCAAATCTTCTTACACCCATACAGATGGCAAAACTCTTTGAACAGCTCAGCTTCAAAGGCAGGGCCTTGATCCGTCAGCACCTTATCCGGGTATCCATGGGGCCTGCAGAAGTATGCTTGAAACGTCCTTGCTGCAGTTTCTGCCGTCAGATCCTTGACGGGGGTACCACCAGGAACCGGGAGTAGTGATCCACCATGGTCAGGGCATAGGAGTAGCCTGATCTGCTGGGTGACAGCTTGATGTGATCCAGAGCGGCGATCTCCAGGGGCTGGGTTGTCTTGATGGACTGCAAGGGTGCTTTCTGGCGGCTGTAGTCTTTTCTTCTGAGGCTACAGGGTCCACAATCCCGGGACCACCTCTCTATGGAACTCCGCATTCCAACCCAATAAAACCGACTCTTCAGGAGGGTTTCCAGCTTCTTCCAGCCAAAGTGCCCTGCTTGATCGTGGTAGGCCTCCAACACCATCTGGATGTCTGTCCTGGGCACAACGATCTGCCATACCATCTCATGGGTCCTAGGGTTGACATACCTTCGGCGCAGCTTCTCTCTATAGATGAACAGCCGGCTTCTCTCATTCCACAGTTGCTTGGCTTGTGGAGGAGCGTCCTTCTCCAGGGAGGAACCTTCCTGGGTTATCAGTTCTTTGATATGGCTGACAACCGGGTCGCTGTCCTGGGTCTCCTTCCAACTGTGATGAGGTAAAGGGTTTAGTGTCTTACCATGATACCTCCTGGAGGTGCGCTGCTCGTGGACCATCCCATTTCTGTGAAAGGCAGGTAGCTCAATCTCCTCCAGGTCATCCACTTCTTCTTCAGTGTCCGACTGGTGAGGCATTCTGGATAGGGCATCGGCATTGGCGTTCTTGTGGCCTGCCCGGTACTTGATGGTGAACTGATAGTTTGACAGTCGGGCCATCCAACGCTGTTCCATGGCTCCCAACTTGGCTGTCTCTAGATGTGTCAAGGGGTTGTTGTCAGTATAGGCCAACTTGAAAGAGCTATAGTTTTCTGGATTCCTCTCGGTAGGGCGAAGCTTCCTGCTGGCATAGGCACTTTTTCTTTACCATTCTGCTTCTGGCACAACACAGCTCCCAGTCCCTCGTTGCTGGCGTCGGTGTACAGCAGGAAAGGTTGGCTGTAGTCAGGGTAAGCCAGGATTTCTTCGCCAGTCAGGATCTCTTTCATCACTGCAAAGGACTCAGCCTGTTCTTTACCCCACTGGAGGGGGGGGGGGGGTTGCCTCTGTTGGACTGTCCTACCAGGAGATTTTGCAAAGGCGCTACTTTCTTGGTGTAGTCCTTTACAAATCTCTGGTAATACCCGACCAGTCCCAGGAACTGACGTACCTCCTTGAGATTCTTCGGTTCTGGCCATTTCTGGATTGCAATGACCTTCTCCGGGTCTGGTGCTACTCCTTCTGGACTGGCGATGTGCCCCAGGTACTGAACTTTCTGTTTGAGCAGGTGGCACTTGGAAGGCTTCAATTTCATCCCATACTGGGACAACGACTCAAATACCTCCGCCAGGTGCTTCAAATGGTCCTCATACGTCTTGGAGTACACTATCACGTCAGCCAGGTATAGCAGCACGGTCTCGAAGTTATGGTGTCCCAAACAGCACTCCATCAATCTCTGGAACGTTCCAGGGGCGTTGCAGAGTCCGAATGGCATACTGTTGAACTTCCAGAGTCCCATCAGGGTAGTGAAGGCCGTCTTCTCTCGGTCCTCCTCAGCAACTGCTACTTGCCAAGTACCCACTAGTGAGGTCAAGGGTAGAGAAGTAATTTGCAGACTTTAGTGCAGCCAGGGATTCCTCTAGATGGGGCAAAGGGTATGCATCTTTATGTGTTATGCGATTTACCTGTCTGTAATCTACACACATCCTCATGCTTCCATCCTTTTTCCTGACCAGAACCAGGGAAGCTGCCCAGGGGCTACAGCTATCTCTTATTGCCCCTGCTTTCTTCATGTCATGCAACATTTCCTTCGCTTTCTGGTAGTGTGCTGGTGGTATGGGCCTGTAACGTTCTTTGATGGGTGGATGGTCACCTGTGGGTATATGGTGTTGTACCCCTTTAATCCTCCCAAAATCAAGTGGGTGTTTGCTGAATACCTGTTCGTATTCCTGGACCACCCTGTGTACACCTTGTTTCTGATGGACAGGAGTGGCGTCAGTCCCAACATGGAGCTGTTGACACCAATCCCCCACCTGGGTTTCTGAGTCATTACCCTCCACTGTGTCTGATGAGGTTAAGGACTCTACTGTGTGTATGGCGTCATCATTCACAGTATACAATCTGGCAACAGTGGCATACCTTGGCATTTGACCTCCTCCTCCCCACAATTTAGGAGATGTATGGGTACCCTCCCATTGCGTACATCCACTACCCCTCTGGCAGTTAAGAGTGTAGGTCTATGTTCTGAACTAAGGGGCTCTACTACCGCCTGGTAGTTCTGTCCTCTTAGACCTATTGCTGCTCTGCACCAAATCATCATTTCACTCATTGGGGGAATCACAATGGGTATTGGGTCTGTCACCCGTACATTACCAATTTCACCACCTGATAGCTTTATCTGTTGCTGGTACATAAGGGCTCGGATCTCTTTCTGGAGCACCCTCCTCTGCCCTGGCTTGGCAGTGTCAGCCATCTGTTGGACCAAGAATAACACTTCTCCCAAACAGTTACCAACAACATTAGTACCAAGTACCATATACAAGTCTGTATCACCAGGATTAGTCTCTACTACAATTAGTCCCTGGTCCTTCAGTTCCACTCTTCCCACCTTTACCGCCACATCCTTAACCCTAACTAGGTTAAGGGGAAGGCCATTGGAGGCATACACGGAAAGGTTTGGATCTGGCGGGTGAAGTTCGTCTATGGACCAGAACCTTTTGTAGAGGACATCAGGTATGATGGTTACCTGAGATCCAGTGTCCAGCAGGGCAGGTGTCGCGATGCCATCCAGCACAATGGACAGGAAAGGTCTTCCTCCCACGAACCGATGCTACCAGTTTGATGGGCCTGGTTGGTCTACTCCTGGGTGTCGGCCCTCGGCCCCAGGGTTTTTTCGTTCAAAGGGCAGGTCCGGGCAGCGTGGCCTGCCTTGTGGCAACGGTAGCAGACGAGTTTCTTTGGCGGTCGGCGTTGGTCGCTGGTACTCCCACGGGGTGGCATCGCTCTCCTTCTCCTCCTCATCCAGGAGACATCCTCAGGGCTGTCGGCTAGCAGGATCCTTCCCTCCAGCTTGGGCTCTGTCTGGAGCTGCAGGGTGCTCAGGATAGTGGCCAGGGTTTTACTCAGCTGACGCACTTCAGAGCGCAGGTTGTCCAGCTCGCTAGGGGGCACTGTTTGCGTCTTTGTTTCAGCCGTTAATGAAGGAGCAGTGGGTGTTGCGGCCACTGGGGTGGCCCCACCCTGGTAACGCTGTATAGCAGTCCCTGATGTTTCCAGGGGCTGTAGACCCTTAATAGCCATGTCCTTGATCTAAAGCCCACCACCATACAGTTGTGCTCTCCTCCTGGGACCTCAACCCCCAGATGAATTGTTCCGTCAGTATTTTATTCTCATCTTGTATGCTGGCTGGACTAACCTGTTTCAGGGCCTGCAGGGCTTCCTGCAAGCGCCAGGCGTAGTCCCGGATACTGCCCTCAGGTTTCTGGACACAATGGTAGAACCTCATCCGGAGATCTGTCTCAGTGCGGTTTTCAAACACAGTTTGCAGTCTCTTAAAGATAATGGATACTGATTCCTGGTCTGCGACTGGCCAGGTTTCGACTTCCCGCTCTGAGGGACCAGTCAATTGTCCCAGCACAACAGCGGCTCTCTGCTTACCAGTCATAGAATACATGTCCAGTATAACGCATATTCTTCTCTTGAACCCAGACAGGGTGTCTGGTTTGCCATCATACTGGGGAAGCCATTTCGCTCCAGGGATATACGGCAGGGCCATGGGTATTAACGGAGTCATGACCCCTGCTGGTGGGGCGGCCGCTCCGGCCTGTGCAGCGCCGGGCGCAAGTTGGGAATCAGGAGCGTTAACCGGTGCTCCGGCGGCTTGTTGGTCGGCCATGGTTGCGCCCCCCCTAGTAAACTGTAGCCTACCTTCTTCACTTTATCTATCAGGTAGGCCGCAGCTCCGCAGGCGACGGTCTTCTTCCAGGACCTTGCGTCGCTCGCGTCTGATGTCAGAGCGTCCACTGGACTCCTTCCAGGACCTGACGCTTCCTGGTTCGACGTCAAGGGTGGGGCGTGTCTTGGGCTTCGCGCGCTTTTACAGTCACGCCTCTCGGGTTTCCACGGTTACGTCCCTCTTCTTTCTGCGCGGCGACACAAAAATGGCGGATAATGGCGGGAAACCTCGGAAATGGCGGGAAATCTTCACCACAGTAAGTGTTACAATCTTTTAAGGCGCACAGTACCCGGTGGCAATGGGCACGGAATCCTATTCATTGCAACGGGCACGAAATCCTGTTCGTGACTCCAGAAGATGACGCGCCCCCAGAGCCGTGGGGTACTCGGCAGCCGGGCCTATGGATGCTGTTGGGGGATATCACGGTAGCTGGCCCACTCCGTGGCCCAGGGCGGTCAACAAAAAGGGGAATTATTTATAGGGGATTTGTAAAGTTTGTGACGCCACCTGTGGAATGCGGCTAAAGGGAGCCGCCGCTGCGGAGCAGTCCTCTGAAGCTGATGTTACTGCAGCAGGGATGGTGTGGCTCTCCACAGGAAGAGCTAGCTCCAGGGCAGTGTAGGGAAATGGATGGTGGTATAGGTGAGAGACGGCCAGGACGGCTCAGGGAGAAATGAGAGACACTCACACGGGGGTTCGCTTCGGTACCTTTACTGGTGTAGTTGCAGGTATGGTCCAGGGTACTCGGTACGAAGGGTGCACTTCTGGACTCTCACCAGTGAGCGGGTATAGGGCCTCCTGATCCATTGCTTCCACTTGCTAAGCTTCTGACCTGCCTGGAGCTAGGCCTGGCTTAATTACTGTCTCTCTCTCTTGCACCTGCTGACCTGGTGGTAGGGCCTTCTCTTGGAGATCACTCTCCCTGGACGCTGGGGCCTCCATGACTCCTAGCCCTGGTACGGTAGTCAGCGTTGGTCGACCTGGGACTTGTAGTCCTCCAGGTATCCGGTGGTCCCTACTGGGTATAAAGGGACCCTGGTACGCTCCTCTGCCCCCTTGTTACTTCTTCTCTCCTCTCGCCTTTGGCCACACTCAGGGCCCTCACTAGGCTTCAACTCGTGCTGTAGGCCTTGGCTCGCCTAAGGACAGCAGCCAGTGTGCTGCCTCTTCACTGGTCTAAGTGCCAGCACACACTCTCTCTCTGACTGAGAGACTGACTAACTGCCTAGCTCCACCCTCCAGATATATATCCCTAACGGGCTCCCTCTGCTGGTATGAGATGGAAGGGTGGAGGTGTTTGTATGTAATGACGGCCTCTTGTGGAGAAGTCGATCCATGCACCCTTCTGGGTTCTGTGGCACCTGTGCGTAGCAGGGCGCCACAAATGTCTTCTGCACGTGAATAATCTTTCTCACTGTGGAATTGTGTGGACTCCAAACTATTCGGAAATGGCCTTATGATCCTTCCCAAACCGATGGACAGCAATAGTTGCTTCTCTAAGATCATTGCTGATGTCTTTCCTCCTTGGTATTGTGTTAACACACACCTAATTGCTCCTGACCAGCAAACTGACAAAACTTCTGCTTTTATAGAGGTGGTCACACTTGCTCATGAACAATTGATTGTCAGCACCTGGCTGCTACTTATTCTCTTAATTCCTATGGAAGCAGTAAGGGAGAACTTAGTTTGTCACCTGACCTAGCTTTTGTTAATTAAGTAAATAATAATATGGCGCAATCTATCCTGTGTTGTTGTTAATCTGAAGTTGTATTTACCTAGTTTAAACAAAGTTGTAATTAAATTATTACCTATAAAACCCTTCCTGGCAGCTCTCTAAACCTCTGTTTCATTGTGATTGTCCCCCTCTATAACCCCCTCCACCTTGCAACTGAAATATATAATTTCTGCCATATATAAGAAAGTATGGATATTATTATCAACATCAGTATGTTTTCCGTGCCTTCTGCTTGTAATAGCTGACAGGTAAAAGCTATCACAAGCAGGAGGCAGGGAAGACAGACGAAAGCTGCATCTGACCTGCACACTGACACTCTGCAGTGTAAGTCTGTGGACAGCAGGTCTATATCACTGATTTTTCACTTGTTTCTGCAATGTGATGATACTCCATTCTCTACAAAGCCAGAGGCATCATAGGAAATTAATTCTGTATTAGGGAAACCATTTCAGAGGAAAAAAAGGAGCCAAAGTGGATGAGAACTCAGAAGTTAAATAAATTTGCACAAGGCATACACCAATTATTCTTTAAGAATAGCCAATGCTGCATTATATATGCAAAAAAAAATGTTGGGGTGTTAGAGGAAGTAGGGTAAAAGCCTTGCAGACTAACACGGTACACACACACTAGGATTGCACACTAACATACCCATACTTGCCTGCAGTCCCAGTTTTGCCAGGACAACTCCAAGTGGGGTAGGGTTTATCAAAGCCATTCCCTTAAGTGGGCGTTTTGGGACTGTTCCTTGGCATTCCAAAGGTTGGCGCTGAAAAAAAAACTAAATTTGCAGTTCCAAATGTTGTAAAGTGTGCAAAGGCAGACTAGTAAAAGTCAGAGTCATAATGGTGGAGTAAGGAGCTGATGGCTCCCTTCTCCACTATTGTGCAAAGATGAAATTTGGGGGAATTAATTTGTACAACTTAGTAACATCCATTTTAACTTTTACTTCCAGCCTAATAACATTCAGTAGGATTATTTTTTTTGCTTTAGACAAAAGTAATTTGGAATGTGTAAGTAAAGTTAAAGTCTAAGCAACTCCAAAAAACTTTATCTACAGTTCACGCAACTTCATTTCTTGTCTTCTACTGTAGTCGAGTACAAATGAATAGACAACAGGGAACAATGGAAGCGGTTAGGAGAGAGGGTTTATGTACAAGTAATGGCTGCACGTTCTGAGTCCAGAGAGCCTCTAATCTGCAATTCATCTCTCCAACTAGCAAACAAATTAAAGCTTGTTGCTACATAACCTTGACGTATGATAGCATTACGCCTATGCAGCGGGACAAGTGCAAGATGAATGCGCCAGTATCGTGCGCATAAAGAAACAGCAACAAGGCCAAACCGTCAGCGAGACAGGATAAAGTATTATAAACACGAGGCAGAGAAAGGTATAAAATACGCGTAAAAGCAAAACCTCATGAAGAATGCTCGATAACAAGTTATCGCTGCCACGGGTTCCATACCAACTGTTTTGTAACTGGGTATTTAACCCCTTAATGACGATTTCCCAATTATTGATGTACGTCTTCATATTTGGTATGCTGCCACGTGATGGTGCTGTGTGTGAATAATGGAAACTTATTTCCTTTATTGTGTACTCAGCACAAGTCAATGTGTCAGCCACTGTACAAAAAAGTCTTTATAAATCATTTATTTCTTTAATAAAAGTCTATTGCAAAATGCTTTTTAGCCAATAGGTATTGCCCTTCTCTAGAAGCTATGCCCATTTAATGGGTTTGCACACGATTATAAAAATAGGGCTGCTTTCTTTCAGAAACAGCGCCATCCCTTGACCATAGGATGTGAGTGGCATTGCAGCTCAGTTCTCAGTTTCATTGACTTCATTGGAGCTGAAAGAAAGCAGCCAATTTATTTTAATCTTGAACAATCCCTGAAAGATTACATACCATCTCCCAACATGTCCATGCAGAGAATCAATCAACTCTTAAGGGAAAGCAGAAGGGTGAACAACTTTTTACATAGACTGACTGCCGAAATTTATGTTGAGCCTGCAAAACCCCTTTAACTTCTGTAGAGGAGCAATGAAACCCCAGGGGACAAACTCATGGCCAGACAGACTCTGCACTACACATGGAGGACAGGTAGAGAGCGACAGACCCCACACTACACATGGAGGACAGGTAGACAGTGACAGACCCCACACTACACATGGAGGACAGGTAGAGAGTGACAGACCCCGCACTACACATGGAGGACAGGTAGAGAGCGACAGACCCCACATTACACACGGAGGACAGGTAGACAGTGACAGACCCCACACTACACATGGAGGACCCGTAGAGAGTGACAGACCCCACACTACACATGGAGGACAGGTAGAGAGTGACAGACCCCACACTACACATGGAGGACAGGTAGAGAGTAACAGACCCCACTCTACACATGGAGGACATGTAGACAGTGACAGACCCTGCAATACACATGGAGGACAGGTAGAGAGTGACAGACCCCACATTACACATGGTGGACAGGTAGAGAGTGACAGACCCTACACTACACATAGAGGACAGGTAGAGAGTGACAAACCCCGCACTACACATGGAGGACAGGTAGAGAGTGACAGACCCTACACTACACATAGAGGACAGGTAGAGAGTGACAAACCCCGCACTACACATGGAGGACAGGTAGAGAGTGACAGACTCCACACTACACATGGAGGACAGGTAGAGAGTGACAGACCCCGCACTACACATGGAGGACAGGTAGAGAGTGACAGACCCTACACTACACATAGAGGACAGGTAGAGAGTGACAAACCCCGCACTACACATGGAGGACAGGTAGAGAGTGACAGACTCCACACTACACATGGAGGACAGGTAGAGAGTGACAGACCCTACACTACACATAGAGGACAGGTAGAGAGTGACAAACCCCGCACTACACATGGAGGACAGGTAGAGAGTGACAGACCCCGCACTACACATGGAGGACAGGTAGAGAGTGACAGACCCTACACTACACATAGAGGACAGGTAGAGAGTGACAGACTCCACACTACACATAGAGGACAGGTAGAGAGTGACAAACCCCACACTACACATGGAGGACAGGTAGAGAGTGACAGACTCCACACTACACATGGAGGACAGGTAGAGAGTGACAGACCCCACACTACATATGGAGGACAGGTAGAGAGTGACAGACCCTACACTACACATAGAGGACAGGTAGAGAGTGACAAACCCCGCACTACACATGGAGGACAGGTAGAGAGTGACAGACTCCACACTACACATGGAGGACAGGTAGAGAGTGACAGACTCCACACTACACATGGAGGACAGGTAGAGAGTGACAGACCCCACACTACATATGGAGGACAGGTAGAGAGTGACAGACCCTACACTACACATAGAGGACAGGTAGAGAGTGACAAACCCCGCACTACACATGGAGGACATGTAGAGAGTGACAGACTCCACACTACACATGGAGGACAGGTAGAGAGTGACAGACCCCACACTACACATGGAGGACAGGTAGAGAGTAACAGACCCCACTCTACACATGGAGGACATGTAGACAGTGACAGACCCTGCAATACACATGGAGGACAGGTAGAGAGTGACAGACCCCACATTACACATGGTGGACAGGTAGAGAGTGACAGACCCTACACTACACATAGAGGACAGGTAGAGAGTGACAAACCCCGCACTACACATGGAGGACAGGTAGAGAGTGACAGACCCTACACTACACATAGAGGACAGGTAGAGAGTGACAAACCCCGCACTACACATGGAGGACAGGTAGAGAGTGACAGACTCCACACTACACATGGAGGACAGGTAGAGAGTGACAGACCCCGCACTACACATGGAGGACAGGTAGAGAGTGACAGACCCTACACTACACATAGAGGACAGGTAGAGAGTGACAAACCCCGCACTACACATGGAGGACAGGTAGAGAGTGACAGACTCCACACTACACATGGAGGACAGGTAGAGAGTGACAGACCCTACACTACACATAGAGGACAGGTAGAGAGTGACAAACCCCGCACTACACATGGAGGACAGGTAGAGAGTGACAGACCCCGCACTACACATGGAGGACAGGTAGAGAGTGACAGACCCTACACTACACATAGAGGACAGGTAGAGAGTGACAGACTCCACACTACACATAGAGGACAGGTAGAGAGTGACAAACCCCACACTACACATGGAGGACAGGTAGAGAGTGACAGACTCCACACTACACATGGAGGACAGGTAGAGAGTGACAGACCCCACACTACATATGGAGGACAGGTAGAGAGTGACAGACCCTACACTACACATAGAGGACAGGTAGAGAGTGACAAACCCCGCACTACACATGGAGGACAGGTAGAGAGTGACAGACTCCACACTACACATGGAGGACAGGTAGAGAGTGACAGACTCCACACTACACATGGAGGACAGGTAGAGAGTGACAGACCCCACACTACATATGGAGGACAGGTAGAGAGTGACAGACCCTACACTACACATAGAGGACAGGTAGAGAGTGACAAACCCCGCACTACACATGGAGGACATGTAGAGAGTGACAGACTCCACACTACACATGGAGGACAGGTAGAGAGTGACAGACCCCGCACTACACATGGAGGACAGGTAGAGAGTGATAGACCCCACACTACACATGGAGGACAGGTAGAGAGTGACAGACCCTACACTACACATGGAGGACAGGTAGAGAGTGACAGACCCTACACTACACATGGAGGACAGGTAGAGAGTGACAGACCCTACACTACACATGGTGGACAGGTAGAGAGTGATAGACCCCACACTACACATGGAGGACATGTAGACTGTGACAGACCCTGCAATACACATGGAGGACAGGTAGAGAGTGACAGACCCTACACTACACATGGAGGATAGGTAGAGAGTGACAAACCCCGCACTACACATGGAGGACAGGTAGAGAGTGACAGACTCCACAATACACATGGAGGGCAGGTAGAGAGTGACAGACCCCACACTACACATGGAGGACAGGTAGAGAGTGACAGACTCCACACTACACATGGAGGACAGGTAGAGAGTGACAGACCCCACACTACATATGGAGGACAGGTAGAGAGTGACAGACCCTACACTACACATAGAGGACAGGTAGAGAGTGACAAACCCCGCACTACACATGGAGGACAGGTAGAGAGTGACAGACTCCACACTACATATGGAGGACAGGTAGAGAGTGACAGACCCCGCACTACACATGGAGGACAGGTAGAGAGTGACAGACCCCGCACTACACATGGAGGACAGGTAGAGAGTGATAGACCCCACACTACACATGGAGGACATGTAGACAGTGACAGACCCTGCAATACACATGGAGGACAGGTAGAGAGTGACAGACTCCACACTACACATGGAGGACAGGTAGAGAGTGACAGACCCCGCACTACACATGGAGGACAGGTAGAGAGTGATAGACCCCACACTACACATGGAGGACATGTAGACAGTGACAGACCCTGCAATACACATGGAGGACAGGTAGAGAGTGACAGACCCCACATTACACATGGTGGACAGGCAGAGAGTGACAGACCCCACACTACACATGGAGGAGAGGTAAAGAGTGACAGACCCCACACTACACATGGAGGACAGGTAGAGAGTGACAGACCCCGCACTACACATGGAGGACAGGTAGAGAGTGACAGACCCCGCACTACACATGGAGGACATGTAGACAGTGACAAACCCCACACTACACATGGAGGACAGGTAGAGAGTGACAGACCCCACACTACACATGGAGGACAGGTAGAGAGTGACAGACCCCACACTACACATGGAGGAGAGGTAAAGAGTGACAGACCCCACTCTACACATGGAGGACATGTAGACAGTGACAAACCCCACACTACACATGGAGGACAGGTAGAGAGTGACAGACCCCACACTACACATGGAGGACAGGTAGAGAGTGACAGACCCCACACTACACATGGAGGACAGGTAGAGAGTGACAGACCCCGCACTACACATGGAGGACAGGTAGAGAGTGACAGACCCCACACTACACATGGAGGACAGGTAGAGAGTGACAGACCCCACTCTACACATGGAGGACATGTAGACAGTGACAAACCCCACACTACACATGGAGGACAGGTAGAGAGTGACAGACCCCACACTACACATGGAGGACAGGTAGAGAGTGACAGACCCCACTCTACACATGGAGGACATGTAGACAGTGACAAACCCCACACTACACATGGAGGACAGGTAGACAGTGACAAACCCCACACTACACATGGAGGACAGGTAGAGAGTGACAGACCCTGCACTACACATGGAGGACAGGTAGAGAGTGACAGACCCCACACTACACATGGAGGAGAGGTAAAGAGTGACAGACCCCACACTACACATGGAGGACAGGTAGAGAGTGACAGACCCTACACTACACATAGAGGACAGGTAGAGAGTGACAGACCCCATACTCGGAGATTGGTGGTCGGGATGTCATTGCTCCTGTTCTGTATGAGCAACAGATCTGAAATAAGGAGCAGATTCCTGGGGTTTGGCTTTTTTTCTTCTTTTATCAGTCTGGCTCCTGACGGTAAATGAAAAATATAATGAAACGTAAAAAAAACCTGGAAAACCCTTATAAAAATCTACATAGGCAGAAAATTAGAAAATTTCCATGCAGTTAATTCCTTTTGGAGAAAAACACGTAGCCCGGACCGTTCTGCTTATCATGACATAGCAGCATATTTCCTGACACCAGGTGGCGCTGCACTCGTTACTGACAATATTAATGCATTTGAAATTGTGCACATAAAATCAGCCTGAGATCCGACATCGAAATGTAACATTTTATATATATATATATATATATATATATATATATATATATATATATATATATATATATATATATACTTAAATCTCTGTAGCCTATGGTTGCCTTACTACCCCTATGCGTGCTAATGCAGCTGACTTCCATCTACATCCATTTCCATTTTTACATCCCTGTAAATGGACCGTTTCTCTTCCATGTGTCATTCGTTTTGCATCTATCTTACATCCATTTTTACTGTCTGGATTAAATAATTACATATTTTGAAAGATCAAATTTTTACTGTTTTGACAATATCAAGGAGTTTTTTTTATTTTAATAGATTTTTAATATTTTATATATACACTGCTCAAAAAAATAAAGGGAACACTTAAACAACAGAGTATAACGCCAAGTAAATCAAACTTCTGTGAAATCAAACTGTCCACTTAGGAAGCAACACTGATTGACAATCAATTTCACATGCTGTTGTGCAAATGGAATAGACAATAGATGGAAATTATTGGCAATTATCAAGACACTCTCAATAAAGGAGTGGTTCTGCAGGTGGGGACCACAGACCACATCTCAGTACCAATGCTTTCTGGCTGATGTTTTGGTCACTTTTGAATGTTGGTTGTGCTTTCACACTCGTGGTAGCATGAGACGGAATCTACAACCCACAGAAGTTGCTCAGGTAGTGCAGCTCATCCAGGATGGCACATCAATGCAAGCTGTGGCAAGAAGGTTTGCTGTGTCTGTCAGCGTAGTATCCAGAGGCTGGAGGCGCTACCAGGAGACAGGCCAGTACACCAGGAGACGTGGAGGGGGCCGTAGGAGGGCAACAACCCAGCAGCAGGACCGCTACCTCCGCCTCTGTGCAAGGAGGAACAGCAGGAGCACTGCCAGAGCCCTTCAAAATGACCTCCATCAGGCCACAAATGTGCATGTGTCTGCACAAACGGTTAGAAACCGACTCCATGAGGGTGGTACGAGGGCCCGACGTCCACAGATGGGGGTTGTGCTCACAGCCCAACACCGTGCAGGACGCTTGGCATTTGCCACAGAACACCAGGATTGGTAAAGTCGCCACTGGCGCCCTGTGCTCTTCACAGATGAAAGCAGGTTCACACTGAGCACATGTGACAGATGTGACAGATTCTGAAGAAGCCGTGGAGAGCGATCTGCAGCCTGCAACATCCTTCAGCATGACCGGTTTGGCAGTGGGTCAGTAATGGTGTGGGGTGGCATTTCTTTGGAGGGCCGCACAGCCCTCCATGTGCTCACCAGAGGTAGCCTGACTGCCCTTAGGTACCGAGATGAGATCCTCAGACCCCTTGTGAGACCATATGCTGGTGCGATTGGCCCTGGGTTCCTCCTATTGCAGGACAACGCCAGACCTCATGTGGCTGGAGTGTGTCAGCAGTTCCTGCAAGATGAAGGCATTGGAGCTATGGACTGGCCCACGCGTTCCACAGACCTGAATCCGATTGAGCACATTTGGGACATCATGTCTCGCTCCATCCACCAACGTCACGTTGCACCACAGACTGTCCAGGAGTTGGCGGATGCTTTAGTCCAGGTCTGGGAGGAGATCCCACAGGAGACCATCTGCAACCTCATCAGGAGCATGCCCAGGCATTGTAGGGAGGTCATACAGGCACGTGGAGGCCACACACAATACTGAGCCTCATCTTGACTTGTTTTAAGGACATTACATCAAAGTTGGATCAGCCTGTAGTGTGTTTTTCCACTTTAATTTTGGGGGTGACTCCAAATCCAGGCCTCCATTGGTTAATAAATTTGATTTCCATTGATGATTTTTGTGTGATTTTGTTGTCAGCACATTCAACTTTGTACAGAACAAAGTATTCAATGAGAATATGACTAGCCCAGGGGATGGGGATGACTCGGTACCCAGCCCTTTGCCTGGCCTTAGGGATGTCGCGGTGGTCGGCTCCCGGGCCCGTACCCTGGGGTCAGCTTTTAAAAGGGGATTGTTTGTAAATTTTATGAAAGCTTGTGACGCCACCTGTGGTTTCTGGTGAGAATCACCAGCGCTGCGCAGTCTACTGAGGCCAGTGATAAGGCAGCTCGATGGTATGGCTCCCCACAGGTGGAGCTAGGCCTCAGGGCAGCGTACGGAGCGGAGGATGCAGGACAGGCGAGACCTAGCCGGGTCAGAGCAAGAATGGGGACGGACACGGTAATCACTTCAGTACCTTTTACTGATGAAAATGCAGGCACATCCCGGAGCACTGTAGGGTGAAGGGTGCATATCAGGATCCTCCTCAATGAGCGGGTGTAGGGCCTCCTGTTTCTTGCCTCTGCGTAGTAAGTTTCTGACCTGCCTGGAGCTAGGCCTAACTTTGTCTCTGTCCTGCACTGGCTGACTTTGTGATAGGGCCTTTTCTTGGATTACACGCTCCTCAGCTTACGGGGCCAATGTATCTCCTGGCTCTGTTACGTATCAGCGCTTTAGCAGTCCTGGGACTTGTAGTTCTCCAGGGATTCTGGTTATGCCTTACTGGGTCATAGAGATCCCGGTAAGCTTGGACCCG
This sequence comes from Phyllobates terribilis, assembly GCF_046119375.1. NCBI lineage: Eukaryota > Metazoa > Chordata > Amphibia > Anura > Dendrobatidae > Phyllobates > Phyllobates terribilis. The sequence goes on from NW_027362991.1 coordinate 269,449, forward strand.
GTGTCCAGTAAATTCTTTGGGGTGAGCTGGTTAAGCTCCTCTGCCCCCGATGTACTAACTCTCCACTCGCCTTCGGCCTACTCGGGCCCTCACTAGGCTACTCACACTAACGGCAGCTTGCCGCGCTTCACCGATCTTATGGCGCCGGCACACCTAAAGCTCCCTATTCTGAGCTACAACTAAACTGAGCTCGACTCTGTATTCAGACCTGTACTAGCTGAACTCTCCAGAGGAACTGAACTGCCTAACTCCACCTTCCCCATTTATATCCCTAATGGGCTCCCTCTGCTGGTCTGAGGTGGAAGGTGGAGATGTGTGAATGTTTATGGGGGCCTCTTGTGGAGGAATCCATCAATGCACTCTTCCAGGATCTGTGATGCCAAGCGCAGCTGGGCGTCACAAATATTTCATTCATTCAGATCTAGGATGTGTTATTTGAGTGTTCCCTTTATTTTTTTGAGCTGTGTATATTTAGGTATAGGAAAACGGTGGTGATTAAAACTTTCTTAGTTTTGGGGGGTTATTTATCTTCTCTTTGTCGCTGAGAAGAGCTCAGAAAAAGACAGATAAAAGAGTTCCAAACTCTCCTTTCATTCAATCTGAATAAGCTCACTGACAGATTCTCGCTTGACTCATTCTGCAGCCGGCAATAGACACAGAGGCTATAGAAGATAAAGGCTGCAAAATTTTTAATGAAACCTGGTTAACAAAATTATTTTTTATCCCCCCATAATTCAATTAAATTCAAGTAAAAAAAAATATAGTCAACAACGCTATTATGCTATATGATTTCCTTCTTTTTTTTGTATTTCTTTTAGGTAATACATGTGATCGACATTAATAATATCCACTGTGGCTCATAATTGTAGTAAAGCGTTGTCAGTAAAAACTAATAGCACTCCTCTATAATTATATTATCCAAATATTTTCTTTAGTTCATGACCTCGTGATTTACGCCACTTTTTTTTTTTGCCGTAACTTATGATGAATTTTTCGGTCACGCCACCTACGACTAAGCTTTCTCCACTTATCAGAAAGTTGTCAAGGTTGGCCAGGATTGGAGAAAAATTGCAGAAATTTTTCCACAGCTATAAGTTGCAGAAAACTTTGCGAAATTTGTAACAGTTTTTTGCAAAAAATTCTGGATAAAAAATTTGGATGAATTGTCCCCCAATAAGCGCAAAATTTTTGTATCTGACAATAAAGGGAACCGATATATTTTGGCACCTTGCACTACCAGTTTTCAGGCTGATATTAATAGCTGTGAACATTACGTAATGGACTTTGATACTTTATAACTACAGTGTTTTATAATAACCTATAAATGTAACGCTGTTATATTACGTCGGACGTAAACCTTTCTACAAGCTGATGATAACGAAAAGCACTCCACCCAGCACTATTAATACTCTGTACTGCAGGGAGTACACGTACACGATGTATGGCGGTCTATGTGTGCTGTCTCCCAGTTACCGTTCCTTCACTTCGCTGTCATCTTTTTTCCTATGTCAGCATTTCATTCTCCTAGATGCACAAGATATTTTAAGGCTGTGTTCACATGGTGCATTTTTTTTCTCCTCGACTGCGTACAAAAAATGTAACCCAACAGCAATATGTGAATACTTTCACTAATTATAATAACATTCAGGTGTGTTTTGGCATCGTAGAATATGAGTACTTGTTCTACTGCTTTGCATTGTTACAGTCATGTTTGTGTCTAGTCTTATACCTTTGCATACCAACTTGTGGAATTTTTCCGTGGATGGGAAAATGAACTGCTTCCCTTTGTTACCTCCAAGCTCCACTTCCTTCCCCATGGTCCGCTGCCCTCTGCATTGCTCCACGTTGTATGTTGCATCAGCTCCCTAGACCTATTTAAGGCTCCTTAAGATACACACCTGTGTCTTGGTGTCTTGGTATTGAGACTCTAGACTTCTATGTTTGGAGTACTCCACCTTCTGTGCACACTATTCTTTAGATTGCTTTCATCCCTGCTGGGCTCCACTTCATCCATCCTGCTCCTGAGATTCCTGAGTGTGCCAAGTCCTCGCTTCCCATGCGCCTCCCTGCTTGATGCATCAATGCCCAGGGTCCATGTGGCCACCTGGAACCTGAGGTTTAGGCTGCATGCCCACTATGCGCTTTTCAAGCGTTTTTGCCACGGGATTTCCGCAGCGAAAACGCTTAAAAAACGCTTGGTAATATGTGCCCCATGGTCCCCAATGATAATCCGCATGTGCTGTGCACATGCTGCGGAAATTTCCGCTGTGGATTATCATTGCGTAAAAATACGCAGCATGTCCATTAATTTTGCGGACACGCAGCATAATCTCCGCCATTGACTTGCATTGGACCGCGTGACATCCGCATCACTGCATCTGCACAAGCGGATATCACACGGTTCAATGTGCGGATGGTACCCAGGTCTGGAGAAGAGGAGACTCTCCTCCGGACCCGGGTACAATAGAACCTGTAAAAAAAAGAATAAAATAAAAAATAAATATTATATTAACCTTCTCATGGCCCCAGTCTCCTTGTCTTCGCTTGCCGGCACATCGCGGTGGACTGAAGGACCTGCGCTGACGTCATTTAGTCATGTGACGGGTCACGCGACGCTGACGTATGCAGGTCCTTAGTGTACCGCGAGCTGCCGGCAAGCCAGGATGCATCGGATAAAGACACAGGGGGCCATCGGAAGGTAAGTATAGATTTATTTTTTTATTTTTTACCATTCTTTAAGGTCACAGTATATAAATCCATGCCGGCTGCTTGGATTTATATAGTGTGACCAAGTTGTCAAGCACTTTCCAAGTGATGCTAAAATCGCTTGGAAAGCGCTTGTCAACCCGCATGCGGAAATGCATGTGAAGAACGCTTCACATCCGCTTGTCCCTGGCAGGAAAAACGCATGTACTATCCGCATGTACAATCCGCATGCGTTTTTTCTGCCAGGGGAGATGCAGAAACACTCAGGAAAAAATCCAGCGCATTTCTGCATTGTGGGCACATAGCCTTAGAGGATCCACCTCAACAGATGAGCCTAACAACATTTTAGAGGGTAAATGGGAACTGTATTTTCAACAAACTTTGCATAATTCAATTGTATAGGCAAATATATATGAAACTTTGTAATATATCTTCTTAGAGAAATCTGTTTTCTTCCCCACTTATGAGCCACTTCTTCTCCTCTTCACTGCCCCCTGATCTCATGACTCCCTCTGAAAAACAGCTCAAATCCTTCTTACTCAGACAAGACAGACAGCATGAGGTGTCAGATTATACCTCCTATTACACTCTATAGAGAGAGAAGGAAGTTTGAGGAGCAGAGTGGAGAAACAAGTAGAGGGAGACACAGAAAGATTGTGCTGAGCTTTCTAACAAGTCTTTTACCTCACCCCAAAGCATGAGTCACATCTACGCAGCTTAGTACTGCTCTAAATTGTCCTCAATGCTCATTTTACTTATGTTTATATGCTAAAAAAAGTAATGAAGAGCAGTAGTTCCTATCTCTTTGTATGGAAGACATCATAGCAACTAGTTGCCTCCCATTAGCTCAGAGTCAGTTACAAATAAAAAAGGTGAAGACTGCAGATGAGAAAATTGGTGAAAATACAAGATACAAGTCATATAATGGGCAGAAATTGAGTTATCTCTAATGTACACACACAGGACAGCTTGTTCTGAAAATGTTATTTGAAAGTGTGATTACCCTTTAAATGCTTTGTATGAATCCATCCATCAGACTGAATTAAATTAAGTATCTGGGAAAAGACCACTACTACCATATCAAAATAGCAAAAAAGGCCAAAAAGAAGCACAAAGAAATGATGTAAAACCAAGGCTGTGATGTATCATTGTAGTTGCTCCATTTTTGGTGCAATTTACTCCAAAATAGTGACTTCTCTGTCGTGTACTTTTTCTCCCATTTACCCATTAAACAATGTACGGGACTTAATGTAGGTCCAGCAACAGCCACCCCATACATCACTTAGGCCCAGCAACAGCCAGTGTAGTTTGCAGTTGATAGTTGGGGGTGTTGAGTGTCGGACCCTCACTGATCTCATATTGATGGCCTATCCTCAATCGTTCAGTCCTGGACAACCCCTTTAACTTAGCTATTGGCTACAATGACTCCACTTTTGATAAATGTGACCTGTGTTTACTGCATATCTGATATATTTTATGCATATAAACTCATAGAAATGTTCAGCCTGTAGTTCCTTAAGAGTGTTTTTCTTTCCACCATGTCCGATTGATTTACACCATTGCATTTTTAATTTTACTGAATTTTTTACATTCATTAACTCGGCACATGACTTGTGATTCACTCGTTTCATGAGCTGTCCCCAGTTTACTGTGGCTTCTCGCTGCACTAGAAATGTCTTACAATGTATTATAAAGGACCGAAGTGATCTTTTAGCTCTTCACAGTAAACTGATGTTATGCCACATTCTTCTATTTATTGAGTATTTTAAGTTGGTTTAGCCTTAGTCAGCGGTTCAATGTTCGGTCGGGATTATCCTATGCATGGTTTGCCCATCAAATCCCTTGTCTCACATAATCTACCATTACAACAGATTTATTTTACCTAATTTCATGATGCTACATACATTTATAAATATGAGTCCTGATGAGACTGGTATACTTACTTTTACAAACCATACCAGAATGGCTGGATAATCTTGATATCAAACTGGGCAATCTATGAGTACAGCTAAAACTGGGCACAAAAAAAATATTTATTTTAATATCAGACATTGAAAAATGTAAAAAAAGGGATTTTACAGCCATTCTAGTATGGAATTTTCAAAGTAAGTACACCAGCCTCCCCAGGTCTAAGATATCTATTTGCTAATATATCCAGTTTGTATTGTGAAATGCGGTGATAAAATCCCCAACTGACTCAATGTTTTGTTTCTCTACTTCAAAATAACCGAAGACATTTCTGTGATATTTTTTAGCATGTTTTTTGAGCAAAATCTATTTCCAGGATCCATTTCTTCAGGTAAATTTGCAAATGTAACACTTAGGACAGCAGGTATCCATCCATTATGCTCTTACTCTTTCTTCTCTTTTTTCTACTGGAGATATGAAAACTGCACTGCAATTTTTCGGGCCATTATTCACCCTCCTCCTATATTCATACATGCACATTTATTTAAGCATTCTTGGTTAGACTATGACCGTGCTCCATCTAGGACTACAAGCGTTGAAGAGATTGATTCTAAAATTATTAGAACACAATATAAAGGAGATGAAACAAAGAACTGTCACAAAAAAAGGAAAAAAATAAAGTCCCAACATGTTACACATGTAAAGGCTCTGTCTATTTTCAGTGGAACTGGTCCTGTATAGCAGCAGATAGTACAAAGTACTTTTCAATAGACAGACTAAAAAAGCAAAATTAGCTCCTCTCACCACTATCATAATCTGATTGGTGTCATAAAAACTCACAAACCACCATCCATTACGATAGATGTTGGAAATACAGCTTTGTCCTTGGCATTCGTTCTGAGTATGTGCCTCTTAAAATATCATTACATGACATACCCCTTGAAGAAGCCATAAGAGCGAAACCCTTGATTGACCAAGACATTATGGTTTTGTTCTTCATAATTGGAATATATTGATGTTCTGACTATCCTATGCTCTTGCTGTAAGCAGGGCCGGGGTTCGGGCAGGCAGACTAGGCATCTGCCTAGGGCCCCCACTCTCCCAGGGGCTCCCAGTCCGCCGCCGCCCAGCCGCTATGGAGCTGTGAGTCGGGTGGCCCCCTGACGTCAGTGCTGACTCCCTGCATCACGTATTTAACTGTATCGACATCATGACGTCATTGCTCCACGCTGTGCAGGGCTGTGCAGCTACTGCGATGCACTGCTGGTACCGGAGCTGCAGGAGAATGAGGAGGAGAGGTAAGTATTATATTTTTTAACTCACTGAGGCCATAATACTGGAGGACTGGGGGCTACATTATACTAACTATGGGGGGCTGCATTATACTCTATATGGGGGCTTCATTATACCTGCATTATACCCTAAATGTCTGCATTATACCGTAAATGTCTGCATTATGCCCTATATGGCTGCATTATATCCTAAATGGCTGTATTATGCCCTATATGGCTGTATTATGCCCTAAATGGCTGCATTATACCCTAAATGGCTGCATTATACCCTAAATGGCTGCATTATACCTGTATTATACTTAAATGGCTACATTATACCTGCATTATACTCTAAATGTCTGCATTATGCCATATGTGGCTGCATTGTATCCTAAATGGCTGCATTATGCCCTATATGACTGCATTATACCCTAAATGGCTGCATTATACCTGCATTATACCTTAAATGACTGTATTATACCCTAAATGGATACATTATACAGTATTAGGACTCCATTATACTCTACGGGAGCTGCATTATACTGTATTGAAGACTATGGAGTGCATTATACTGTACAGAGGACTATGGGGATGCAATATACTATGGGGAGTGCATTATACTGTATCTAGGACTATGGGGACACAATATACTATGGGGAGTGCATTATACAATATGGAGGACTATGGGATGCATTATACTATATTAAGGACTAGGGGGTTCATTATACTATATAGAGGACTATGGGGAGTGCATTATACTATATGGAGGAATATGGGGAGCGCATTATACTATATGGAGGACTATGGGGAGTGCATTATACTATATGGAGGACTATGGGGAGTGCATTTTACTGTATGGAGGAATATGAGGAGTGCATTTTACTATATGGAGGACTATGGGGAGTGTATTATACTATATGGAGGACTATGGGGTGCATTAGGTGCATTATATTAAACTAGCAAAATGCTGCCTATTCATCAAGTGATTGGATTGTTTATGCTGGAACAAAAATCATTGTTCTCAGCAGCACATCGCCTGGTGAAAACTGCAGATCTGCTGCTGATAACATGATACTGTATGGGGACAGATTGATCTATTAGTGATCGTTCTGTGCCCATCATTCTTCCTCAGCCGATGTAAAGAAGCCGGAAAACAAGCGCCGAACGACTTCAATACTGTCGATCACGCTCGTTTAACGACCTGAATTCAACATATAAATACAACCGAAATGTTTCTGTGTGATGGTGCAATATGTGAGTATTTGGGGCCCCACTTTAAACTTTTGCCTAGGGCCCCTCTTTGTCTAAAACTGGTCCTGGCTGTAAGTATGCTAATTGTGTCTTACAATAAAAAATTGTTGATAGTTTTACACTATGTTCTGGCTACGCTGATTAATATGGTATTGGCGGACATATTGTTGGTGCAGGAGCCAAAGAGGTAAGGGGGCCATGTTTTACCTTCAAATCAGCAAGCAGGTCCTTTCATAGACACAAAGAGGGTCCCATATAATATTTTTGCACAGTGGCTCTCTTCGGTCTGTGTCCGCCACTGTAGTATAGAATTATTTGAAGAGGAAGATCTTTTATTTTTTTATCATCAGTGTAAAGAAGAACAAGGAGTCTTGGAAGTGATGATCCGGCCCCCACAGAGCCCTGATCTCACATCATCCATTGCGTCTGAGATTACATGAAAGGCACGGCCACAGTAATAGGCATAGACCATGGATTCAAGAGCTTTTTATCTACAGAACAGTAATTTGCTGTATTAGTCCCGTACACAATGCAAATAACTCTCTAAAACCTATGTTGCCATAAGTGTGAATATCATATTATAACACTTAAACAATCCAAAATGATTCCCTTTTCTCTGTATCGATTGCTACAAAACGTTTGCGCAAGCATTGCCCTTGGAAGTGGGAGAAACACTGGTCACTCTGACACTTTGTGATTAACTTGGACAAGGTCCTACTACTTTCCAGCCAACAAAGTCATTGAAAAAGTTCCAGTTTGGGGGACTGGAGGACACCAAAGACTTCTTGGCCATTAGGTTACTTCTGAATCCTGCCGTAGTTGATCTCCGCCAGTACTTTGAAGTCATACTGAAGGGATATAGCCTAGGACTGATTGGAGGGGTATTCCTATTTTGTACATTTATGTAATATTTAAAGAATATGCCATAAATGTGTTGTAGTTGTGGGTCTCAATGTTACGAACATACCCCGGTCTGTTAGATTTTCTTATGCTCCACTTTGAGCTTTGCAAGTAGCCTGACGTGCTCCCATTTGTTGTATTTTCTGGGCCTATATAAGGCCTCCCAGGACACACACTTACAGTGGTGGGCAAAAGTATTGGCACCCCTGCAATTCTGTCAGATAATACTCTGTTTCTTCCTGAAAATGATTGCAATCACAAATTCTTTGGTATTATTATCTTCATTTAATTTGTCTTCAATGAAAAAACACAAAAAGAATTGTCCTAAAGCAAAATTGGATATAATTCCACACCAAACCTAAAAAAGGGGGTGGACAAAAGTATTGGCACTGTTTGAAAAATCATGTGATGCTTCTCTAATTCGTGTAACTAACAGCACCTGTAACTTACCTGTGGCACCTAACAGGTGTTGGCAATAACTAAATCACACTTGCAGCCAGTTAACATGGATTAAAGTTGACTCAACCTCTGTCCTGTGTCCTTGTGTGTACCACATTGAGCATGGAGAAAAGAAAGAAGACCAAAGAACTGTTTGAGGACTTGAGAAACCAAATTGTGAGGAAGCATGAGCAATCTCAAGGCTACAAGTCCATCTCCAAAGACCTGAATGTTCCTGTGTCTTCCGTGCGCAGTGTCATCAAGAAGTTTAAAGCCCATGGCACTGTGGCTAACCTCCCTAGATGTGGACAGAGAAGAAAAACTGAAGAGAGATTTCAACGCAAGATTGTGCGGATGGTGGATAAAGAACCTTGACTAACATCCAAACAAGTTCAAGCTGCCCTGCAGTCTGAGGGTACAACAGTGTCAACCCTTACTATCCCTTACTATCCGTCGGCGTCTGAATGAAAAAGGACTCTATGGTAGGATACCCAGGAAGACCCCACTTCTTACCCCGAGACATAAAAAAGCCGGGCTGGAGTTTGCCAAAACTTACCTGAGAAAGCCTAAAACGTTTTGGAAGAATGTTCTCTGGTCAGATGAGACAAAAGTCGAGCTTTTTGGGAAAAACCATCAACATAGAGTGTACAGGAAAAAAAAAGAGGCATTCAAAGAAAAGAACACGGTCCCTACAGTCAAACATGGCGGAGGTTACCTGATGTTTTGGGGTTGCTTTGCTGCCTCTGGCACTGGACTGCTTGACTGTGTGCATGGCATTATGAAGTCTGAAGACTACCAACAAATTTTGCAGCATAATGTAGGGCCCAGTGTGAGAAAGCTGGGTCTCCCTCAGAGGTCATGGGTCTTCCAGCAGGACGATGACCCAAAACACACTTCCAAAAGCACTATAAAATGGTTTGAGAGAAAGCAATGGAGACTTCTAAGGTGGCCAGCAATGAGTCCAGACCTGAATCCCATAGAACACCTGTGGAGAGATCTCAAAATGGCAGTTTGGAGAAGGCACCCTTCAAATATCAGGGACCTGGAGCAGTTTGCCAAAGAAGAATGGTCTACAATTCCAGCAGAGCATTGTAAGAAACTCATTGATGGTTACCGGAAGCTGTTGTTCGCAGTTATTTTGGCTAAAGGTTGTGCAACCAAGTATTAGGCTGAGGGTGCCAATACTTTTGTCTGGCCCATTTTTGGAGTTTTGCGTGAAATGATCAAGGATTTGATTTTTGCTTCATTCTCTTTTGTGTTTTTTCCTTGCAAGCAAATTAAATGAAGATAAAAATAGCAAAGAATTTGTGATTGCAATCATTTTCAGGAAGAAACAGAGTATTATCTGACAGAATTGCAGGGGTGCCAATACTTTTGGCCACCACTGTATGTCTTGGTATTGTATTAAGACTTTCTAGCAACTCTTTTAGATTGTCTGTACACAGTTCCAGTCCACTGTAATCTGTCTGTGATTTATCGTCCATGAGTTACTTGTCTGTGGTTTCCAGTAACCTTGCTACCTGTCAGTGGAGGACTTCTCCTATCTCCCTGCAGCTTCCATGGTTTTCAGACTTTCTAGTTACTCCGGAGTTCTGTCTGTTACCTGATCACGGTCTTCTAGCACCTCTGCTGCGTTTCTGGAGGTTTCCAGGACGTCTCCTAGCTGCCTGAGGCTTTCATGATATTTGGACTTTCTTTTTACTTCGGAGTGTTGTCTGCTACCTGTCTACGTCTCTACAACGCCTCTTGCCTGCCTTCAGCTTCCAATCTTTAAGTTTCCAGTCTGCCTGCGTTATTCAGTAACTCTGCACTCTGTCTGTGGTCTCCAGTAACTTTGCAAACTGCCTGTGATCTCCTGCATGTTTATAGCCTGCTAGCGGTTTACAGCATCCCACCTGCTTGCTTGTGGACTTCTGGATGTCTCCCACCTGCCATCGATTTCCAGCATCCTGCCTTCTTGCCTGTGGTCTCCTGGACCTTTCCTGCTTGCCTGCGGTTTCCAGAATCCTGCCCGTGGTCTCCTGGATGTCTCCCGCCTGCCATCAATTTCCAGCATCCTGCCTTCTTGCCTGTGGTCTCCTGGACATTTCTTGCTTGCCTGTGGTTTCCAGAATCCTGCCTGTGGTCTCCTGGATGTCTCTCGCCTGCCATCAATTTCCAGCATCCTGCCTTCTTGCCTGTGGTCTCCTGGACATTTCTTGCTTGCCTGTGGTTTCCAGAATCCTGCCTGTGGTCTCCTGGATGTCTCTCGCCTGCCATCGATTTCCAGCATTTTGCCTACTTGCCTGTGGTCTCCTGGACATTTCTTGCTTGCCTGTGGTTTCCAGCATCCCGCCTGCTGCTTACCTGCAATCTCTTGTACTTTTCCTGATTGCCTGTGGTTTCCAGCATCCTATTTACTGTCTCCTGGATCCTGGATGTTTCCCACCTGCCTGTAGTTTACAGCATCCCATTTGCCTGCCTGTTGTCCCCTGGATGTCTCTCACCAGCCATCACTTTCCAGCATCTTGCCTACTTGCCTGTGGTCTCCTATACATTTCCTGCTTGCCTGCGGTTTCCAGCATCCCGCCTGCTTGCCTGCAATTTCCTGGACATTTCCTAATTGCCTGCGGTTTCCAGCATCCGGCCTGTGGTCTCCTGGACATTTCCCATCTGTCTTTTCCAGCATCCCGCCTGCTTGTCTGTGGTTTCCAGAACTTTACTAAGACTTTTAGTTTGTCTTCTATGTGTCTGTCTGCGGCTTCCAGGACATCTCCTGTCTGCTTGCGATTTCCAGGACTTTATTAAAACTTTTAGTTTGCCTTCTACATGTCTATCTGCTTGACTGTGGTCTCCTGGACCTTTCCCACTTGCCTGCGGTACCGCATGCTCCACCTAGCTGCTGCACCGACGCCTGCGGCCTGCTTGCCCACCCAGACCCTGTGTTTAGGGGATCCACATCACTCAGTAAGAGTGCAATATGTAACACTCAACAATAGGACCGGAATAGATTTCGAGAACAGGGGGCATGATACGTTCCACTTTCAGTGGAGAATATGTGTATGGATTATGACCACTGTCAATGGCCTGCGTCACAGTCCCTTCTCTAGATAGATACCATATATATAATAAATTAGCATTAACCGTGTTTATCTAATTGAAAGCCACACAATATTTCGATTACTTTAACAAATATCAATACAACTTTTACCCAAATTGTGACTATGCGTCATCACAGTATTTTGAGGCTCTTCGTAAATTGTTTTCATACTGTATATTCTGTGTGTATTTTTGCAAAGACGTCAAACATGGTGAGTGCATTGTACCGTAGTGTAGATACAAGGTAAGCAGTGACCCGACCAATAGGAATCCCACAAACAGAGCCACCTCTGCAAGCAAACAGATTTTCCTATTGGACATAGATAACATTAACTAACTGGTGTTTTACAGGTGAGACTTAACCCTTTATTTCCAAATAATTATTTAAGCTATGTGAATGGAAGATCTCTGAAATATTTTGGCTTGCCAGTAAAGGGTCAAAATAAATTCTGATACCTGATGTTATTGTTAATACATACTGTACAGTGATACATTGTTCCCACTCACGCTGTACTATCATCCATAAGCAAATACACAGCAAGTGTCTTATACATATGAAGAATTATATATGGGTATGACCTTCAAAGCAATGCAAACTAAACCCTATTGAATGTATGAGATTGTTATCAAGATGCCCAAGAATATACTCAACATGAATTGACCCAACTGTCTTTAGGTCAATAATATATATCAATAGACCTTAGTTCTAATGTGGGACACAAAGATATTTTTTGCATATTTCTCTTATCTTGCACAGTACTTTACTATAGAAGGCTACATGGAATTTATATGGAAGGCTTAACGTGTACATTTCAGAATAAGCTGTTGTGTTTACATGAGGCTTAACACTACTGCTTGTCATTATATGACTGGTATTCTACATTTTTCATCAATTTTCACCTATACTATAATCTAATTTTCAGTTGTCTCTGAGCTAGAGGTTGGAGGTTAGCTTTTATGTTGTCTCTGATACACTTAACACAAAGAGAGATGGATTCTGCTGTTTTTTTTTCTCTGTAGAAAACGGACAGAAGCAGCAGCATGGAGGACATTATACAGCAGTACTGACCTTTGTGGCTGTGAATCCAGCTCTGGGGTGAGATTAATTTGCTAGAAGCTGCAGCTCATTCTGCGTATGTCTGCCTGGTCTCTCACTGAGTGTTTATTACTTTTCCCCCTTCTTTTCCTCTGTATAAAATATATTAGGAGGTATAATCCGACACCTCACTGTGCTGAGTGCTCATCACTCCTCCTCTCCATGCCACTCTATATAAAATATAATAGAAGGTATGAATACCTCACTGTGCTGAGTGCTCATTACCCCACATTCCCCCTCTCCTCTCTATAGAATATAAGAGGAGGCCTAAGCTGACATCTCACTGTGCTGAGTGCTCATCACTCCTCTCCCCTCCTCTCTCTATCAAATATAATAGGAGGTGTAACCTGATGCCTCACTGTGCTGAGTGCTTATCAGTCTTTATCCCCCTCCGCTCTCTATAAAATGTCATAGGTGTAACCTGATACTACACTGTGCTGAGTGCTCATCCTTCCTCATCACCCCTCCGCTCTCCAAAGAATGTATTAGAAGGCATAACCTGACACCTCACTGTGCTGAGTGCTCATCCTTCCTCATCACCCCTCCCCTCTCCATAGAATGTATTGGAAGGCATAACCTGACACCTCACTGTGCTGAGTGCTCATCCTTCCTCATCACCCCTCCCCTCTCTATAGAATGTATTAGAAGGCATAACCTGACACCTCACTGTGCTGAGTGCTCATCCTTCCTCATCACCCCTCCCCTCTCCATAGAATGTATTAGGAGGCATAACCTGACACCTCACTGTGCTGAGTGCTCATCCTTCCTCATCACCTCTCCCCTCTCCAAAGAATGTATTAGAAGGCATAACCTGACACCTCACTGTGCTGATTGCTCTTCCTTCCTCATCACCCCTCCCCTCTCCATAGAATGTATTAGAAGGTATAACCTGACACCTCACTGTGCTGAGTGCTCATCCTTCCTCATCACTCCTCCCCTCTCCGAAGAATGTATTAGAAGGCATAACCTGACACCTCACTGTGCTGAGTGCTCATCCTTCCTCATCACCCCTCCCCTCTCCAAAGAATGTATTAGAAGACATAACCTGACACCTCACTGTGCTGAGTGCTCATCCTTCCTCATCACCCCTCCCCTCTCCATAGAATGTATTAGAAGGCATAACCTGACACCTCACTGTGCTCAGTGCTCATTCTTCCTCATCACCCCTCCCCTCTCCATAGAATGTATTAGAAGGCATAACCTGACACCTCACTGTGCTCAGTGCTCATCCTTCCTCATCACTGCTCCCCTCTCCATAGAATGTATTAGAAGGCATAACGTGACACCTCACTGTGCTGAGTGCTCATCCTTCCTCATCACCCCTCCCCTCTCTATAGAATGTATTAGAAGGCATAACCTGACACCTCACTGTGCTGAGTGCTCATCCTTCCTCATCACCCCTCCCCTCTCCATAGAATGTATTAGAAGGCATAACCTGACACCTCACTGTGCTGAGTGCTCATCCTTCCTCATCACCCCTCCCCTCTCCATAGAATGTATTAGAAGGCATAACCTGACACCTCACTGTGCTGAGTGCTCATCCTTCCTCATCACCCCTCCCCTCTCCATAGAATGTATTAGAAGGCATAACCTGACACCTCACTGTGCTGAGTGCTCATCCTTCCTCATCACCCCTCCCCTCTCCATAGAATGTATTAGAAGGCATAACCTGACACCTCACTGTGCTGAGTGCTCATCCTTCCTCATCACCCCTGCCCTCTCCAAAGAATGTATTAGAAGGCATAACCTGACACCTCACTGTGTTCAGTGCTCATCCTTCCTCACCACTTGTCCCCTCTCCATAGAATGTATTAGAAGGCATAACCTGACACCTCACTGTGCTGAGTGCTTATCACTCCTCCTCCCCCCTCCCAATAGAATTTAATAGGAGGTGTAACCTGAGACCTCACTATGCTAAGTGCTTTTCCCCCCTCCCCATAGAATATAAGGCTATGTTAACACACGTTGAGTTTTACAGCGTATTTTGCTGCAGATTGTTATACAAATTTTCAGCTGCATTTTGCAGTACCAGCAAAGTCTATGAGAAACCAGAATTCTCCGTTCACACATGTATTTTTTTTTGCTGGGTATTTTGTGACTTGGTTGTGTTTTTGGAAAATAGAGCTTGTCACTTCTTTCAGCGTTTTTTTGCAGCAGAAAACTCACCTGCGTTTTTGCTGCATTTTTTCACCCATAGGAAGTAATGGGTGATCAAAAAAAAACACAGCAAAAACGCAGCAAAAAACGCACCAAAACCTGCGTTTTTAAAGCAGCTGTTTTCCTGACACAGAAAAGTTAGCAGCAGATTTGCAGCAGAAAAAAAGGTTTGTGAACATAGCCTTATAGAAAGCGTAACCTGACACCTCACAGTGCTGAGTACTTGTCACTGCTCCTCTCCTCTCGCCATAGAATATAATAGGAGGTGTAACCTGACACCTCAGTGTACTGTAGGTTGTCTTTCTTTGACCAAGATGGAATTGAGCTGTTTTTTTTCAGAGTGAATGATGAGTTTAGGAGGGAGGGGGTAGGGTAATAAGTGGCTCATAAGTGGAGAAAGATTTCTGTGATAAGATATATTACAAATGTTCTTATTTTCATTTTTACTGATTTATGCAAATTTTTGTTGAAAAGAATTAGTGGCACTTTGGTTCCAAATTATTTATAACTCTGCAGCATCTCTGTAGCCCATTGATATGTTACAGACTTCATATTGTATCCATCAGAATGTCTTGCGTCCATCTTTTATATTGTTATAGTTCTTCATGTAACTTGTCTCAGGTTCACAGTTGGTGGCTGAAGTTGGAGCCTGGTTGTGACTATTATCTACGTCACTGATCATATCTAAATGAATGGAATATAGGAAGAAGTATTTTACTTAATCAATAAGTTCCTAGGAAGGAAAATGTATGATTTTATCTAAATTTGGAATAAATGGCACATTTTTCTTACAGCGATCATGTGATAGCGTGAGTGTAATAATCAGCTGACTGCGTGGTTTCACACTTGTGATTCTTGGTAATGATGATCTGTCACACTGTTGTATCATTGCTTGAGTTTGTGGTTTTCCTCTTCTAGTAAGTCATTAAAAAAAAATCAATCCAGACTATTTTTTTTTTTTTTAGTAACAGCTCCTTCAGGAAAGCTCCAAGTAAAGAGAGAACTGGAAAGACTTAAAGCGCAAAAAATAGGATCTTATCTTGGTAACAATATTGAGAAAATAACTTATTACTGCGCACTTGGTCAGGTTGTGTGCTCAGGCTGCTGCAGACCCACCAGGGGATGAAAATGCAGGTAATGGAGAAACAAATGGGTTAATTCTGCGCTGCCATGTAAAAAGGATGAGGGATGCCAATCCAAGTGTAAGTGGTTTATTTAGTCAACGCGTTTCGAAGTGTACAAACTTCTTCCTAAGGAAAACCACAATAGCAATACATTCAGCAGAAGCCGGTATAAATAGATACTCGGATTGGCATCCCTCATCCTTTTTACATGGCAGCGCAGAATTAACCCATTTGTTTCTCCATTACCTGCATTTTCAGGAAAGCTGAATGGCAACTCATAAGCTTATCCTACAATTCCCACAGTGGTTGTTCTCCATCTTCTCCATCAGAGATAACTCCAATCATGACAGTTACTGGCGGATGTGAGTCGGCTCCATACAACTCCTTCCAACTTCTGCTGTACATATACGCCAGATGTTGGGAGATGTGAGTGGATTCTGGACAAAGGGCACAACCATTTGGTTCCAGTCCCCCTTGACATATGGGCCCTTTAGCAGGGACATAGTCTGCTACCATTGGCAGTACGCCATTATATTATAATGGTTGTCTCAGACAGGGCTGCCACCAGGAATTTCAGGGCCCTATACTTTAAAAATTTTCAGGCCCCCTTGAGACTCCATCCAGGCTCCACTCCATCTCCGCCTCCACCCCTCGAACCTTCCACATGTCCCACCTCCCACTATTGGAAAAACTCCACTTCTGCACCACATCCTCATCAATCACACATTAACAGTTCCCATCGAACCATATCACATACAAAGCCATCAACTTTTGTTTTGGCCAAAATATTTTTTCAGCTTGCTACTATGATAAGGGGGACACTTTTAGCAGGGCCCTACTCTACTCTAACCTATTAAATTCTTAAAATATCCAATACTTTTTTTAGGTATATTTTTATTTATTTTTCTTTAAGGGAATGTGTCACATACATTTTTTAAAATGACCAATAATACCATATTCAAGGGACAAATACCGTCACAAGATGACCAGACCACATATTACCACCACATAGTGACCGAATAATACCACATACAGGGAACAAATACCGCCACATCATGACCAGACCACATATTACCACCACATAGTGACCGAATAATACCACATACAAGGGACAAATACCGCCACACTATGCCCAGACTACAGATTACCACCACATAGTGACCTAATAATACCACATACAAGGAACAAATACCGCCACACCATGACCAGACCACATATTACCACCATATAGTGACTGAATAATACCACATACAAGAACAAATACCGCCACACCATGACCAATTCACATATTACCACCACATAGTGGCCGAATACTACAATACTGATCATTAATAAAAAAAACAAAATACTAATGTTACCATAAAAGCCATTATGCACAGGAGCTCTGTACATAGAACACAGTTTATAGTGTCAGTGTTCAGGTAATACACTGACTCACCAGTGACTTTATACAAAGGAGCTCTGTATATAGCATATATAGTATATAGTGTAAGTGTACAGATAACACACTGACTCACCAATGATGTCTCTTGTTGAAGTCTTTCATCTTCGCTTTTCTTTTCCATCCAGTGCAGACCGCCATCACTTCTTCCAGGCAGGACTCGTCTCTGCAGAAAATAGCACACTGTTATCTAGAGCACCGCTTCCACAGCACATTCCCCACTTTTTCCTAAACTTCTACGCTATCCCAGATGAAGAAAATTGCGACAAAATGGCGCCCTGCACTGTAACAGGACTCCCCCATTGAAAACAGATTCTGAGTGTCAGAGTGTGAGGACGCACATTTAGTTGAATACTGGACCAGCCCAACCTACCCCTGCCCCTGGGGCCTGGTGAGCAGAAGCAAAAGAGGGGAGACCCGGACTTGGTGAGACATGCTGCTCTTTGATTCTGCTCACTGGGCCCCATACAACAGTAAGGGTAGTAATGCCCTGATGGCGGCCCAGGTCTCAGAAGAGGTGTTGATCACCTATCACTAGGATTCCCGGCCGAATGTTAGAATACAATGACTGCAAGTGGTCCCAGGAAAGATATTTATGGCATATTGTACTAGGAAAGCACCGTGCCGCTTCCCTCTCTCCTTTTGGGTCTGACTAACTTTCTCAAGAATTTGTACAATCTGCCCTTTGACTACATTGAGCCGTCTAGAATGAGCAATGTGTCAGGAGACACTTTGTAGTGACTGGCGGGGTACCATAGTAATACGCCATCAATTTGCCCCTTTAAGATTCTGCTAGTACTTAACTTACCCTATTAATAAGAAATGCATTTAAAATAATGATAAAGATGGTAATTAGTTGACTAATTACAACCGGACACTATTTTCTTGATCCCAATAGCCACTAAGCAGCAGTGAAAGTTACTTACTCATGCCCATCACACCAGCGCGGTCTTGGCACACGTCAGTGACTGTCTTGATGAATAAGTCATATCATTATTTTAATATGTTCTTTGATAAAGGATCCTATGTTCTGTAGTAAAAAGACGCACTGTATGTGGAGAATTATTACTTGTGATAATCGCTTCCATTTTACTAGGGATGTAAATTTCTTTACAGTATATTCATGCATAACTGCTTTGGTAATGACATGAGCTCTGAAGGCTCTAGTATAGGACTGTAACTCACAAATGATAATCAAAGGGGTTTTGAAGGACTTAAAGAGGTTTACCACCTACAGGAAAGTGGACCCCAAACTCTCTAAAATGCCTACAATAACAAGCAGTGCAGGTGCTTACCGTCCTTGCGTCCAGTGCCGGCTCTCCGCCGCCATGGCCACTATTTCGTCAATGAAGCTCCACAACTGAGCAGTTCTGGCCACCGCCAACCCCGGGAACAGCTGATCGGCAGGGGTGCCGGGTGTCACACCCCCACCGATCAGACATTGATGACTTATCCTAAAAATAGATCATCAATGTTAAAGTCTCGGACAACCTCTTTAGGTGTAATAAGTCACAAGTTATGGACACCTATAATTATTTATCTCGCCAACATAGAGACGAAAGTTAGTTTCGTATAACCTTATCACTTGAAGCGTAACTTGTTGCAACCTTATAGAAGATCCTAAAAGTTTGGGTGAGGTTGATGTTTCTCATCCACCTGGAATGTAAAGCGTCAGACCTGTCATCGCACTCTCATACACGTCGGAATAATTTACGTTAATTGCAGCTCGAAATACTTGTGACGTGTCTCAGGCAAAAAAAGACTTCTTACAGTATCATGTGCTGAGTAATGCAAAAAATCCCTGGAATCGCTTCCTTTCTTATAATAAACAGAAGGCAGTGCGCAAAAGTCACAGATAATAGACTTTTCTATATTCTAGTTAGTATATACGGACACCAATTGTCTTTATTATTGTGGCAGGAAGAATATATAGTATATTGTATACATTGCAGATTATCATCTGATCGTAAAAGAAGACTCCGTCCAAAAATGGAAAATTGTCGGCACCCGTGTTGAGATCTATGAGATCCATGTGAGATCAGCTATTATAAGCTCCGGTGGTGGTCGGATGTAAACAGTTTGAACACTTTAGAGAGCAGCGCCATTCAATATGTAGTGGCTGCCGCCGAATGCTGCAGAACAGCGAATATCACTGATCGGTGGAAGTGTTCTGCAGTATCCGGCAGCTGCTGCTACACATTGAATGGAGCTGGGCTGTCCAGTTTAGTTTAAAGTGTTTACATCCAGCATCCACCGGAGTTAATAACAGCTGATTATTCATGACTGATCAAATGGAAAGGTCATCAATAAGTGTGACTTGACAACCCCTTAAACTAAATTTTTAGTAGGATCTGCTCCTTTATCAGCAATTTTGAAGAAAGAATGGCAGAAGATATGGATGCTGAAGCATGCCATTCATGAAAGTCATGTCTATTGTACAGAACTTTCTATTCATGTACTTGCTTTGTTAACCTTTAAATGGATTATTTAATCAAAGCTGCCCTTCCATAATCACTATTAGGACATTTGGAAGTCATAGACAAAAGCCTACCACCATAGAAACTCACCATTAGACTTCATTCAGACATCCGTGTGACATGTCCCTTTTTTCTCGGACAGCAGACTGACTCACTGACTCATAGATAATTCAGCAGTTTTTGTGTCTCTGGTCCACAAGACTCACAGCACATCCTATTTTAATTCATTTTGCAGATCGGACTTGGCCATTAAAGTCTATGGGGATCGGTGGGACACGGATGAAACTAGAAAGACAGACCTTGAACTTCAGAGTTCCATCTGAGCTTTATCCATTTTTAACTGATCCATTGTTAAGAGTCAATGGATAAAAAAAGTTCAGACACCCTACCAGATTCAGTGGAAAAAAAAGGGAGGAGAAAAACAAAAATGGATGCTACTAAGATGACACCTAAGAAAAAAAAATCCCTCTGTTACTCTTGGATTGTAAAACTCACGCATGTGTGAACCTAGCCTAAAGAAAAGCAACTAAATAGAAATGGTTCCAACCCTAGAAATGGCCCCAACGTAGACCAAGTCCACATTCACGTAAAGGAAATGTATGGTAGGCCGTAGCTTTTCTCAGGTGTTTCTGAAGCCCAGGAATGAGTTGTTATACCTGCAGGGCCAACGTCAATCTAAAAAAAAGGCAAATTTGAAGAAACCTATGGTGGTATCTTCATGATCTGTGTTGTCTGAGAAGACATTTTCTACAAACTGAAACTGGACCTAGAAAATCTGGAAAAGACAAGCAATGCTTTGTTTGTAGGCTTTTTTTTAATTTGTGTGGTCCAAGATGGAATACGTGTTGACCTTTCTTCTTGTCCCATACTGCTTGCTGTTCCAAGTTCCAAGCACTAACAACCTTTGCCCGGCAATATTAGCGTTTGATAACCGTAGTCCAGGGAACAGTGAGATGTGGCAATGATCACTTCACACACAGGCTTCAGCATGCAAAGTTGTGACTCATAAAACATTCCTGCGAGGCGAATAATCAGAAGGCTGGACAGAAAAGTATTTAGAGGAAGCAGTCACTTCCGACTAACTCTTTATGTAGAGGGAAAATAGGCTGGTTAAATGGGCATGTAAGACAGTCTGTACGGTCTAGGAAGAAAAGCCACTTGTCTTCAACAAAGAGAAACTTTCTGATGGAAAAGTACCTTGAAAGGTAGGAGGATCGTTTCATTATATCTTTGGACGCTTCGTGAACAGAACAGACAAAAAAGCCAGACAGAGTCTACTGAAAGGTGAAGGCAACAAAGACTACGCATCAAGAAATTAACACAAGGGCTGACTGTGAAGACAACCAACCAGTCAAAAGAAATGCGCACTCTTGGCTTTTAATTTAACATTTATCAGAATCAGAACTTGTGATTTTTTTCATCTTCAAAACAAAAATCTAAAACATTTCCAGAAGAAACAATGTCTTCGAATAAATTCAGAAGAGCCTATTCTCTCCGAATCCCACGATCTCCGAAACCCGCAACATTTCTGGACCCTTCTGGATTTTATGACCGACTTGATGACACAGAATTTCAAGATGACCATCAAGGCCAAAATGAAGCCTTAGAAAATAAGGACAATAACAGCTTCTCTTGGGAAATTCCTCTGATCACAGATGCACCAAAACTTCATTATTGCAGGAAGAAGTGGAGTTCTAAGAGTCTACGGTTACCCAAGTCACGACCGGCAGAAGTAGAACCCCCGGCATGTCCAACAGAAGAGGCAACGCAAGTGGAAGAAGATACTTGTGATTCGATCCAAGAATCTGAAAGACCCAGTTCCTCTGAAGGGAGAAGGTTGTCGGATGACTACGAGAGCCAGAAGGAAACAGAAAATGAAGGACAGAGACAGAAGAGCAAAAAGATGAAACAGTACAAGAAGGTAAGGGATTGTGACCACTCTGATACATAGGAAAAATATTAATCAGACTAAGGCTATGTTCACACATCATGTTTTTTTCAGCGCTTTTGCTGCAGATTTTTATGCAAATTTTCAGCTGTCTTTTGCAGTACCAGCAAAGTCTATGAGAAACCAGAATTTTCTGTTCACACATCATGTTTTTTTCTTTTAGAGTATTTTATGCCTTGCAGCCTTTTTTGGAAAATAGAACATGTCACTTCTTTCAGCGTTTTTTTCAGTGTTTTTTCACCCATTGGAAGTAATGGGTAGTGAAAAACGCTGAAAAAAACATGATGTGTGAGCATAGCTATCAGGTTTGGCTGCGTTTTTAGTGAAAATAAGCAAGTACAGCAGTATATGAAACTCATTTATTTTTGTGATTTTACCATCTTGTCTTTAGTTACTGAGATGGTAGTTTGTATAAGGAGAGTTTAATTAAATTAGTGATGTGTAAGGTGTAAACATTGGCTGAGCTACGTGTGAGATTGAACAATACCTGTGGCCCAGTGAGGTGTGAAATTGAACAATGCCTGTGCAACTGAATGGCAGACCCCATAGTGTGTAAGTAAATAGTGTCATACACACTGGCAGTGCATTGAGTTTGTTAGTTAAACTATTCCTGAACAATACATCTCCCCCACTGTTATACCAAAACCAGAATGAGATTTTTTTATTCACTGAACTCTATGTACATGCATAAAAGAGACAAAGCATGAAGAAGAGACGCAATTTGTCATAAAAAAGTACAAAAACGCACCAAAAACGCATAAAAAAACACAGCAAAACCTGCGTTTTTGACGCAGCTTTTTTTCCTGCCAGAGATCAGGTTTTGCTGCAGATTTGTGACGCAAAAAAATGATGTGTGAACATAGCCTAAAAGCACAGTTAGACCGAGATAAGACCGTAATGCTCGGACTGGCGGCGGCTCTCCCGACCTGAGTGTGACAGCTGGTGTTGGTGTTCACCATATAGGACAGATATTAAAATATTTTATTAGTTTGCATAGTTACACACATGGTAATACTAATATTTTTTTTTATTTTATCTAATGGGAAAAGGTTTTTTTTAGCTTTTATATATGGTTCTGTATTTTTTTTTATATATTTTTCATTATTTTTTTGTTTTTTTAGTAGTCCCCCTAGGGGACTTTCACTTGTTATCACTGGTATAGTACACAGCAATACGGCAGTATTTCAGTGTACTGTATTATCAATCTCCTATGAATAGGTGTACGAACATGGCAGACACGGATCCCATTAGTAGGCATCTGGCTGCTATAACAATGCCATCAGCAACTCGCAATCTCTTTGAGGGGAAGGGATGGACATTGGAAGAGACATCTTCCATTTCCAACTTTTTAAACGCTTTTGTCACAAATTACAACGGCATCTAGGGGGTTATACTGTTGCAATCAGAGCTAGCTCTTGTTGCAGTCATTAGATTCAGGTCCGGCTGTACAGAACAGCCTGTTCCTGCACTGTATGAAGCGGGCTCAGCCCCTGAGCCCTCTCAATATATGCAGTACACATAGCGCTAGATTTGAAAGTAAGTGAAAAAGGCAAAGTTTCCAGACATCTGGGAGAAAATAGCATATTTATTCCTCCCCTACAGAAGGCTGTCATGTAAAACTGTACATTAATAAATCTAAATTAATATTATCTAGGACTTGCCTTGCTATTAGGCTGCAGTGTATGTATGGCGCACGCTCGGACTGGCCCATAGGGGAACAGAGGAATCCCCCGGTGGGCCCCAGTGCAGATATGGGCCCTTAACCCCACTGTACGGGCAGTACTTGGCATAATTCACTTGATTCAATCTGTACAGAAAAAATCAGCATATCATCATTCATTAACCAAACTACCCAATTTATTATTATATAGAGATATAGGTAAATTTGTGAACGAGGGTAGTGTAATATTTGCATGCAGGTGAAAAGTGGGGCCCCCAAGGTCAATGTTACTGGTAGACCCTTGTCATCCCAGTCCGACACTGCACGCAGTAATTGTGGTTTATGACTTTTTCACATCTGCTTTTCTTTTATTATATCCTCATCCACCTAAATTACTTTACGCTTCCATTGAATCCATTTCCAATGTTAATTGGTCAAATTGATGTCACTTGATGCAAATTCACCTTTGAACTTTGAGCTCGTTGCTACTAATCTACTCTGGAAGAGCTCGATGACCCTTGAGCTCAAATAAAATTGATTTTTATTAAAACAATTTGTACTTTGTCCTATTAACTAATGAAACATTAACAGGGAATGGTCTCATTTCGCCCACATGTATATAGATCAAACATTTCAGTCTTGGGATCAAGTACATGTCATCAATTCATTTCTCTAGAAGTAATTGTCAGTAGTCCCCCCCACCCCAGAACACACTGTATAAAGGTAGTGTGAACATGGCCTCATCTGTCCAAGGCTGTTATGAAATAGAATGTGTCATCAGAAAATGACCGATTGTTTTTATCAGGTTTTCATGTCAAATGTATTTTTGACAAAGAAAAAATGATAATGTTTTTGCAGTTTTTCGCATCACTCTGAATATTTAATAATAATCAGAAGTATTACAATTTTCTCACTAGTCATTAGGCCTCATAGTTCTTGTTCTGCAGAGAAAAGATTTTATGATCACAGACAGGATTACAATGAAAAGTAACATTTCTATAAGCAATATATGACACAGGATCCAACATTCACAATAGGTGATGTCACAGCTCACCTTCTCCTCCTCCTGTACAATGACTGATAACACCTCTATATACAGTAGATAACACAGGATCCATCATTCACAATAGGTGATGTCACAGCTCACCTCTTCCTCCTCCTGTACAATGACTGATAACACCTCTATATACAGTAGATAACACAGGATCCACCATTCATAATAGGTGATATCACAGCTCACTTCCTCCTCCTCCTGTACAATGACTGCTAACACCTCTATATAGAGTAGATAACACAGGATTCACCACTCACAATAGGTGATGTCACAGCTCACCTCCTCCTTCTGTACAATGACTGCTAACACCTCTATATACAGTAGATAACACAGGATTCACCACTCACAATAGGTGATGTCACAGTTCACCTCCTCCCCCTCCTGTACAATGACTGCTAACACCTCTATATACAGTAGATAACACAGGATTCACCACTCACAATAGGTGATGTCACAGTTCACCTCCTCCTCCTTCTGTACAATGACTGATAACACCTCTATATACAGCAGATAACACAGGATTCACCACTCACAATAGGTGATGTCACAGTTCACCTCCTCCTCCTGTACAATGACTGATAACACCTCTATATACAGCAGATAACACAGGATCCACCATTCACAATAGGTGATGTCACAGCTCACCAGCTTTTCACAAGATCTATTGAATAATGAACCTGTTACCATGTCTAAAGTGTTCTGATTATCCTCCTATTTTATTCTCGCTGTTCCCTTGAGTATTTTGGTTTTTATTAAATGCTCCATATGGTTCAAGAGCCTTTTTATTTAGTGCTTATTTTTATGGCATTTACCTCTGGGGCATGGCTCACTAGATCCTCAGAGGCATGGCTCACTGGATCCTCTGGGGCGTAGCTCACAAGATCCTCTGGGGTGGGGCTCACAGGATCCTCTGGGGCATGGATCCCAGGTTCCTCTGGGGCATGGATCACATGTTCCTCTGGGGCGCGACTCACTGGATCCTCTGGGGTGTGGCTCACTGGATCCTCTGGAGCATGGCTCACTAGATCCTCTGGGGCATGGCTCACTGGATCCTCTGGGGCGTGGCTCACATGATCCTCTGGGGCATGACTCACTGGATCCTCTGGGGCATGACTCACTGGATCCTCTGGGGCGTGGCTCACATGATCCTGGGCGTGACTCACTGGATCCTCTGGGGCATGACTCACTAGATCCTCTGGGGAGGGCTCACAAGATCCTCTGGGGCATGGCTCACAGGTTCCTCTGGGGCGTGACTCACTGGATCCTCTGGGGTGTGGCTCAATGGATCCTCTGGGGAATGGCTCACTAGATCCTCTGGGGCATGGCTCACATGATCCTCTGGGGTGTGGCTCACATGATCCTCTGGGGCGTGGCTCACTAGATCCTCTGGGGCATGGCTCACATGATCCTCTGGGGCATGACTCATTGGATCCTCTGGGGCGTGACTCACTGGATCATCTGGGGCGCGGCTCACATGATTCTCTGGGGCGAGACTCACTGGATCCTCTGGGGTGTGGCTCACTGGATCCTCTGGGGCATGGCTCACTAGATCCTCTGGGGCATGGCTCACTGGATCCTCTGGGGTGAGGCTCACATGATCCTCTGGGGCGTGACTCACTGGATCCTCTGGGTCGTGACTCACTGGATCCTCTGGGGCGTGGCTCACAGATCCTCTGGGGCATGTCTTTAAGCTGCTTTACATTATTAACTTGTGAACCACACCACCTTGCAAAAGTCCATAACAATTTGCACTAAATAAAAAGGTCCATATCTCTGGAACAATATGGCCGATTTAAAAAAAAAAAATCATAACCTCTATATACATTTTTTTCTTTTTGCAGACAATCGATCGGGCTTTCCGCCGAGGATGGGTCTCGTTCATCTCTAACATCTACACTATTTCGCTCACGAGAACGTCCCAGGATGCCCCCCATCTGATTAAGGCTTGCTAAACACAGACGCCGATATTGGCCAACATCAAAGCGCCTAGGGCACAGTAGGACTGAAATATATACAGTTGTACAAATCTACAGGTTGTGTCCAAAAAGAGACTTCTGTACAGAAAATGCACCAACAAAGGACAATGAACCACACGAAGAAGAGGCCAAAAATTCTTGCACTAACTTTTTCCCATGGTCCCATGTACGATTAGGGTTGGACTGGCCCCCCACAGAACCGGAGAATCCTCCGGTGGGCCCTGGCTTCTCCTTCAGGAGAGTTCATAGTGCAAACCTTGCAGCTGCTATGGGGCTCTTGAGCGGGGGAGAATCAAATCCTCTGGTGGGCTCAATGTTCTTCAGTCTGACACTGTGTACAATCCTAAGAAAAGACCCTTAACGATAACAATAAGCCATTATTCTACTATAATCAGTGAGTTATGGGTTCAAAATCAAAATGAGGATAAATTAGGGCTGAATCTTTGCACACGTGCAACATACATGAGGCTGGACTGAAGTATGTAAATGCATCGCGAAGACCCCCGACTAAAACTATGAAGAAATAACATATTTTTTTTGCAGTTGTTAGATTTCCAGAGCAGGAAACGTTCATAGAAAAAGCAGTATTTGCAATTCTTCGAGTAATTTATTTCTTCAATTATTGTATTTTCATTGATTTTATTAAAATGTGCCGTCTTAACTTTGTAATTTAATTTAACGTAAAGTTGTAAATGACGAAAGGTTTAATTTTATTTCGCTATTAGCTGTATTATAGTTATGGAATTCATGTAATTTAATTTAAATGAGAATTCATTTTTTTTTTTTAGAATTAATATAGTGTGCAGGGGTGTAGTATGTTAAGTCATTTTATGTAAAAAAAAATAAATAAAAAAATAAGTAAGTGGTTGTCAGGACTGAAAATGAAGTTTAGGTTGTGGTAGGACTATAGTCTTGGAGTGTTAGGATAGTTTCATAGTTCCGGAATGTTCGGATCCGAACACATCAAGCTGTTGAGATCGGTCACATCCGCAGCCGATCTGAACATCGCGGTCCGTCGAACGTGTGAAAGTGGCCTTATCCTTAATGAAACCTAAAAATCCAGATTTATTTGGCTTCGACATATTCCACAATATAGTACATAGAACGGCTTCATCATCTAAAATCAGGTGTAGCAAAAAGTAACTGTGCAATAAATTACGTTTGCAGCTTGTGCACACCCTAATATTAGACGTTAGTACATACACCTGCATACTCAAAGAGGATCTACCCTCAGATTTCACAATACAAAGCTGCATACATTATTAGACTGGATAAGGCTGGTGTACTTACTTTGAAAATCCATGTCAGAATGGCAGTATGATCCTGATCCAACGCTAGGTGCGCTCAAAAAAATGATCATTTTAATGTCGGTCTTAAAAGATTTATGCAGCCGAGTTTCAAAGTAAGTGCACCAGTCTTATTGGGTCCCAAATAGCTCTATTAGACTTAATGAGACTGGTGTACTTACTTTGAAAACATGTCAGAATGGCAGTATAGTCCTGATCCAACTGTAGCTGAGCTAAAAAAAAATGATCATTTTAATGTCGGTCTTAAAAGATTTATACAGCCAAGTTCCAAAGTAAGTACACCAGTCTCATTGGGTCCAAAGGATCCATTTAATACCGTGTGCTATTTGTATTGTGAAATCTGGTGACAAAGCCACATTCCATTATAGTTGGACAAGGCAGCTGGTTTTAGCGGGACCAGGCGCCCAACTAATATGTATGGGGGGAGGAGGGCAGAGAGATCGTGGAGAATCAACCAGTTTGATCTTAAAGGGCATCTGTCAGCAGGTTTTTGCTCCCCCATCTGAAAGGAGCATGATGTGAGGGCAGAGACGCTGATTCCAGTGATGTATCACTTACTGCTGTAGTTTTGATAAAATCTCTGTTTTCTCTGCGGCAGATCTAGCAGTTCTCTGAATGCTGAGCCCTGTATAACCCCACCCATAGAACTGATTGGAAGTTTTCTATGTGCACTGTGCATAGGCAGAAAGCTATGTACACTGTGCATAGGCAGAGATGTAAATCAGCAATGCTCACACATAAGAACATGCCGCTTTAGTATTATTATAGTGATATTTGCACTACTGCAGCGTTACTGATGTCCTTGAGTCTGTGTGAATATGAATAAGAATGGGGTACGCCGATATCAGGTATTATGAGGTATCATTCTGAGCTAAAAACAGGTATTGTCACGCCACGGGAGCAGTGAAATGCTTCCTAAAGGAATAAGCTTTGAAGAATCAACCTCTATAAAATTCAGTCTCATTATAGTACCTGGATTAATACACAGCGGTTACCGAACAGTTTTATATTTTTTTGTCAGCATTGTATGAAAATTACTTTAGATGTAATATGAGAACGTGCTGAATGTGCAAAATAAAGAATATCATTTAAATACAAATGTTTTTTTTTTTTTTTGGGTGGGATTGAAATTTAGTGCCTTAATTTAAAGGGAATCTTTTTGCTTGTGACGCGCGCAGGGGATGGGGATGACTCTACTCGGCGCCGGGCCTTGCTGTTGGTTTTTAGGGATGTCGCGGTGGCCGGCTCCCGGGCCCGTACCCTGGGGTCACTCTTAAAAGCAAGGAATGGGGGAAAAGTGTATGGGAAAGGGGAATGTTCGTGACGCCACCCGTGGTGTCTGATGAGGATCACCAGCGCTGCGACAGTCCTCTGAGGCCGGTGTTCAGGCAGCTTAGTTGGTGCGGCTCCCCACAGGTGGAGCAGGGCCTCAGGGCAGCGTAGGAGAATGGACGCAGGACAGAGAGCTGGCAGGTGCAGAGCCGCAGAGGAAAGAACAGACAGAGGCAGTAATTGAAGTCATCCGAGTCTTTACTCACGATGGTGCTTTCTCAGCTCAGAGCTTCTCTCTGCTGTCACACGGCGAGCTGCGGCCGCCAGGGTGGGGTTCAGCACACTCCAGGTAGTTCAGGAGCGCTTGACAGGACCCCCGCTCTAAAGTGTTCCTCTCCTGGTGAACTTCTCCCGCCTTGTGTCCCCCACTGTGTCCCGTACGGGTACTGTGATGTCCTTGAAGGGTAGCGTGTAGCTCCCGGACCGACTGGGTGCCCTTCTTGGTGACTAGTGATGAGAACGTGGCGCAAGGCCGGGTCCCTCTGGATAAACTCAGATTAGGGCATACAGGTGGCGACTCCGCTCCGTCCGTATCCCCCTGGGATCCACATAAGCCTCCGGACTTTTCCGACAGAGACGTGAAGTGCAAAGTCAGATAATCGGGGACCGGTACCCCCTCTTGCGTCAGGGTCTCTCTGGCGGGGCCAGAATAAGGTATGCAGGTGGCGACTCCGCTCCGTCCGCACCCCCTGAGATCCTTTCGCCTGTGGAGCCTATCTCCTCTGCTCCCCTCCTGGGCCTTCTTGGTTGGACTCTGACTGGGGACAGAGCCGGTTTTAACTCTGCCCCAATCCCCCGTCTCGAGGCCTGAGACTGGGAACCGTGGACCCTGAGGCGGCTGCAGCCTTGTGCTGACTTGCCGTCCCGAAGACCCACGACTAAAGACCCGGTTATTAAAATGGCCTCCTGTTATATATGATTCTATTAAGTGCTAAAGTAAAGTGCTTCCTCCACTCTCACTCACTACATGGTTCCCCCTAACTTTGGTTCCCCCCAACTCCTCCATTCAGGCCCGGGGCAGCACTATGGTGCTTTAGGCCCCCCCTTCAGAACTGGAGTGGTGTAGTGTTGAGTATGTGGTTGGGGTGCTCCATCCTTACCTTGGAGAGGAGACACCACACCTCATTCTGAGGTGCAGTACCCCTGTGGCGACTGAACCCTCAGGGGCGCCACGCTTAGAAATATTGTGCAAATATACGGACTCAGAAAAAAAACGCTATATCAGAAATAGATACCTAAACAAAGGTCCTAAGTATAAGGGAGTATTAAACCAGAAAAGCCAATAGATACACTCCATTTAATTAAAAAAATATTATAATAATTACTTTTTAATTAAAGGGAGTGTATCTATCGGCGATATCAGAAATAGCAGCAAAAGTTTATTAAACGTCACGTACCATTTGATCAAACATTTCATTAAAATCGATACTTTATTGACAAACACTTTAAAGGGGTTTTCCGTAGAAAACAAGTTATTATAATCTATCCACAGGATGGTGGAGTTCCAACCGCTGGGACCCACAACAATCGGTAGAATGGGGAACTTTTTTCCACTGTTAGAACGAGGCGTCGGTGCTAGTGATGAGGGAGTATGTTCAGTTAACTCTTTCGGCGAGTATGCTCGGGCGAGCACTGAGTATCTTCAGCGTACTCGGTGACATGTTTGAATCACTCCTGTGTTGATGATTTGCGACTGTTTGACAGCTTTAATACATGTGAGGAATGCGAAAGAATCAAGCATTCCTCACATGTATTAAAGCTGTCAAACAGTCGCAAATCATGCACACGGGAGTGATTCAAACATATCGCCGAGTACGCTGAAGATACTCGGTACTCGCTCGAGCATACTCACCGAAAGGGTTAACCGAACATACTCGCTCATCACTAGTCGGTGCACATGCTCGACTGTCGCTCCATTTATTCCCTATATTGCTGTACTCATCTTTTTCTGGTAGCCCAACAGAGAAGAGAGAGATTTTCCAGCTCCAAAGTTCGGATCCCCATTGATTTCTATGGGGTTCGGTTTCAGGTTCAAGTTCGGGTGCTGTTCTGATATCCGAACCGAACTTCCAGTGGTCCGCTCATCCCTAGTTATTACCTAATCTGAGGATTGGTGATAATTTCTTTTCACTGGAATAAAATATGCCCAACAACACCAAAGTATCACAATATGCAAATAAAGTGTGGACAGTGGGTAAAACAACAGGTGCACACAACCGAATATGCATCTAGTACTGGAAAGTTATGCAAAATATTATGATATTAAGCACCAGGTGAAATACAACACAATAACACAGTAGGGTCCATGACATGATGCAATAGCCTTGACGTAGAGTTTACTAAAGCCTCTAGTCTAGCGTTAGCCTAAACAAAGATGCTCAGACCTTGTCTAGCACAGAGGATGGCATCATAATAATGACTATGATAATGGCTCCCCACCTCTACGTCAGCTTTCCTTTAGGCAACCCTATTAAATCTCCAAGGGCATAATCAGCCAAGCATGCCCAATGTATGCATCATAACAATCATCACAGAAAGTGCCATTTAAAATCATAGTGCATTGGTAACAAAAAAATCAGTGATGACCTCCATCAAATGTAATTCACAAACTGGTCCCTATCAAAGAGGTTGTCCACTACTAGAACAACACCTTCTCAATCCTTATGTTTCCCCCAAGCTTAATAATAACACCTATACTCACCTCTGGTGCAGGCACCGTTCCAGCAATGTCGGCACTGGCTCTCCCAGGGATCGCGTGACATTGTTATGTCATGCAATCCCTGCGGCCAGTGAGAGTTAGCTTCACTCTCCCCAACTTTGAACAAATCACATACATCTGGAGGAAGTGAGAGAACAGCAGCACTGTCCCCGGCACCAGCTAGACCTCTATACACATTTTGTCGTCACAATATATGTTGTGTTGCCCCATTCAGTCACGTGTGTGGAGTTGCATGTCATGACTTCATAATGAAGGTGTTACGCCCAAAGGTAGCGCAAGTGGACTTGTGGACCCACTGTGCCACAAGGCCGGGTCTGACTAGGAAGGGGCGTAGCTAAGCAGCTACCTGGTGTCCACTGGAGCTCCTGATGATGGAGACAGACTGGGCAGCAGGTAGCCGCCAGGTACCACTCCTAGGCAGATCCTGGTACTGCAGCAGCTGATCCCAGGGGTCAAGGACTCATGCTCCGTTCAGACTAATAGGTTCAGGATCACCACAGAACGGTTACTGACATGGAGACCCAGACAGGTACTTCAGAGATAGGTTGTAGCAGTTTAGATACATGTGATACTTGGATAGGGAAACATTCAGATACTGTACGCACCAGGACCAGGGGACAATGTTCAGACGCTGGCCGCATCTGGACCAGGGAACTTCGGGGACAGTATTGTCCGCAAAAGGACCAGAGAACAATGTTGAGGCACTGGCCGCATCGGGACGAGAGGACTTCGGGGACAAAGCTGGCCACACCAGGACCAGGGGACTTCGGGGACAGGGCTGGCCACACCAGGACCAGGGGACTTTTGGGACAGGACTGGCATGAACAGCAGCAGAGGAATGGGAGCACGCCAAGGGCTGGGGTGGTAAGTCAACGTCCCTGCATGGAGGGAGTATGGGACAACATGCAGGGACTCCGGCCATTGCACTACATTAAGAATGTGCGTTGAGGCCTGGCTGACATTGGTAAAGAGGAAAACAATGCTGGAGTGAAGCCTTGGAAGCCAGCAAAGGACTGGCAGGGAGATACGGTGGCATAGTTGGGTAAAGAGACAGATGTACATGATTTGCTGGATTATCACAAACTACCATGATTCAGAATAGCTAGAATCTGCAAATTCGGGGAAATTGAATTAGCTTAGATTTGACTTGCTCATACCTAGTCTTAGGTAATTAAGACAACCTTTACTTACTATTCATTCAAGATGATAATGTTGGCAATGGCACTGAGCCCATGAGATCACTAGCAGAAAGACCTTTTTTTTTCAGGGTGAACAAGGCTTATTTTTTCAGCCTCTAATTATTGTGATACTCCATCCAAATTATTAATCTAGTCTCTCGCTTTCACACCATTTCCTGCTATTCTATATCCATTTCATAATGTGGTGCATAAAACTGAACGCCATATTCAATATGTGGTCTTCCAAAGACTATAGAAAAGCAACACTACAGATGGATCACAGGTTTTTCACTCTATTAAATATAAAATCATATTTGCTTTAGAAGCTGCTGCTTGACATTGAGCTTTTCTTGCTTACTTGTAATTAGTAAGCTCCAGTACGACTCTTGTTTTTTTATTCCCAGAAGTGCTCAATTTATAGAGTTGCAATATTGATATTACTGTGGTCTAGGTAATTCAATGTCTGTGGTTGTCAAGGATAACAGCTGGGGGGTCGCGCAGATCCCACTGCTGCCACCAGTTGTCAAGGATAACAGCCAGGGGGGGGCAGGTCATGCAGATCCTACCACTGTTACCACTTTTTCACAGATGACACCAGAGAGATCACGCAGATCCCACCACTGTCACTGTTTGTCAGGGAAATCAACTCTGCTGCCTCCAATCGTCAGGACAATTACGCAATTGGCTGACAAGTGATGGATGAGGTCACTGCTGCTTCCACTACTAGGCCGGTTATTGGGGAACTCACAATGAGCATATGGTATATACACCTCCGAATCCAACACATGGAATAAATATGTATTTATATACCCCGGTATGATGACTCAAGCTCCACGATAACAAAAAATTACCAGTACTAGCTGCCACCATCAATTGTTTATACAGGCCGATGGGACACCCATTACAGGTAGTGTATGGCTTCAAGGGTGCGTTTTACAGAGCAAGAGGAACAGAGCTATTAAATTATATATATTTAATCCAGAAAGGTAGGCAGTTTTATAAAAATATACAAAAATGATAGAAAATGGGAGCAAAACAATACAGTATATACAATTCTGTGAAATAAAAAGGAATAACAAAATAAAATTACTAAACCTGATGTCACGGAAATGGCTCAGAGCTTAGCAGCGGGAAGCACTCCGATTGGGAAAATGGGACACTCTCACAGCAAACTTGTGTCTTCCAGAATGAGCAAAGACAGAGACCTAAACTTTCATTTTTATTAGCTCCATGCTATGCCCACATACCTCCTCTTGGTGAGCTCACATGGGGGCTGATTGTGGAATGTGCTAGGTCAGTGATGGCGAACCTTTTAGAGACAGAGTGCCCAAACTGCAATCCAAAACCCACTTATTTATCGCCAAGTGCCAACACGGCAATTTAACCTAAATATTGAGGTTTTAGTTTAGAAAAAACAACGGATACAAAGAGCAGGTGAGCAGTATAGAACAGCTACAGGAAGGAGCAGGGGTCCGAGACTGCAGAAATAAAGAATGCGCTCACCCCCATCTTGGTATATGCCCCCATCCTTGTATATATGCTGGCCTCCCCCCATCCTTGTATATATGCTGCCCGCGTCCCATCCATGTATATATGCTGCCCACCCTCCATCCTTTTATATATGCTGCCCTCTCTTCATCCTTGTATATATGCTGCCCTCCCCCCATCCTTGTATATATGCTGCCCCCCCATACTTGTATATATGCTGCCCCCCCATCCTTGTATATATGCTGCCCCCCATCCTTGTATATACTGTATGCTGCCCCCATCCTTGTCTATATGCTGCCCTGCCCCCATCCTTGTATATATGCTGCCCTGCCCCCATCCTTGTCTATATGCTGCCCTGCCCCCATCCTTGTATATATGCTGCCCCGCCCCCATCCTTGTATATATGCTGCCCTATCCTCATCCTTGTATATATGCTACCCTGCCCTCATTCTTGTATATATGCCTCCCCAATCCATGTATATATGTTCCCCCTAATCCATGTATATATGCTCCCTCCCCCAGTCCAAGTATATATGCTCTCTCCCCCAGTCGATGTATATATTCTCACCCCCAGTACATGTACATATTCTCCCTCCCCCAGTCCATGTTTATGACTAGCCCAGGGGAATGGGGACGACTCGGTACCGGGGCCTTTTGCCTGACCTTGGGGATGTCACGGTGGTCGGCTCCCGGGCCCGTACCCTGGGGTCAGCTTTTAAAAGGGTGGTTTAGTTTACTAATTTTATGGAAGTTCGTGACGCCAACTGTGGTTTCTGGGCAGTCCACTGAGGCCGGTGATAAGGCAGCTCGATGGTATAGCTCCCCACAGGTGGAGCTAGGCCTCAGGGCAGCGTATGGAGAGGGAGATGCAGGACAGACGAGACCCAGCCGGGTCAGAGCAAGAACAGGGACGGACACGATAGTCACTTCAGTACCTTTTACTGGTGGTAATTCAGGCACATCCCGGAGCACTGTAGGGTGAAGGGTGCATATCAGGATCCTCCCCAATGAGCGGGTGTAGGGCCTCCTGTTTCTTGCCTCTGCGTAGTAAGTTTCTGACCTGCCTGAAGCTAAGCCTAACTTTGTCTCTGTCCTGCACCGGCTGACGTTGTGGTAGGGCCTTCTCTTGGAGTGCATGCTCCCAGCTTACGGGGCCTATGTGTCTCCTGGCACTGTCACGTATCAGCTCTCTGGTGATCCTGGGACCTGTAGTTCTCCAGGGATTCCGGTTATGCCTTACTGGGTCGTAGAGATCCCAGTAAGCTCGGACCCGGTGTCCGGTATATGTTTCGGGGTGAGCTGGGTAAGCTCCTCTGCCCCCACTGCTACTCACTTTCCACTCGCCTTCGGCTGCACTCGGGCCCTCACTAGGCTACTCACACTAACGGCAGCTTGCCGCTCTTCACCGCTCTTACAGGCGTCGGCACACCTTAAGCCCACTTACTTGAGCTTCTACTGAGTCTAGACTGGGCTTCAGGACCGCTGGAGGCCTAGCTTGCCTCACACAGCAACCCTAGTGCTTCTCCACACACACAGCTCTTCAATCTCTGTGCACTCCAGACTGACTAACTGCCTAACTCCACCTTCCCTATTTATATCCCTAACGGGCTCCCTCTGCTGGTCTGAGGTGGAAGGTGGAGATGTGTGAATGTTTATGGGGGCCTCTTGTGGAGGATTCCATCAATGCACTCTTCTAGGATCTGTGGTACCAAGCGCAGCTGGGCGCCACATTTATATGCTCCCCCCCCGTCCATTTATATATACTCCCTCCCCAGTCCATGTATATATGCTCCCTCCCCCAGTCCATGTATATATGCCCCCCCAGTCCATGTATATATGCTCCCCCCAGTCTATGTATATATGCTCCCTCCCCAGTTCATGTATATATGCTCCTCCCCCAGTCTATGTATATATGCTCCCTCCCCCAGTCCATGTATATATGCCCCCCTCAGTCTATGTATATATGCTCCATCCCCCAGTCCATGTGTACACTGTTTTCCAAATTATTATGCAAATAATATTTTCACAGATTTTCCCAAATTACCTATATGAATTGCAGCCATTGTAATTTTCCAGTCAAATAACTATTAGGGTACAATTGAAAGGTTTTTGTACAAACTGCCTATGATAACAGTATATTTTTAAAAAAATAAAAAACTCAAACTGCACTCAAAATGCATGTTCCAAATTATTATGCACAGCAGAGTTTTCAACCTTTTCATTTTAATAAAGAACAAAAAAATGGTCATTTTTGAAATTCTAAGCATTAGCAGGTTATTACAAACTGAAATCAAACAGTTTTCAACTCAAAACTTTATTCTAGGTGATGTTAAATTTGCACATAGGACCCCTTGTTTGAAAGGAGCTTCTGAACTCTCTCGTCCATTGAATTTGTCAGGTTTTGGATGGTTTCTGCTTTAATTGTTTTGCATGAGGACAGAATACCCTCCCAGAGCTGTTTCTTAGATGTGAACTGCCTCCCGCCATCATAGACACTCCTTTTGATGATGCTCCAGAGGTTCTCAATGGGGTTGAGGTCAGGGGAGCATGGGTGCCACACCATAAGTTTGTCCCCTTTTATGCCCATAGCAGCCAGAGATGCAGATGTGTTATGTGCAGCATGAGACGGGGCATTATCATGCATGAAAATGATCTTGCTGCGGAATGCACGTTTCTTCTTCTTGAACCATGGAAGGAAGTGCTGTTTGAGAAACTCAACATACATTATGGAGTTCATCTTTACCCCTTCAGGGATCCTAAAATGGCCGACAATCTCTCTCCCCATGATTCCAGCCCAAAACATTACTCCACCTCCTCCTTGTTGGCGCCGTAGCCGTGTTTGCATGGGGTGTCCATCAACCAGCCATCCTCCACTCCATCCATCTGGACCATCAAGATCATTTCATGCATGATAATGCCCCGTCTCATGCTGCACATAACACATCTGCATCTCTGGCTGCTATGGGCATAAAAGTGGACAAACTTATGGTGTGGCACCCATGCTCCCCTGACCTCAACCCCATTGAGAACCTCTGGAGCATCATCAAAAGGAGTGTCTATGATGGCGGGAGGCAGTTCACATCTAAGCAACAGCTCTGGGAGGGTATTCTGTCCTCATGCAAAACAATTAAAGCAGAAACCATCCAAAACCTGACAAATTCAATGGACGAGAGAGTTCAGAAGCTCCTTTCGAACAAGGGGTTCTATGTGCAAATGTAACATCACATAGAATAAAGTTTTGAGTTGAAAACTGTTTGATTTCAGTTTGTAATAACCTGCTAATGCTTAGAATTTCAAAAATGACCATTTTTTTGTTCTTTATTAAAATGAAAAGGTTGAAAACTCTGCTGTGCATAATAATTTGGAACATGCATTTTGAGTGCAGTTTGAGTTTTTCATTCTTTTAAAAATATACTGTTATCATAGGCAGTTTGTACAAAAACCTTTCAATTGTACTCTAATAGTTATTTGACTGGAAAATTACAATGACTGAAATTCATATAGGTAATTTGGGAAAATCTGAGAAAATATTATTTGCATAATAATTTGGAACACAGTGTATATGTGGCGCCCCTGCGGGTTCAGTCGCCACAGAGGTACTGCATCTCACCCAGAGGTGTGGTATCCCACTCTCAGGTAAGGATAGAGTGCTGCCCGGGACCCTAACACCTGCATCCAACACATACCAGCAGTGGGGGGGGGCAGGGCGAGATTGCTTCTAAGGGAGAGCACAGTCCCTAGTCCCTAGCTGATGGGAGGGGCTATGTAGTGGGTGTGGGTGGAGGACATAGATTAGGGGAGCACTTGTGAAGGAGCTGTATAAAAAGGGGAACCATCTTAGAAAGACAGGCCAGTCAGAGGGGGAAAGTGAGGGGAGCAGGGGCTCTGCACGAGCTCTGCCCCAGAGTGGGCCTAGCAGAGAGGCCCAGGAGGAGAAGGAGAGAAGAGAGGAAAGGAGTATGAAGGAAGGCTCCAGGAGGAACGAGGGGATCCTAGGGGTACGGGCAGTGCTGGAGGCCACCCGTACGCCCGAATCTACCTGGTGTGGAGGGATCAAGCCGCAGAGGGGACCGGCCCCTAAACTAGTGGAGAACTACAAGGCTCAGCTAGAAACCGGAGGCTTCTGTACTTGCAAGGTGCAGTGGCCACAACCACAATTACATCGCCGAAAAGGTGGCCACAGAGGGTCCAGGGGACTGCAGGTCGCCCGACAAGACCCGAGGCTACCAGATTGGGACACTGATTGGGAGGCGCGGGGCAGAAGGGTGAGAGCCAGCGCAAGAAGACGACTGAGGAAGGCACATAGAAAGGGGTCCTGTCAGGCACTCTTGAACTACCTGAGGGATTGCTGAACCCCTGCCTGGTGAACGCAGCGCGACGTGGGAGGCTGTAAGCTGGACAGTGCAACCTGAGGAACTTAACAACTGTGAGTAAACTCGGAAGACTGCACCCCACTATCTCTGTGATTATTATCAGCGCCATCACCCCTGCACTATGTAGCGCCCCTGAGGTTTCAGTCGCCACAGAGGTACTGCACCCCACCCAGAGGTGTGGTGTCTCCCTTCTCTCAGGTAAGGTGGGAGTGCTACACGGAACCCCAAAACACCTGCATCCAACACTATACTGCTCCAGGCCGGCTGGAGGGGCAACATGCAGAGCGCAGCTGCTGAGCCCTGACCCTGGCTGGAGTGGGGGGAACCCAAAGGTAGGGGGAACCAGTAGTGGGTGTGGGTGGAGGAAGTAATTAGAGGGAGCACTTTTGTAGGAGTATAAAATAGGGAAGCCATCTTAGGGTAGCAGTTCAGTAGATGAGTTGAGAGTGGAGCAGTTCAGAAGAACAGCTCGGGACAGTTCAGAAGAACAGTCCGGGAGCAGAGTCTCATTAGGAGATCTGCTCCACAAGTAGGGCCAAGACAGGAGGCCCCGGTGGGGAGCAGGGAGTAGGCTCCGTTCTAAGAAAGGATCCTAGGGGGTACGGCGCGTGCAGGACGGCACCCGTACGCCCCGCATCTGTCAGAAGACAGAGGGATTGCAGCCGCATTCTAGTCCCCTGAGGGTCAAGCAAGTCTGTGTAACTCCAACGGACAGGAGGGACTTCAGAGTACCCGAACAGGACTGAGAGTGGGCAGCGCAGAGCAGGAGGGAGAAGTACCAGTGTGAAGATGGTCAAAATAGGAACACGAGAAAGTGGGGTTCTGCCAGGTATTCCTAAGCAGCCTGAGGAAGGATTGAACCCCTGCCCGGTGAACGCAGCGCGACGCGGGAGACCTTTACTTGTACAGTGCACTTGTGCAGTGTCTCAAGAACTGTGAGTAAAATCTTGGATGACTGCACTGCACTGCCTCTGTCCATTCCTTCATTGGCGCTATCATTCCCCCTGCACGACAACGCCCAGCGCAACCCACTCTCTACTACTACACTGCCCTGAGGCCTGCTCCACCTGTGGGGAGCCGTCCCATCACAAGCTGCCCTAACATCTCCCTCAGAGGACTGTTGCAGCGCTGGTGATCCTCACCAGGCACCACAGGTGGCGTCACGAACTTTCTATAAACATGACCCCCTTTTTGCACTGACCGCCCTGGGTCACAGACCGGGCCAGCCGCCGTGATATTCCCCGCCAACCGGCATCTAGAGGCCCGGCTGCCGAGTACTCCCACGGCCCTGGGGGCGCGTCAACTACAACGCCCAGCATCACCTATAACATCTACACTGCCCTGGAGCTAAGCTCTACCTGTGGAGAGCCACACCAGCTTTGCTGAACTAACATCAGCTCCAGAGGACCTGCTCCGCAGCGGCGGCTCCCTTTAGTCGCATACCACAGGTGGCATCACGAACTATATATAAAAACTATAAAATCCCCTTTGAATGACCGCCCTGGGTCACGGACCGGGTCACCGCCACATCTCCCCTGGCAACGACCGGCCCGGCACTGAGTACCCCACGGCCCAGGGGGCGCGTCATATATGCTCCCTCCCCCAGTCCATGTGTGGCGCCCCTGAGGGTTCAGTCACCACAGAGGTACTGCATCTCACCTAGAGGTGTGATATCTCACTCTCAGGTAAGGAAGGAGTACTGCCCGGGACCCTAACACCTGCACCCAACACTACACTACTCCAAACCAGCAGGAGGGGCAAGATGCGTCGCTTCCCTGTTGAGGCCTGTCCCTGGCTGGAGTGGGGGGAACCAAGAGAGGGGGAACCATGTGGTGGGTGTGGGTGGAGGAAGTAGTTCAGGGGAGCACTTGTTAAGAATAGTATAAAGAGGGAAGCCATCTTGAAAGGACAGATCAGTCTGAGAGGAGAAGTAGAAGGAGCAGGAGCTCTGTAGGAGCTCTGCTCAGGAGGAGAGCCTAGCCAGAGAGGCCCAGACTGAAGAGAGAGAGAGGAGCAGGAGAAAGGCTCCAGGAACGTGGAAGGGGCCCCAGGGGTACGGGTAGTGCTGGAGGCCACCCGTACGCCCGAATCTACCAGGAGGTGGAGGGGTCAGGTCGCACAGAGGGGACCGGTCCCTAAACTAGCAGAGTTCTTAAGCCTCAACTAGGAAACCGGAGGCTGCAGTATTTCAGGTGCTGCAGCCACAAGCCACATCTGTCTCACCAAGAAGGTGGCCATAGAGGACCCAGGGGACAGAGAAGACGTCGCCCGGCAAGGCCCGCGGTCACTGGATTGGAACACTAGGTGTGAGGTGCAGGGAGACAGCCAGAGGGAATACACAGAAGGGGGTCCCGTTACGTACTCCGGAGAGACTTGGGAGTTTGCTGAACCCCTCCCTGAGTAAGCACAGAACGCGGTGGGAAGTTACTCTAGTACTGGTAACTGGAAGTCTAAGAAACCATGAGTAAACCCTGAGGACTGCACCTTACTGTCTCTGTGATCATTATCTGCGCCATCCTCTGCACTACACCATAATAGCAACATCTACACTGCCCTGGAGCTAAGCTCTACCTGTGGAGAGCTAAACCAACTCTGCTGCATTTACACCAGCTCCAGAGGACCAGCTCCGCAGCGGCGGCTCCCTTTAGCCGCATACCACAGGTGGCGTCACGAACTGTATACAAAAACTATAAATCCCATGTAAATAACCCCTTTTGATTGACCACCCTGGGTCACGGACAGGGTCACCGCCACTGTGACATCTCCCCTAGCAACGACCGGCCCGGCACAGAGTACTCCACGGCCCAGGGGGCGCGTCACATGTATATATGCTCCCTCCCCCAGTCCATTTATATATGCTCCCCCCCAGTCCATGTATATATGCTCCCTCCCCCAGTCCATGTATATCCATGTATATATGCTCCCCCCCAGTCCATGTATATATTCTCCCTCCCCCAGTCCATGTATATATTCTCCCTCCCCCAGTCCATGTACATATGCCCCCCCCAGTCCATGTATATATACTCCCCCCTTAGTCCATGCATATATGCTCCCCCCCAGTCCATGTATATATGTTCCCCCCCTTAGTCCATGTATATATGCTCCCCCGTTAGTCCATGCATATATGCTCCCCCCCAGTCCATGTATATATGCTCCCCCCTTAGTCCATGTATATATGCTCCCTCCCCCAGTCCATGTATATATGCTCCTGACGCGCCTCCTGGGCCGTGGGGTACCCGGTGCCAGGCCGGTAGATGCTGGGGGTGATATCACGTCGGCTGGCCCGGTCCGTGATCCAGGGCGGTCATTAAAAGGGGGATATTATTTATAGGGGATTTTGTAATAGAGTTTGTGACGCCACCTGTGGAATGCGGCTAAAGGGAGCCGCCGCTGCGGAGCAGTCCCCTGGAGCTGGTGTTACGGCAGCAAGGATGGTGTGGCTCTCCACAGGTAGAGCTAGCTCCAGGGCAGTGTAGGGGTAGATGGTAAATGCTGGGGAGAGATGGCA
The DNA here is from genome assembly GCF_046119375.1 of Phyllobates terribilis. Lineage (NCBI taxonomy): Eukaryota > Metazoa > Chordata > Amphibia > Anura > Dendrobatidae > Phyllobates > Phyllobates terribilis. Next base: position 311,839 of record NW_027362991.1, read on the forward strand.
GGACGGTCCCGGAGGAAAGACAGACACTCACACGGGGGTAAGCTTCAGTACCATTACTGGTGATGATGCAGGCACGGTCCAGGGTACTCCGGGCGAAGGGTGCACTTTTGGACTCTCCCCAGTGAGCGGGTATAGGGCCTCCTGATCCGTGGCTTTTCTCGCTAAGCTTCTGGCCTGCCTGGAACTAGGCCTAGCTTGGTTACTGTCTCTCTCTCCCTTGCACCTGCTGACCTGGTGGTAGGGCCTTCTCTTTGGAGATCACTCTCCTTGGACGCTGGGGCCTCCGTGACTCCTAGCCCTGGTACTTTAGTCAGCTTTTGGCAAACCTGGGACCTGTAGTCCTCCAGGGGTTCCGGTGGTCCCTACTGGGTGTAAAAAGTCCCTGTAGGCGCGGACCCGGTGTCCGGTATATATCTCGGGGTGAGCCTGGTATGCTCCTCTGCCCCCCTTGCTACTTCTTCCTTCTCCTCTCGCCTTTGGCCCACTCAAGGCCCTCACTAGGCCTTCACACGTGCTGTAGGCCTTGGCTCGCCTAAGCACAGCAGCCAGTGTGCTGCCTCTTCGCTGCTCTCTGAGCGTCAGCACGCTCTCTGCTCAACTCTGAGCTCTGTCCCTCTCTGTGTCTGAGCAGGAACTGAACTAACTAGCTGCCTAACTCCACCCTCCCTATATATATCCCTATCGGGGCTCCCTCTGCTGGTCTGAGGTGGTAGGTTGGAGGTGTGTGAATGTGTGAGGGCCTCTTGTGGAGAAGTCCATCCATGCACCCTTCTGGGTTCTGTGGCACCAATGCACAGCAGGGCACCACACTCCCTCCCCCAGTCCATGCATATATGCTCCCTCCCCCAGTCCATGCATATATGCTCCCTCCCCCAGTCCATGTGTGTCACCCTGGCCTGGATGCCACAAAATGTAATAAAGCTGTGTCTGAGAGCAAGGGGGAGGTTCTCTAGTCAGGGGAACATTAGCATGCAGTACCTCCTGTCTCAGGCCAGTAGGGGGAGCAGGCTGCCCCTATAAAAGCTGGTGCTGGGGGCAGGGTTAGGGAGAACTTGAAGGCCTGTCTCAGGACTGAGACTTGTCCCAGAGCAGAGCAGGGACAGAAAGTTGTATTGCACCTAAGAGGAAGTGTGGCAGGAGGAGAGCCACAAGCCAGCGACAAGAGGCGAAGAGAGCCTGTCTTGGCAGATAAAAGACTTACTTTACCAGACTTTGGTGTCTGAGGCTGGGAGGATTCTACATCCCCCAGCAGAGAACCAGTCCGCAAGGGACTGTATATTCCTTGGCCTAAGAAGCCTGGAGGCCCTGCCACAACCGAAGGGACCAGTAAAGCCGTACAAGGCTGGGAGCAGAAAGGAACCCACATCGCAGGCCATACAGGCGAGAATACACGGAAAGCTCGGAAACGTGGGCTGTTACCCTATAACGAGGAGATAGCCAGAAGGAGCGCAGAAAGCACGGTAGGCCTACACCCTCACCCTGACCAGGGCCAATTTCCCCGTTGCTCTCAGACATCCAGGTCCCCTCCTAGCTGGGACTGTTTGTGGGTCAATTTACCTGTTCTAGTAAAGACCCTGGACTGCAACCTGTTGTCTGCGTGCTCCTTGCTCCTCCAGCACTATTAGCACTGGGACTCTCACTACCATCACTCCCAACATCCATTATACTGCCCTGGGGCCGCACTCTTCCCGTGGGGAGTCACACTACCCTAGCTGCACACCTCATCAGCCCCAGCGGTCTGCATGCAGCGGCGGTTCCTAATAACCGCAATCCACGGGTGGCGTAGTCGGACATTATCAGCAGAACGTAGCAGACTACCATTGGCCTGACCACCCTGAGCCACGGAACCGGGTCGCCACTACTACCCCCATCGTCTCCCTATTGCCCGGATCCGAGTGCCCCACGGCCCAGGGGGCGAGTCAGCTTTGGCGTAGTCGGCAGGATTGCAACCAACCTGCCACAAACGGGTATTGCGTGCCTGAAAGAGACTTTGCACTTACCTGAAAAGAGGTTTCTCGCCATCCGGAGCCGGTTCCCGCCATTTCCAGCCATCTCCCGCCATCTTCCATCGGTTCCCGCCATCTTCAGCTGTTTTCCCGCCATCCGAAGTCGTTTTCCCGCCGTCGGATGCCATCTTCAGGACGCCGCGCGGGAAGAAGAGGGGCGTTGACGTCCAAACCGCGCGAGATCCGAAGCTCCGCCCCACGCACCGACGCTGCGCAAGGTCCTGGAAGGGAGAGAGAGCGACGCTGACGTCATCAGGACGCGACGCAAGGTCCTCGTCCAGAGCAGCAGCAGCGGAGCCGCGGCCTACAGAAGAGGATCGTCGGAAGGTAGGCCACGCTTAACTAGGGGGGAGGAAGATGTCGGACACAGAGGCGCCCACTACCACCAACGCAGCTGCAGCAGCGGTGATGCCCTTTTCCCTGCCCTACATCCCTGGAGCGGCCTGGCTGCTCAAGTACTCAGGGGAGCCCCATGCCCTAACTGACTTTAAGGAAAGGCTGTACAGTTTGTTCCAAGTCTACCCCCTGACAGAGGAACAGAAGGTCAGCATACTAACAGGGCAGTTAACTGGCGCAGCCCAAAGGGAGGTAAAATCATGGCCCACTGAGGAGAAAAGGACTGTGAAGGGTATTCTGGCCCGGCTGCGGGGTACCTTTGTCACACGTACCTCCGCTGAGATTAAAATGAGGTTCTATGGATGTAAGCAGCGGGCACAGGACAGCATCAGAGACTATGCCCTAAATCTGCAGGAAGCCTTGAGGGCTATTCAACAAACTGACCCTGGCAGTGTGCAGGAAACGGATAAGCTGCTAACAGAACAATTCATAGAAGGTCTGCTGTCTAGCGCCCACAGGGCCCAAATGCGCTCCAGAACAGCTACTCACGTGCTGCTGTAGCTCGGCCACCTCCAGAGACAATCCCTGCAAGCGTTGAGCCAAATCCTGGACGGAAACCATACTGATCCCCGAATTTCTTTCCTTTAAGTCTTTTGGGCTGGACTTACTGTTATGATCTGCAACAAGAACTAAGGAAATATAGGGGAAAGCTATCCCTACAGTAAGACTAAGCTGAATCCCTACGATGTAGCGGGCTGCCTGTTCCTAGTGAACAGACCCGCCTTAGTCCTCGGCTGGTCTGAACGAAGACCTATAGAATTAAGGGAGGGGTTCCTAAAAGAACTAAGGACTGGGACAAAAATGGGACACCTCCTAAACAGAACTTGTTGTAGAACACAAAAGACAACTGACAAAAATGTACTAGAGGTCCCAGAGGACCAAGCAAACTGACAGAGATAGGCACCGAAGCACCAGGCTAGCAAAACAGTTAAACAACACTGAAGTCCAGCAAGCCCAGAAGGGCGGAACTGGAATATAAAGGCAGATGGTCACGTGACCGCAAAACACAAGATAGAAAAAACTAACAGGAGGGTTCTAACACTTATGATATCTTCAACTTACAGGATATCTTTGCCCATGGAGGTCCCAGGTGGTAGATGTTGTCACCATGTTTCTTATCTCGATTTTATCTTTACATAGAGATTAAACATGACCTGGGTAGCATCATCTATCGGACTGTTATTAAGTTGGAGGGGTTAGATTGGCCTTACAGTGGTATGAGTGAATGTGTTATGTCTGTCCCTTCGCTACGATGCCAACAAAATATCTCCCATAGATATCGAATCAGTGCAAACCCCAATATTCAAATCTGGACACCGGTGACAGAGTGTCTAACTGCAATTGTACAGTTTTTCTTTGAAGAGACCAATAGTTACCTCCAAAGGTGTTAGATTTTCCACTGCTCTGTGCCTTTTGAATACACGGATCTCAGACTTTGTGTCTTCTCCCCAGCAAATCTCCCTGCTGTAATTACCTGATCACTGCAGGGGGGTTCCTACTTCAAAGAAGATGGGAGTATTATCTCTCTCTCATTTCTCTTGTTTTAATTAGTCTCTCTGTTTCTAGGTCTAATTAATCCCATATGTTCAATGTGAAGGCCTACTTCTATGGAGGTTGAAGTGTCAGCTCTTCTCCCTTCTCTGGAGATGTCTTTATGGATTTAATTTTTTCTCTTTGACAGTGGTATTGTCCATTGTAGATGGAACATGCTTTTGTTTTATGGAGGCCATGCTAAATTGGATGCATTGTGGCTTGAAACTAACTTCCGTAACCTGAGGGTCTAGTGTATCTTATACCCCAGAGATGTAATAAAAGCTAATCCTAATAAACTTTATTACAAGAGAAAAATCATCATTCATAGTGAACCTGGGTTTTTTCCTGACTGTCTTGTAAACTAATTTATACTTCAGTAGGGTTCTCGCTCATCAATATCAGATGTGACTTTATATTGCAGGAAAAAATGTGATCATCCAGAGAGAATTGTTGCCATCTGCTGGTACAAAAGAAACAAGAGCGTAGTAGTAATTGTGGAAGCGACAACCCCATAGAGATGTCAATGGCCCACTCCTCAGCTCCACCATAGCGGTTAAATGGACCAGGCTTACCAGGACAATCTTAATTAACTAAATCTAAATTGAGTCTATCCCATATTGCAAATCACTTCATTGAGGAATGGTACCGCTTTTTCCTTTAGATCAAACCTACAGGTGTTTTCTGGGTGAGATCCGACCGTAGCTGCATGGATTGTGCTGGTTGTAAATGTGCCATGTCTCCAGAAACCGACATACACATAGAAATATTAGGACTACTACACATTACACCTCCAGCTTTTATGATCTTCCATTTTGCATCCATAGACATTGATATGGAGATGTTCCCTCTTGGCAGGTTCTCTACAAAATGTATGTGGGAATTTTTGCCACTTCATCCAGAAGACCATTTGTGAGGTCAGACGCTGATGTTGGAGGAGAGGCCGGGCTCACAATCTCCGTTCTATTCATCCCAAAGGTGTTGGATTGTGTTGACGTCAGGGCTCTGTCCGAACGGTCATGTTCTTCTACACCAAACTCTTCCAACCATGACCTTTATGGACCTTGTGCACGGGGCACAGTCATGGGGAACAGAAGACATTCCCCAAAAGGAAGAAGATACAATTGTTCAAATTTCTTGTATGCTGAAGTATTAAGATTTCGCTTCACTGGAAGTGAGGGATTGAAGTCAACCCTTGTAAAACAAGCCCATACTGTAGTGCACAATGCAGTCAGGTGGTAACGTTCTCCTGACATTCACCAAACCCAGATACCAGACAGAGAACTGTGATCCGTCACTGCACAGAACACGTTTCCTCCAGAGTCCAGTGGTGGCGACTTTACACCACTCCATCCAACGCTCGGCCTTGTGCTTGGTGATGTAAGTCTGCATGCAGCTGCTTGGCCATGAAGCTCCTGGCGGGGGCGCAGTGTCTGTGCTGATGTTAATATAAGAGGAGGTTTGGACTCTGCAGTTATGGAATCAGCAGAGTGGTGGTGACTTTTCTGCCCTCTGCTCCTCAGCACTCAGCACCCCACTCACATTAAGGGGTCTCCACTTCGGGGCTGAGTTGCTGAAGTTCCTTCCACTTCTCAATAATATCACTCACAGGTGATAGGGGAAGATTTAGGAGGAAGAAATGTAATGGACGGACTTGTTACCCCGGTGGCTTCTATTACAGGACCGTGCTGGTATCAGGGAACTCTCCACGTCTGGTAGTTCTGTCACATGTGAGTAAAGGCAAACAGCCATGGTGGGGGGCTGGAGGATATACACCAGGGGGCGAGGGGCCGGGTGTTATACACCAGGGACGGGGGGGAGCGAGGAGCTGGATGTTATACACCGTGAGGCGAGGGGCCGAATGTTATACACCGGGGGAGTGAAGGGCTGGATGCTATACACCGGGGGGTGGGGGCGAGGGGCTGGATGTTATACACCGGGGAATGCGAAGGGCCGGATATAATACATCGGGGGAGTGGGGGCGAGGGGCTGGATGTTATACACCAGGGAACGCGAGGGGCCGAATGTGCGTGGGTCCGGATGTTATACAGCGGGTAGTGCGAGGGGCTGGATGTTATACACCGGGGGATTGAGGGGATGGATGTTATACACCGAGGGAGTGAGGGGCCGGATGTTATACACCGGGGGAGTGAGGGGCCGGTTGTGTTACACCAGGTAGTGCGAGGGGCTGGATGTTATACACCAGGGGAGTGAGGGGATGGATGTTATATACCGTGAGGCGAGGGGCCGAATGTTATACACCGGGGGAGTGAAGGGCTGGATGTTATACACCGGGGGGGTAGGGGCGAGGGGCTGGATGTTATACACTGGGGGAGCGAGGGGCCGGATGTTATATACCGGGGGAGTGAGGGGCCGGATGTTATACATCGGGGGAGTGAGGGGCCGGATGTTAAACACCGGGGGAGTGAGGGGCTGGATGTTAAACACCGGGGAATGCGAAGGGCCGGATGTTATACATCGGGGGAGTGAGGGCGAGGGGCTGGATGTTATACACCAGGGAACGCGAGGGGCCGAATGTGCGTGGGTCCGGATGTTATACAGCGGGTAGTGCAAGGGGCTGGATGTTATACACCGGGGGATTGAGGGGATGGATGTTATACACCAGGGGAGTGAGGGGCCAGTTGTGTTACACCAGGTAGTGCGAGGGGCTGGATGTTATACACCAGGGGAGTGAGGGGATGGATGTTATATGCCGTGAGGGGAGGGGCCGAATGTTATACACCGGGGGAGTGAAGGGCTGGATGTTATACACCGGGGGGGTAGGAGCGAGGGGCCGGATGTTATACACCGGGGGAGTGAGGGGCCGGATGTTATACATCGGGGGAGTGAGGGGCCGGATGTTATACATCGGGGGAGTGAGGGGCCGGATGTTATACACCGGGGGAGTGAGGGTCGGATGTTATACATCGGGGGAGTTAGGGGCCGGATGTTATACATCGGGGGAGTGAGAGGCCGGATGTTATACACCGGGGGAGTGAGGGTCGGATGTTATACATCGGGGGAGTGAGGGGCTGGATGTTATACACCGGGGGAGTGAGGGGATGGATGTTATACACCAGGGGAGTGAGGGGATGGATGTTATATACCGTGAGGGGAGGGGCCGAATGTTATACACCGGGGGAGTGAAGGGCTGGATGTTATACACCGGGGGGTAGGAGCGAGGGGCCGGATGTTATACACCGGGGGAGTGAGGGGCCGGATGTTATACATCGGGGGAGTGAGGGGCCGGATGTTATACACCGGGGGAGTGAGGGTCGGATGTTATACATCGGGGGAGTGAGGGGCTGGATGTTATACACCGGGGGAGTGAGGGGCCTGATGTTATACACCGTGAGGCGAGGGGGCGGATGTTATTCATCGTGGGGGCAATAGGACTGAAGGATAAACCTAAATTCAATGATTCAGATGTGCAGCCCAATCCTTTTATTTGAGTAGTGTTCCTAAATAAAGCACAATCGACATAATTATCCCAGAACGTACTGGTAAAACTGTCCAGGATGAAACGCCTTTGGCGTACTGTGCCCATACAGTGTTCTGTTATGGCGGGGCGGGTTACCATACTGTAGGATGCAGCAGATGTCAGGGAGAACATTGTGTAAAATGACTACACAATTCTTATGTTCCTATTAGCATAAAACACATGACTCTATAATTGTAACAAGACGCTGAGTAACAACAAGGCAGGAAATGAGAACAGCAATTAGCTACATATGGACAAGTATAGGATGTGCCAGTTCTACAGGACAATACCTTTAGAATATCTTACATAATTATGTGTTGTGAGACTAACAAACACTGAGAATTATTGGGATGGTACTTGAAGAGTCACGCACAGCATAAGAAGCCATACACGAGAACCACATACAGGTTCAACGAGAGATAACCGGCCAAAAAGATGTGTAAAAGGAATGTCAGAGAGAATCTTGGTCTAAAAAAATGGGATTTATCCTCTTCCGTTCTGGCACTGAGACATAATTTTATAGTGTGGGGAGTGGATAGTTTCTACAACAGCCGGGATTGGAGTCATCTCTGATCCCAATTGTTTCAGGAGACTTTCAGTATAAAATGTTATGTGTGTTCAAGTGGAATAGCTGTATTTCTGGCAATTATATGACATGTATCTTTCATTATCTAGCACTAGAAGCTGTGGCATCTTTGTCTTGAGTTCGGCTTTTGTCCCTGCTGTCCCCAACACCTCCATAGATTTTTATAGGCAGCAGATATGATTTGACCCCTGACCAGTCCCCACTACTTCCATACTTTTATAGGCAGCAGGTAAAGTTTGATCCCTCATCTGTCCCCACCATCTGCATAGACTTTTATAGGCAGCAGGAATAATTTGACCCCTCACCAGTCCCCACCACCTCCAAATACGTTTACAGTCAGCAGGAATAATTTGATCCTTCACCACTCCCCACCACCTCCATAGACTTTTATAGGCATTAGCTATAATTTGATCCCTCACCAGTCCCCACCACCTATATAGACTTTTATAGGAATTAACTATAATTTGATCCCTCACCAATCCCCACCACCTGCATAGACTTTTATAAGCAGAAGGTATAATTTGATCCCTCACCAGTCCCCACAACCTCCATAGACTTTTATAGGCAGAAAGTATAATTTGATCCTTCACAACTCCCAACCACCTCCATAGACTTTTATAGGCAGAAGGTATAATTTGATCCCTCACCAGTCCCCACCAACTCCATAGACTTTTAAAGGCAGAAGGTATAATTTGATCCCTCACCAGTCCCCACCTCCATAGACTTTTATAGGCAGAAGGTATAATTTGATCCCTCACCAGTGCCCACCACCTCCATAGACTTTTATAGGCAGAAGGTATAATTTGATCCCTCACCAGTCCCAACCACCTCCATAGACTTTTATAGGCAGAAGGTATAATTTGATCCCTCACCAGTGCCCAACACCTCCATAGACTTTTATAGGCAGCAGGTATAATTTGACCCTTTACCAGTCACCACCACCTCTGTAGACTTTTATAGGCAGCAGGTGTAATTTGATCCCTCACCGAAGACAGAGCTGTAACCAGATCAAATTCATTTTGAATGAATGATCTGTGCAGGACAGAAGTACTGGCTGACAGGTAGAGAACGAGGTATTTTTCTCAAATTAGTTCCATGACAAATGTTCTTAAGTTCGCCCGCACTGGTGCATTAGGATTAAAGAAAATGATAAATGTAGTTACTTTTCAATGCTCATTTTTCTCTCCCCTTCTTCCAAGAGTCATAATTTTTTTCCATTGACATAGCCATATGAGGACTAAGCCTACATTGTTTTAGGAGTTTTGATTTTTACAGCTTTCATTGTGTGTTAAAAAATGACCAGGCTCCATGATTCTCCAGGTCAGTCCGAGTATGACAAATATATATATATATATATATATATATATATATATATATATATATATATATATATATACACACATACATACATATACACACACAATCACACCGTACATATTTTTTCCTTTTTTGGCGTTTTCTCAGCTCTGTGAGTTTTTTATTGATTGAGCTGTGTGAGGGCTTATTTTATGCACAGCAACCCGGTGTTGTTGTGATACATAGGATTTCTTTTTATTGCTTTTTTTTTTGGATATGGGGTGGGGATTGCAGTGACCCCCCCAAAAAATAGCCATTTCAGTGCTCCATTTTTTTTTTTATTTCTGGCAATTAACATACGGTTGAAATAATTTTAGTTTTTGATCTATTGTATTTTTTTTGTTTGGACACAATACCAAATGTTTTTTTTTTATTTATTTTCTGCACTACCACAGCATTACAGCATAGCAAAAATTGTGGTTCTCCTATGAAGCCCAGCTTGTGGCTGAACTTCACAGGAAAACTAATATGGGCGTTACAGGAGCCTCCATCAGGGGCACTAGTAAGTCATCCGGTTCCCCGTAATCCCATCGGAAATTATTCCACTTAAATGCTACTATGAGAGATCAACTGCAATATTTAAAATGGTTAATCTACCACGTCTGGGCCCTGCAGTTATAGCAGATACCGGTTGTGTAACACAGCCGAAGACTGCCTGTTAAGAAGCAGGCTCAGCTCCTGAGCCAGCTTCATACTTTACTTTTTATGAAAAATGTACGTCATAAAACAGTTAGAGGGGTATTCCGGATCTGTTGACTTCCACATGGGGAGGTGAATGTGGCAAGTGATGTCACATCTACGGTTACCTACCGGGTCACGTGCACGATCAGCAGCTATCACGAACTTGACCTTTTAATTAGAATATGACAAGTACTTGATACCTGCCAAACAACGCACCACCCAGCAGTACTCATCATGGGAACTTTGCATAAAGCTTTCTTTGCCAAAAAACAAAACAGGAAAAGCCTCCCAGACCTTAAGACAGAGGTTTGATGTGATCTGTGGTTTGTTTGTTTTTTACTTCTGAAAATTGCCGCCGTCGCCTTGACCTCTCAAAATGTCAAATGGACCTTGGAACTTGGCGGCTTCTCAAGAAAAAGACTCCAGCACCTGATATCCGGATGGCTGTTGACAGTCTTGGGCATCAGATGCTGATCACAGACCGAAAAAGTTAGTCTTGAAATGTAACCCCTCACTTTATCAAAAGCAACTGTAGCATCAAAGGTGTTTGACATAGGGAAAGGGGCCCACCACACCAAAATTTTAGTAAGGCTTTCTCTTAGAACATGTGAAGATACCATTATACCAAAATTTTATACAACCCTTTATGGTGTTACCCTCCCTGGAAAATGAAATAACCAAAACCAAGCGGCAAAACATATTTATTGTAATGTAAAGGAATATAGATAATTTACTACAACAACTTGCGCTCACAATAGTTAAAGAACTAATAATAGCATGTAATCGGTAAAATCTCGAGGTAACCCGCGGAGTTTAGCTTATATCGTACAATTTTCAAACCCGTTTTGTGCAGTTAGAGGTTTTAGTTCATTGACATAAAATATAGCTTTATTAGAGTTAGATTGTGGATAAATAATTAACATTTGTGCAAATTCACAGTATTGAGAAGGGAAGACCATTTTGGAGAAAGCTTCTTGAAAGAGTCAAATCCACCATACTAGGAGATTTGACAAGGATTTTGCACCAAAATAGTGTCAAAGTCCATCAACGATCTCCATTCCATCCATGTGAACGGGGTTCCCACAAAACAGTTCACACGTAAGAAAAAAAAAAAATCAGCCTTGGAAATCAGCAGCAGGTACTCCATGTAAAGGGTTAGCCCCAGTGAATGGCAATGGAGCTATTGATCTCGTGGATCTGCTGCGCTCAGTTGCGTCAAACTCAGAAGTCCCCGTCGGATTTTAAAGGGAGTCTATCAGCAGTTTTTATTACCATATTATAATATAATGGTAACAATAATTGTCATCCCTAAAGGGGTTTTTACACTCACAAATGAATTTATCACCAGTTTTGACCCTTTCTTTTCATTTTATAGGAATGTCTTTCCCAGTAATACAGGCTGGATGAGGTCGTTGTGAATTCAGGGTGTTTCTGTTTTCACTTACTGTAGTATATCATCCCAGCTTCTATCCTACACTCATTTCCTCTTTGTAAATAGCCTGTTTTCTCTGCTCTCCATAAGACTTTAGATACTTTCCCCTCTCTGCACTGCCATGGGAATCTGCACCTTGCTCCACCAGTTCTGCTTCGACATTCTCAAGTGTTTGAGTCCGGACAACCAGTCACTCGACCTTGCAGTTAATCAGTAGCCTTAGAGGTCAGGTGACTGGTGGTCATGACGCCATATGCTCCAGCATGCTGTAAACTGTCAATGAAGCAGAGGGCAGTTTTTTGTGTTTTTGGAGATGAGTGGCTGGGGTGTAAGCATACCTGCTTTGCTTCTTTTATCAGCATTCCCTCGCACAGCTGACCTTTAAAAAAATAAAGATAGGAGAACCACTATAACTATGTGCACTGCTTCTAATGAGTTAAAGGGGTTTCCAGCTAAAAAAAAAAAAAAAACTTGCTAAATTAATTAAGTTAGTAGGTTAAGCAACTATCTAATATAGTTTTAATCTATTTAAACCTGCTCCAGTGCTGGCGGGTCCTCATCTGATTTGAGTCCAACATAGGGCAAGGTTTTTGTTTTGGCAAGTGACCAAAGCTGTGTATCAAGGGGGGTGGCTGTCTCATTTCAATATCCAAGCCAGCCCCTTCTCTGTCTATACATTGGCTGTTGCAGAAAAAGGGGCTGGCTTAGCTATTAAAATGTGCAGTCAGCCAACCCCCTTCATACACAGCTTTGGTCCCAAGTCAAATGCAAACTGGAAGGACTTTTTTTTTTCAGCTAAACACCCCCTTTAATGATTTTTTTTTTTTTACTATAAGTCATGTGTTGATTTATCAGGGAAACCGCCTATTAGATGATTTCAGCACAAATTTCCCCATCATGACTTATAGTCCAATTTTCACATAAATATTCGAGACAGCATTAAAAAACCTGAAGAATGACTTTACGTGAGCAATGAGGTCCGCTGTTCCCAGGGTGGGTGCTTTCCTCTCCCGAAACATGTTCTGTTTAATGGTTATTTGTTCAGGAAAGATGCTTCGTCGTCTCCTCAATGCCTCGCTGATCATGGATGTAATTTATAATTGGACCAAAGGGGAATGGCAGCGTGTTTCTGATATGTGTTAATGAATAATAAGCATTGTAATGAATTAATGCTTGCACCAGCAAAATGCTTTAATGACTGGAGCTGAACCGTTCAGTGCGGCCGAACCTTTCTTGTGATCCATTGCGGTGGAAAATGGGCAACACACGTTACATCGAAGGATGAAAAATGGATGCGTCTCCTTTGTGTATAATTACAAGGAGATTCTGGCTGCGGTTACATCGGAATTTGCTGCGTTGTGGAATGGCGATGTGAACGAGCCGGACATATCTGGGTCACGTAGCTGTGCTGCGGAGTCACGCACAATACGGGACTAGTGACTATTCTTTTGATAGTCTGCATGCACATCGGCTCTTCTACCAGAGAATGAAAGCCATATCCCTAGTGCCACCTACTGTAGGGTAACCACCCTGTGAGTCAATGACTGATCCTTGAAAAAAAGACTGAAGCTGACCCATAAAAGAGAAAACGGTCTGCAGAATGAACGTTCATCCAAAAGTTCTCCACCTGAGATTTCAATAAGGAGAAAGTCGCTGTCAGACACCCCTTAAACCAGAAGGAGTGCTGAAATACCAACTGTCGGCTACCTTTCTCCCCCGACAGTTTCAACCAAATCCGGTTCAGCCGACTTTCATCATAAGTGTATAGGGACCTTGCTCCAAAAATTGAGTTACTTTGTAAAAATCGCTGAGCTCCCCTCATTCTGACGCTCTTTACCGTTTTGCTCTGCGTCGCTCCATTGCAGAGATATTCATATTTGTTTATTCTTGAGCGCAATATGTGAAATCTCTCCTTGCAGTCCAACTCCGTGTTTCTTCAGTCTTCCCTCCCAGACGCAGCTAATCACAACTAAAGACTGCTAGACCAGCTGCTGAGCTATGATTGGTAGCATTTAGGAGGGAGGAGTGAAAGCGCACGCCTCCAGAGAAAACGCTGAAGAAAGGGGAGATTTCACATGTTGAGCTCCAAAAGCAACAAATAAATATCTCGGCAACGAAACGACGCAGCACAAAATGGAAAAGAGCGTCAGAATCAGGAGAGCTCAAGGATTTTTACAAGATACTCAAAAAAATTTAGTTAAATAAATGACAGGTCCTCTTTAAGGATATAACCCAAAACAAAAGTCCCCTCTAAAGGAAAGAGAGATTTTTAACCCTCCATATGCAGTGCAGAGTAATGGATGTGTGTTTATTGAGTACTGTTTCTCCATGTGGAGACCACCAGCTATTGTAAGATGTTTTACAAGTCAGGCAATGCAGTTTGGGAAAAGTATGCAAATTAGCTCATCTCTGGAAAAAGGAAAATTGTCTTTTTAGTGGCGCTTGTTGGAAGCACCTACACAATAAGACAATATATGACCCACTCATCTCTTCCAATTACAAAGCATGAAGCAAAAGTCTAAAGGCCCCATACCCCTTAGCTAAAAGTTAGCCGAACCCGCTAATATAGGTACGACCGGCCAACAGTTTAATGTGTGTCGGGACTTCCACACTCTCTGCCGACAGATAATATCGGGGAGAGAAGGATCCGGCCCACTGAATAGCTGTTGCCGATCCTTTTGCTATTCCTGAAGATAAAGCCACTGCCAGAAGGGCCTGGCAGCGGCTCTTTCACAGCGAACACAGGAGCGTTTCAGACAAGAATTCCTGTGTATAGAGAAATTGAAGAGATGGCTGTCTGCTCAATAATCGTTAGGCTGGCTATTATCTAATTTGCATGGAGACTTCAGGTTGTGTTAACACCAAGTATTTTTGTTGAGGATTTTGAAGCAGAGCCGCTCGAAAATCCACATCATAAGCCCCTTGGAATATACTTTGACCGCTCTTCCTATGAATTTCAATACAAAACCCATGTCGTTGCTTTTTTTTTAAAAAAAAGTTGCCGTGGAAAATAAGATGCGACATTTTACTTGTTTGAGTTGGATTGATTGCAAAATCCGCATGAAATTTAGAAACATATCAAACTTTTCCGCCTCCAAAAAAAAAATCTTTGCGTGAATGTTTCCTAATAATGAGAAAAATCAGTGAATCCACAATAGATGGTGCGCACGTTTGCACCCGTCTCCATTTCTTTATGGTATACATTTTTGTTTCCAAACACAACGGCACTAAAATAATACATTTTTTTTTTTTTTTATGAAATCTGACATGCAAAAACGGATTTTCTCAAGTAATTCCATGACAGCAATGTGCATCGCTCCATAATGGTGATCATAGATAAAAACGGATCGTACAGATGAGCTGTACATGTACAAACAAATCTCGCAGTGAATAAATGACACTTCATTTCCCCTAAAAATATAAATTAAAAGTGAAATACGCCTATAGGATGCTCAGTTTGCAGAAGACAAACATGAAAGTCATTCTCCATGATAAAACATTAAAAACAAATCTAGTAGATCACTTCATTTAGCGGAATCTGGGAATAAATATCTTTCATTAAAAACTGGATGTTAGTAAGAATCTACGACCGAACCCATGTAAGAAGAGACATCACTTAATACTTAAAGATCAGTGAACGGACTGCAGGATTTCCTTTGAAGATGACTCTAATCTATTACCGCAGAGCTGCACATGGTGTTCATCCCACAAGCTCCGGTTCCTCGATACAAATAATAATATCCCTACAAAGGAAAAATTATCTGTTAAAAAAAAAGGGACAGAAAAAAAATAGGGAAACCTTACAAGTTAAATAATTTTGGGGTTTGGAAGGGTTGTACCACAGACACCAGATCAGTGATAAATATGTGATCAGTGGTGGTCAGACTGCTAGGAACCTCAACGATCCTAATAATGACACCGGATCGGTGATAAATAAGTGATCAGTGGTGGTCAGACTGCTAGGAACCTCAATGATCCTAATAAGGACACCGGAGCAGATGCCCCTCTGGGATTGTGACAATTAAATACTATACTCAGAGATTGATGGCAGCGACTTGAGCCAGGCACCTGCCCTGTATGGAGCGGGCACAGCGCCTGAGCCCGCTCCATACAACCGCCCCCGATGTGAGACATACTATCAGAGAGGACATTCCTTATTTACCTCCTCTCCCCAGTCTTTTCCCCAGCTGTTCTTGATGGCCCAGAAAGGCTTCCCATCACCTATGGCAAAAGAAATAAAAGTGAATTGGAACGAAAAGCACCATTTATCAATATCAGAATAAGGGCGCAGTCAGACGAACGTATAAATCGGAGCAAGATCGGAACACAGTGCATGGACTGGCCGGTGGTTCTCCGGACTAGAGAGTGACAGCTGCATAGGGAATAAAGGAAGATCCGCCAGCCAGTCCATGCACTGCGTCCGCCAGCCATCTGGACTGCGCCTTAAGAGGCAGAAATTACAACTCACGATCTCCATAACCCACTAACAGCACAGCATGGTCGATCATCCAAGAGTTACAAAGTATGCGGAACGGATGAGATATCCCCTTACGGTAAAACTGAAAGAGACCAAACAACAAAAAAAGAAATGAGTCAATAAATGATTCTAGTAATTCAGTAGTGGGGCAGATCACTCACATACCGGATTGTGGCTAACTCATTCCTATCATCAATGATTTTCTTGTATGTTAAAAAAAAAAAAAAAAGTACAAAGCTTCTCCTACCTACTAGGGCAGGTGACCGTACACTCGTCCATACAAGTCTAAGGAAACTATCAGACTGCACTCGGAGTGCAGTACGATTTTGACGCACACAATAGAAAAGATGGGAGACAATGGAGAAGATGGAGACATTATTTTTCTCCATCTTCTCCGAATTAAAGAGAATCGAATCGCACTGTGATCAGAATATGGTTAGCATTATCGGATGAGAGAATACATGGCCGTCTCCACTCGCCCTTATAATGATAGAAACGGACATCACATGAATTGCACACTGATGGCGTCAACATCTGGTGGAAATGACAAAACATTATCACAAAGAATAAAGGAACAACCAATTATGGTATCATCGGATTTGATGAAATGGCTATTTAAAAAGAGATGACGTCCTTATCCATTATCTGACCGCTGCGGCCACTGACTGACTGCAGGGTCAGGTGACTGAATTCTCACTTCCAGTCCCAAAGGAGACCATCAGCTTGGGAGATCTGGAGAGGCATCTAATTGGCAGCTGAAAGTGATGATTCAAGAGCTACAGGAAAAAAATAATGAGGCTCACAGACATTGGAGGGTCTTACCTGCATTGCAAAAGCATTAAGGGCTATGGATATTGGTCCGTTCTGTGCCAACCAGGCTGCAATCTCTAAAAAGACATAATATGATGAAACCGGACTTACAATCAGATTACACGGTTATTATTATTTCCTTTGTGGATTAATTCTCATTTTATTAATACTATTTAATTATGTACCCCAAAATGTCACTAAAAGGGTCAGCTCAGGGCGCTAGAAACAAGCCCACCCCCAGCTCCATAGATAGAAAAATAAACCTGGACAAGTTTGGTAATGCCATAATCGTCCCAAACCTGGAGATTCATGACACCAAGTGATTTTTATCACACAATGAGCGCAGTAAAAACATACCCCCAAAAACGGAATAGCGAGGCTAAATTTGCCGCACATTTTCCAGTATATAGTATTGTACGATGAATTGAGTCTTTTGAAACTAAAACTCGTCCCGCAAAACAACAATCCATCATATGACTATGTCGACACAAAATTAAAAAAAAGTTATGGCTCTTGCAAAATAGGGATGAAAAAAAATGAAAGCGCAAAGACGAAAAATTCCCGGGTTAATACACTGAAGCATCCCAATCGGCAGCGATTCGGCAAAACGCAAATCAGATGAAACTTTAAAGAAATTGTCACTACTCTTACATTGATGATCTATCCTTAGGATAAGTCATCAATGTCTGACCAACCGGGGTCTGACACCCGGCACCCCCACCGATCAGTTGTTATAGGTGATGGCTGGAAGTACTCACTTGCGGAGCTGATCCATCTTCTGATAGTGGCCGCTGCAGGGTACTGCACATCCGCCTCCTATTGATCTGAATAGGATGTGAATGTGTAGTACCAAGCTCGGCCACTATCAGAAGACGGATCAGCTCCGCAAGTGAGTATTTCCGGCCGCCGCTGGCACCGATAACAGCTGATCGGTGGGGGCGCCGGGTGTCGGATCCCAACCCACATAGTCCTCCCCCCCACATAGTCCTCCATACAGAATAATGGGCCCCACATAGCACTCCATACAGTATAATGGGCCCCACATAGCACTCCATACAGTATAATGGGCCCCACATAGCCCTCCATACAGTATAATGGGCCCCACATAGCTCTCCATACAGTATAATGGGCCCCACATAGTCCTCCATACAGTATAATGGGCCCCACATAGTCCTCCATACAGTATAATGGGCCCCACATAGTCCTCCATACAGTATAATGGGCCCCACATAGTCCTCCATACAGTATAATGGGCCCCACATAGTCCTCCATACAGTATAATGGCCCCACATAGTCCTTCATACAGAATAATGGGCCCCACATAGTACTCCATACAGAATAATGGGCCCCACATAGTACTCCATACAGAATAATGGGCCCCACATAGTACTCCATACAGAATAATAGCCCCACATAGTGCCCCATACAGAATAATGGGCCCACATAGTACTCCATACACAATAATGGGCCCCACATAGTCCTCCATACAGAATAATGGGCCCCACATAGTCCTCCATACAGAATAATGGGCCCCACATAGTCCTCCATACAGAATAATGGGCCCCACATAGTCCTCCATACAGAATAATGGGCCCCACATAGTCCTCCATACAGAATAATGGACCCCACATAGTCCTCCATACAGAATAATGGGCCCCACATAGTCCTCCATACAGAATAATGGGCCCCACATAGTCCTCCATACAGAATAATGGGCCCCACATAGTCCTCCATACAGAATAATGGGCCCCACATAGTCCTCCATACAGAATAATGGGCCCCACATAGTCCTCCATACAGAATAATGGGCCCCACATAGTCCTCCATACAGAATAATGGGCCCCACATAGTCCTCCATACAGAATAATGGGCCCCACATAGTCCTCCATACAGAATAATGGGCCCCACATAGTCCTCCATACAGAATAATGGGCCCCACATAGTCCTCCATACAGAATAATGGGCCCCACATAGTCCTCCATACAGAATAATGGGCCCCACATAGTCCTCCATACAGAATAATGGGCCCCACATAGTCCTCCATACAGAATAATGGGCCCCACATAGTCCTCCATACAGAATAATGGGCCCCACATAGTCCTCCATACAGAATAATGGGCCCCACATAGTCCTCCATACAGAATAATGGGCCCCACATAGTCCTCCATACAAAATAATGGGCCCCACATAGTCCTCCATACAAAATAATGGGCCCCGCATATTCCTCCATACAAAATAATGGGCCCCGCATAGTCCTCCATACAGAATAATGGGCCCCGCATAGTCCTCCATACAGTATAATGGGCCCCGCATAGTACTCCATACAGTATAATGGGCCCCACATAGTCCTCCATACAGTATAATGGGCCCCACATAGTCCTCCATACAGTATAATGGGCCCCACATAGTCCTCCATACAGTATAATGGTCCCACATAGTCCTCCATACAGTATAATGGGCCCCACATAGTCCTCCATACAGTATAATGGGCCCCACATAGTCCTCCATACAGTATAATGGCCCCACATAGTCCTCCATACAGTATAATGGGCCCCACATAGTCCTCCATACAGAATAATGGGCCCCACATAGTCCTCCATACAGAATAATGGGCCCACATAGTCCTCCATACAGAATAATGGGCCCCACATAGTACTCCATACAGAATAATAGCCCCACATAGTCCTCCATACAGTATAATGGCCCCACATAGTCCTCCATACAGAACATGACATGTGTGCTCTAAGTGAAGTGCAAGGGAATTAATAATGGTCTTGTTATGAGTTCTGCAAATTGTTCTATTCTGTGAAGCTGCAAATCTAAGGGTCTAAGCTTTTACAACATCCTATTCCTACCCAGAAACAAGGGGCGCTCTGGACTTACGTGTCTCATCTTTTGGGATCTCCACGGAGCTGTTGATATAAGCAGAGACTTTGGTGGTGGAGAAGCTGCATCGTTCCTTGTGGCCAAGGTAGCTGTAGTCTTGTTCAGTCTCAAGTCCTCCTACAGGATAAAAAAAAGAAGAAATAGTCATGCAACCCAACACAGTTTGTAAGAAAAAAAAACCCAGAAAGACCTGAAATTGCAGTTACACATCGACTTATGTAAAGAGATCATATCCCCTCAGTCTTCTCTTCCCTTATATAAATACATTTATTTTTGATGACCTTTCTTCTTAACTTCTTCCATACTACATATTCATTTTGGTTTCCCTTCTGTGAACTTGAAGCAATGTCTTTTCTAATGCACGTCAATATCTTTTTGGCTTTTGGTGCAGCAGACTGGTACTAGATGGAATAATTTAATTTATTACCAACAACTACAACCAAAGCCGTCTCTTGTACACTCACCCAATAGTTTTATTAAATAGCGATTCTATTTCTTCAGGAGCGCACAGCTCCTCTGCCTCCTTGCTGCCAAGGCACAGTGTGCTCCTGATGATTGACAGTTCACAACAAAGGCATGGCTGCAACGCTGCTCTGAAGTGTGTGTTATCTCTGACACTGTAAGCAGAGGCAGTTTTCTGATGCTGCAAGCAGAGGCAGTTTTGGCCCATTTAGATGAGCCGATATTCAAGAATGAGCGTTGTGTAAACAGGTCGACAATCGTCCGACAAATGAGCAAAAGCTCATTGGTGTAACCATGACAGATAATACACTCACAGGGACATTACTGGAAACATTTATCTACATTTTTCTAAAAATATTATGTAACAAAAAAAAAAAGGAGAGACAAACACAAGTGTGACCTTAGCCCAAGAAGCATAGTATACGGAACTGCTGCAGTATGTGCACAGAACAAACAAAGCAAGAGCGACCTTTAGAAGAGAGAGTACAATCAAGAATGTCATCGCGTGATCTCAGAGCTGTACACAGTACATGTGTTTGTATCCATACATCCTTTTATCTCTCGATTGATCTTTTGCTAAAGAAGTATGTGCTTTTGTTTCCTATTAACCTTTCCGCTGCTCAGAAAAATTTTCATAATTTTCATTGTGACCCAAGCAGAGCCGTAAGAGCTTGTAAAAATATAATTTTAGGATCTTCAGAGTGGATTATAATGCCTAATGAAAAATTACATACTTACTAGAACTAAAGAGAGCAAAAAAAAACAACAAAAAACCCTCCATGATCCTTATGCCAGTAAACATTGGAGTCACGGAATGGACAACTGCTTATATCATAACAAAATGTGAAAAGTAGAGGCTACATATCCTCAATGACTGGTAAAAAGGGTGATAACACGAAGAAAAGCTCCTGGATCCCACCTGAAGCTTCAAGAGAATTGCAGTAAAAGGCTTTGGGTTGGATTCACACAGCCGTGTTTTGCAGTCTGAGTAAGGATCGGCCGCAGGTCTCCTAACCCAAACTCACTCTACATCTTCATAGGCATATATGAGTGAGGAGACACCGATGTGTGAACCCAGCCTTGGGCTGTAAACTTTCTTCAGAAGGTCACTTGCAGTTTCCCCATCTATAGACAGACAGCAACTTACATAGGCACCTACCCAGCTTCTCAATAGCTTCATATGCGTTTGATGGGAGACCTCCTCCACAAGCCTTATCCACACTGTCACAATCCACTAATTCTAGAAAAAAGAATTTGTAGGATTTATAAAAGATTTTCTTTACAGTATAGATGATTTCTTTACAGCATAGATGAGTGAACACATTTTCAGGACCCTGGTGCAAAGGCCAGGTCAACCTTCCTAGTCTGCTGGATGGGAGCTGTGAGAACCACCTCCTACCTGTTGGCATCTGTGGCTCCTTTTTTGGATAGCCGACTTGGCATGAAGTCATCACTGCACCCTGACGCGCGCCCACACATCGCTGCACCCTGACGCGCGCCCACACATCATCGGGCCAGGTCTGCTATTTAAAAGAAGAGCCAAGGTTGCCGATAGGTTGGATGCAGTTCTTAGGGCTCCTGTCCATTGGTCATGGAATATTGAACCGGATGCTGGACTGGGTCCAACGAATCAATTCTAATAGGTAATGAGAGAATGTAGAGAAGAGAACTAAGTGTCACCTGATCTTGACTGTAGCGTGTAAACAGTAATCTAGGGAGAAACTCATGAAGGTGAAGCTGAAAGTGTGACTAGAGCCATATAATGGAACCTCTGAACCTTGGCTATCAGAAGCTTTAAAGGCTGGGGCACGATGTACGAGTTATAGAAAATGTACAGCCACACATGACCAACTATTGTTTTTACAAAGTCTAAAACAGAGCTAAATAGCAAAGCATCAAGTCCTTCCACCCCCTAATTCTAGCAATCAGTGGGGGTCTCAGGGGCTGGACCCCACTGATCAAAACTTTCGACAAATCTGCATAAGATATCAGAAAAAAATGTTTTCTTCTTATGACAGGTACACTTTAACCCCCAATTTTCTTTTTTTCCCTCCCCTTCTTCCAAGTCATAATTTTTTTTTAGTTTTCTGCCGATATAGCGGTATGAGGACTTGTGCTTTGCAAAACGAATTATAGTTTTAAATTGTTTATTTTACCATATAACGTACAGGAAAACGGTAAAAAAAAAAAAATTCCTAGTGCTGTGAAATAGTGAAAAAAAAACCCTCAAATTTTGATATTATTGTTGCGGTTTTTCTTGTTATGGTGTCCATTGTACGGATATAATGATGTAATTCTTCAGGTCAGTTTGATTACAGTGATACTGAACTTGTATCGTTTCTTTACATTTTAGTGGTTCAAAGTATTTCAGAAGTTTGTAAAATGAAAAAAAAAAAACTATTTGGGTTTACTGAGGCCAGTAACTTTTTTCTTTTTCTCTTCTGATAGAGGACCTTATGTGGGTTTGCATTTTGCGAGCCAAGGTGACATTTAATTTACTTTCATAAAAATTGATTCAAAAACCCAAAACAGACTCTTCTGTGCACAAAGGTATCAGAAAATAAACAGTTCATTCAGCAGGCACATATACAGTTGAGCTCAAAAGTTTACATACCCCGGCAGAATTTTTCCTTTCTTGGCCTTGTTTCAGAGAATATAAATGATAACCAAAAACCTTTTTCTCCACTCATGGCTATTGGTTGGGTGAAGCCATTTATTGTCAAACTACTGTGTTTTCTCTTTTTAAATCTTAATGACAACCAAAAACATCCAAATGACCCGGATCAAAAGTTCACATACCATGGTGATTTTGGCCTGATAACATGCACAGAATTTGACACAAATGGGTTTGAATGGCTACTAAAAGGTAACATCCTCACCTGTGACCTGTTTGCTTGTAATCAGTGTGTGTGTATAAAAGCTGAGTGAGTTTCTGGGATCCAGACAGACTCTTGCTTCTTTCATTCAACCACTGATGTTTCTGGATTGTGAGTCATGGGGAAAGCAAAAGAATTATCAACGGATCTATGGGAAAAGGTAGTATAACACAGGAAAGGGATACAAAAAAATATCCAAGGAATTCATAATGCCAGTCAGCAGCATTAAAACTGTGATTAACAAATGGAAAATCAGGGGCTCTGTAAAAACCAAACCGTGGTCAGGTAGACCAACAAAAATTTCGGCCACAACTGCCAGGAAAATTGTTCGGGATGCAAAGAAAAACCCACAAATAACATCAGCTGAAATTCAGGACTCTCTGAAAACTAACGGTGTGGCTGTTTCAAGATGCACAATAAGGAGGCACTTGAAGAAAAATGGGCTGCATGGTCGAGTCGCCAGGAGAAAGCCATAAATGCGCAAATGCCACAAAGTATCTCGCCTACAATACGCCAAACAGCACAGAGACATGCCTCAACAAGGCTCAACTGAAACAAGGTAATTTGGAGTGATGAGACCAAAATTGAACTTTTTGGCCACAACCATACATTTGGAGAGAGGTTAACAAGGCCTATGATAAAAGGAACACCATTCCTACAGTAAAGCACGGAGGTGGATCACTCATGTTTTGGGGATGTGTGAGCTACAAAAGGCACAGAAAAAGTTGAAGGAAAAGATGAATGCAGCACGTTATCAGCAAATACCGAAGGCAAATTTGCACTCATGAGCCCGGAAGCTGCACATGGGACGTATTTGGACGTTCCAACATGACAACAATCCAAAACACAAGGCCAAGTCGACTTGTCATTGGCTACAGCAGAACAAAGTGAAGGTTCTGGAGTGGCCATCTCAGTCTCCGGACCTCAATATCATTGAGCCACTCTGGGGAGATTTCAAGGGCGCAGTTCATGCTAGACAGCCCAGGAATTTACAGGAACTGGAGGCTTTTTGCCAAGAAGAATGGGCAGCTTTACCATCTGAGAAAATAAAGAACCTCATCCACAACTACCACAAAAGACTTCAAGCTGTCATTGATGCTAGAGGGGGCAATACACGGTATTAAGAACTGGGGTATGTGAACTTTTGATCAGGGTCATTTGGATGTTTTTGGTTGTCATTAAGATTAAAAAAAAGAAAACACAGTAGTTTGACAATAAATGGCTTCACCCAACCAATAACCATGAGTGGAGAAAAAGTTTTTTGGTTATCATTCATATTCTCTGAATCAAGGCCAAGAAAGGAAAAATTCTGTCGAGGTATGTAAACTTTTGAGCACAACTGTATGTCAGTGCAGGACCCAAAAAGATTACAGTCCTTTCTCCCAAAGCAAACTTCATACACAGAAGAGACACAATCCCACCAGTCTCGGTGTCATCTTCAGTCCGAGCTCCAGCAGCTTCCAGCACCAAACAGAAATGCTCAACTACAGGCACAGTTCACACTGAACAGGCTGCAGCTTCCACACATTAGTCTGTGTGTTGGAGTTGCAGAATACTCAGCTTTCCTAGCTGACCCGTGCAGTCTCCATTCAGAGAGATACTCTAGCTTATCTCTCTCCCAGCTACAGTTCACATTTTGGCTGGACACTCACCAGCAGCACACTCGACTCTGCTCCATCCAGCAGACTGACACACACCTAGTGAACCTGGTTCTAGTAAAAAGCTAGGTAGGTGCATCTATCGCATGCAGAGATAGTACTTAACCCTGCCCTACTATAATATATTTATATATATTGTAGTATATAGTGTATTTATATCTTTTAATAGAGCCAGGTAGGGCAAGGTTAAGTCCTCTCTCTTCAGAAGATAGATGCACTTGCCTATCTTTTTACTAGAAACAGTGCCCGTGTATATACACTGCTCAAAAAAATAAAGGGAACACTAAAATACCACATCCTAGCTATCACTGAATGAAATACTCCAGTTTCAAATCTTTATTCATTACATAGTGAAATGCGTGGAAAACAATAGAACATAAAAATGATCGATGTAAATCAAAATTAATATCTCATGGAGGTCTGGATTTGGAATGATACTCAAAATCAAAGTTGAGAATCAAATTACAGGCTGATCCAACTTCAGAAGAAATGCCTCAAGACAAGGAAATTATACTCAGTATTGTGTGTGGCCTCCAAGTGGCTGTATGACCTCCCTACAACGCCTGGGCATGCTCCTGATGAGGCGGCGGATGTTCTCCCGAGGGATCTCCACCCAGACATGGACTAAAGCATCTGCCAACTCCTGGAAAGTCTGTGGTGCAACGTGGCGTTAGTGGATGGAGCGAGACATGATGTCCCACATGTTCTCAGTTGGATTCAGGTCTGGGGAACGGGCGGGCCAGTCCAAAGCATCAATGCCTTCACCATGGAGGAACCGCTGACACACTTCAGCCACGAGGCCTAACATTGTCATGAATCAGAAGGAACTCGAGTCACACTGCACCTGTATATGGTCTCACAAGGGGTCTGAGGATCTCATCTCGGTACCTAATGGCAGACAGGCTACCTCTGGAGAGCACATGGAGGGCTGTGCAGCACTCCTAAGAAATGCCACACCACACCATTACTGACCCACTGCCAAACCGGTCATGCTGAAGGATGTTGCAGGCAGCAGAACATTCTCCACGGCGTCTCCAGACTCTGTAACGTTTGTCACATGTGCGGTTATGAAGTGACCTAGGTTGGAGCAGTGGTACTGCAACCACTAGGGGCAGCACCGGAAGACTGAGTAGTCAGGAATTAGCCAGAGGTCGGTACACAGGAGCAGCAGTCTAGTTAGGTCAAAGCAGCAGGTGGAAGGAGAGCTTGACTAAAGGCTGGGAGCTCAATAATCTTGCAAGTAAGGAAGTGCAATGCCTGGTTTAATTATGGGGTTCAATCAGGAACTCAGGGTGGAGGCAATCAGGAACAACACAGGTACTAGTATCTGGGTTAGCAAGGAACTGTCCAGCGAGCTGAAGAGCTCACAGGGAAGAGCTGCTGGGTTTGAGTCCGGACGTGCTCAGTGTGAACCTGCTCTCATCCGTGAAGAGTACAGGCAATCGCCCTGCACAGCGTTGGGTGTAAGCACAACACCCACTTGTGGACATCAGGCCTCATACCACCCTCATGGAGTCGGTTTCTGACAGTTTGAGCAGACACATATATGTTAGTGGCCTGCTGGAGGTCATTTTGCAGGGCACTGGCATTGCTCCTCCTTACCCAAAGGAGGAGGTAGAAGCCCTGCTACTGGATTGTTGTCCTCCTGCGGCCCCCTCCATGTCTCCTGGTGTACTGGCCTGTGTCCTGGTATCTGCTCCATACTCTGGACACTGTGCTGACAGACACAGCTACCATTCTTGCCACAGCTGGCATTGATGTGCCATCCTGGATGAGCTGCACTACCTGAGCAACTTCAGTGGGTTGTACTATAGTCACCGGACAAAATGCAAAAGTGACCAAAACAAAAGTCAGAAAGGATGAGAATAGAGAAATAGTCTGTGGTCACAACCTGCAGATATGCTCCTTTATAGGGGGTGTTTCACTAATTGGCAATCACTTCCACCTGTTGTCTGTTTCATTTGCACAACAGCAGGAGAAACTGACTCACAACCAGTGTTGTTTCATAACTGGACAGGCTTATTTCACAGAAGTGTGATTGACTTGGAGTTACAGTGTGTTTTTGAGCATTATATTATAATGTATAATTAATAATATATATATATATATACATACATACACATATATATATATATATATATATATACACACACATATATACACACACACACAGTACAGACCAAAAGTTTAGACACACCTTCTCATTTAAAGATTTTTCAGTGTTTTCATGACTTTGAAAATTGTACATTCACACTGAAGGCATCAAAACTATGAATTAACACATGTGGAATTATATACTTAACAAAAAAGTGTGAAACAACTGAAAATATGTCTTATATTCTAGGTTCTTCAAAGTAGCCACCTTTTGCTTTGATGACTGCTTTGCACACTCTTGGCATTCTCTTGATGAGCTTCAAGAGGTAGTCACCAGAAATGGTTTTCACTTCACAGGTGTGCCCTGTCAGGTTTAATAAGTGGGATTTCTTGCCTTATAAATGGGGTTGGGACCATCAGTTGTGTTGTGCAGAAGTCTGGTGGATACACAGCTGATAGTCCTACTGAATAGACTGTTAGAATTTGTATTATGGCAAGAAAAAAGCAGCTAAGTAAAGAAAAACGAGTGGCCATCATTACTTTAAGAAATGAAGGTCAGTCAGTGCGAAAAATTGGGAAAACTTTGAAAGTGTCCCCAAGTGCAGTTGCAAAAACCATCAAGCACTACAAAGAAACTGGCTCACATGAGGACCGCCCCAGGAAAGGAAGACCAAGAGTCACCTCTGCTTCTGAGGATAAGTTTATCTGAGTCACCAGCCTCAGAAATTGCAGGTTAACAACAGCTCAGATTAGAGACCAGGTCAATGCCACACAAGAGTTCTAGCAGCAGACACATCTCTTCAACAACTGTTAAGAGGAGACTTTGTGCAGCAGGCCTTCATGGTAAAATAGCTGCTAGGAAACCACTGCTAAGAACAGGCAACAAGCAGAAGAGACTTGTTTGGGCTAAAGAACACAAGGAATGGACATTAGACCAGTGGAAATCTGTGCTTTGGTCTGATGAGCCCAAATTTGAGATCTTTGGTTCCAACCACCGTGTCTTTGTGAGACGCAGAAAAGGTGAACGGATGGACTCTACATGCCTGGTTCCCACCGTGAAGCATGGAGGAGGTGTGATGGTGTGGGGGTGCTTTGCTGGTGACACTGTTGAAGATTTATTCAAAATTGAAGGCATACTGAACCAGCATGGCTACCACAGCATCTTGCAGCGGCATGCTATTCCATCCGGTTTGCGTTTAGTTGGACCATCATTTATTTTTCAATTTCAACAGGACAATGACCCCAAACACACCTCCAGGCTGTGTAAGGGCTATTTGACCAAAAATGGGGTGCTACGCCAGATGACCTGGCCTCCACAGTCACCAGACCTGAACCCAATCGAGATGGTTTGGGGTGAGCTGGACCGCAGAGTGAAGGCAAAAGGGCCAACAAATGCTAAGCATCTCTGGGAACTCCTTCAAGATTGTTGGAAGACCATTTCCGGTGACTTCCTCTTGAAGCTCATCAAGAGAATGCCAAGAGTGTGCAAAGCAGTCATCAAAGCAAAAGGTGGCTACTTTGAAGAACCTAGAATATAAGACATATTTTCAGTTGTTTCACACTTTTTTGTTAAGTATATAATTCCACATGTGTTAATTCATAGTTTTGATGCCTTCAGTGTGAATGTACAATTTTCATAGTCATGAAAATACAGAAAAATCTTTAAATGAGGTGTGTCCAAACTTTTGGTCTGTACTGATATATATATATATATATATATATATATAAAATCCTCCAAGCGTCCCTCTGTCTGAAGCCTTTATAGACTGCTCAAGCGCGACACGCAGTCTAGCTCCAGACAGAAGAAAGCATGGAGCCGTTACAAGTAAGAGGAGTGTATGGTGCCGGAGATTGCGTTATGCGTAGGCACTGAACGCATACCGTGATCCCCGGCGCCATACTTACCTGACTGGGAGGAGCGTTGCCGCGGCGCCTCTCTTCTGGCTAGAGACCGGGGGCGGAGTGAAGGCGTCGGAATCGGAGCATGCGTATAGCGCTATCCGGCGCCGTTTTATTGAAGACACATTTGCAGTGTGTCTTCAGCAAAATGGCGCCTGACAGCGCGGTATGGGCACGCGTGTACTCTGGCACCGCAGTGTTTTTTTTTTTTATATGTGTGCAGCGTGAAAGGGATGAGGGGTGCCATACATACCAGGATTGGAGGGTGAGGGGGCCACACCCACCAGGATTGGAGGGTGAGGGGGCCACACCCACCAGGATTGGAGGGTGAGGGGGCCACACCCACCAGGATTGGAGGGTGAGGGGGCCACACCCACCAGGATTGGAGGGTGAGGGGGCCACACCCACCAGGATTGGAGGGTGAGGGGGCCACACCCACCAGGATTGGAGGGTGAGGGGGCCACACCCACCAGGATTGGGGGATGAGGGGGCCACACCCACCAGGATTGGGGGATGAGGGGGCCACACCCACCAGGATTGGGGGATGAGGGGGCCACACCCACCAGGATTGGGGGATGAGGGGGCCACACCCACCAGGATTGGGGGATGAGGGGGCCACACCCACCAGGATTGGGGGATGAGGGGTACCATGCATACCAGGATTGGGGGATAAGGGGTACCATGCATACCATGATAGGGTTGAGGGAGCCATGCTCAATAGCTTATATATATATATATATATATATATATATATATATATATATATATATATATATATATATATATATATATATATATATATATATATATATATATATATATATATATATATATATACACACACACATACTTTATGTTTTTGTTTTTTTTACTTTTAAAGGGGTTGCCCACTACTTTTACATTAATTGCTTATCCTTAGGAGAGGTCATCAATGTCTGAACAATGGGGGTGCAACCCCCAGCACCCCCGCTGATTAGCTGCTCCTGGTGTTGGCCGATACTGCTCAATTGCAGAGCTGCACAGCTCCATCAACTGTATAGTGGCCGCAGCCGGATACTGCACATCCACACCCTATTCAAATCAAAAGGCTGCAGTACCCGGCCACGTCCACTATTCCGTCGAAGGAGCTGCTCCACAACTGAGCAGTTCCGGCTGCCAACGACACTGGGAACAGCAGATCGGCGTGGGCACTGATTGATGTCTGATCGGTAGGGGTGCAACAATGTTAACGTAGTGGACAACCCCTTTAATTGGTTCCTAAGGGGACTTGAACAAGTGCTCGCTAGTCACGATCGCATCAGTTGCTGTCAGGTGAGACATCCGACACCCGTGCTGCATGGAGCGAGTCAACTCCTGAGCCTGTTGCACACAGTGATAGTATATGTACATAGGTCGTACACGGTGATTATCACAAAGAGGTCAAAAGCCATAGTACCTTGCTCGGAGAGGGAGATGAGGGACCTTTTCTTCAGGAACCAATGTCCTTCTATATTTCCAATAACTGAAAATGCCCAACATGAGCCACACATGCCCTGTACAGGGAGGAGATAGACAATGATAGCCGTGTAGTAGCAAGAAAATGCACAGAATTATACAAGAAAGAATAAAACACGGATACAATTGAATTAGAGAAGTGATAGATACACCGGAAAAATCCTCATATTTTCTCTTTTTTTTCTGCTTCTGTTATGAGGTTGTAGCAATGTGAGAACAGCGGAAATATCTGCTTGCAAAATAACAAAGCGTAAAAGCGATGCTTGCACAACAGAATGTATGTGACCCTTGTGAAAGTATTTAAGAGGAAGTAAAAAGAGATAAAAAAAAAAGAGAAACATGGAACATAACCCCAATCTAATGTGTCAGAAATGTAATCACCTGGTTCTTCACTTCAGTTACCGCTCCTTGATCTCTCCAATCCCACTGTGCCGGAGGAGGATCAGACGGCACCGGAGCCATCTTCATAGGACGAGAAGGCTGGCTGGAGAGTAGCGGATTCAGAAACAGAGTCCTGAACTCTTCCTCTAAAGGGTAGATAGTTGTGTAGAGTTTACTGCAATGTTTTATGTCCAAATCACTTACAGGCAGATCTAAAAAATTATGCTTAAAGGGTTTTTTCCCCGTCTTCATAAATGAGTATTGTTGGATAGGGTTCGTCAAAACAAGCAATTTTGCAATTTACTGCTTTTTAAAATTTTCAGCCGTTCTCAAGATATTAACGATTTTCTTTTGTTTACAGCTTGTTGCCTTGGAAACCGACCACCGCTGATAGACAACAGAATGTGTGCAGTGCTTACAAGCTTATTTTCTATGCTTGTAAGGATGGTTTTCAAGCTGGCCAGGAACGCTGGAGCGCACTTTTACCTCCTAAGCCCGGAAAGTTTCATTGCAGTGCTTTCAAGCTTAGACAGACGCGGTGGTCGGTCTCCTAGGCAACGAACTGTAAACAAAATAAAAACTGTTAATATCTCAAAAACGGCTGAAAATTCAAATAAGCAGTAAATTACAAAAGTGCTTGTTTTTACCAACACTATCTGAAAATATACATTAAAAAAAAAAAGGGAATAATCCCTTTAAAAAGGGACAAACTCCTATACACAATAGCTGAGCAATCATTTGTGAGGATATTGCCATATTTCCTCTATATCCTATTGGTCGGTATTCAGGTTCTTACCTGTGAGATCGCTAAACTTGGTGACTCCGTACTCTGCAGTTCCCTGGTCTTTTTCCTGAATCTCCTTCGCTTTCTTGAGATTTTGAGAAAATATCTGTAGCCTCATTAAAGCCTCTGAAAAACAGGATCAGGGGTGCGGGTAATCAGATAGACGCAGTGGTCCTGAGAAACGGATCTGCACAATAAATGCAAGTGAAAGGGGAACTCTGTTTTGGACAAACCTTACTTTAAAAGGAGAGTACCTTAACAATCTATGGGGAACTTAGCAGGAAGCATTCCCCACAGCGCCTCCGTAGGGGACATTTAACATTACATGGTGACCATTTAAATCAATGGCTTGTCTGTGTAATGCATGACAGGACAGATCCTCTTTGCAGCTGTTCCTCACTTTGAGCAACAGATGAGGATCTGGCATAGCAGCACCCTCCGATCACAACCCATCGGGCGCTGGTTGAATAACACAGCTGGCACTTGGTCTGTATTGACATGCATCATACGTTGAGAAGGAACACTTTTTTTATGTTACTTAATTGCATTTATGTGGTTGCAATTCGGTTTTATTGAAAATTTTGTAGCTTTTGGCTTTTACAGGCTCTTTGTTTCTCTGCACATCAAACTTTGATGTGGTCATAAATCAGCTGAAAAAGACATAAAATGGTTAGAAAATCCTCCCATTGTACCGTCGAGCTCGCGGAGTTTCTCAGTTAACCCATTCTGCAGCCAGCAATAGACAGTGCAACACAGAGGCTATAGAAAGCAAGCGGTGCAAAATTTTTAGGGACACCCAATTACAAAACTAATTTTTAGCCAAAAATTCATGAATTTAAGAAAAAAAAATATATATTCCCAAAAGTTGGACAACCCCTTTATATATCAGAGAACCTAATTTCCCTCCTCAGACCATTCTTTTCCCCAGCTGTTCTATATGGCCCAGAGAGGCTTTCTATCACCGAGATCCCCATACGACACAGCACATCTTGGTATGTCCTATGACGGGGAGGGGGTTAGAGTCCCACTGGTGCCAATTTTGCCATTAATCGCTCACCTTCATCATCCCTGTATTTTTTATCGTAGGTTGTCACAAAGTCCTTGAATAATGATAATGTTTCCAGCAGCTCGTCCTAAAATAGGAATCACCAGTTTAATCTCTGCAAACACGATAAAGTTATGGGGGCAGTAAGGTAACAAGAAAACTCTTACCTCCAACTTCATGGAAAGGGCGTCCTGTTCGGAGGAAGGTTCATTCACCTCTTTACTGAGACCTTGAGAAAAAAAACAAAAGATTACAAAGCAAGAAAAATGATAAGAAACTGATCGGACATGGAGATGGACCACAAACCCATGGAGCAGTACGAACCTTCAGGAGAACATTTCTGCTCCAAAACTTTGGTCTCATTCACCCATGGGAGCACCAGCATGGAGTATCGGCACTGGATTTCCTGCAGAAGAAAACAAGCAGATTTATTATGGCAGTTGCCAGTCTGAAGCTGGATGTCCGAAAAAACAGCAAATATGTACAATTTTATTAAATATCTATTCATTTTGGGTTGATTTAAACTTTTATATTTCATTAATTTTTATAACTTTTTTTTTTTTTTATTGATTTTCATTTTATTATTTTTTTTAGTACCCTTTGAACCTGCGATCGCTTGTACTATACACTGTAGTATTAATGTACTGCAGTAGATAGGGATATTACTGGGCTCCAGCCAGAGGCTGGGCTTTATAGACGCAGATGGGAGCAACAGTGGCCTCCAGAAAACCCTACGCAGACATGACAACCTGTCGACTATCCCAACCTGTCGACTATCCCAACCTGTCGACTATCCCAACATCGCGTTGAAGGAGGCGACGGTCACCAGAGTGCGTGGATACCAGCAACAGAATCATTTACACATCGCAGTCAGTGATTGAGAACTTCAACTAAATGGTGGTTTAGCAGCAATCGGAGCAAGCTCAGCCTGGTCACTGATGTACACGTACGTCATGGGGTAAAAAAGTGGGGAGTCCACGTTCATCCTCACACATGCCATCCATTTCTTATAGTGAGTTATGATTCATTTCCATGCCATGTCTACCAGGCAATTACTATAGCCCTGTACTGAGAGAAGTCAGTGTCCTCTGAATAAAGCCTCTATAATCCGTGTCAGCATGTTTGGCGTCAGTGCAGCTCCCCTGATGTCAGCAGATCTTGGAGTCATGGCTCAGAGATGGAAACAAGTTCAGACTCCACAAGTCACCAGACCATCAGCTGACGCCTAGAATATCCCAAAACGTCCCAGAATCTCGTGTGACCAGTTTGTGGTTGTGAATCATTCTTCAGTTCCAGCATCTATTTTATGTAAACAGCCAATGGGCGGCCTCTGTCCTCCGCACCCGGGCGACTTACCATCAGCGAGGCTAAGCTGTGAAGACGGCAATTATCCAGGACCTCCTCGTCCCCCTTCTTACACAAGGTGCGCCCCAAGAAGACGGTGAAATCATATCTTATGCCCGACACCAACTGCACAACAAAACGAGAAAATAGTAAAAAGAGATAAAATTATCCAGTCTGATAAAGGAAAAACAAAAAGTAACAAAAATATTGAGGCAGTGATGTAAATATACAACTAATGTAAATACCAGAACATAAACATTGGTACAAACAGTAAAGAATAGAAGAACGCTGCTCCCTACAGACAGGACAGAAGCACAGGATCTGCTGTACGTATACTGCGAAATGCAACCGCATGGGGAGCAGGAGTACTGATCTCAGACCCAGAGAGTATCCAGGCAAGACAAACCAATAAACAATGTGCAAAAAAAAAGTTATTAAGGCCAGAAGAAGCCTAAAAGAACAAAAAAAATAAGCAGCATATTGAGATAGGTGGGAAAAAAAAAACAAAGATGGAATAGAGGGATTCAATCACCAATGCGCGTTTCGCCAACAGCTACATCTGGGGGTCAAAAATAGTATCCCACCATAACGATAGCGAATGTGGTTGCGATTCGACACAAGTCACCGGGAATCGAAACAAGCTGGACTACTTGGAAATTGCGACCTTTGACTTGTAGCTGCAACGGACACCAAGCTTCACAGTCATGGCAACTCGAGAGCCGCAATTCCGTCCCCGCGGAGAATAAAAACCCATCTACTGGGGGCAACGAGAGCATAATCGCGTCTCTCCTCTGACAGAGCTCTTACATGTTGTTCCACGGCGGCTGTATACATTGCACGGGCAAAGATGGCGCTATTTTACAGAGTAAGGTTAGCGAGTGGGGTGGCGTTGCAACCTGAAAATTACCACAAGTTGCAAAAATTCTATATGATTTTGATTTCTTGTGACCCCATTCACTAACATTACAAGTGCATTACACCACTCCATCCGCCTCTTGGCATGGTGCTTGGTGATGTAAGGCTGCAGGCAGAGGGATCTGTCACTTTTAAAGGGGAAAAGCAGTAAAGCATGGTACGTTATTATTGCTGCCGAAAGCGCTGAACATGGGCAAGTAACAGAACCGGAGTAGGTGTGACGCTTCATTCCTGGAGATCCCCTTTAAGACTGCCATACTTAAGAGGATAGAGGTTTATGGGATTACCTTGCATTAGCTGGCAGCAGATGGTAGAACAGCGCCGCCTGCAGCTGGTAGAAGTGGGCAGCACAGCGCTGCCATCGCCCCTCCACCATAGAAAGCAGTGCAGTACACTCACCTGCCTGCGGAGGTCGCTGGTGCGCACCGCCCGGTACACGTCCTCCAGGCCGCTCGCACCGTTGTATTCCCGCTCCGCCAGCCTCACCAGTGTCTGCACCTCCGGTGACACCTGCAGCCACCGTCCTGGAGGGAGGCCGCACACCAGCCCCGCCGCAGCGAGGAGCAGCACGGAGGAGCAGCAGCCACCCGCAGCCATCGCCACACAGGTCTGCTGAGCTCTGCGCCGGCTGCTGTGCGAGGAGATGTAAACAGCGGTCATGTGACTGGACCAT
The DNA here is from genome assembly GCF_046119375.1 of Phyllobates terribilis. NCBI lineage: Eukaryota > Metazoa > Chordata > Amphibia > Anura > Dendrobatidae > Phyllobates > Phyllobates terribilis. The sequence continues at coordinate 347,105 of NW_027362991.1, forward strand.
GTGATCACGCTAGGCAGCGCGGCGGACATGTTTGTTGTGGGCACTTGCCAATAATACTACCAGCAATGTGAAATTGAAGGATGTGGGTCACCTCTTTGTCATCCTTGTTTCTCATCTCCGGTCGCTAGGTGGCAGCACCTTCCTTGTGGGATACATACTATGCGTCTGGGACACGTCTGACCCATTTTCCTTTTTTGTACTGTTTTAAATGGATTATTCAGTCCTGGACAGCCCCTTTTATTATAAGTTTATATTTTTTTGCTATTTTATATGGGGCGCTTTAAGTTGTCTAAGTAGTGGACAACCCCTTTAAAAAAAAAAATTAAATCCGACCCTCTAATGGTTTGATACTGCGATACGTCTGTATTGTGAATTATCCTGTCTCTTTTCTCCTATTAAGCCCGGCCTGGGACAACAATCCTTCATTCAAAGTGTTTTTTCAGCTCTAAAACAGGCAACAGATGCTGTAATCTGATCCTGCAGTGTCATACCCTCTTCCATCTGCACCCTACATCGTGCTAAACTATATAAAAAAATAGATATATTCATCCTCCCATTATGTTTATTACCAAAATTGCAGTCTCAGAGTTATTCACCCCTTCATGACAAGCGTCTTTTGTACTTAGTAGAGGCCCTCTGGCTGTTATGACCTGCTGCCTCTCTCCTTCTAGCTGTTACGACCTGCTGCAAACATGATACATAGCAGGACACCAGCTTCTGGCAGCGAATCTTACCCTTCCTCTTGGACAATGGCCTCTAGATAACCAATATTCTGGGGTTTTTGTGCTGCAGTTGCTGTCTCTACATCCCACCAATGATTTTATACAGTGTTCAAGTCAGGAGAATGTGACAGCTACTCCAGAATCTTCCAAGTCTTCTGAAAATTAGATGCTCCTACAGATCCAGCTGGAAGCAGAGTTTACAAATTCAAAGTTACATGAACACTGGCTGCCGTACCTGGATGTGGCAGAAAGTGGAAGAAGTCACCAGCTACCAAAAGATTCCTGAGGAGGAAGGTGGCCAAAAATACTCAAGTGACTGCAAAATACCTGCATCAGATTAGTTTGCTCAATAAGACGCCTGTTCAATGCTGAAGGTCTAAATGCCCAAACTCCAAGACGTCATGTCTACTCAGGGCTGTGGAGTCAATAAGCCAAACCTCTGACTCCGACTTCTCAATTTCCCTGACTCCAACTCCACAACTCCGACTCCACAGCATTGCCTCTACTGACCGAAAAGTACAAGAAAAGTCAGCTTCATTATGGTCAACACCTAATAAATAACGTTTCGCATTTTTGGGATTATGTTGTGTGGAGCAGTGAAGCAAAACTGGAACTCTTTGGACCTATGGGTCAGTGATATGTCTGAATAGAATGACGCATACTCTGAAAAGAACACTCTGCCTTCAGTGAAGCATGGCGGTGGCTCAGTGATTCCTACAGTGAAGCATGGTGGTGGTTCGGTGATGCTTACAGTGGAGCATGGCAGTGGCTTGGTGATGCCTACAATGATGCATGGTGGTGGCTTGGTACTGCCTACAATGAAGCATTGCAATGTTTCGATGATACCTACAGTGAAGCATGGCAGTGGCTCGGTGATGCCTAAATTTAGGGGCGTAACGATCAGGGTTGAAGAGGTTACCACCACAACTGGGCCCATCCTGCACAGAAGCAGCCGGCTTCTCTCAGTGAGTGTTCCTGTACTCTCAATGGAAATGGCCGGACAGCGCTGGGCTCCTTCCCCTCCAGCCTCTGCCTGTGACTTCAGCGTGAGTCTGAGCTGTTTTTCTGCGGGTAAGACAGTGCACGGGAAATATGGGGTGAGGCTCATATACAAGCGTGATGTGGCTGAAGCACTGTGCAGAAAGGAGACCGGGAGGGAGGCCCACGATGCCAGCACCTAATTCAGCTGAATACGCATCCGTGGACGCACATTCAGCTGAAATATATCACGGTGCAGAGACCTGCTGGGTTTAATACATGCCGCCAACCAATCAGAGGCCGGCCGCTGATGTCAGCATGCCAGTTACAGGGGGTGCATAGTAGTGATGTCAAGGGTCGCCCATAGCAGGCACACTGAAGTCAGCTGCCGGCCTCTGCTCCGACTATACAAGAGGGAGTTGCGGAAGGTGAAAAGAATCTTTCTTCTTTCATATGTGTTAGAGAACAGAATTATTACAGGATGGGCCCAGGAGCTGGGACATTATACCAGGAGGGGGCCCAGGATGGGTGACATTGATACACGATGGGGGACATTATTACATTATGAAGGAGGGCTACACATATGTCTTTATAGGATCTAGAATGCTACAAGGGCTAATACATCTGACCAACATGCAGATGGGGGTCCAGGTCCAAATCTTGCACCAGGGCCCATCGGACTCTAGTTACCCCACTGCCTACATTGATGCATGGTGGTGGCTTGGTGATGCCTACAGTAAAGCATGGCAATTGTTTGATAATGCTGACAGTGAAGCATGGGGGTGGCTCGATGATGCTTTCAATAAAGCATGGTGGTGGCTCATTTATTCCTGCAGTGAAGCACAGCAGTGGCTCAGTGATGCTTGCAGTGAATCATAGTGGTGAATCAGTGATGCCTACAATGAAGCATGGCAGTGGTGCTCTGGGGCTGCTTTGCTTCCTCTGGCATTGGAATCCTGCAAACGTTTGAAGGTCAAGATGGATTCAAATGAAGTATCAAGAAATCCTAGGAGAAATTGTCATGTCTTCTGTGAGGAAGCTGACGCTTAGGCGACATTGGACCCTCAACATGACAATAATCCTGAGCATATCTCAAAGGCTTGGTTTCAGAAGAAATCCTGGAAGATTCTGAATTGGTTGTACTCTCTTCTGACTTGAGCCCTATAGAAAATCCTTGGTGGGATTTGAAGAAGCAGTTTCATCAAATCCAAGAATATTAGTGAGCTGGAGGGCATTGCCCATGAGGAATAGGCTGAGAGTCTTCAGAAACGCTGCCAGAAGTTGGTGTCTGGTTATGTATCATGTTTGGAGCAGGTCGTAGCAGTCGAAGAGGCTCTACCAAGTACTAAAGACGTCTGAGACTGCAGTTGTCAGTAAAAGTGGCACTTTGTGTTGGATTTGGACAAACCACTTGATATATTAGTTATGTTGATCTATTTAATTTGATCTCAACTGATTGGTTTAATGCAAATGGCAGAAAGCTTGTAAATTTTGTTAATAAACCTAATTTTCAAAAAACTATAGTATATATTAGATCTCAGTACAAGACAAATAAAAGGTAATATTACAGCAGGATCACACTATATATATTTTGTAGTTTTAACTTTTGTGGTGCAACAGATTTTCATGAAAGTGACAGCTATTATTTTACATGATCGCAATCAACATATTGTACAAGTTTAGACTGCAGTCCTAGATCCACAGTGAGAATTCATCAGTTGTGCTACAAAAACTATCAGCAAAATTGGTGCATTTTTTATTTTAAATACATAAAAAGGAAAAATAAATTTATTGCAAAGCTGAACATAGCCTTTGTACTTTTTTACATTGTTTGCACATATTTGTCAGGATTTCTGTTGCCCTTCTACAATTTGACCACTAGTGGCCACCATTGTTCACTTTAATATTGTGCTGCAGTTTCATTCCTTACCACTGGAGGCTGCTGTTGTGTTCTGCAATTACCCTTTACCAAGATGGCGGATTCTGAATCTAAGGAATTCATCTTATTTCCTGTTTGGGCCTACTTAAAGGGAATCTGTCACCCCCTGGCACTTATCAGACCTCTAATATGGGCATACAGGTGATAGAAATGTGAATCTAAACTTACCTGTATGAATTAAAATATTTCCCCCCTCCCCTGCACATCACAGTGCCCTGTGACGTGCAGTTCCCGTGGCCAGATCCCGTGCCTGCGCAATTTACCTTGTACGCAAGGCACAGTAATTCCTGCCGTGTGTTTATCCTTGTAGAGCAGGGAACTTGTGCTCAGGCGCCGGCGAGTCACTCTGCCTTCCCAGCGCCTGCTCACAAGATCCCTGCTCCACAAGGATAAACACAGGGCAGGAATTACTGTGCCTTGCGTACAAGGTAAGTTGCGCAGGCATGGGATCCGGCCACGGAAACTGCACGTCACTGGGCACTGTGATGTGCAGGGGAGGGGGGGAAATATTTTAATTCAAACAGTAGGCGGGGATTTCTTCCTGTCCCCCAGACGGTAAGCGTCAAAAACTGAAAGAATAAAAAGACATTTCTCTGCAACAAGACCTCTAATATGGGGCATAGAGGTAAGTATAGATTCACATTTCTCTCACCTCTATGCCCATATTAGAGATATGATAAGTGCCAGGGGGTGACAGATTCCCTTTAAAGCCGCATGGATCTCTTTCTCATTGCTTGAGTATTGTGTCTAGCTGTTAGCCTAGTTTCAGTCTCTAGCTCTTTGAACGTTCTTACCCAGACTTTTCTATTCATCTACGGATTGTTTCCTACAAGTCCTTGCTATCTCCAAGAACTTTTACTATTGCTTGCTGTTCCTGCTTGCGCTCCTTTGGCCACTGGTATCCAGCAGTACTACGCCAGTATTGTAACAATATTAATAGTACAGATTAATATAAGAAACTTTTTAATATATGTTATTAGAAAAATCTGCTTCTTTCTCCACTTAAGAGCCACTTCTTTTGCCTCCCCCTGCTTTCTGAACTCATTATTGACTCTGAAAAACAGCTCAACTCTCTCTTGGTCAAAGCAAGACGAACTGCCAGCACAGTGATGTGTCAGGTCACACAGATTATTTAAATCTATGGAAAGGGAAAGTGGGATGAGGAGAAAGTGGGAAAACAGTTAGAGAATCAGTTTGTTCTGCATCTTTCTAGCAAGTCTTTTACCTCACTCAAACCTGGATTCACATATACACTGCTCAGTACTGCTATATAATGTCCTCTATGCTGCTGTGGCTTCTGTCTATATGCTAACAAATGAAGAGCAGGAATCTCTCTCTGTGTGCTGTGCCGTGTATGGGGGACATAATAGCAGTTTGTCTTTTCCCATCCACTCTTTTTGAGCAGGCGGTTCCATTTCAGCAGCACTCTGCAATCACTTTAGGTGCTGGAACCTCCATTGCCCTCACTTCCCACTATGCTTTGCTTTTTACATTGTCTACCAAGTGAATGTTTCACCTGTATGCCATCCACCCCCACTTCCTGTAGTGAGACAAAGTCCACCCACACTTCCTGTAGAAAGACAAAACACAACTCCCACTTCCTTTAGTGAGTGAAAGTCCACCCCCACTTCCTGTAGTGAGACAAAGTCCACCCACGCTTCCTGTAGAAAGACAAAGCCCCACCCCCACTTCCTGTAGAGAGACAAACTCCCACCCCCACTTCCTGTAGTGAGACAAAGTCCACCCACACTTCCTGTAGAAAGACAAAGCCCCACCCCCGCTTCCTGTAGAGAGACAAAGCCCACCCCCACTTCCTGTAGTGAGACAAAGTCCATCCACACTTCCTGTAGAAAGACAAAGCCCCACCTCCACTTCCTGTAGAGAGACAAAGCCCACCCCACTTCCTGTAGTGAGACAAAGTCCACCCACACTTCCTGTAGAAAGACAAAGCCCCACCCCTGCTTCCTGTAGAGAGACAAAGCCCCACCTCCACTTCCTGTAGAGAGACAAAGCCCACCCCACTTCCTGTAGTGAGACAAAGTCCACCCACACTTCCTGTAGAAAGACAAAGCCCCACCCCCGCTTCCTGTAGAGAGACAAAGCCCACCCCCACTTCCTGTAGTGAGACAAAGTCCACCCACACTTCCTGTAGAAAGACAAAGCCCCACCTCCACTTCCTGTAGAGAGACAAAGCCCACCCCCACTTCCTGTAGAGAGACAAAGTCCACCCCATTTTCTGTAGAGAGGCAAATCCCCAGCCACACTTCTTTCTCAACTGCTGTAGGTGGATTACACTTGACAACAGACAGTGGTCAACAAGTTAAAGTGAAGGGAGACATTTGGTGATTTGGGGGCTAAAAAAGTCATCTTGGGATAAATAAAGTTTGTGAATTTTGTTAGTCCCTGCATTGGCCGCCAGTTGGGCCTGAGTTCATTGAAACGACAGTGATCATTTAATACCAGTTATACTTTATGTAGTGGTAGTTGCTGGATAGTAAAGATAATGGAAATATATTGTTAACATGAGCGAAATAACTTTGTGAAGACATTTTATTTCTTTAGAACCTTTTATTAATATGTGTCTGCCAATAAGTCTGTTTTTGGCAGGACTAAGTTTAACTTGTATATTTTCTTTTTCTTTGCGGCAACATTTATTGCAGTGGTTTGAATTGACAGATATTTAAACATTTTATTTAGAAAAAAGATTACTTTCATGGCTTTGTAAATTACACGTGAGATCTGACTTGTTGGTTCCATCTTTGTATTTAAAGAAATAATTATAGATGAAAAGCAGAATAAATTGAGTATAATCTTTACACCAGTTTCAGACTTACAAAGTTATTACAGTCACATTTGTGCACATTTTTTTTACTTACTTGCAGATCCAAGGACCCAAACTCGTAGACTCATCGATCCCTGATAAATCTGTAAGTTCGGATCCGCATTTGGGACGAGACTTTCATCAATAAAACTTACCCACAAATGCACTTGTAATATTCTCGAATAAAGCTGGCCTAAAGAACTAGTCCAGTGTTTTTGTTTGTTTCCCCTATCCACATTCTGTTTACTGCTAAAGAGCGTTCTTTGCCATTTTAAAAAAGCCTTCATATATATTTTGCTGCTGTGGACATATTGCAGCACGGTGGCTCAGTTGTTAGCATTGTAGCCTTGCAGTGTTGGGGTCCTGGGATCAAATCCCACCAAGGACAACATCTTCAAGAGTTTGTATGTTCTCCCTGTGTTAGCATGGGTTTCCCCTGGGTTCTCCGGTTTCCTCCCACACTCCAAAGACATCCTGATAGAGAATCTAGATTGTGAGCCCCAATGGGGACAGCAATGATGATGTTTTACTGCAATTTAACCCACAATTGGATTGCACCGTGTAAATAGTTCCTTACCATCCTGACCAAACACATCCTGGTTGTCTTGCTTTAATGCTTTAAGTTGCCTTTTTATAAATCTGACTCTTCATCTTTCTAGTCTAAAGTGTTTCACGTCATACAACCGTAATGCCCAGTGACGTGTTTCGCAGGTCACTTGTGTGTCCCGTTGTTCTGCGAACCGATAAGTAGAACAAAACAATCGACAACCATTAAATATTCACATTTATTTCCTCTGATATTTAGAGGAGTTTTTTTCTGAGAGTAGGACAGTGACATGGTTGACAATTTTATATGTTAAAAAAAATAATTCCTGAACCGTAGGCACCCCACACCGGGTAAACAGGCGCATTACTGACACGTATTGGCTCAGTGACAGTTCATCAACCTTGATACCGAGTCCCACTCTTTTTACCACTTTCAATGACCTTTTCCGTTGCTTCAAGGATTTCGTGCACATTACAAAAGTATTATTTTTATGCTACTTGCCCGGAAAGCTAAACTATAAATTCTACCTTCATGAAAATACAGCAATCCTTGATTGAAAATAAAAAATGTATATATACACTTTTGGGGATTCACATAATTAATTCTGTAGACATGATGTGCCGGAGAACTACGTTGGTTTGGGTGGCAATTTGGATGAGTGAAGAACCAACAAAGGCTTCTAGATAAATTGCTCCATCTGCACAACGACTACTTAATCGAGAAGCGCAATAGATAATTACGAATGGTCGTATTGTAATAAGTGTTCTTTCCTCCTATGTCATTGGTACCGCAAAGTGCATCCAGCTTTGGTGCGTCTGGAACGTACGACAGTAAAATAATCATATGAATTTCAGATATCATTAAAATTAATAACGTCACATAATGACGAACTCCATCGAGCAGGAATAATAATAAAATAAATACCCTGTATGATGGACTTTTCATTTTGATAAGTGATAAAACATGATTTACGACATAATGGCTCACTTTGGTGACCGCTCTTGGGCTATTTGCATTCAATAAAGTGTATATATACATTTTATTTGGCGCCGTCCTACACTTTACGAAGGTCATTTTCTCTTTAGATATATGATTCAGGTACGGGGGAAGGGGAGTAGAGCTTGGGAAGAGTCAAGGGAATTGGGTTGGGGGGGAAAGGTGCTGTTATTACAGATCACTCTCTCCATAAAGAGCACTGGAGAAGGACATATAATCTAGAGCTCCGGAAACAGTATCTGTGCCCGTGTATTTTGTCATGCGGCTGATGCAATATTCGGCTTGTTCGGGAGGCAGCTCTCTACGCAGTTCTTCGATGGTGATGTAGCACTGAAAATAAAAAAAATAAAGTCAGACTAATAACACCGTGTATTTAAATGTACCCCTTCAGAGTACAGGCAATTTTAATTTGAAGAACCACAATATTTTTTTTATTTTTTTATTTGTTGGTCATGACGCATGAAGAATTGATATGAATGTTGAGTTTGGGTTGTGGCCTGTTACACCAACTTTACTCAGTCCCTGGGTTATTCTATTTTTTTTCTGCAGGCCTAAAAGTCATTCGTAGACCAGTTTCACGTATCCAAGTTTCAAGGTCTCTGCATGGACCATGATTTCCAGACGAGCATCCAAGTTTCACGGTCTGTGTACAGACTGCAATTTTCAGATTGATCACGTGTCTCTCGACTCAAACTCAACCATCTCATATGTGTCTATGAGTTTTATTTTTATTTGTTGGTCATAAAGTATGAAGAATTAATACAAGTGATTCACTTGAGACATTACCCGAAAAAATTCCTGTAACTTCTAAAAGAGACTATCTATCGTACTTGGTTCATGAGAAACTGATGTTTTAAAGCAGGTGTTGAAAATGTCCACTGTTCGCATCCAAGCACGCCTGCACATCCCGTTCCACATTGTTGAATGTATTCCGCTGGATGTCTGGTGTCATAGCCTGAATTTCTCACTGTATGTTATCTCGGAGTGCCTGTAATGTTCATGACTTGTTAGTGTACACCCGACCCTTCATATGTCCCCAAAGGAAAACATCCGGCAATAACGAATTATTTTCTCTTGATCGAGCCCTTCCAATTCCTGAATGACAGTGACTCTATACGGACGAACGCGACCTTTCTTGGCCGCTCACTGACATGTGGAATACGACATGCCTGTCTCCTGAGAAAGCGTGTTCAAGGATTTACTTGGAAATGCCAGAAGTCGCTGTTTCACATCTTGAATTGTTTCCTCAGACATTTTCGGACATCCTCCTTCATGCCTATCCAGTAATGTTCCTGTTTGTTCCAGCTTATTCACCAATGACAGAATACACGGTTAGGATGGTGGATTTCGACCTCCAAACGTCTTTAGAAACTCACTTTGGCACCTCTTTAAGTTTTCCAATAAGTTTTCACAATGAAACTGTATTTGTATATTGTTCACACATGAAGAAGGAATTCGGCCGGCTGGAGTGAAATGCAAGCACCATGCAAAAACTAACGATGCTCAGAAAGATGTGCAGCAAGTCTATCTCATAGTGGAGAAGACCGGTGGGGCGACAAGTCGGCGAGACCACTCGGCACGAGGATGTTTCAAGTCGCTGTCGCTGAGATTCATTGCACTCTCACTTCTCGTGAACCAAAGAATGTACAATCCAAATATTAGTACGATAGATATTCTTTTTTAGAAGTTACAGCAATTTTTCCTGGTAAAGTAGCGAGTGAATCACCCTGCATTTGAGTGTTGAGTTTAGGTTGTAGTCCGTTAATCCATCTTTACTCAATCCCTGGGTTATTCTGTTTTTTTCGGAAAGCCTAAAAATCATTCGTAAGCTAGCCTCACCCATCTGAGTTTCATGGTCTGTGTATAGACCACGATTTCCAGACCAGTCAAAGGTTTCCTGACCCAACTCAAGAGCTTCATATATGGTTAGCTTCATGCATCCAAGTTTCAGTCTTTGTATGGAATGCAATTTCCAAACCTGTTGCATGTCTCTTCTTTACCCAAACTCAACCATCTCATATATGCCTATGAGGCTATTGAGTTTCATCAGGAGACCTGTGGCCAGTCAAGAAATCGTGGTCTGTGTACTCACCATGAAACTTGGATGTGTGAGGCCGGCCTTACAAGCACATCCCCTCTTGTAAACGGGATGTGTTGATAAGAATATCCAAATTGTTTGAAGACGAACCTTCATAGTAACGATCATCCACTTACAGTTTTGCCCATGCAGATGGAAGTATAATGAGAGCTGATCCCCATGCTGAATCGTTGATCGGTGTTCGTTAGGGGCAGATTATCTGTACATGTAAAAAGACCCCTAAATATACTATCAAGGCTTCTTTAGTTTTCTACTGACCTTGTCTGATGCCAGGATCTTGAAGGAAGCCATAACTTGTTCAGCAGTGTCTGTTTCTGCTGTCTCCCGAGTCATAAAGTCTATGAAGGCCTGGAAGGTGACAACTCCTGTATTGTTGGGATCAACCAAAGTCATGATGCGAGCAAACTCAACCTCACCCTAGAAAAGGAAGAAACCATATTGAATATACACGGATAAAACAGAAAAATCAGAAGTCTTAGAAATTGAATAGAAATGTCTAAAACTGAATTTTAAAATGTATTTACTATTAAGCTGGTGTTTGATCAACGTCTTACCAAATCGTAACCCATGGAAATCAGGCAAGCACGGAAGTCATCAGGATCCATCATGCCGTTCCTCTTCTGTGGATAAAATAGGATAAAAAAGAATTTGGATATTTGTGGATACTAAAGTTTATTTACTGTACTAAACTATAAATGGAAATATTCATATTTTTATGTCAGGAACTCTCACCCTGTCGAAGTGGTTGAAGGATGCACGGAACTCATTCATCTGTTCTTGGCTGATGCCCTTAGCATCACGGGTTAGGATCTGGTTTTCAACTTCATTGATGGTCCTAGCAATTGTAGTGAGGAGCTGCTCCCATCCCACACGAATGTGCTGAGGACCAATTTGAAAGTAATATACAAGGTAATGAGATGAAAACATATTATATAAGTTGACTGACTATAAAAATTGTAATATAAAACATAAAGTGGCATGATGAAAAACTTACTTAAAAATAGATAACATACTGTAACATAATATAACAGGTGTTAACAGGATCTTTGAAACTATAGAACTTTACCTTCCGAGATTCCACTTTGGACAGTTTGTTAGAAGGATCCCTTGATACTCACAGGATGTAACATACTGTAAACCTCAGTGATCAGATGTGATCTGAGGACCAATCTGGCCACAATGGTTCAATTCCTGCAGTGCCCCCAAAAAGCTTGGCGGACGTACACAAAACCACTTTGGGTCGGGGGACTGGAGTACATTTGTGTCAAAATTTGTGACTTGATGAGGGGGCATGCTGGAGTCAGATGCTCCTGACTCATGAAGAGATGCACACTCCTTCATGAATCTGGAGCGTCAAACGAGTCGCGTGCACCTCCCTGTGCTACGCCAGAAACCTCACTCCAGTCAGGGAATGGACTGAGATTTCTGGCATATGGAATGATACAGCTCATCATGAATTAGCTTTTCCCATTTGTCCAATTAGCTTTGCCCATTTTGTCGGAACTGGGAGAAACTGGTGTAAAAACATCAAGAGTTGCAAAATTTAGGCGCATCTCCGAGTTGTGCCTAAATTTTGCGACTTTTGAAAGCTTTTACACCAGAATTCTGGAGTGAAAGCTTTGATGACTCGGGCTAAAAAAAGATGAGGCAGATGAAAACATCTGGAACCTCCAAAACCTGTCCACAATGGCTAACATAGAAAAACACGCAAACACAAGTAAAATAGACTTTAAAAAAAAGTGCTAATTAAATGAAGAATTAGGCGCATCTGAAAAACAGGCAAAAAACTCCAACAGCTAGACAAAAATAAAAGCACAATAGTGAATTGGGCATATAGAAATGAAATGTCAGCTTTGTTCGCGCTTCAAAGACTTTTTCGATTTTCTTGACATCGCTTACCTCCATACTGTAGCTGGTGTGTTTGTTGTCAAAGATCAGAGACTCTTGGATGAGTTGATGATCTCCTTCAAGTTTATCAATGTTGGTCTTGTAGGAGATGATATTCTGTTCATATTGCTTAAGGTGGTTCATCTGGTCTTCCAAAGAACTGCTGATGTCCACAGATATGCGACCGATCTCCTAGATACAGGCATGTAAACAGAAATGCCTCATGTAAAAACCATTAGGACCAAACACATTTTACAAAAATTCCATATTTTCACATATTATCAGAATTTGGACTGTGTGTGAGGGTGTGCCCGTTTCTGATGGAGAAGTGACGATCCGGTGGGGTCAGTCTCCATTTAGCCTGTATGTAATGCAGAAACATCTAAGCACACTTGGTTGTTTCTGTATCTTCCATTAATTTTGCTGAAAAATGATCTTGTATTTGGGTCCAATCCCATTTTTAGGGCTGTCATTTTTTGTGGATAAACCCCTTTAAACTAGTGATTGCTAAGATCTTCTACTGGCATCTAACTGAAAATGACATTTGGGTGGAGTATTATACCTTATAGTACCCTTCCTATATGCAGTATACTTTTCAGCTAGATGCCAGATGCAATTTATGGTCCCCAAATAATCTTTTTGTAACAATATAGTGGGAGCTCTAAACAACTAGTACTAGATTTGAGCAAAAAGATTCACATTGCCCTCAATTAGCACCCAGTCCAGTCCTCTGTAGCAGTGGGACCAGGGCAGTCTTGACATCTGCAGCCAGCACCCTCGGCCCGGCATCCTGGTCACCTCTTGCTAGGTCATGACGTTGCTTGAGGTCTAGTCAATAGACCTCACGCAACATCATGAACGGATGGCCTTATAAGCTCAAGAGGCGCTAAGGGTTCCTCCTCGAGGAAGCTGGCTGAAAAAGTGAAGACTGTCCTGATCTTGCTATCATCGAGGACTTGATTCCAGACAAGGGCTGTCCAAATCTTTTTCTTAACTCTACCTAGTACCGGTAATTGACGTATTTTTGTCTTTGGATAGTGGATCTTTAGGAGATGAGGAGAGAGCAGTGCATTAGTCCTTATATATTGCAAGCAAACATTAGAAGTTGTTTAACCAACCTCCATCTTGGACTGGATCCAGGGCCCAATGACATTGGCTTGTGCGGCAAATTGACGACGCAAGCGCTCATTAGCCTGTTGACGGGCCAGCTCCTCCTGCAGGGTTTGGTCTCTGTGGGGAACCAGTTGTTTCACCTGTTGAAAGTGAAAAGGTCTTAAACATTTTAGTTCAGGAAAGGTTCTATAATTTATATTTCTTTCACTCTCCGTTGGCTCACCGCCTCCCACTTATTGGCAATATCGACGTGGGTGAGGATGGTGTATGGGTTAATTCCAGATAACTTGATTCCATAAGTCTGAGCAATTTTCTGAATTTCACCCTGGATGCCCAAAATTGACATTTTCTCCTTGTCAGCCTCAGGGAGAGTTGCCTTGAATTGTTCATGTGCCGTAATGAGACTCTGCAATAAAATAAATCAAGTCAACAATAAAAAAGTCTGACTTTGTTAAAATGCTTTAAAATGAACATAGAAAATACAACAAAATTAATAAACCTCTGGACATTTTTTCCTATACTATTTTCATTTCCTTCTAACTTATGTTTTCCCAGTTTTGAAATACAAACTATGAGAAATGCATAACATTTTCTCAATGTGTTTCAACAATATTTTGCTCCTTCTTATTACAATCCTGTGATTGGCTATAAGACTATTGGCTGCAGCAGGAGCCTCTCCCCTCTGCTATTTCTGTGAACGGAGACAAAAATGTTAGAACAGCAATTTAAAAGGTAGCTGTACTTTCAAGCAACTTTTCAGGATAAGCTGTCCTTGTATATTTGTGTGTATATAAAACTATTTCTGGCCACTATTTCACCTGAATTCTGCATTTTTACCAATTTCTTTTCATTTGAAATTGACTTTGAACTGGCAGGATGTCTCCCATACACAGCACACGCAGAGCCATGAGAGATTCCTGCTCTTCATTCCTTAGTCAGCACACAGAATCAGCAACAGCATGGTGGATATTGAGCAGTGCGATGTGAATCTAGCTTTGCAGTGAGGTAAAAGACTTGTTAGAAAGCTCAGCATGAACTTTCTGTGTCTCCCTCTACCTGTTTTCTCACTCCACTCCTCACTTTCCACCTCTCCAGAGAATATCATAGGCTTTGTAATCTGACACCTCACTTTGATTCTGTCTTTCTAAAGATTTGAGCTGTTTTTCAAAGTGGATGGTGAGATCAGCGAGAGGGAAGAAATGTCTGATAAGTGGAGAAAGTAGCAGAATTCTCTGATATAATATATTACAAAGTTTCTTAAATTCGCCTGTATTATTGATTTATGAAAAATTTGTTGAAAGTAGAGTTCCCATTTAAAAGCTATAATTATCGTGTTTACTTGACCATTGGTAAAAAATATTATCCACACCAATGTCATACATGAAATATCTTCCCCTTCTTGACCAACTTTCAGAGTATAAAAAACTTGTAACATCCTCAGATTGTGGTGACATCTTCATGTGTTTTGCCAGCCTAATTCTAAATGTGAAAATTACATGTGGATATATATATATCTGATTTTGGTTTCAGAGGGGAAATTTACCAATGTTTTTATGCCAGTTTTTTATGTACATTATTGAAGAATATGGCATTTGATTACTGTAGTTCTCTAAGTACTAATAATTTACCAAATATTTCCAACTCTCTCCTAGTGCTGATATGGTGTTGAATGAAGACATCAGCATTAGAGGTGAGCAAATCAATTTTCAGGACCTTGCTCCAGTGGCCATGTCATTAGTCAATGGCCGCCACCTATTACCTGCCGATATCTCCGGCTCTAATTTAGATTTCTCATCCCGTCATGATTGCAATGTGATGTAACGTGAAGCCAAGCTGACTAATCTAAAGGGGAGTTGGATATGCCAGCACATAAGAGGTGATACAGAGGGCTCTCGTCTAGTACCCATGGGATACTGAGTTGGTTGCTGGACCAGGGCCCTGTGAATTTATTCGTTCACCTCTAATACTAATCATCAGAATCTGAGTATGTTGCCTGGTGCACAGAGACAAGTGGTCTACTGATATAAAAAACTTTATATCTTGGAGCATAAACATAAATGTCACACAAAAGTAATACAAAACTCAATGGGCTGTCGACCTTGAAATTGACCAAAGTTCGGTCATAACGGTAAAAAAAAAAAGAAGTGATACTCATGTCACCGATTCTCCGCTGCCCGAGTTACAACACTTCTTAGGTCCACTACTGCTCAGCCAAATGACTACTCAGAGGTCACAGTGGTGATCATCCTCAGTAACTGATTGGCCCACTGCTCGCCTGTTTTCGGCCTGGCGCCGATCTCTGCAAGATCAGAGTGGTCACATACCGGTTTGCGCTGATATCATATCGACAGAACAGCATCTTCTCTTCTGCTCTGCTCTCTTTACGAGGTGCCTGTGTCTATATCATGCTGATTGACAGCCGGCTCCCTGCTGCCTATCTGCGGGGAGCCGGCTGTGACTTCCCATCAACAGAGCAGACCAGAGCAAAAGGAAAAGCAGCTGTGACGACGAGTGGTGAATTGAAGCAGCAGAATCACCGGGTAAGCCAGCAAAGATTGTTCCGTGCAGAAAAGGTATTCAGTTAGCAACTACCTGCCTGTTAGTTCTTAGCCTCATGCACAAAAATAATAAAAATCCTGGATTACTCCGTTACTCATTGCAACAGGAAACAGAAACCAGCAGGAGAGCAGGCAGTATCAGAAAGCCAGGATCAGTGAGGTGATTATAGCTTCTCTTTCATGTGTCTTTCTTACCATTTTTTTTAAATAAAGTTGGGCAATCACTTTAAGGAAAGAGTCAGATGACTATATAACTCAGACGAGGATCGCAACGGAATGCTCGGGCTGGCCGACCTGAGCGTGTCAGCTACATAGAAATACATGGTGTCACAAACCGATGGCAAGTCTGAGCATTATGTTGCGATCCTTGTCCGAGTTATACGGTCTTCTGACTCTTCTCTAAAAGCCAAAATTGCAGAACTTTGCTCCTTGAGAAACCACTTCTACAAGGAATTACTCATCGGACTTGATAGTCAACGTTGCCAAGTTTGCTATTGGAAACAGATTTATTCTAGGGCATGTCGGATTATTAGATTACAGTACTGAGCAGGGCTGTGGAGTCAGAGTCGGAGTCGTGGAGTCGGAACCCATTTTGGTGAAGTCGGAGTCGGTATAAAATGGACCAACTCCGACTCCTAAAATATATAATAAATTGGGTACAGTAGTTCAATGCAGTTTGTGGGGAATATTTTTTCATAAGAATTTGGGAAAATGATGAAATGTCCTATAAATGTCTATCCTATTCCTGATCTAAGAGTCTAGACTTTTAGCTGAGATGAATCTGTGCTACAGTAAATTTATCACTTAAACATGAGCCATGTATGAGGGAGTCGGAGTCGTGGAGTCGTAGTCGGTGTCATGGAAATTGAGGAGTCGGAGGTTTGGCTTACAGACTCCACAGCCCTGGTATTGAGACTGGTGAAAGGGTCTTACAGAACTTCTGCTTACCTGGATCTCTTCAATACTGTGCACAATGAACATATCCTGCAGATCCTCCGAAGCTCCATCCATCCAGTTATTAAATGGAGCAGCTCTCTTGGCGAACTCCAGATACAGCTGATCAATGGTTTCCAAGAGCTTCTCTACACGCTGGAGAGAAACATCAGATCTTCATTCTAAGTTCAGTTCTTACAAAGAAATCACCTTTTAATATAATTTGTCAGGCATTCTACCTCGAGAGCATCTCTCCTCTTTTGTGTGAGGGTGCCAAGAGAGTCCCACTGGTCACAGATAGCCTGGCAGCGGCTATTGACAGCAGCAGCATCATGATAGTCAAGTTCACTGTGGGAGGCACAAAGTATTATAAGCTTTTTATAGAGCAGTGGTTACTCGAGCGGCATGAGAAACCGGAAGTATATTAGTTAAAAAAATGAACACATGAAACTGATAAATCAGTAGTAGTAGGACTGCAGGAATGAAACACCCAATTTTAGCTGTTTTTTTTAAATAAATAGCATACAAATGCCATCTTGCCATAGTAGCTCTGCCTAATTGTCCAATGAAATTACCCTTATTTTATAAAATTAAACATGTTTGATCCACTAAAGAAATCAGAGTAGAACTTTAAAAAAACACCACATTTCAACTAGACGTGTACGGCCTCGCACAATTCACTTGTATTGAGCGAGGCCGGGCACGTCTAGTTGGAATGTGGTCGGGAGTATGCAAATTGAATACTTGCAGTCACATGACCATCCGCTCCCGCCGCTGGGACTGGATAATACTGACAGCGTGCACTGTGCACATTGTGAGGATTCACAAGTTTGTGGATTGATTGTAGATCAATTCATAGATGGATTTCAGACTTTTGTGCCAAACCTGGACAATCCCTTTAATGATGACTGCCTGTGACCACTCTACTAATTATACTACCTAAGTAAGTCAAACGTGATCAGGGAACAATAGGGTAAATGACGATCCCCTTCGACTATTCTCTGATCCTCGGGTCTTTGGTCAGAAAGTGGTAAGAACACTCTATTTATGTGATTATCCAGCACTGTGACTTTTTCAATTAGAGATGGAATTTCATCTCATTTGATGCATTTTGGGTGTTTAGATGCCAACTTTTCAGTGTATTGTGTGACATTGGTCTCAAAGTAATTGGATTTTAATATTAATGATTATAAGTTATGTTTCATAAACTATTTATAAACTGTAATTTAATTAGCTAAACTTACTTCAGCTCCTGAGCGATGGCTGCGATCTGTTCCACACGGTCCTGGTGGGCAGCTAGATCACTCTCGAAGGCTTCATGTTTACGCACAAGAGCTCGAATCTCCATGAGGGAAGCGGATTCATAATCTTT
Source organism: Phyllobates terribilis (assembly GCF_046119375.1). Taxonomy (NCBI): domain Eukaryota; kingdom Metazoa; phylum Chordata; class Amphibia; order Anura; family Dendrobatidae; genus Phyllobates; species Phyllobates terribilis. Next base: position 365,069 of record NW_027362991.1, read on the forward strand.
CTGAGTCAGCAGTTCTTCCTTTCCTGCACAGAGCAGATGGGTAGATATTAGAAGAAAGGCATCAAGCATTCAACCTCTTCTTCCTACTACAAATAATTGAGAATACGAATTAGTTTGGATTATAATACATTCCATCCCCTTTCCATCAGTGGTGGTCAACCGGCAGCCAGCTGCTTCCCCTGGGACTTTTGTCTTTTTTCACCTATTTATACAATATTAGCACTATTAAATTGATTGTTCTGCCATACATACTAAAGGAATATACATGGGATCTGCCATTTGGAAACTCTGAACCCCCCACCATTATTGAGAACAGGAGTCCAAAGTCTAAAGTTTAAAGAAAAAATATGAGATGAAGATATGTGACGATGAATGTAATGTGCAACCCTTGGATGGAATTAAAGGATTGGTCCCAAGATTACAAGTTAACATCTATTCATAGAGAATGTAAATTAGAGTAGAGTAGTTTATAAAACATCCCGTCCCAATATATCAGTGCTTTACTTGACTATCTCCAGTAGTCCCGTTGACTGGAAATTGAGCCATTCCATTCTAGATTGCGACTCTCAAGAGTTCCCTAGTTCCAGAGTTCCATTCTAGTTGTCCCAGCATCCAGACCTCCAGCTATGAGTAAGTTATCCCATATCATATGGATAGGGGATAACTCACTATTTTTAAAGGTAATCTGTCAGTAGGATCTACCATCCTAAGCTGTCTATATGGACATGTAGGTCACAGGAAGCTGAATAAAATGACACCCTAATATCTGCGATCCGGTGTCTTATTCCAGAGTGTAATGCACACGCCCGGACTGACTGGCGTGTGCGTGTATATGTAGTGATTCCACTGGACCGTACCGGAGAGTGAATGCCTGGAGGGGCGTAACTAAGTATCCACCCGATCCGACCAAGGTCGCACGACGGCATACGACGCCAGTGCACCAAGGAGGAACCGAGCAGAGGGACCAGAGGCTACTCCAGGTCAGACCCCGGACACGGCTGTTGACCCACACCGGGGAATACAGGAACAGGCAGGTTAGGCTGGCACACAGACGGGTGGCTGCTGGCAAGCAAGACTGGTATGCAAACAGGGAGGTATTGACAGGTACGGCCGGTATGCAGGCAGGTGGATGCTGGTAAGTACGACTGGTATGCAGGCAGGGAGGTACTGGCAGGTACGACAGGTTGGAGCACAGAGTGGATAGGTCCCAGTACAGACTGGGACTCAGGAACAGAACCACAGATGGACAAACACAGCAGAGTGAGGCCGCCCGGAGCGGCGAGCAAGAGCAGAGCAAGACGAGACCGCCTGGTGCGGTGAGCGAGAGTAGAGCAGGACGAGGCCGCCTGGAGCGGTGAGCAAGAGTCAGAGCAGAGAGAGACTGCCGGAGCAGTGAGCAAAGGGTCAGAGCAGAGCGAGACTGCCGGAGCAGTGAGCAAAGGGTGAGAGCAGAGCGAGACTGGCGAGCAGTGAGCAAAGCGTCAGAGCAGAGCGAGACTGTCGGAGCAGTGAGCAAAGGGTCAGAGCAGAGCGAGACCGCCGGAGCAGTGAGTAAAGGGTCAGAGCAGAGCGAGACCGTCTGATGCGGTGAGCAAAGGCAGCGCAGGCAAGAGCCGCCGGAGCGGTGAGCAAGGCAGAGCAGGCAACAACCGCCGGAGCGGTGAGCAAGGCAGAGCAGGCAAGAACCGCCGGAGCGGTGAGCAAGGCAGAGCAGGCAAGAACCGCCGGAGCGGCGAGCAAGGCAGGGCAGAGGGGACAGGGCTCTGTTCACACGGAACAGACAGGAAGGGAAAGGCAGAACCAGATACCCACAGGGTACTTGCAGTGAAGTAGCAAGTGGACCACAAACTCACAAACGGAAGTACAGTGACAATGAGCGGGAGTTAGGTACGAGTTCAGACTCTGCAGAAAAAGGGAAGATATAGGCGTAGAGAGAAACGGGAAACAGGCTGGAAGATAGTTAGGGCAGGAACAGACACTGGGAAAAGACACAGACAACAGATCTAGGTATGCGGCCCCTAGAGGGCAGAAGGAACAGGCTAAGAGCATGTTTACACGGGCCTGGAATTACAGCCTCCAGGAAAGGCAGAAAGACAGCTGGCAAGAGTGCACAGACAGGACACAGTTCAGACACGGGAACTGATACCGCAAGGCAGGAAACATAGACAGGACCAGGCACATCAGTGACTAGAAGCCAACTGACAGAACAATATGCTCAGGGAAGGATTCCAAGGAGGAGCTGGTTTAAATAACAGGTGACAGACAGCAATAGGCAGATGATGCATTAGGGGCGTGTCTGCAGCAGCTACAAGAAACAGGAAGTTCGGCGGGTGTCGCCCTAAGCAGCCAGAGCAGAGCAAAGCAGACAGTATGGAAGGCAGTCTGAACTGGAAATCAAGTGCGCGCTCTTGCACAGTGGGAGATGTACCACTATGCAAGGACGCCGCCAGGTATGTTACAGTACACCCCCCGTTACGCCCCCTCTTCTTCAGGCCTGCCAGAATCTTCCGCAGGGAATTTGAGGGCCAATCCTTCTCTTCAAGGAGATTACTTCTACTGTCCACAGGAAGAGACAAAACTGGTCTCATCTGAGTAGCTAGGATGCTACCTCTTATCCAGCCATCCTCAGCAACAGACGAAACGGGTGGAGTACCAGGAACAGCACACAAGGAAGTCTCTCTCCACTTATTATCAGGTAGCACCCCAGAGGGTTCAGGAGACAACTGGAAGTCCTCCGCCGGGTTGGAGGGGTACAGAGACTCGGGGGTAACCTCTGCTTCGGGGTACATCTTGTAAAGCTCACAGGATGAAATGGGCGAGGTATCAGGTACAAGGTGTAGTGAAGTCACTGTCCCTTTGTTATCTGGTGGTACCCCGGAGGGTTCAGGAAACAACTGGAGGTCCTCCGCCGGGTCGAAAGAGTGCAGAGACTCGGGGGTAACCTTTGCTTCGGAGTACACTAGGTCTGACTCACTGGACAAAGCGGGCAAGGTATCAGGTGCAGAGTATAGGAAAGTCTCTGTCCATTCGCTACTAGGTAGCACCCCGAAGGATTCAGGAGGCAACAGGGGGTCCTCCGCCAGGTTGTAGAGGTGCACGGACTTGGAGGTAATCACTGCTTCAGAGTACCCTTGGACAGGCTCACCGAGTAAAGTGGGTGAAGTATCAGATACCGGGTGCAGGAAGTCCTCCTGTGTGGATTCTGGGTGGGCAGCAGTCTCTTCAGGCAGGAGAACTGGTGCGCTACCCTCGCACATTACCCGCCGGAGATGCTCCGGGATACTGGGAAGTGAAGCTTCAGCAGGGACTTCAAGGTTGGGGTCAGGAGGTCTTTGGGAGGACAGACCCTGGCGTGACGGCTTGCCTCTACGCCTAGCACGTTTGGACTGCCTCTTGAGGTTGGCAGAAGTATTCCGGAGAGCGTAGTCATCCTGTGTGGATTCTGGGTGGGCAGTAGTCTCTTCGGGCAGGAGGACTAGTGCGCTACCCACACACATTACCCATCGGGGCTGCTCCTGGATATTGGGAAGTGAAGCTTCAGCAGGAGCTTCCGGGTTAGGGTCATCGAAGACCATTAGAAAGGCCACCAGGAAGGCCTGCAGGTCCAGGACGATAGGATCCTGTGCGTCCCATAGGGGGGTGATCCATTTCAAGGCATCACCCGCTAGGTAAGACATCATGAATCCCACCTTAACCCGATCGGTGGGAAAGCAAAGGGGTAGAACTTGAAGTGTAGCAAGCATTGCTCCACAAATGCACGACTCAGTTTTGGATCCCCATAGTACCGTGGCGGATCCGCAGGAACGAGTGCTGATAGATCCATCTGGACGGGTGCGTAATTCGCCTGGAACTCAGCTGGTAGCAAAAAAAAATTAATTTCTTCTAGATGCACGTATTCGCTGAAAAACGTCTCAGAGAGCGAAGGCCGTGGGGCTCAACGGGAACCATGGCCTGAGCATGCTGTAATGCACACGCCCGGACTGACTGGCGTGTGCGTGTATATGTATTGATTCCACTGGACCGTACCGGAGAGTGAATGCCTGGAGGGGCGTAACTAACTATCCACCCGATCCGACCAAGGTCGCACGACGGCATACGACGCCAGTGCACCAAGGAGGAACCGAGCAGAGGGGCCAGGGGCTACTCCAGGTCAGACCCTGGACACGGCTGTTGACCCACACCGGGGAATACAGGAACAGGCAGGTTAGGCTGGCACACAGGCAGGTGGCTGCTGGCAAGCACGACTGGTATGCAGGCAGGGAGATACTGACAAGTGCGACAGGTTGGAGCACAGAGTGGATAGGTCCCAGTACAGACTGGGACTCAGGAACAGAACCGCAGATGGACAAACACAGCAGAGTGAGGCCGCCCGGAGCGGCGAGCAAGAGCAGAGCAAGACGAGACCGCCTTGATCGGTGAGCGAGAGTAGAGCAGGACGAGGCCGCCTGGAGCGGTGAGCAAGAGTCAGAGCAGAGCGAGACTGCCGGAGCAGTGAGAAAAGGGTCAGAGCAGAGCGAGACTGCCGGAGCAGTGAGCAAAGGGTCAGAGCAGAGCGAGACTGCCGGAGCAGTGAGCAAAGGGTCAGAGCAGAGCGAGACTGCCGGAGCAGTGAGCAAAGGGTCAGAGCAGAGCGAGACTGCCGGAGCAGTGAGAAAAGGGTCAGAGCAGAGCGAGACTGCCGGAGCAGTGGGCAAAGGGTCAGAGCAGAGCGAGACTGCCGGAGCAGTGAGCAAAGGGTCAGAGCAGAGCGAGACTGCCGGAGCAGTGAGCAAAGGGTCAGAGCAGAGCGAGACCATCTGGAGCGGTGAGCAAAGGCAGAGCAGGCAAGAACCACCGGAGCGGTGAGCAAAGGGTCAGAGCAGAGCGAGACTGCTGGAGCAGTGAGCAAAGGGTCAGAGCAGAGCGAGACTGGCAGAGCAGTGAGAAAAGGGTCAGAGCAGAGCGAGACTGCCGGAGCAGTGAGCAAAGGGTCAGAGCAGAGCGAGACTGCCGGAGCAGTGAGCAAAGGGTCAGAGCAGAGCGAGACTGCCGGAGCAGTGAGCAAAGGGTCAGAGCAGAGCGAGACTGCCAGAGCAGTGAGCAAAGGGTCAGAGCAGAGCGAGACTGCCGGAGCAGTGAGCAAAGGGTCAGAGCAGAGCGAGACCATCTGGAGCGGTGAGCAAAGGCAGAGCAGGCAAGAACCACCGGAGCGGTGAGCAAAGGGTCAGAGCAGAGCGAGACTGCTGGAGCAGTGAGCAAAGGGTCAGAGCAGAGCGAGACTGGCGGAGCAGTGAGAAAAGGGTCAGAGCAGAGCGAGACTGCCGGAGCAGTGAGCAAAGGGTCAGAGCAGAGCGAGACTGCCGGAGCAGTGAGCAAAGGGTCAGAGCAGAGCGAGACTGCCGGAGCAGTGAGCAAAGGGTCAGAGCAGAGCGAGACCGTCTGGAGCGGTGAGCAAAGGCAGAGCAGGCAAGAACTGCCGGAGCGGTGAGCAAGGCAGAGCAGGCAAGAATCGCCGGAGCGGTGAGCAAGGCAGAGCAGGCAAGAACCGCCGGAGCGGCGAGCAAGGCAGGGCAGAGGGGACAGGGCTCTGTTCACACGGAACAGACAGGAAGGGAAAGGCAGAACCAGATACCCACAGGGTACTTGCAGTGAAGTAGCGAGTGGACCACAAACTCACAAACGGAAGTACAGTGACAATGAGCAGGAGTTAGGTACAAGTTCAGACTCTGCAGAAAAAGGGAAGATATGGGCGTAGAGAGAAACGGGAAACAGGCTGGAAGATAGTTAGGGCAGGAACAGACACTGGGAAAAGACACAGACAACAGATCTAGGTATGCGGCCCCTAGAGGGCAGAAGGAACAGGCTAAGAGCGTGTTTACACGGGCCTGGAATTACAGCCTCCAAGAAAGGCAGAAAGACAGCTGGCAAGAGTGCACAGACAGGACACAGTTCAGACACGGGAACTGATACCGCAAGGCAGGAAACATAGACAGGACCAGGCACATCAGTGACTAGAAGCCAACTGACAGAACAATATGCTCAGGGAAGGATTCCAAGGAGGAGCTGGTTTAAATAACAGGTGACAGACAGCAATAGGCAGATGATGCATTAGGGGCGTGTCTGCAGCAGCTACAAGAAACAGGAAGTTCGGCGGGCGTCGCCCTAAGCAGCCAGAGCAGAGCAAAGCAGACAGTATGGAAGGCAGTCTGAACTGGAAATCAAGTGCGCGCTCTTGCACAGTGGGAGATGGACCACTATGCAAGGATGCCGCCAGGTATGTTACACAGAGGAGTCCACATTTGTTTAAATATGTAAATGAGCTGTAAGATCTATGGACCGGACATAGATCTCCTTGAGAATCTGGATCCAGATCTTATTTTAAATGAAAGGAGACATTACCGGCGTGAAACATGTAGATCAGGAGAACAGACTGTCAGTCATTACATGTCTCACACTGGTAACACATTGCCTTTCATTTAAAATAATCTCTGGAGGCAGATTCTCAGGGAAATCTATGTCCGGCCCATAGATCTTAACAGCTCATTTACACGTTAAGAAAAACATGGATTTTTCTGGAATAAGAAATCGGATCACAGATATCAAGGTATCATTTTACTCAACTTTCTATGACCTTCATGCCTGTATAGACTACTTAGTAGGGTTGATCTTACTGACAGATTCCCTTTAAACATTACTAGCCTCATCAGTCTTGTGCTTTCCACCTTAGCTTTGGTTGGCTGCAATGGTCACGTGTTGAATGTGTGGAGCAGCAGAGTGACGGCAGTGCAGGGGCTTCAACAGATAAGTAATGCCTATTTTGTTCTTTTCAGCCTTTACTCTAATTTTTGCATGAAACCAGAGTGTCCAGTAAACTTCCCAATGTTATTGGATTGAATGGTCTTCACTTACCTCTGGTCCAGGACTCATGAAGAGAGGCCTTCTGTTTAAACTTTTCGGCCAGATGCTCCAGTCTTTCCAGTCTCCTGATTTCTAGAAGAAGCCACTCTTCATAACCTTTTTCTACTTGCTCAAGACCTTTCCAAGCATTGGCAATATCCTGATGTAAAAATATTTGCACACAAAAGCCAATTAACAAATTAAGATTTTTTTAAATGTATTACGCGACACGGCATAACTCCGTTTATTCCTGGTTCCACTATACTTACAGAAACCATCTTGCCCTCAGATGGCATGAAAGCAGGACGGTTGCTGAGTCTCAGCTTGGTTTGCAGGGTGTTAAAGTTAATTTCCAGTTGACACTTCTCCTGGACACGGGGTGGCTTGTGAACTCTTCTGTAATCTCTGAAGTCCTCCAGTTTCTTTTGCATGGCACCCATTGATTGTTCAGGGGTTTTGTTTTCCAACCATGGAATAGTACGGCGGATCCATTCCAGGAGCTAAAGAACGGCATGAAAAATAGTAGTAGTTATCAGAATAGTAATACTACAGTTGAAAAGCTATTAAAAAGTCTTTATGTTCTATTATTTGCAATTTTGGCACATTTTCTACATTTTAGCTGGAAGTGTCTGTTATTCCCGTTATAAAGATTTTTCCAAGTCAGAAAATGTATCAGCTATGTATTAATGACATTTCTTTCCAGGGGCACAAATAGCAAAACATGTGACTCTATCTAAAGCAACATTTGCAATAGAGTTCCTTTCATGTTTCAGCTTATTTGCAGTCTAGGCGATAGTGCTACTTTTTCTACCACCCAATTTCTCATTTTTTTGGGAGAGAATATCGGAGGAAGTGTCTCCGTCTCTTTTTTTTGCCCTGGTTTTCATGCTGTTGCATAGCCTGTGAGGTTCTCAAACTAAGCTGGGCACCCCTCCTGAGGGACCTCATAGCAGCCACAAAGTTTGCCTTTTGGTAAGGATGCCGTTGTTTCCTACAATGTAAGCTAAGCAGCTATACTTGGTGTCAAGCAGCAGCTGCAAAAGCAAATACAATTTTATAGTGTATAAGAAGTTATTTATATAATTACCCCTCTATGAATCCCTCATTATAAACTGCTTCTTAAAACATGAGATTTGTATTTGGGTCAGAATTGTCAAAAGGGATATAAATGTCCAAGATGATGCTCAAAAATGGGGGACAACACTATTAAATTGGATGTGGAGGTAATCTTAGGTTTTAAACATGTGGCCCAACAGTGGGTTTCCTGACCCAACTCAATAACTTCACATTCATACATGAGGCTGTCAGTTGAAGTCAGGAGACCCACGACCGATCCGGACATCATTGTCTGTATTCGGGCCAATTAGAGGCTAGAAAAATTGGTCTAATTTTTCTTGAAAAAAGCTCCTTAAAGGCGATCTTATCCACATGTTAAAATGGTTGGTGAACACAAAGAGTTGCCATATGTTTTATTAATTTTAAGAACAGAGAAAGATATTTTCCTTTACATGTGGAGAGAAGTCAACTGAGACATCAATCTAGGAAAGGGTTCTTTACAGTTACAGCGGTCAAACTATGGAATTCACAATCCGGAGAGGTAGTATGACAATACCATGGTATTCAAACAAAAGCTAGATGCTTATATAATGATAAATAGCTGAGAATTCTAAATAATTTTCTATTCCATTATGTATCATTGTTCTGAGAAAGGTTGAATTTCATGTAGATGTAGATATGGCAGGGGGAGATCATCGATGTAAAGGAATTGGATTTTTTTCTTTAACATTTATGATAAATGTTTTTTGAATCAATGAAGTCAAGAATAGAAGTAACTGAGCATTACACTAACCTCACTTGCTAACTTTTCATATTCTTCCATCAACTTTTCATTTTCCTGGTTCACTGCAAGAACCTTACAGATCCTGTTTGCTGCAGTCTCAGCCTGCGGGAAGAAAGGAAAGTTTTAGATAGATCATACACGACAATACTGTCAATCAAACCACACATTTATAGAAAGAGGGTGTATATTGATCATTATGACTGTTATTACCTGCTCGGCTCCAGCAAATGCATGGTAGAAGCAAGACACGTAAGTCATAATTGCCTTCTCGTCTGGCTTGGGTGTATTCACAATATCTGGAGGAAACAATAAATAATATATCATGCTGTTTTATTCCACACCTATACTTTTTTTTATAAAATACCCACCTTCTGCGTCCAACATCTTGGGAATATCCAGGAACTTTTCTGCTACATCAAAGGCAGTGTTCAGGTTACCAATGGGGTCATCCTATAGGGATTGTGAATGAAGACATATTATTGCATGGGACAATAAATGTGCAGAACAATGAATCAATATTAAGGAAATAGATCCAAGTATGTGGCATTGCTATATGAACAAATCCTCTAAACATGTCCCGACAGATCTGTGAGCTGCAGTGCTTTTAAAGGGAACCAGTCATCACATTTTTAAATATGGAAGTGGTGGTATGACTTTGTAGGCGCTTGTCCCCAAAGTAAAATCGTACCTCTTTTTGTAGTGAATCAATCTGCCAGTCATGAGAAATCAAATGTAGAAGCCATATGCAAATCAGGCTGTAAGTGCACTGGGGGGGGTGTCAATGCACCTAAACTGCTTTTTTCAAATGCATTGGCACACCCCAGTGCACTTCCACAATGATTTGCATATGGCTTCTACACTAGGTCATTTGTGATTGGTACATCAGATCTTAAAAAAATATTGGCTAACAAGCGCCCACCCAGACATATCATTAAAAAAAAAAGTGCCCTTTAAGGAAATAGGTCCATATAGTAATGAATCATGCTGCAATTATTTTCTTATTACAAGTACAGTATATAAAAAAGCCGTGTAGCTGTAGGACTAAGACAAAGTTTTCGGACTCTTTTTAGAAATTGTGAAGAATTGCAGCATAAGGTAAAAAGAAAATTTTAGATTTGCACAAAATAATTGATAAAACCCTTTAAGTGAAGAGAAGGGTTTAATAAATTGCAAAATGATGCTGAATCTTCCCCCTAATAATGATGACTATTGTCGGAGCTGACTATACCTTTCTCAGTTTGGAGTAGTCAATGAGGTCAGGCCTGTGTCTATGGATGAGAGCGCACAGTGCAAGGCCATCCTTCCAACTGTACAAGAGAGAAAAGAACAAGGGAAAGAAAAGAAAGTGAGTATCTCTTTAATGGAAAACAAGAGTATCTCAAAGAGAATTTAAAGGGGTTGTCCACTTCTAGGACAAGCCCTTCTCAATTTGAATGTTTGCCCCCGTTAAAATAGAAACATTTATACTCACCTCCGGTGCCAATGCCGTTCCAGCGGTGTCAGCACTCGCGGTCCCAATGCTCACGTGAGGTTGTTACGTCACCTCAACCCAATCAGTGCCGGCTTCACTGGTCCCGCTTCAGACAAATCGAACATCAACAGGAAGTCAGAAACTCCATTTGCAAACATGTGTTTCAGGGTGTTGCCCCTCCTCAGTGCAAAGCACGAGATCTGATCTGGCTAGGTGAAAGGCCTCTGAGGGTGTAAGGCGGAACATTTCCATTTGACGAGAGTGCCAAGCCGGGGTAAGGAGGCTTATAAGCCATGAAATGCACCTCTGAGAACTTAAATATGCAAATAGCCTCTTCAGAGAGAAGAGGACTTGATCTCTTGTGCCACCTTTTGGATGTAGCAATCCGAAAACTCAATATCGACCCTTTAACGAGCCTTGCCACATGACTTAGGATAAGAAGCCAAACCAGAAACTCCATTTGCAGACACGTGTTTCGGGGGGGTTGCCCCTCATCAGTGCAAAGCACAATATCTGATTTGGCTAAGTGAGAGGCCTCTGACTGAGGGTCTAAAGGGGACTAGCTAGTGTAAGAAGACTTATAGGCCAGGCAAGACTCCTTTTGAAAAGGTAAAAAGGTTTGGAAATAACGTCTTCTCAGAGGAAGAGAGCAAGGTCTCTTATACCATATATTGGAGGGAGCAATCCTCGAAGTCAATATTGAGCCTTCAAAGAGCTCTGATGAGGGGCATGACCTCGAATACATTTGTCTACAAATGGAAGCTTTTTTCATTTTCGAGAAGATTCTAGTTTGGCTTTATATCCTAAGTCATGTGTCAAGGCTCTTTATAGTGTTGATTGATTGACATCTAAGACTGCTACCTCTTCTAGGTGACAGTAAAGACCCTGCTCTCTTTCTCTTTGAAGAGGATATTTACATATATTTTATAGTTTCTGCCATCTCCCTACGTTCAATGCAGTTTTGAGTGTTGTATATGCAATAGAGGCATTTTTCCCTTGGTCCCAGCAAGCAAGTAATTAATGGGTGACATAACACATGACCATGCTGATAGGTCTAACTATATCCGGCAAAACCATGACGGTGAGAGTTATCCCTTGTCAGGGCTGGTTTACCTCTCACTGGGTTTGCTATAATAAGTGAAAAAATAGTATTTTCTGGGGGAGGATGGGTTGGGGGGAGGTTATGGAATACATAATAAAATAATGAAGTAGAAGTTAAAATAAACAGTACAATATTAAACCATCCCAACAAATATTACAAAAATATTTGTAAATGAATGCCTGGCCTGTCAATTATTTACAAAAAGACCTGCCGCTAATAATCGTTATAAAGTTATGTTAGGATTATGAGTTTGCTTCTTTTTTTAAAAAAAAAAAAGGCTAAAAATATTAAATAAAAGATTTTACTTTTCACTTTTTCACACTTAAAAAAAATGTATCCACTGAAAGCAAATAACCAAAGGCTCCAATAAACGGTAGACTAAAGTCAGAGGGCTCGGCCATCCAAGTATAAATTCATAGGAATGTATAAATGTGATTTATTATTATTATTATTTTTATTATCATTATTGATAATAATTATAATAATAAAAATTAAATAATAATATTAACAATAAATCATACAAATATAAAATGATATCGATATATTACAGCAAATGATTTATGGTCAGACGTTATATTACAATATTGATAAAAAAATAGTTGACTCGTTGGCTAATGTGATGTAACATAAAATCACATGATAAGGACACAGTTTAATTAAAGAGATTTTCTGGGACTTTAATTTTGATTACCTGTCCTTATTATACGTAATCAATATCAGATTGGTGAAGAGTCTGATCAGCTGACTAAAGGTGTCCCAGCACACCGTAAGTGGCACAGCTCCGTCCTTTGAATGGTCCTACAAGCTCTCTCCTTCTCACTTGTCTGGGAGGGAGCTTGCAGTACCACTCATGGCCAATACACAATGAATGGAGCTGTGCCACGTCTGGTGAGCCACAAGATTTTCAATCAGCTGATTGGTGAAGGTGCTGAGTAGTGATGAGCGAGCATGCTCGTTACTCGAGATTTATCAGCATGCTCGGGTGTTTTCCGAGTATCCTCAGCGTGCTCGGGTGTTATGTTTTAGTCACTCCGTGCTCATGATTTGCAACTGTTTGACAGCTTTAATATATGCCTGTTTCTTAGGCATTCCTTACATGTATTAAAGCTGCCAAACAATCACAAATCATGAGCACGGAGTGACTAAAACATAACACCCGAGCACGCTGACGATACTCGGCGAGCACCTGAGCATGGTTGCCGAAAGGGTTAACAGAACATACTCGCTCATCACTAGTGCTGAGAATTAGACCCCACTGATCCTAACGTCTTTAGTATTAAAGGATTATTCTTATGATGTGTCTTCCCGGCTTACTGTTTTCCAGGGAGTGGTGTGTTCCTGAATAATTGATAGTTTGGATCAGTTGCCTTGTCACATCTCTGGCCCGAACTACAGAGTCTCTAATGCTGCAACCAGAGGCAGCCTTACCTCTGCAGCATCGGAAGAGAGCAGAGATAAAAATGAATTAGCCAGCTTCACAAGCTCTATGACAAAGAGCTTGGAAGCGCTGCACTCCTTGCCTAGGAAACTGGTCGCCTCTGATAATCTGTAGGAGTGGTCGGGTGACCTACAAAATGAGCAGCAAGCTATCAAATTAGATGTCCTTTCTTTCTTGAAAGAAGGAGATGATTTTAATGAGGGTTAAATAGCAAAGAGTTTTGTTTTTACAAATATTTTGTAATGTTACCCTTTTGATGAGAAAACCCCTTTAAATATGCAAATTGTCTCGTCAGAGAAGAAGAGGACTTTAACTCTAGTGCCACCTATTGTAAGCAGCAATCCTAAAAGTCAATATCGACCCTTTAACGACTCTTTCAATATGACTTAGGATAAATAGGTGGCACTAGAGTTCTAGTCCTCTTCCTCTCCGAAGAACCAATTTGCATATTAAATTTCCCAAAAGAGCATGGGTGGCCTTTAAGTCTCCTCACTCTGACATGCCAGGCCTGGCTTGTCACTCTCCACAAGGAGAAACCGTACACCTTAGAACCCCTTTAAAGTCACAGAAAACCACTTTAATCTCCTGACTGATGATGTTCCTCAAGAATTCTCTCTTTTCACTGACAAGTAAGGAATATATGAACGTCGGCACTTTTAACATCCTGTGTTCCCATTAGATACTTTTAGGGTGTGAATATTTTTAGTGAAATTTTACTTGTCTTCTGCCATGCCTGAGAATAATGTTAGCCACACCGTGGGGTAAAAATAGTTGTCCTGACTGATGTCAGCAGATGCACCCTGCAGTTTTCTCTCCTAAGCAGATTCCAGGGATGGTTGTCAGAATGAGGCAGAGCTTATTACAGCAGCCAAAGTCACATAACGTAAGGACAGGAATGGAGAGCTGTCTTTGATCCTGGGTATTGGGGATGAAGAATGTGTAAAGATTTTAGATCCTTGCCACCTAGTAAATCTGTCGCTCTTTAAAGCTAGGTAAAGGTTCGTAGAATTAGTCTATGTACACCACTAGTCTTTTTGCTGAGTTTTCTGAGCACAAACTTAGCGGAAACTCATAGTTTTTGAGGAGGATTTGGAGAGTTTCCGATCAGTTTCTGCTCCAAAAATTCCTCAAAAATCTCTGTGTGCATAAGACCTAACCCACAGTTTGTGATGGAGTTAAAAAAGGATTTCCTCTTAAATGTATGCATATCTACAATAAGGGTATGTTCTCATGGAGTCTTTTTGCAAAGTTTTAAGAAGAGAAACTGAGCAGAACCCCTACATTTTGGAGGGTTTTGAGTTTTTCAGGAGGATTTGGAGAGTTTCCACTCAGTTTCTGCTCCAAAAACTCCTTGGAAAAACTCAGTAGCCAAAGGAGTAAAAAAAAAGTAAAAACAACAAATCTGCCATCATATCCAAAAAGTTTAGAAACAGAACTCCAATTTTAGGAAATTTGGATTTGCCATGGACGTTCCACCATGGATTGTTTGCAGAAGACTTGCTGAAGAAATCTTAGAAGCTTAAAGGAGTCATCCAGCTCTGCTCACTTCTACATCGGAGATGAGAGGTGCCAATGACGTTACGACCCCCCACAAACCTGTCAAGACCTGCACATGATGTGTACATGTCCTTCTGTAATGAAAACGTCTTGGCAGGTGTGTGGAGTCGTCGCGTCATTGGCACCAATCACCTCCGATGAGGAAGTGAGCGGAAGTGAGCCAGATCTACACACAGATTAGCACCATCGTTATTTAATGAAGCTTATATATGGTGTGAGAAGGTCACTGCTAAAATACTGGAGGGGAGATATGTGTCACTGAGGATGTTTGCTTCAGTGATATGAATCTGGAAAAATGCTCCATCACACTAGGTGCTGAGAGGGGTTAATCTGCTATATTAAGGGCTGGGTTTTTGTGAACATCTGAAGAGTGGGTGGGAGGCTGTTCACCATATCTCCACCTCCAGGGTGTTGTCCAGAAAGTAAATATGGAGCCTTTGGATTCATATTTGTTTGGTGTTTCTGGAGATAAGATCTCCAGAGCTTTGCTCGTGTTAAAGAGAACTGAACCTTGTTTTGTTCACCTGAGTGGGCAGATGCCTCCAGCCACACAGACTGTACTGTATTTTTGTTTTCCTGTTATGCAAGAAGGGCCGTTTTTATTTTCCTAATTTTGGACTGGTTTATGCAGTATGTTTTTAATCAACCAGTTGAAAACTTAAATGGAAAGTGTTTCTGTGTCTATCTCTGTAAGAAGTCAAGTGAGTCGATCTACCACAATGGCTTTCCTGTTATGACCTGCAACATGTACTAAGGAAAGATAGGGGAAAGCTTTCCCTACAGTAAGACTAAGCTGAATCCCTACCATGTAGCGGGCTGCCTGTTCCTAGCAAACAGACCCGTCATAGTCCTCGGCTAGTCTGAACGAAGACCTATAGCATAAAGGGAGGGGTCCCTAAAAGAACTAAGGACTGGGACAAAAAAGGGACACCTCCTAAACAGAGAAGTTGTTGCAGAACACAAAAAGATAAACTGACAAAAAGGTACTAGAGGTCCCAGAAGGACCAAGCGAACTGACAGAAAAAGGCACCGAAGCACCTGGCTAGAGAGACAGTCAAACACTGAAGTCCAGCACAGCCAAAAGGACGGAGCTGGAATATAAAGGCAGATGGTCACGTGACCGCAAAACACAAGATGGAAAAAAACAAACAGGAGGGTTCTAACAGTACCCCCTCTTTTATGAGGATCCTCTGGATCCTCCAGGCCCAGGCCTATCCGGAAACCTTTTGTGGAAAGCTTTAACAAGCCTAGGAGCAGAGACATCATCCGTCCTTACCCAGGAGTTGTCTTCGGGACCGAAACCCTTCCAGGGGACAAGATACTGTAATCTCCCTCTATGCCATCTAGAATTCAAGATACAAGAAATTTCATATTCGCCGTCTTCCACCACAGGAGGAACTGTGACAGTGGTGTCCCTATCAGATACATCAGCCTTTTTCAACAAGAAAACATGAAACACAGGATTAATCTTCCAGGAAGTAGGGACATCCAACCTAACAGCAGACGGGTTAACAACCTGAAGCACTTTAAATGGACCCACAAACTAAGGACCCAGTTTTTTAGAGGGAATCCTCAACTGCAGGTTCTTTGAGGACAACCAAACCATGTCACCCACAGTAAACAAAACCTCCTTACGTTTCCTGTCAAAATACTTCTTGGACATCTTGTTAGCCTCTTGAAGGTTGCAACGTACATTAGACCAAACTCTCTCCAAATCACCGGAAAAATTCTCCTCCTCCGGCACCGCCGACCCCAATTTGGAGAACGAACCAAAAGACGGATGTCTCCCAGTGCAACAAAAAAAGGAGAACACCCAGCAGAGGAGGATGTATGATTGTTAAGAGCACATTCTGTGAGAGGCAGAAACTCAGACCACACCTCTTGATTGTCTGCCACAAAACAACGCAAAAACTGTTCAATATCCTGGTTCTTTCTTTCAGTCTGTCCATTAGACTCAGGATGATAACCAGACGAAAATGACAAATGGACTCCCAACCTGTCACAAAAAGCACGCCAAAAGCGAGCCACAAACTGAGGTCCTCTATCAGAAACAATATCCGTGGGAACGCCATTAAGCTTGACAATATCCTTAACAAACGCCTTAGCGAGTGTCTTGGCACAGGGCAACTTAATGAATGGAACCAAATGACACATCTTACTAAAACGGTCCACGACCACCCAGATGACAGTAAAACCCTCGGACACAGGAAGATCAGTAATAAAATCCTTTGTGAGATGCGTCCAAGACGCACTAGGAACCTCCAGAGGGCAAAGCAACCACGCAGCAGGAGTATGTGAAGCCTTTGACCTAGCACACACAGTACATTGACGCACCCACTTGATGACTTCTTTCTGCCATCCAGGCCACCAAAAACTGCGACTGATAAGTCTCTTAGTCTCAGAAATTCCTGGATGACCTGCCAACCGAGACTCATGACACTCCACAAACAAATCTCTCCTAAAGGCTCTAGGCACGAACAACCTCCCATGGGGAGTGTTTGATGGGGCATCATCTTGAGCTTTCAGAATCCCATCCTCCAAAATGGAGTCTAATACCGCCACCACAACTCCTTTCTGTAAAATGCTCTCCTCCTCGGCACCGACCGTAGGAGAGAAGCTGCAAGATAAAGCATCGGCTTTAACATTCTTAGTACCAGGGATATAGGTAACAGAAAAATGAAACCGAGAAAAAAAAAGTGCCCACCTAGCTTGACGGGCATTCAAGCGCTTGGCAGCATCCAGATAGATCAAATTCTTATGATCTGTGAACACCTGAATAGGAAATCTAGCGCCTTCCAAAAAATGACACCAATATTCAAACGCGAGTTTAATAGCCAACAACTCCCGATTTCTAACATCATAATTCAGTTCAGTTTCCGAAAAAATTTTCGAAAAGAAGGCACAAGGATGTACTCCACCCTTGTTCTCCTGAGACAAAACTGCTCCGACCCCCACTGATGAAGCATCGACCTCGACCAAAAAAGGCTTGGTCTCATCAGGCTGCATAAGGATAGGGGCAGAACTGAACCTCTCTTTGAGATACTCAAACGCTTCAATGGCCTCAGTAGTCCACTGGACCATATTCACACCTTTCCTGGTGAGATCGGTTAGAGGTTTAACAATTACAGAAAAATTCTTAATGAATTTCCTGTAATAATTGGCAAAACCCAAAAATCTCTATATAGATTTCAAACCCAATAGGCCTAGGCCATTCCTGCACAGCCTGAACCTTCACAGGGTCCATCTCAAAGCCCTCGCAGGAGACAATGTAGCCCAAAAAACTAATTTTCTGCACAGCGAACTCACATTTCTCCAACTTAGCAAAGAGTGAATTATCACTCAATAACTGCAAAACTTCACGTACACTCTGCCAATGGGACTCCAGATCTGGCGAATAAATCAAAATGTTATCCAAATACACAACCACATTCTTACCAATCAAAGGTCTCAGGATGTCATTAATAAGGTTCTGAAAAACTGCAGGTGCATTGGTAAGACCAAAAGGCATCACCAGATTCTCAAAATGACCTACCTGAGTGTTAAAAGCAGTTTTCCATTCATCACCCTCCTTCACTCGTAACAAATTGTATGGCCCCCGGAGATCAATTTTAGAGAACCACTTGGCCCCCACTAACTGGTTAAACAAGTCAGGAATTAACGGCAATGGGTAGGAATTGCGTACGGTAATCTTATTAATTTCACGAAAATCCAGACATGGACGTAAACCCCCGTCCTTTTTTTTAACAAAGAAAAATCCAACTGCCACAGGCGACTTAGAAGGTCCAATGTGACCAGCAGCCAGGCTAGTCTGTATGTACTCCTCCAAGGCCTTTCTTTCAGAGATAGTCAGATTAAACAATGACTCTTGGGAAGAGTAGCTCCCGGAATAAACTCAATGGCGCAATCATAATCCCTATGAGGAGGTAAAACTTGTGTCTCCTCCCCCGAAAAAAACCTCCAAAAATCTTGAATAGGTACCGGTAATTCCCCTTTTTCCACAGCCACAATGCGACCATTACAACATTTATCATAGCACTTCGGACTCCAAGATTTAATCACATTAGTAGACTAGTCCAGTAAAGGATTGTGCAGTTTTAACCAAGGCAAACCTAGAACGACTGGAGAGGGTAAATTATCTAAAACAACCAAGTCCAAAATTTCTTGGTGAACTCCATTGATAGTGAGGGGAAATGCAGCAACCTTGTGAGTAATACATTTCAAGGGAGTGTTATCAATTGCAATCACAGAAATAGGTGATGACAAAGGTTTGGATTTCAATTTAAGGTTTTCCAAAAACCCTTTATCAATCACATTAAGTGTTGAACCACAATCCACAAATACCTGAAATTCAATCAAATCTCCCTGCAGAGTAGTACTCCCAGAAAGAAATACTCCTGCAGAGCGTAAACAAGCTATACGGGCGTAACTGACCTTTTTTTTTTTTTTTAACTTAAATGAAGCTCACAATACTTAATCAAATGGCCAGCTTTACCACAATAAAGACACAATCCCTCAGCGAACCTTCGGCCTCTTTCCTGAGAGCGGAGTGACATCGCTCCAACCTCCATCAGTTCTCCGCCATCTGAGCAGATTTTCTGGGGACTAGGACCTGACATTACAGGAGTCTTTACCTCATTCAGCCTGAACCTCAGCCTCCTGTCCACACAAACAGCTAATTGCATGGCATCCTGCAGAGTCTCAGGTGCAGGGATTGCAATTAGCAGATCCTTAACCCTTTCACTCAGACCAGCAAGAAAAAAACATTTCAGCCAGGATCATTCCATTTAACTTCTGAAGCCCATCTTCTGAAGTGTGTGCAATAATTTTCAACATCACCTGACCCCTGATTCAAACGCCTGAGTTCTGCCTCAGCAGATGAGATTCTATCAGGATCGTCATATAATAGACCCATAGCAGAAAAAAATTCTTCGACAGACCTTAAGCATGGATCATTAGGTTGGAGAGAAAAGGCCCACCCATGTGGTTCATTGTGCAAAAGTGACATAATAAAACCAATGCGCTGTGATTCATTCCCAGAGGACCTTGGTCTCAAACGAAAATATAACAAACAAGCATTTTTAAAGGAAAAAAAATCTTGCTGTTTACCATAAAAAAACATCAGGCAGTCCTACCTTGGGTTCCACAAAATGCGCTCCAAACAGCTACTCACGTATCGCTGTAGCTCGGCCACCTCCAGAGACAATCCCTGCAGGTGTTGAGCCAAATCCTGGATGGAAACTACCAATCCCCGAATTTCTTTCCTTTTAGTTTTTTGGGCTGGACTTACTGTTATGATCTGCAACATGTACTAAGGAAAGATAGGGGAAAGCTGTCCCTACAGTAGGACTAAACTGAATCCCTACGATGTAGCGGGCTGCCTGTTCCTAGCGAACAGACCCGCCTTAGTCCTCGGCTAGTCTGAATGAAGACCTATAGCATAAAGGGAGGGGTCCCTAAAAGAACTAAGGACTGGGACAAAAAAGGGACACCTCCTAAACAGAGAAGTTGTTGCAGAACACAAAAAGATAAACTGACAAAAAGGTACTAGAGGTCCCAGAAGGACCAAGCGAACTGACAGAAAAATGCACCGAAGCACCTGGCTAGAGAGACAGTCAAACACTGAAGTCCAGCACAGCTAAAAGGGCGGAGCTGGAATATAAAGGCAGATGGTCACGTGACCGCAAAACACAAGATGGAAAAAAACAAACAGGAGGGTTCTAACAGTACCCCCTCTTTTATGAGGATCCTCTGGATCCTCCAGGCCCAGGCCTATCCGGAAACCTTTTGTGGAAAGGCAGATGGTCACGTGACTGCAAAACACAAGATGGAAAAAAAACAAACAGGAGTTTTCTAACATTTCCATCCTGAGTCTATGGCAACCATAGACTTGCTGTAGACTTGAATTTTACTATCTGATAGTTTTCACAACTATTGTACTGATTGGCGCAGTCTTATGTTACTGATATGTCAAAATGGCTGTCCATGGGACTACTAGAGGGCTTTTGTAGAGTGGGCAACCATCCATTGCTGTCACATCCCCTTTGCTATTGAGTGTTGGGTTCCTGATCAGTAGCACCCTCTTCCGAAAATCTGTCTTACTAGAATGTGAAAGGGTAAGCAAATGTCAACCCCAATTGAGTGGCAAAACTCTGTTCCATAATGGTGGGATTATTTCTCTGTTTCTATGATCCATAGTGGTGGGATTATAATCTTTGCCATGGGAATCAATGTCATATATGCATGCAGGGGAATTTTTCATTTATATTTAGGATCTTCTTGCTTGAATGTAGTATGTGCAGTGTTTGTAATTAGAATACGGACCCTTATTTGGGCCCCCTTATATGTGGCTCTATTATGGTCTTCTGTAATTGGCTAAAAGTGCTACTACTACTTTTTTTTACCAAAACATGTACTTTTGCCCAGTAAGACTGTCTAACCAGATCATCACATCCAGGATTTTGATAAGAAAAATTTGATTTTGCAACGAATAGAAAAAAAAGTAAAAATAATAATAAAAAATAATAATTCTTCAGAGCATCTACTAAATGACATGTAAAGGAATATATTGCTATCACAATTACTGGTGAGTTGGCGCACCAGTGAGGGATTTTCTATGTCTACTTCCCAGCTGTCATCATGTTACACAGGAGGTTTATATACTATTATTGCACAGAAGCCCCAGGTGTAATCTCCTGCTGTGACCGATATGATATTCGCTTCCTTTCCAAACATTTATATTGCTGCAAAATATTTGAGATTTGCTGTTCTTTCGTCTTATGTTACCTGATGTGGAAGTTCTGCACGTTGACATTCCTGTAAGGAGCAGTCTTTCTTTGACACCAGAGCAGCAATCCTTCTTTAGCGGATGTTTCTGGACAAGGACAATAATATAATAATGTCATAAAACAGGAGCAACCAAAGAACTATTACTTGTTCAGTGAAAAAAAAAAGGGATCGATAGGTGATAACTTACTGATCGTGGGGGACCCGTACCGATCGGCTCTTTTATCTCCATTAAAAGAGCGCGGCAATTGCATGATTGGCCACCACTCCGTTTATTCCATATGGGGCTGGCGAGTGCTGCGATCAGCTTTTTATCTGGCAGCCTCATAAAGAATGAATGGAGGGCCAGCCGGGCATTGGACCTGCCAAAGTATTTTGTAAGGGGGATAAAAGTGCAACATCAGAGATAAAAGTTGCCTGTTTTGCCGAATGGTGCGGGTCCCAGCAGTCAGACATCCGCAGATCAGTAAGTTATCACCTATCCTGCGGATAGGTAATAACTTGTTTTCACCAGAAATCCCCTTTAAGTACAGGAAAAACTTAAAGGGATTGTCCAGGCCTTAGGCTCTATGTGACTGCAGACTTGTAAATCCTCACAGCGTGCAGTGCGCACTGTGAGAGTTCTCCGGTATCAGCGGCAAGTTACTGCAATTATGTTATTTGCATTCATGCTGTCACGTGCAGACTAGACGTGTGCAGCCTCACTCAGTGCGAGCCCATTGAGTGAGGCCAGACACGACTGGTGAGAATGTGGCTGGAAGTATGCATTTTGCCCACTCCCGGCACCGGAGAATCCTTACAGCACGCAGTATGCACAATGTGAGGATTCACAAGTCTGCAGTCACAACGCCTTTCAGCTGGCTTAGACAACTAACTGAAATTAACATATATGTGATGCTTCTCAGGCAGCATGCCTTTCGTGACCAACATAGACTTGTATAGTAGTGATCAATGGCAGAGGTGATTTTAACCTTCAACTTCATAGCCCACAACAATACATAGCACATTAAAAAAAAATAAAAATACAAAAAAAAATAGAATCAACCAAACTGGTCTAACGTAAGGAATGAAATGTATTAATTTTACCTTCAACAGAAATGTCCTGAATAGCAAAACGCAGGATAATAGTCCAAATCATACCCAAGGTCATCTTCAAATTTCCATCAACAATTTCTGTAGAAAGGAAGAACACAATAAATCAGCAAATAAGGCTAAAGGTTTTATCCTGTATAATAATATGTATTTCATTAAATGGGCACTTTATTTTCAGACATCTTGATCTCATTTAATAGATAATGTAATAAAGTGACAATCTGCAAGTCACTCTATTTAAAATTTATGTTATTTACCCCCAAAAAATTACTCTAAATTGCCGGTCACTAGGTATCGCCATTCTAATTTGCTGTTCATTGTCAATTGTCAAGTGTAATCCGTCTCTAGCAGCAGAGATGACAAAAAAGATTACAGGAAGTGGGGGCATGGCTTTGTCACTCTATAGGAAGTGGGGACATGGCTTCGCCACTCTACAGCAAGTGAGGGCATGGCTTTGCCACTCTATAGGAAGTGGGGCAGGTTTTTGTCTCTGTACAGGAAGTTGGGGGCGTGGCTTTGTCTCCTGACAGGAAGTGGGGATGGGGGTTTGTTTCTTTACAGGAAGTGGGTGTGGGTTTATGTCTCTCTGTTCCTACTCTTCTGTAAATCTGAATATAGGCAAAAAAAAGAAGTGGGCTTTCAATTCCAGTCAAGCCATTAGACAATGGCATGCACAATGTATGCTGGAAAGCAAGAGAAGGGAATTGACAATGCTTATAGTACTGACAGAGTGGTGAAGGAGATAAACTACCCACCAAATAGGAGTGGATTACAAATTACAGAAAATGAGAACAGCTCCAGGATTGAGATCTCCATGTGATAAGGTTAGACACATGAGACTTACCAGCTCACACTGAAAAAGCTGGATCTGACTTCCTCTGTGGGCATTCTCTTTTCCCCCTGTATGATGCTACCTCCTTATGATTAGGCAACCTTATACAGGGGAAAAAATAAACGCCCCCCACAGAGAATAATCTCTGTTACTACCCCCTTAGTTGAAGGGAAAATTAGAATACTAGGTGACCTAAACCTTAGGAGCCAATATCTATGCAGTGGAAAGAAGAAATTAAAAAGGCAAAACTATTTTTTTATTCAGCTCTTCAGACCATTTATCTTGAAGTGGCCAGTTTACCATGCAAGAGGAGGTGGAAGGATCCCCTTACATTTCATGCCTCACTGCACAAAAAAAATAGTTTCAAGTAGACCCGTTGTGATGAACCTGTAGCCGCCATCTTGGTAATGATAAATCATATCCAGGGATGGCCACACTTCAGCAGCCCCCACCCTTGGGACCTTCTGTTAAAACGTCAACTAGATAGTTTCCCCCCATCCAGGCTCCTGTAAGATAAGAAGCCTACTTAACACTTGAATGCTAGGAGCTTCAAAGACTTCGAGAGGAAACACAGCCAGCAGGGGGGGGTGCTTCGTCTATCTGTACCTGACCATTTGTCCCATAGGACTAGTTTCTTTGTCTGTCACAAGCATGGAGGCATAAGATATAGAAACATGAAAAGTACACGCATGTTGCATGGGATGGGCCAATAAAAAAATATCACAGCGTCCCGGAGCCATTGCGCACACAAGCCTCCGCGGTAGACGTTTGTACGTGCTCTGGAAGCCAAGATATAGCGCGGAGCCATTCCTGAGGACCGTATGGTATCATAATTGATATCAAAAGGTCGGTTACGGCGGCCCGAATCCATGGGAACCCCTGGGGGTATCCTGAGACCATCCCAGAAGAAGTTATTGGGTTCCATAGAATTTGGGCTTCTGATCGAAGTTAGACCTGAGGGTGGAGACTGAGCCAGCTGACCTCACCAGCAGTGGGCGGGACGGGGCAGGTAAGATAGCAGGACAGACAAGAGACAAGTCAGTCTTGACCCAAGAGTGGGGTGCTGAACATCTGAGCACCAGCTGAGGCCACCAAGGGGAGGAGCAGTTTGACCATGCGGTGGTAGGCCTCAGCCTGTAACAAAGAACCGTGCCTGCGACCGCAGAATCCTCTCCCTGCGTCACAAGAAAATCAAGAAACCGGTAACTGATATGCTGTGGTGATTCTGTGTGTTGTATTCCATTGTTGTATAGTTTAGCCTGACCTTATACCTGTGTATATTTAGTTGTATATCGTGTATCTAGTGTATTATTATAATCAATTACCTCAAGTAATTGTGGGCCTGCCTTTTATTCTGCATAACGAACGCACGTCCGTGTGAGCTCGGCTCAAGCCAAAACGCTACCCAGGGTTGGTTCCTGACCCGATATAGGCCCATTCACGGACTGGGCGTATATCTAAAATAGGGACTGGTGGCAGCATACCAACTGGGGATTGGGGAAGGCTGGTAGTGACGGTCGGAGGTTCAGATATATATATTCCTGGCGCGGCCAAGGAAGATATATATACCGCCCTCACTACAGAGGGCCCCGATACCCAGTAGGTTACAGGACAGTCTCCCTGGCGACCGCTTATCCTAGGTGCAGTTCCTTGACTGACCTGAGGCTAAGAGGGCGCTAGCGAGTTGTGCTGTGTAGTGACGTTACGGTTTAGTGACGTTGAAGGGATAACACACTACCGTGTTCCCTGCGCTGGTTGCAGCTTCCTGGCACTACTTTCTCTAGGTGCAGTACCTTGACTGACCTGAGAGGTAAGGGGGCGCCAGAGAGCTGCACCCACCGGCCGGCTTTCATCACATTGGTGGCAGAGCGGTGGGATTGCAGAATAATAGTGTTGTGGGACCCCTACTCCCAGGCACTAAAGACTGCCAGTGGTAACTTCCACTGCTGGAGTCTTAAGGTCAGCCCAACGTTAGACGGTCAGGCTAAAAGTATAACAAGGTGTGTGCAAACTCAGGGTTGCAGCGGTGTCGGTTACCAAGATGGCAGACGGCACCAGGAGCAAGACCCTGCAAGAGGCTAATGCTACGGTCCGTGTGGCAGGAGGGGAGGACATTGTTACTCATGGCGAGGAGGAGTCCAGCCCGGGCACCTCAGGGAGCCAGTCCCCAGTATACGGTCCCGCAGTGGGCTGCCCACCACCTACCCAGCCCAGCCTGTCCAGATCACAAGCCCTTTTACAAGCGGCTATGGCAAGTCTCCAGTCTCATGGCGATGCCGTCTACAAAACCCTCCTGGCAGCATCAGAGAAGGCAGCGGAGGAGGAGCGCGAAGCTGCGGAGCGCCGGGAGGCTGCGGAGCGTGCAGAGCGGGCTGCAGAGCGCCGGGAGGCTGCGGAGCGTGAAGCTGCAGAGCGCCGGGAGGCTGCGGAGCGTGCAGAGCGAGCTGCGGAGCGCCAGCACCAACTGGACCTGGCCCAGCGGGGGCTTCCGCTAGAGCAACCAACCCATCAGGAGACCAAGTCGTCCAAAGTCCGAGCTGAGGACTTCCCTCTACTGGAGAAGGATGGGGACCTGGACTCCTTTCTGGTGGCATTTGAACGGACCTGTCTTCAGCACCATCTGGCCCGGGATCAGTGGGCCAGATACCTGACCCCCCGTTTGAGGGGTAAGTCCCTGGATGCCTTGGGGGACTTACCTGCCGGGGAGGTACAGAACTACGACTGCATCAAGCGGGCCCTGATCCGGCAGTACAACCTCACTCCCGAGTCGTACCGCCAGAAGTTCCGGAGCCTGCTGCGTGGCCCCAAGGACACCTGGACCGATCATATGCGGGCGCTGTTGAGAGCCGCAGAGCACTGGACCTCGGGTCTAGCGCTTACTACCCGCCAGGAGGTCCAGGAACTGTTCGTCACGGAGCAGTTCTTGTGGAACTGCCCAGAGGACCTCCGACAGTTCCTCCGTGACCGAAAACCAACAGGGGCTTCTGCTACAGCCGCCCTGGCAGACGAGTATGCCAATAACAGGGCGCCTGAGCTGAAGAAGTCTGCCAGCAGCACCTGGAGAGGGGGTAAGCCCAGTCATGCCCCTGTTTCCCCGGCCCCTAGAACACAAGGGGTGTATCCCCCTGTTGCCCTCTCCAGGCAAGGACCAGACGTAAGACGTTGTCATCTATGCAACAAACCAGGACACTTTAGGGCTGAGTGTCCCCAGCGCCAAAAGACCCCATCCCAGTCCCAGAGAGCGCCCAATGTTTTGTGTGTGGGAGGGGGTGGTGGTAGGTCCCTGGACAACATCCAACCCGTCACCATAGGCCGTTCTGCGGTCATGGGACTGCGGGACACGGGCGCTGAACGAACACTGGTACGGCCTGAGGTGGTGTCCCCCCAGGACTTGGTACCAGGAAAGACTCTTTCCGTCTCCGGGGTTGGAGGCGTGGAGCCGGCACTTCCCGTTGCCATGGTGTATTTGGACTGGGGTGCCGGAAGGGGGATGCGGGAGGTGGGAGTAACGCCAAATATTCCCGCAAATGTTTTATTAGGGACCGACTTGGGGCGTCTAGTATCGCAGTATGTACCCTCTGAACCCCCAAGTTCGGCCCCCCAAGAGTGTATTGATTTGTCTGCTGCTAATGCCAACCATGTTGTATGTAGTGTGTGTCCTGCTGAGGAGGAGGGAGTGAAACCTGAGGGTAACACCTGCACAGACACAACACAAACAGGGTTAGTGAAAGCAGGTGGGGAGTGTGGGGATGCCCGCAGAGGTGCTCAGCCGGCGTGCCGTGACCTCTTGTCCTCCGGTGAGGGAGGGGGCGGGCAGGATTCTGTAGAGGGAAGCTCAGGGATGGAGAGGGGGGCAGCTACCGGCAGTGTAGGGCTCCCAGGGGTATCCAGGCTGCTGAGTATAGGCCCACTGCAGGGGGAGGAACAGGCCATGGGAGGTGGGGGTGTCCCAAGAGAGGAGCCGCCAGGTAAGACCCCAGGGCAGGAGTTCCCCACATCCGAGATGTCCAAAGGCCTAGGAAGCCTGCCTGATCGGGCGGCTTGGTCAGAAACAGAGGGGAAGCAGGCACTACCCACGGTCACAGCGGTCATAGCCGCTGTCACCAGGAGTGGGAGCGCCGGAGCCCAAGGAGCCTTGCAGAGGTCCGACGGCTTCCCCACTTCTGACCAAGTGTCTGCCGGGTCAGACAGCGGCCAGGTGACATGCCCGGAGGGGCTGACAGAGGATGTGGCAGTTTCGTCGATTCTGGCCACATCAAGTCAGGAATTTCAGGCTGCGTTGGAAGCAGACGACAGCCTGAAAGCTCTCAAGGAACAGGCGGCACAGCCTCCCATGGAGTCAGACTGCGAGCGTGTGGTCTGGGACCAGGGACGGCTGTACCGGGTAACGGTCCAGCAGGGTTCACCGGAGGCGTGGCCCAGGGACCGACAGTTAGTGGTACCCTATCCGTTCAGGGCGGAATTGTTGCGGATCGCACACGAGATTCCGATGGCCGGACACCTAGGGATCGCTAAAACCAAGGCCAGGATAGCTCAGCATTTCTACTGGCCTGGGATGGGAGCCGCGGTGGGTGCCTACTGCCGTTCGTGTGACACCTGTCAGAGGGTGGGGAAGGCGGGGCCGCGCCCCAAAGCCCCACTGGTAACTCTGCCAATCATCGAAGAGCCTTTCTCGAGGGTCGCTGTGGATCTTATTGGACCTCTGTCCACTCCCAGCCACTCCGGGAAATGCTTCATACTCACGGTAGTGGACTATGCCACCCGGTACCCGGAAGCGGTAGCTTTGTCGTCCATTCGGGCCGACAAGGTGGCTACCGCCTTACTGGAGATCTTCTCCAGAGTGGGTTTCCCCCAAGAAATGCTCACCGACCGAGGGACCCAGTTCATGTCGCGGCTGATGGAGTCCCTCTGTAAGCAAATGCAGGTGCAACATCTGGTGGCCAGCCCGTATCACCCACAGACTAATGGCCTGTGTGAGCGGTTCAATGGCACCTTAAAGCAGATGCTTAAGATGTTGGTCGACTCCCACGGGAGAGACTGGGAGCGTTACCTCCCACACCTCCTATTTGCTTACCGGGAGGTTCCGCAGGCCTCAACGGGGTTCTCCCCCTTTGAGCTCCTGTACGGGCGACGGGTACGGGGCCCCCTGGCTCTGGTGAAGGAAGCATGGGAAGGGGATTTGGCCACCCCCGAGGTGTCGGTCATCGAGTATGTCGTGCGCCACCGGGACAGGATGATGGCCTTGGCAAAACTGGTGCAGGACAATATGGCCCAGGCCCAGGCCGACCAGAAGCGGTGGTACGACCAGAATGCTTGTGAGAGGACCTACCAGGTGGGTCAAAAGGTGTGGGTACTGGTCCCCGTACCACAGAACAAGCTTCAGGCAGCCTGGGAAGGTCCCTACTTCGTGCACCAGAAACTCAATGCCGTCACCTATCTGGTCACCCTGGATCACGCCCGTGGAAGGAGGAAGGCCTTCCACGTGAACATGATGAAGGCTCATCATGAGCGGGAAGCGACTGCCCACCCAGTGTGCAACCTTCCCGAGGAAGGAGAGGTAGAAACCCTCCTGGATCTGCTCACCCAAGCCAAGGCGGGTGGGTCCATCGAGGATGTGGGGGTTGGCCACCAGCTCACGGAGGACCAACGGTCCCAGCTGGGGACCACCCTGCACCCCTTCCGGGGGCTGTTCAGCAGCCTGCCCGGAAGGACTGAGATGGCTGTCCACGACGTGGACACTGGCGATCACCCGCCGATCCGGCGTTCAGCATATCGGGTCTCTTTCGAGGTGCAGGGAAACATGCGCCAAGAGATAGACGAGATGCTGAAGCTGGGGGTGATCCAGGCATCCAGCAGCGCGTGGGCCTCGCCTGTAGTCCTCGTACCAAAGAAGGACCGAACTACACGGTTCTGCGTGGACTACCGGGGGCTCAACGCTGCAACGGCCACCGATGCGTTCCCCATACCACGCATCGATGACCTGCTCGATCGGATGGCCGGGGCTAAGTACCTGACCATCATGGATCTGAGCCGGGGGTACTGGCAGATTCCTCTGACCCCCGCGGCAAGGGAACGCTCTGCCTTTATCACCCCTTTTGGACTGTACGAGTCCACAGTGATGCCATTCGGCATGAAGAATGCCCCTGCCACTTTTCAGCGGATGGTCAATACGCTGCTTGAGGGACTTGAAGGGTACGCGGCTGCGTACTTGGACGATATTGCAGTCTTCAGTCCCACTTGGGAGGATCACCTAGAGCACCTGCGGCAGGTGCTCGGTCGGATCCACCGGGCAGGCTTGACCATCAAGCCGGAAAAGTGCCAGCTGGGCATGAGTGAGGTCCTCTACCTGGGTCACCGGGTAGGCGGGGGGGTTCTGAAGCCAGAACCGGGGAAAGTGGATGCCATCGCATCCTGGCCCACTCCTAGGACCAAAAAGCAGGTGATGTCCTTCTTGGGGACCGCCGGGTACTATAGGAGGTTCGTCCCACACTATAGCACCCTGGCCAAGCCCCTGACGGACCTCACCAAGAAGAAGCTGCCCGTCGCAGTCGACTGGACAGTCGCCTGCGAGACAGCTTTCGGGGCACTCAAGGCCGCCCTAAGTAGCTCCCCTGTACTGCAAGCTGCCGACTTCGACCGGCCGTTTGTGGTACAGACCGACGCCAGTGACTTTGGCCTCGGTGCTGTGCTAAGTCAGGTCAACACGACAGGCCAGGAACATCCTGTCTTGTACCTGAGCAGGAAGCTACTGCCCCGGGAGGTGGCTTACTCCACGGTGGAAAAAGAATGCCTGGCAATTGTATGGGCCCTGCAGCGTCTGCAGCCCTACTTGTACGGGAGCCATTTCACCGTGGAGACGGACCACAACCCCCTCAGCTGGTTACACACGGTCTCTGGGTCGAATGGCAGGTTGCTACGCTGGAGCCTCGCTCTCCAGCAGTACCACTTCTCCATTCGCCACAGAAGAGGCCGTGACCACGGTAACGCTGACGGGTTATCCCGGCAAGGGGAGGGTGCAGAAGGACGCACGGGGGAACACAGGAATGTGCTACCCCCTCGCGCCCTCGTATAGGGGGAGGTGTGATGAACCTGTAGCCGCCATCTTGGTAATGATAAATCATATCCAGGGATGGCCACACTTCAGCAGCCCCCACCCTTGGGACCTTCTGTTAAAACGTCAACTAGATAGTTTCCCCCCATCCAGGCTCCTGTAAGATAAGAAGCCTACTTAACACTTGAATGCTAGGAGCTTCAAAGACTTCGAGAGGAAACACAGCCAGCAGGGGGGGGTGCTTCGTCTATCTGTACCTGACCATTTGTCCCATAGGACTAGTTTCTTTGTCTGTCACAAGCATGGAGGCATAAGATATAGAAACATGAAAAGTACACGCATGTTGCATGGGATGGGCCAATAAAAAAATATCACAGCGTCCCGGAGCCATTGCGCACACAAGCCTCCGCGGTAGACGTTTGTACGTGCTCTGGAAGCCAAGATATAGCGCGGAGCCATTCCTGAGGACCGTATGGTATCATAATTGATATCAAAAGGTCGGTTACGGCGGCCCGAATCCATGGGAACCCCTGGGGGTATCCTGAGACCATCCCAGAAGAAGTTATTGGGTTCCATAGAATTTGGGCTTCTGATCGAAGTTAGACCTGAGGGTGGAGACTGAGCCAGCTGACCTCACCAGCAGTGGGCGGGACGGGGCAGGTAAGATAGCAGGACAGACAAGAGACAAGTCAGTCTTGACCCAAGAGTGGGGTGCTGAACATCTGAGCACCAGCTGAGGCCACCAAGGGGAGGAGCAGTTTGACCATGCGGTGGTAGGCCTCAGCCTGTAACAAAGAACCGTGCCTGCGACCGCAGAA
This sequence comes from Phyllobates terribilis, assembly GCF_046119375.1. NCBI lineage: Eukaryota > Metazoa > Chordata > Amphibia > Anura > Dendrobatidae > Phyllobates > Phyllobates terribilis. Next base: position 395,929 of record NW_027362991.1, read on the forward strand.
TCCTCTCCCTGCGTCACAAGAAAATCAAGAAACCGGTAACTGATATGCTGTGGTGATTCTGTGTGTTGTATTCCATTGTTGTATAGTTTAGCCTGACCTTATACCTGTGTATATTTAGTTGTATATCGTGTATCTAGTGTATTATTATAATCAATTACCTCAAGTAATTGTGGGCCTGCCTTTTATTCTGCATAACGAACGCACGTCCGTGTGAGCTCGGCTCAAGCCAAAACGCTACCCAGGGTTGGTTCCTGACCCGATATAGGCCCATTCACGGACTGGGCGTATATCTAAAATAGGGACTGGTGGCAGCATACCAACTGGGGATTGGGGAAGGCTGGTAGTGACGGTCGGAGGTTCAGATATATATATTCCTGGCGCGGCCAAGGAAGATATATATACCGCCCTCACTACAGAGGGCCCCGATACCCAGTAGGTTACAGGACAGTCTCCCTGGCGACCGCTTATCCTAGGTGCAGTTCCTTGACTGACCTGAGGCTAAGAGGGCGCTAGCGAGTTGTGCTGTGTAGTGACGTTACGGTTTAGTGACGTTGAAGGGATAACACACTACCGTGTTCCCTGCGCTGGTTGCAGCTTCCTGGCACTACTTTCTCTAGGTGCAGTACCTTGACTGACCTGAGAGGTAAGGGGGCGCCAGAGAGCTGCACCCACCGGCCGGCTTTCATCACACCCGTTATCAGAATTTTTGTGCTCAAACAGGGGACATTGTGCTGTAGTAACGGACGAGTTTGGAGGGCACCACCCGATAAATGGGATCTACATGCAACATGCCTTAAACAGACTCTGCATGTACCAAGGAAGAAAAGACGGCATGTAACTGAGCAGTGATCACCTAAAAAATATATACATATATATCTCAGATAGTATATAGAGAAGTACAAAAATACACCAATTTATTTTTATATATATAGGCACATATACAGAGTCGTGAACATACCAAAAACCTTAAATCACAAGTAAAAAATCTAGTGGAGAGTCCACTGATTATACATCCATCTACTTTAGAAACCTTTCAACATGATCATAAGAATAAATAAGAATCAAAAATCCATATACCCACACAGGCTAATGTGGCGCCCCTGAGGGTTCGGTCGCCACAGAGGTATTGCATCTCATCCAGAGGTGTGGTATCTCACTCTCACGTAAGGAAGGAGTACTGCCTGGGACCCTAACACCTGCATTCACTACACCACATTTCCGGGGGACAGGGCGAGATTGCTCCTATGGGAGAGCACAGTCCCTGATCCCTGGCTGGAGTGGGGAGGAACCACTTAGAGAGGGGGAACTATGTAGTGGATGGGGTGGAGGACGTAGATCCTGGGAGCACTTGAGTAGGTGTGGCGCCCCTGAGGGTTCGACCGCCACAGGGATGCTGCACTTCTCTAATGGAGTGTAGTGTTCCTCCTCTGAGGTAAGAACAGTGCGATGGTCAGGACTAGAGATGAGCGTTGTTCTACTCGAACTGTTCGCCAATCTCAAATTCGAGCTGTTTTGGGCGGTGTTCGAGCCGTTCGGCGAACACGAACAATTTGATAAAAATTCGGCTGTTCGAGGTTATGTTCGATAACTGTTCGTGCACCAAAATCATAACTGGATTTTTTCTCAGTAATGATGAAAATTAATGTTAATACGCAGTTTGAGTGTACAGCGGGGTGGGGGGAGGGGCATGGGATGGATCTCTGCAGGAACAATGAAGATCTCCATTTTTTTTTCTCTTTCCCGCATTTGCAGTGGGGAGGTGCAATCTGTCAGCCTATCAGCAGCGCACACACGGAGCGAAGTGCTTTTTTTCACACAAGCAAGGGCATGTGTCATTGGCAGTGTATGTCACATGTCCTTGCCCTATAAGACCAAGCCATTTTCCCCGTCGCCACCATTTTCTCACTGCTGCAGCTGCGTGTTAGACGGCACCGCTGTTGCTGTGTGCGCTATACCTTGTTAATTTCAAGCCAATTTTCGCACAAATATACAGATAGCTTGGGAGTAGGGAATAGTTGTGATTGCAGTCCTTTTAAGGACTAGGTTACAGCATTTCCTACGACTTTTATCAGGGAGGTCTGTGCTCTTAAATAGATAGGTTGTGGGAGTAAAGACTAATTGTAATTGGAGTCCTTTTCAGGACTAGGTTACATCAGTTCCTATCAGTTTTTGCCAGGCAGGTCTGTGCCAGTGCTGTGCAAGTTTTTTTCACAGCATTTGGCTGAATCTAGCAAAGCTAATCCTTTTTGGCCTATTGCAGAGTGTGTTAGTCAGTGGAGTAGCCTATCTGTGCTGCAAGATATACCACCTGTGTATAGAATACCAATTTTTTTACTGCACCTAGTGAAGTAAAATCTTTTGGGCATAGCATCATTCTATTAGTCCATCTATACTGACCTCCATCAGGTTGCAAATTAAAAATAATTTTTATCTGCATCTACAGTACCTCTGAAAAAATATTTGGGCTTCTAGCTGTGTGTGGGACTTGTTGTATTAGTCCATCTATACTGACCTCCATCAGGTTGCAAACTGAATATATTTTTTTCTGCATCTACCTCTGAAAAAATATTGGGCTTCTAGCTGTGTGTGGGTCTTGTTCTATTAATCCATCTATACTGACCTCCATCAGGTTGCAAACTGAATATAATTTTTTTCTGCATCTAGCTCTGAAAAAATATTTGGCCTTCTAGCAGTGTGTCGGACTTTCTCTATTAGTCCATCTATACTGACCTCCATCAGGTTGCAAATTAAAAATAATTTTTATCTGCATCTACAGTACCTCTGAAAAAATATTTGGGCTTCTAGCTGTGTGTGGGACTTGTTGTATTAGTCCATCTATACTGACCTCCATCAGGTTGCAAATTAAAAATAATTTTTATCTGCATCTACAGTACCTCTGAAAAAATATTTGGGCTTCTAGCTGTGTGTGGGACTTGTTGTATTAGTCCATCTATACTGACCTCCATCAGGTTGCAAACTGAATATATTTTTTTCTGCATCTACCTCTGAAAAAATATTTGGGCTTCTAGCTGTGTGTGGGACTTGTTGTATTAGTCCATCTATACTGACCTCCATCAGGTTGCAAACTGAATATATTTTTTTCTGCATCTACCTCTGAAAAAATATTTGGGCTTCTAGCTGTGTGTGGGACTTGTTGTATTAGTCCATCTATACTGACCTCCATCAGGTTGCAAACTGAATATATTTTTTTCTGCATCTACCTCTGAAAAAATATTTGGGCTTCTAGCTGTGTGTGGGACTTGTTGTATTAGTCCATCTATACTGACCTCCATCAGGTTGCAAATTAAAAATAATTTGTATCTGCATCTACAGTACCTCTGAAAAAATATTTGGGCTTCTAGCTGTGTGTGGGACTTGTTGTATTAGTCCATCTATACTGACCTCCATCAGGTTGCAAGTTAAAAATAATTTTTATCTGCATCTACAGTACCTCTGAAAAAATATTTGGGCTTCTAGCTGTGTGTGGGACTTGTTGTATTAGTCCATCTATACTGACCTCCATCAGGTTGCAAACTGAATATATTTTTTTCTGCATCTACCTCTGAAAAAATATTGGGCTTCTAGCTGTGTGTGGGTCTTGTTCTATTAATCCATCTATACTGACCTCCATCAGGTTGCAAACTGAATATAATTTTTTTCTGCATCTAGCTCTGAAAAAATATTTGGCCTTCTAGCAGTGTGTCGGACTTTCTCTATTAGTCCATCTATACTGACCTCCATCAGGTTGCAAATTAAAAATAATTTTTATCTGCATCTACAGTACCTCTGAAAAAATATTTGGGCTTCTAGCTGTGTGTGGGACTTGTTGTATTAGTCCATCTATACTGACCTCCATCAGGTTGCAAATTAAAAATAATTTGTATCTGCATCTACAGTACCTCTGAAAAAATATTTGGGCTTCTAGCTGTGTGTGGGACTTGTTGTATTAGTCCATCTATACTGACCTCCATCAGGTTGCAAACTGAATATATTTTTTTCTGCATCTACCTCTGAAAAAATATTTGGTCTTCTAGCTGTGTGTGGGACTTGTTGTATTAGTCCATCTATACTGACCTCCATCAGGTTGCAAATTAAAAATAATTTGTATCTGCATCTACAGTACCTCTGAAAAAATATTTGGGCTTCTAGCTGTGTGTGGGACTTGTTGTATTAGTCCATCTATACTGACCTCCATCAGGTTGCAAACTGAATATATTTTTTTCTGCATCTACTTCTGAAAAAATATTTGGGCTTCTAGCTGTGTGTGGGACTTGTTGTATTAGTCCATCTATACTGACCTCCATCAGGTTGCAAATTAAAAATAATTTGTATCTGCATCTACAGTACCTCTGAAAAAATATTTGGGCTTCTAGCTGTGTGTGGGACTTGTTGTATTAGTCCATCTATACTGACCTCCATCAGGTTGCAAACTGAATATATTTTTTTCTGCATCTACCTCTGAAAAAATATTGGGCTTCTAGCTGTGTGTGGGTCTTGTTCTATTAATCCATCTATACTGACCTCCATCAGGTTGCAAACTGAATATAATTTTTTTCTGCATCTAGCTCTGAAAAAATATTTGGCCTTCTAGCAGTGTGTCGGACTTTCTCTATTAGTCCATCTATACTGACCTCCATCAGGTTGCAAATTAAAAATAATTTTTATCTGCATCTACAGTACCTCTGAAAAAATATTTGGGCTTCTAGCTGTGTGTGGGACTTGTTGTATTAGTCCATCTATACTGACCTCCATCAGGTTGCAAATTAAAAATAATTTGTATCTGCATCTACAGTACCTCTGAAAAAATATTTGGGCTTCTAGCTGTGTGTGGGACTTGTTGTATTAGTCCATCTATACTGACCTCCATCAGGTTGCAAACTGAATATATTTTTTTCTGCATCTACCTCTGAAAAAATATTTGGTCTTCTAGCTGTGTGTGGGACTTGTTGTATTAGTCCATCTATACTGACCTCCATCAGGTTGCAAATTAAAAATAATTTGTATCTGCATCTACAGTACCTCTGAAAAAATATTTGGGCTTCTAGCTGTGTGTGGGACTTGTTGTATTAGTCCATCTATACTGACCTCCATCAGGTTGTGTGACACCCCAGGGGTCTGGTTGCCACAGTGATAGAGATATTACGTCTGAGAGCAGGTGGGAGGTCTCTTGGTCAGGGATCCTATGCATGCCACACCTCCTGCCCAGTCCTGGGAGGGGAAGAACTTCCCCTATATAAACCTAGGGCTGAGGCAGGGTTAGTGAGTAGAGAAGAAGTAGAGAAGAGAAGCAGCATAGGAAGAAACAACAGGAGCTCTGTGGGAGCAGTGCTACAAGGAGTCAGGGGCTGGCAGCTGCAGAGCTCGCTCTGACTGAGAAGTTATCACCGGACCCGGAGTCCGAGGCTGTGGGGATTAACTCCTATCCAGCAGCAGAAACCGACCGGCAGGGGATTGCAGGTCCTCTGGCCCAGAAACCCGAAGGCACGGTCACACGCGTGGGACCAGCACCGCCGTCGTGGAGCGAAAGCTACTAGAAGGCCCCCGAGTCACCGGCCATACGGGTGAGCACCACACGGTACACTCAGGGACGTGGGCTACTTATACCCGCCTCTAGCAAGGTAGCCAGAAGAGTATCGTTAGTTTGGGAGGCCTACAACTCCGCCTGGCCAGGGGAGATCCCATCTGCTCAAGGACTGACCAGGCCCCAATCGCTAGCCAGTACTCCGGGAGGGTCTATCTTTGTCACCAGTAAAGACCCTGAACTACACCGTACCGTCTCCGAGTGGTTCCTGCTACCCCCATCATCCACGTCGGCTGCCCTGAGGCCATACCCCTCCCGTTGGGGGTTATACTATCACGCTGCACAATCCTACCACCGGCCTCAGCGGTCTGCCCTGCAGCAGCAGCTCCTTAGCTGTACTCAACGGGTGGCGTAGTCGTCCAACATCTACCGCTGATACAGAGCCACTTAGTCTGACTCCCTGGGCACGGACCGGATCACCGCCACGAGACTACAACCCTCAACAGATCCGGCTCCGGGTAAGCTCCCGCGTGCGCAACGCTGCGCGACACAGGCCCAGGGGCGCGTCAACTTTTGGCGTAGTCGGCAGGATCTCGTGCCCGCAACCACCGGGTACTGCGTGCCTGAAAAAGACTGTTCAAACTTACCTGTGGTGAAGATTCCCGCCATCCAGCGCCATCTTCCGCTTCCTTCCCGCCATCGGTGGAGTTTTCCCGCCATCCGGCGCCATCTTCAGCCTTCTTCCCGCCACACGTGGAGTTTTCCCGCCATTGGACGCCATCTTGAGGACGCCGCGTGGGAAGAAGAGGGGCGTGGACTCCGAAAGCGCGCGAGAACTGAAGCCCCGCCTCACGTCCGGACGTTGCGTAAGGTCCTGGAAGGAGCCCAGCAGACGCCGACGACACAGGAGCGTGACGGAAGGTCCTCAACCCTGACGATCCACTGCGGAGCCGCGGCCTACAGAAGAGGATCATCGCAAGGTAGGCCACGGTCCACTAGGGGGGAGAAGGATGTCGGATACGGAGGAGAGCTTCACCGCTTCAACCCCCGCCAGTGCCACCGCTGTTGCGGTCATGCCTTTCACCATGCCCTATATCCCGGGGGCAGCCTGGCTACCCCAGTACTCAGGGGAGTCACATATACTGCATGACTTTAGAGAAAAGCTGGATAGCCTCTTCCAGGTGTACCCCCTCACAGAGGAGCAAAAAGTGAGCATCCTGGTGGCCCAATTAACCGGGGCAGCCCAAAGGGAGGTAAAGTCCTGGCCACCTGGGGGGAGGACTGTCGCAGGGATACTAACCCGGCTGAGGGACACCTTTGATACCCGCACCTCAGCCGAGATCAAGCTTAGATTCTACGGGTACAAACAGCGGGCACATGAGAGTATAAGGGACTATGCCCTGAACCTACAAGAGGCCCTGAGAGCCATTAAGCAGACCGACCCTGACGGCGTGGGAGACGAGGACAGGCTGTTGATTGAACAATTTATAGAGGGTTTATATTGCAATGCCCACCGAACCCAGTTGCGGGCAATGGCCTTACAGGACCCTCATCTGGGATTTGCACAGTTCAAGGACAGAGCCATCCGGGTGCTTCGAGAACCGGCACCAGGTGGCGTTGTGACCCACAGACGCCCCACTACCACTTACCACCAGGAGGCGGCGCCCTTGTCGGCAGGGCCTGTGGGAGCTGATGCGCAGGCTTTGAACAATGACCCGGCTCCAGACCTGCACCATCAGGTCCAAGAGCTAGCTAAAAGAGTTGCTGCGCTAACTCGAACTGTGCAGTCTTTACAGGTTTCCACTCCAGGGAAGATCCAGCTGGCATCCGGACCGGAGGACATCCCGTGGCGTCGACCAAGGAGGACCCCACCGGCCAGAGGAAGATGCAGCGACCGATACAACGAGGACGGACGACCCATCTGCCGCCGCTGCAATCAACCCGGACATATGGCAAGGTACTGTCCTTTAAACTGGCACAACCTGGGGTAGAGGGCCAACCCCCAGGAAAAAGATCACCAGGCCCATCGAACTGGCGCGACAAATATGTGGGAGGACGTCCAGTCTTACCCGTGGTACTGGATGGTATTCCTATGAGTGCCCTACTGGACACCGGGTCACAGGTCACCACCATCCCGTACGTGCTCTTCAAGCAGTACTGGAATGACTCGGATATCACCCGCTACCCTGACGACGACTTGAGTATCATCGCCAGCAATGGTCAGCCCGTGCCACAGATTGGATTTAAAGAGGTGACCATTAAAATCGGTAGAGTCGAATTGGCAGCACAGGGACTGATCATTGTAGACATTGACAAACACGAGAGTCACCCAAAGATAACTCTAGGAACTAATGTAATTGAAAATTGTCTTGCAGAGGTGATTTTCCTTTTACAGCAGGTTGCCAAGAACGCCAGCTCCGGCCAGCAGCGAGTGCTCCAGAAAGAGATCCGGGCACTGATGCGACGGCAACAGCTAGAACTCTCCGGTGGTGAGATTGGTAGCGTGCGAATGTGTGACCCTTTCCCTATTGCCATGCCCCCGAAAAGTGAAATGATGATTTGGTGCCGGGCAGCTATTGGTCTGAGAGGTAGAGATTACCAGGCAATGGTAGAACCAGTTTACTCAGACAGTAGGCCCACCATTTTGACAGCACGGGGGGTGGTCAATGTACGCCATGGGAGGGTGCTCGTTCGCATAATAAATATCGGGAAGAGGGAAGTGTACCTGCCCCGGTATGCCACGCTAGCCAAATTGTATACCATCAATCAAGATTCCATACAGTCCGTAGAACCCTTGCCTCCATCTTCCCCGGAGGAAGGTAACGGCTCTAAGAAAACAATGGAGGACTGGTGTCAGCAACTACATTTGGGTACTGACTCCACTCCCTCACACCAGAAACAGGGAGTCTATCGGGTGGTTCAAGAGTACGAGAGAGTGTTTAGTAAACACCCGTTAGACTTCGGGCGAGTCAAGGGGGTAGAACACCACATCCCCACGGGAGACCATCCTCCCATAAAAGAGAGGTATCGACCCGTACCCCCTGCACACTACCAACACGCCAAGGGGATGCTTAGAGACATGAAGGAGGCTGGGGTGATCAGGGATAGCTGTAGCCCCTGGGCAGCTCCACTAGTCTTAGTCAAAAAGAAAGACAACACCATGAGGATGTGTGTAGATTACCGGAAAATCAACCGTATCACACACAAGGATGCGTACCCCTTACCAAGGATAGAGGAGTCTTTGGCTGCTTTAAGATCTGCTAACTTCTTCTCTACCTTGGATCTCACTAGTGGGTACTGGCAGGTTCCTGTAGCAGAGGCGGACCGGGAGAAGACCGCATTCACCACCCCGATGGGACTTAGCGAGTTTACCTGCATGCCGTTCGGACTCTGCAACGCACCAGGAACCTTCCAACGATTAATGGAGTGCTGTCTGGGCCACAGAAACTTCGAGACGGTCTTGTTGTACCTGGACGATGTCATCGTATATTCCAAGACGTATGAGGACCACCTGAAACACCTGGCGGAAGTGTTCGAAGCTCTGGCAAGCTACGGCCTAAAGGTGAAACCCTCCAAGTGTCACCTCCTGAAACCAAAGGTGCAGTACCTGGGACACGTGGTGAGCGCTGATGGAGTGGCTCCCGACCCTGATAAGATCACCGCAATTAAGGAATGGCCAAGTCCCTCCAGTGTAAAGGAAGTGCGGCAGTTCCTCGGGTTGGTAGGCTATTACCGCAGATTCATCCCCGGTTTCACCAAAAAGGCAGCTCCTATGCAGGACCTCCTGATAGGCCAGTCCCGGAAGGCCAAGAACCAGAAGCCACCCTTCAGATGGGAGAAGTTAGAAGAAGAGTCCTTCCGCCAGCTGAAGATGGCCCTCACGGGGGATGAAATCCTGGCGTACCCTGATTACAGCCAGCCCTTTATCCTCTACACCGACGGAAGTAACATCGGGCTAGGAGCCGTGCTGTCCCAGATCCAGCAGGGGAAAGAACGAGTAATCGCTTACGCCAGCCGAAAACTGCGACCCACCGAGAGAAACCCTGAGAATTACAGCTCATTTAAGCTAGAGTTCCTGGCAGTGGTGTGGGCAGTCACCGAACGCTTTAAGCACTACCTCGCTTCTTCCCGGTTCACCGTGTACACGGATAACAACCCGTTGACACACCTGGACACGGCAAGACTCGGTGCCCTAGAGCAGAGATGGATGGCCCGTCTGTCCAACTACGAATTCACAATCAAATACCGGGCAGGACGCTCCAATATCAACGCGGACGCCCTGTCCAGGATGCCAAACCTACCGGACGTAGGAGAAGATCCAGAGGGACTGGAAGAAGTTGAACTCCCCGCGTTCCACCATCATGGGACTATCCAGTATTCCCATCGGGTAAGGAGTAAGCAAGCCGCTACGTTTAACCCCTTGCCTCACTACAACTGGGAGGAAACGCAAGACAGTGACCCTGCCGTCCGACTGGTGAAGGAGATGCTGACTCGGCCAGAGGCTCGCCTTGACCCAGACGCTCCGGAGGAAGCCAAGCAACTGTGGGCTGAGAAGAGTCGACTGTTCCTTTACAAGGGGAAGTTGTGCCGCAGAATGGTTAACTCCCGGACGCATGAACTAATCTGGCAAGTAGTGGTGCCACGGAGAGACGCAGCCATGGTGATGGAGGCATACCACGACGGGGCTGGACACTTCGGATGGAAGAAGCTGGAGTTCCTGCTGCGCGGGCGGTTCCACTGGGTAGGCATGAGGGGAACCATCGAGAGGTGGTGCAGAGACTGTGGCCCGTGCAACCTAAGAAGGAAGGACCGTGCCAGCCAGAAGACTCCCCTGCAGTCCATCGTCACCCGGCAGCCGTTGGAACTGGTAGCCTTGGATCATGTAAAACTGACCCCAAGCAGAAGTGGCTACGTTTACGCACTAACCATCGTGGATCACTACTCCCGGTTCTTGGTTGTCGTCCCCGTCAAGGACTTAACAGCTCGAACAGCAGCTAGAGCCTTCCAGCAGCACTTCTGCCGTCCACACGGGTACCCGGACCAAGTGCTGACGGACCAGGGACCTGCCTTTGAAGCGGAGGTCTTCCAGGAATTCTGCAATCTGTATGGCTGCCGGAAGATAAGGACGACACCCTATCATCCGCAAACTAATGGACTTTGTGAGAAAATGAACCAGGTGGTAATGGATCTTCTGAAAACGTTGCCCCTGGAAGAACGCAGTCTGTGGCCTGAGAAGCTGCCCGATCTGGTGGACCTATACAACCACATCCCGGTAGGTTCCACCAACTGTACCCCGCCTTACCTGATGAGGGCAAGGCCTGGTAAGCTACCTGTTGACCTGGAGATGGGAGTCCTGACACCCGAGGACACTTCACCAGAAGCAGACTGGGACACAGAGAGGCAGCAGCAGTACCGGAAAGTACAGGAGAGCGTGGAGCGAAGTCTCTGTCAAGCTAGGGAAAGACAAGAGAAAACTTACAACCAGTATGCTCCCGCTGTTCCCCTGGTACCCGGAGAGCAGGTCTTGAAGAGGAAAAGGCGGCTCCACAAGTTGGACGACCAGTGGGAGAAGGACCCGTACATCGTACTGCCCTCAAGCCACGACAACCCAAAGGTCTGTACCATCAGTAAAGACGGAGGGGAAACCACAACCATTGTATCCCGGGATCACCTGAAGAAGTGTCCCGAACAGCTACGGAACCCTGAAGAGGAACAAGAAGACCCTCGACCCGTAGAGGAAAGGGAAGACATGGTTAGTACTGTGCTCGGAGACTTCCCTCGGTCTTGGACTCAAGTCAATGGCGCAGTTGTGGTACCCGTACTCACCTTCCTCCAACCAGCATCCCAAGCACCTACGGAGCAACAGGTAGAGCTGGAAGAACAGCCGGTCCAGGAGGCAGAAGACTCCACACAAGCAGAACAGGAGGATCAACCCTCTGCTTATAGTGAGCATGCCGTACCCCTAGTGAGCCAAAGAGCCGGTAGACAGCTGCCCAGTTTACCCTTGACAGCTCCTACACCCTGTAGTTCAGGGCTAGACAGTCAGCTCCGTAGGTCCACTAGGGCCACTAGAGGCCAGTTACCCGCACGTTGGAGGATTTGAAATGTATAAATTGTTTTATTTGTGGTTACCTGTTTTTCTTGTTGCTTGTAAATAATTATGTGTTTCTAGTTATTTTTAGGAGTCCTTGGTGGATTTACCGGGAATCCTTGTACAATTAGTTGGAGCGTAACCCAGGATGGACTAAAAGACTGATAAGGACTCGGGGCAGGACAGACCCCTACCTGGTTACGTCTCCCTGTTTTGGTGAAATGGACACCTTTGTTTTCTTCAAAACTGCACCCGGTTGCGGACACGCCGTAACCATCTTTATGTGTTTTTCTTATTGTATTATTATTGTTTATACCTTGTTATGTTTTTCTAAAAATATGTTTAGTCCCGGAGTACTAAATTTCACTAGGGGGGAATGTGACACCCCAGGGGTCTGGTTGCCACAGTGATAGAGATATTACGTCTGAGAGCAGGTGGGAGGTCTCTTGGTCAGGGATCCTATGCATGCCACACCTCCTGCCCAGTCCTGGGAGGGGAAGAACTTCCCCTATATAAACCTAGGGCTGAGGCAGGGTTAGTGAGTAGAGAAGAAGTAGAGAAGAGAAGCAGCATAGGAAGAAACAACAGGAGCTCTGTGGGAGCAGTGCTACAAGGAGTCAGGGGCTGGCAGCTGCAGAGCTCGCCCTGACTGAGAAGTTATCACCGGACCCGGAGTCCGAGGCTGTGGGGATTAACTCCTATCCAGCAGCAGAAACCGACCGGCAGGGGATTGCAGGTCCTCTGGCCCAGAAACCCGAAGGCACGGTCACACGCGTGGGACCAGCACCGCCGTCGTGGAGCGAAAGCTACTAGAAGGCCCCGAGTCACCGGCCATACGGGTGAGCACCACACGGTACACTCAGGGACGTGGGCTACTTATACCCGCCTCTAGCAAGGTAGCCAGAAGAGTATCGTTAGTTTGGGAGGCCTACAACTCCGCCTGGCCAGGGGAGATCCCATCTGCTCAAGGACTGACCAGGCCCCAATCGCTAGCCAGTACTCCGGGAGGGTCTATCTTTGTCACCAGTAAAGACCCTGAACTACACCGTACCGTCTCCGAGTGGTTCCTGCTACCCCCATCATCCACGTCGGCTGCCCTGAGGCCATACCCCTCCCGTTGGGGGTTATACTATCACGCTGCACAATCCTACCACCGGCCTCAGCGGTCTGCCCTGCAGCAGCAGCTCCTTAGCTGTACTCAACGGGTGGCGTAGTCGTCCAACATCTACCGCTGATACAGCGCCACTTAGTCTGACTCCCTGGGCACGGACCGGATCACCGCCACGAGACTACAACCCTCAACAGATCCGGCTCCGGGTAAGCTCCCGCGTGCGCAACGCTGCGCGACACAGGCCCAGGGGCGCGTCAGTTGCAAATTAAAAATAATTTTTATCTGCATCTACAGTACCTCTGAAAAAATATTTGGGCTTCTAGCTGTGTGTGGGACTTGTTGTATTAGTCCATCTATACTGACCTCCATCAGGTTGCAAACTGAATATATTTTTTTCTGCATCTACCTCTGAAAAAATATTGGGCTTCTAGCTGTGTGTGGGTCTTGTTCTATTAATCCATCTATACAGACCTCCATCAGGTTGCAAACTGAATATAATTTTTTTCTGCATCTACCTCTGAAAAAATATTTGGCCTTGTAGCAGTGTGTCGGACTTTCTCTATTAGTCCATCTATACTGACCTCCATCAGTTTGCAAACTGAATATATTTTTTTCTGCATCTAACCCAGCCAATAGTTTTGGGCTAATACCACAGTTTGGCCACTCAGCTCTGCTCGGTTCCCATCCATTGTTTTTTTGTGCAAACAACTCCAGAGTTGTGAATTAGTAAACCACCAAAATGAGTGGAAAAAGGCCTGCTGCTGGTGGAAAGGGGAATAGGCGTGTTGGGAAGGGGAAAAAAGGTTGTGTCCGTGGGGTAGGTGTTAAAGCAACAGTAACATCTGCAGAAGAAAGACCATCTTCCAGCCAAACTAAAATGTCTACTTCTTTTAGCGGACAATGTGATAAGATCCCTTTCTTACGGCCACGCCAATCGCTACAAATTCCAGATGAGGCACAAAAACAGCAGGTGCTTCAACGGATATCAAGTGCTCCTTTAAGTGGGCTCTCCTCCACATCAACTTCAACATCACAAATACTCCAGTCCTCAAAGGTGTCACCCAAATCGCACTTGCTTCCTCACAGCTCCCAAATCTCCAGCTGCCCGTCTGAGTATGAGGTAGAACAGATGGTTGAGTCTGCAGAGCTGTTTACTCATACTATAGCCTGGGAATCAGAGGTCTACTCCAGCGCTTCTGTGAATCCAGACGAGGAAATGATCTGCACTGATGCCCAGAATCTTTATGAGTCGGATCCAGGACCAGACGCAGAAGGTTCTGACCATCATGTAGACCCTCATTCCCAAACTGTAACTCCTGTTGGTGGAGACAATGAGGAAGACGATGATAAGACTCAAATACCTGATTGGAGCGACAACTTTAGTTTTTTGTCAGGGCAGGAACAGGTTGGCTCTGAGGACGACGGGTGTGATAACTCACAGGGTGATGATGATGAGGTTGGAGATCCCACTTACTGTCAACCCACAGTCAGCCAAGAGATGAGGTCAGCAGAGGAGGTGGAGGAAGATGCTAGTGACGACGAGGTCAGGTTGCGCCTTCCTGGACAGAGACGTAGTACTGGAAGCACGTCAACAACTGCATCCTCAAACACAACTCTGCCCCTCACCACAAGTCGTGGTGGCTCTTCAGGTCGCATGGGTGCTAAGCCTTGCATAGCCTGGGCATTTTTTCAGATCGATAAAGATGACCCAACTCGTGTTATCTGTAACATTTGTCCTCAAAAGCTAAGTAGAGGCCAAAAAATACATAGTTTGAGTACTTCATGCATGAACCGGCACATGTGTGGCACCCCAGGGGTCTGGTTTCCACAGTAACAGCAATGTTATGTCTGAGAGCAGGTGGGAGGTCTCTTGGTCAGGAATCCTATGCATGCCACACCTCCTGCCCAGTCCTGGGAGGGGAAGAACTTCCCCTATATAAACCTGGGGCTGAGGCAGGGTTAGAGAGTTCAGAGGGAGAGTTCAGCCAGGAGGGCTGACAGGGAGCTGTGGCTCCGGCTGGGCCCAGCTCCTGGGCCATGCCAGAAGTAGAGACAGAGAAGAGAAGCAGCTATGGGAAGAAACAACAGGAGCTCTGTGGGAGCAGTGTTACAAGGAGTCAGGGGCTGGCAGCTGCAGAGCTCGCCCTGACTGAGAAGATTTCTTACCGGACCCGGAGTCCGAGGCTGTGGGGACTAACTCCTACCCAGCAGCAGAATCCGTCAGGCAGGGGATTTCAGGTCCTCTGGCCAAGAAACCCGAAGGCACGGTCACACGCATGGGACCAGCACCGCCGTCGTGGAGCGGAAGCTACTAGAAGGCCCCGAGTCACCGGCCATACGGGTGAGCACCACACGGTACACTCAGGGACGTGGGCTACTTATACCCGCCTCTAGCAAGGTAGCCAGAAGAGTACAGTTAGTTTGGGAGGCCTACAACTCCGCCTGGCCAGGGGAGATCCCATCTGCTCAAGGACTGACCAGGCCCCAATCGCTAGCCAGTACTCCGGGAGGGTCTATCTTTGTCACCAGTAAAGACCCTGAACTACACCGTACCGTCTCCGAGTGGTTCCTGCTACCCCCATCATCCACGTCGGCTGCCCTGAGGCCATACCCCTCCCGTTGGGGGTGATACTATCACGCTGCACAATCCTACCACCGGCCTCAGCGGTCTGCCCTGCATCGGCAGCTCCTTCGCTGCATTCAACGGGTGGCGTAGTCGTACAACATCTACCGCTAATACAGCGCCACTTAGTCTGACTCCCTGGGCACGGACCGGGTCACCGCCACGAGACTACAACCCTCAACAGATCCGGCTCCGGGTAAGCCCCCGTGCGCGCGATGCCGCACGACACAGCAGGCCCAGGGGCGCGTCACATGGACATGAAGCATAAGTTGCAGTGGGAAGCTCAGTGTGCTACAATGCGGCCTAGCCGGCCGGGCCAACCACCGTCTGCCATATCTTGTGCATCCGCGGCCTCTTCATCCTCTGTGACTGGGGGGACAGCAGTCACACCTGTTTTGGGGCGCAGACCTGCCACCTCTTTACCCGCAACAGCCAGCGTGATTGGCAGGTCATCATTTTCTTTGGAGGTGGTAACAGCAGCTGGTGTTGAGCGCTGTCCGACATCGATAGCACCACCTTTGGATCAAGGCAACCTAACATGTCCGCCTGCATCTTCCTCACAGACCGGCAGTTTGCCGGGGACACCCTTATCAACCCCGTCTAAGCACAATAGCCAGCCCTCGGTCCCTCAGATGTGGACAAGTAAAAGACCATTTCCTCCTAGCCATGAGAAAGCTAAGAGGTTGAATTTCACCATCTGCAAGCTCTTGGCTACAGAAATGCTGCCTTTCCGCCTGGTGGACACAGAGGATTTTCGAGACCTTATGTCCGTCGCAGTGCCCCAGTACCAGATGCCCAGTCGGCACTACTTCTCAAAGAAAGGTGTGCCTGCGCTCCACCAGCATGTCGCACACAACATCACCGCTTCTTTGAGAAACTCTGTGTGTGACAGGGTGCATTTCACCACAGACACTTGGACGAGTAGGCATGGACAGGGGCGTTACATGTCGCTGACTGGGCACTGGGTAACTATGGTGACAGCAGGACAAGGGGCTGCTGTCCAAGTCTTGCCGTCCCCACGAGTTGTGCGTCAATCCTCTTTATGTCAAAGTTCCTCCACTGCTTCTGCCTCCTCAACCTCCTCTCGGTCTTCCACCTGCACCCAAAGCCTGTCTGGTCATGCCACAAGCTTTCTAACTGCGCAGAAGGGATCCTGCACACCTCCTTACTATGCTGGCAGTAGGGCTCAACGTCATCAGGCGGTTTTTACATTGAAATGTCTGGGAAATGTGAGTCACACAGCTGAGGAGTTGTGGTCAGCTCTGGAGAACCAATTTCATGAATGGTTGTCTCCACTGGACCTGAAACCAGGGAAGGCCGTGTGCGACAATGCTGCAAACCTGGGTGCGGCCCTTCGCCGGGGCAATGTCACACACGTGCCTTGTATGGCTCACGTGTTGAACCTGGTTGTCCAGCAATTTTTAGCCCACTTTCCCAGACTAGATGGCCTTCTGCAGAGGGCACGGTCGCTGTGTGCTCACTTCCGCCGTTCGCATCCCGCAGCTCAGCGACTTACATCTCTACAGAAGTCGTTGGGCCTGCCACTTCACCGGCTAAAATGCGATGTGCCTACCCGGTGGAATTCAACTCTGCACATGTTGCAGCGACTGTGGCAGCACCGACAAGCCCTGGTGCAATACGTTCTGACGTATAGCCTGGGCCAACGAGATTCAGAGGTGGGGCAAATCACGCTGGAGGAGTGGTCTCAGATCAGGGACCTATGCACCCTTCTGCACAGTTTTGAAATGGCGACGAAGATGTTTAGTGCTGACGATGCCATTATCAGCATGACTATTCCATGTTAAACAGAATTCGGAGTCAGGTGGTGGCACAAGAGGAGGTGGAGGAAGTAGAGGAGGAGGAGTTGTATGCGGAAGGGCTAACATCTGCAAGGTCCAGACGGTCGGCAGCACCAAGGCGGCAGGCATGTGAGGGTGGGGGAGATGGTTTTACCAGGGCGCATGGTAGCAGCCAAACTAGTGAGGAAGGTGCAGGAGCCCAGGAAGAAGTGGAGGACGAACTGATGGAAGACTCATCAGATGAGGGAGACCTTGATCACATTTCTGTTGTGCGAGGTTGGGGGGAGAGGACAGAGGAAGGAAGCATGATTGTTACCTCGCCACCAACACAACAGGGACTTGGTGCTCCTGGATGCGCAACACACATGAGTGCCTTCTTGCTGCACTACCTGCAACATGACCCTCGAATTGTGAGAATTAGAAATAATCCTGACTACTGGGTTGCCACACTGTTAGATCCCCGGTACAAAAGTAAATTTGCAGAAATTATTCCTGCCATAGAAAGGGATGCACGCATGCAGGAGTATCAGCAGAGACTGTTGCAGAATCTTACATGTGCTTTTCCACAAAATACCAGTGGTGCACGTAGTGAATCTCACAGTTCCAACTTGCCAACCGTGGGACCGTCAAGTGTTCAGCACTCAAACCGTAACAGAACCACAGTATCTGGTGGTAACATCAATTTTGCGGAATCATTTCACCACTTTTTTAGCCCATCCTTTGCAAGGCCACAGGAGACAAGAAGTCTGACACATAGTCAACGCCTAGAGACGATGGTACAGGAGTATCTCCAAGTAAACATTGAAGCCACGACTGTGTCACTGGACCCTTGCTCTTTTTGGGCTTCCAATCTGGATAAATGGCCGGAGCTAGCCACTTACGCCTTGGAGATCTTGTCATGCCCCGCAGCCAGCGTTCTGTCTGAACGTGTGTTCAGCGCTGCTGGTGGTGTGCTGACAGATAAGCGCACGCGGCTCTCCACTGATAATGTAGACAGACTCACGTTCATAAAGATGAACAAATCATGGATCCGAAACGACTTTTCTACCCCTGTGTCATCCTGGGGAGAGTAAAAGCTTGATGATTGTTTAAAATCACCCTACCAACCGTTTTAAGCTTTCAAATTACTAATCATGTTTATCTGTATCTTGACTGGAAAAAAATTTGGGCTTTGTAGCAGTGTGCAGCACTGATCCTATTAGGCCATCTATAATAAGCTCCACCAGATTTAAAATTAAAAATAATTTTTAGCTGCATCTAGCCCGGAAAATAATTTTGGGGCTCCGAGATGCGCAAGACACATAAGTGCCTTCTTGCTGCACTACCTGCAGCATGACCCTCATATTGTCAGAATTCGAAGTAATCATGACTACTGGGTTGCCACACTCTTAGATCCCCCAAACTTTTCGATCAACCTTTTCATTTTAATAAAGACCAAAAAAATGGTCATTTTTGAAATTATAAGCATTAGCAGGTTGTTAGAAACTGAAATCAAACAGTTTTCAACTCAAAACTTTATTCTAGGTGATTTTACATTTTCACATAGGACCCCTTGTTCGAAAGGAGCTTCTGAACTCTCTCGTCCATTGAATTTGTCAGGTTTTGGATGGTTTCTGCTTCAATTGTTTTGCATGAGGACAGAATACCCTCCCAGAGCTGTTGCTTAGATGTGAACTGCCTCCCGCCATCATAGACACTCCTTTTAATGATGCTCCAAAGGTTCTGAATGGGGTAGAGGTCAGGGGAGCATGGGGGTCACACCATAAGTTTGTCCCCTTTTATGCCCATATCAGCCAGAGATGCAGATGTTTTATGTGCAGCATGAGATGGTGCATTATCATGCAGAAAAATGATCTTGCTGTGAAATACACGGTTCTTCTTCTTGAACCATGGCAGGAAGTGCTGTTTGAGAAAATCCACATACATTATGGAGTTCATCTTTAGCGCCTTCAGGGATCCTAAAGGGGCCGACAATCTCTCTCCCCATGATTCCAGCCCAAAACATTACTCCACCTCCTCCTTGTTGGCGCTGTAGCCGTGTTTGCGTGGGGTGTCCATCAACCAGCCATCCTCCACTCCATCCATCTGGACCATCGAGCGCTGCACGGCACTCATCCGTGAACAAAACAGTTTTGAAATCAGTCTTCATGTAATGTTTGGCCCACTGGAGCCGTTTCTGCTTGTGTGAAGTGGATAGAGGAGGTCGACAGGATGGCGTATGTGTAGCACCCTGAGGATTCGGCTGCTACAGGGGTATTGCACCTCAACCCAGAGGTGTGATATTCCACTCCCGGGTAAGGATGGAGTGTGGAACTGAGCTCGGTAGGCTGCATGCACTACACACATCCCATTTCCGGGGAGCAGACCAACGGTACTCCCACTTAGAAATGTGCAGGTACGACCGAGTCTGTTCCTGGCTGGAGTGGGAGGGGGGTGGTACATCCCAGTAGTGTAGGGGCAGATAGGGGGAGCAGCCTGGGTAAAGATAGGAGCTCATTGGGTGCTGGTCACCTGAGCTCACACATAGAGGGAGTATATAAGGTGGGCACCATCTTAGATCAGGGTCAGTCAGTCTTTGCAGAGGAGTCAGTCTGCCACGGTCAGTCTGTCAGAGTCAGTAAGGAGAGCAGAGGAGCAGAGCGGCCTGAGCCAGAGTGAGAGAGGAGAAGAAAGAGAGACCCAGAGGGGGTGAAAAGAAAGGACTCTGAGAACCCAAATTCAATCCCCGGGTGAAGAGTCGGCAATAGGGTACCGGATCCCAAACTGGTGGGGGCAAAAGCACACCCTAGCCAGAGACCGGAGGCCGTGGGCAGCGTCTGCCACGGCCACCCACCACATCCACCCCGAAGGCAGACCACGTGGAGGGTCAGGGAACCCAAGGCCAAGGGTCTCCCAACAGAAGGCCCGAGGGAGCTGGACCTAGGTGGATCACTAGTGGGGACGGCCAGAGGAAAGGACAGCAGGAGAGCTCAGGGCCACGCTCCGGACTTGTTTGGGGGTTTGCTGAGTCCAGGACCTGGTGGACGCAGCACGGCTCGGGTGGTCACTTGAAGCTGGAGTGACCGGAACATCAGCAGTGAGTAAATACCCTAAACTGCACAACCCGACTCTGTCTTCATTACCATCTATGCTGCACCACCACAACCCCCATCCTCTGCACCTGACCCCCTGAGGCTATACCCCACCCGTTGGGGGTTATACTACCACAAGCTGCACCAACACCATCAGCCTCAGCGGACCCTGCTGCAGCGGCGGCCATAGTGACCGCAATACAACGGGTGGCGTAGTCGACAATAAAGAACTTTATAACATCTGTAGGACTGCCACATACTCTGAGCTTGACACCCTGGGCACGGACCGGGTCACAGCCACTCGGAAGACTACAACTCCCATCTGATCCGGCTCCGGGTATTCCCCCTAAAGAATATGGCCCAGGGGGCGCGTCATATGCACAGCTGCAAACCTCTGAAGGACCCTGCATCTTGTTGTTCGGGGGACGTTGGAGGCACAAGCAGCTTCAAAAACTTGTCTGCTGCTATGACAAGGCTTTTTTGCCGCTGCTCTTTCAACCTGACGTAATTGCCTGTAGGAAAGAGTCCTCAATTTGCCCTTATCAGCACGCACACGTGTGTACTGTGAATCAGCTACATACTTCTTGATTGCCAAGACACTTCATCCTGATCATCGCACAATGTTGATTGTAGTCATGCCTTGACCTAAACACTCCACAATTTGTTGCTTCTCAGCAGCCGACACATCCTTTTTCTTTCCCATTTTGGCAGAAAATGTAGGCTGCTGAATAATGTGAGAGAGCCTTCTTAAGTAGTCTTGCCTTTCATTGGACACACCTGACAAACTAATTAGCACTGGTGTCTGCAATTGCTTACAGTGATATAAAGAGCCCTGACACACATCACCATCAATGAGTTTAACTGACAAACAAACAAATTCTTCCCTTATCACTCCTAAACACTTTTTGCATAATAATTTGGAACACAGTGTACATGTGCTTTTCCACAAAACACCAGTGGTTCACGTAGTGAATCTTACAGTTCTAACTTGCCAACCGTGGTCTGTATGGAGTTGTTCAATAAAGGGCAAAAAATTAAGATAACATAGATGGGAGAGGTCTCTATGAATAGGAATTCCTAAGTATTTGATACCCTGTGAGGGCCAGGCAAAGGGAAAGTTGGACTGGATGGAATCCTATATGGATTTGGGGAGGGAGACATCGAGGGCCTCAGACTTCGCTGCATTGATTTTAAAATTTGACCATGTAACAAAGTGATCTATTTCAGCCATAACAGCATGGATGGATATATGTGATTGAGTGATATATACTAGGACATCATCAGCAAATAGAGAGCACTTGTACTCGGTGCCTCCCACCTCAATCCACCTAATATTGGGGTTATGGCGAATTGATGAGAGCAGGTGCTCCGTCACTAGCATGTATAAGAGAGGGGACAGAGAACATCCCTGCCTTGTCCCATTGGTGATTGTGAAAGGTGATGAAAATGTTCTGACGCGCCCCCTGGGCCTTGGGACACCCGGAGCCGGACCCTTTTTGGTGGATGCTGGTGGTTGTAGTCTCCGTGGCGGCAACCCGGTTCCGTGGCTCAGGGCGGTCAAACCAGTGGCGGAACTATTTATGTGGTTTTGATGTTTAAATGTCCGACTACGCCACCCATGGATTGCGGTCAGAGTGAACCGCCGCTCCAGGGCAGACCGCTGAGGCTGGTGTTGTGGGTGCAGCAGAGCGTAGCATAACTCCCCACGGGAGGAGTATAGCCTCAGGGCAGTGTATGCGGAGGATGGGGGTGATGGTGCAGGGCAGCAGCAGTAATGACACGGAGTCAGTGATGCAGTCCAGGGCCTTTACTCACAGTTCTTATTATCCAGACCACGTCTGCAGGTAACGGCTGCCCACGTCGTACTGTGCTCACCAGGTGAGGGGCTCAGACAACTCCCAGATAACTTTGGAGTGCTTCACAGGACCCCCTTTGTGTGTCCTTTGTCTGGCCTTTCTTACCAACCCTTCTGTCCGGCTGCCTCGGGCCTCCTCTTGGTAAACTTGGCGCCAGTTTCCCTGACCCTATGTGGTGCCTTCCTAGCGGGTGTAGCGAGGGGCTGCGCCACATAAAATGTCACAGCCTCCTGTTTCTAGCTGAGGGTCGTTTCCTGCCTCCACTAGTTTCGGGGACCGGTCTCCCCCTTTGGCCTGACCCCTCCACGCAGGTGGATTCTGGCGTGCGGTGGCGACTCGCCCGTCCGCACCCCTGAGATCCCTTCGTTCCTCGTTCCTGGAGCCTTCTCCGCTCCTCTTCCTTCCTTCTCCCTCTTCCAGGCCTGGGCCTCTGTTACTAGGCCCGCCTCCGGAGCAGAGCTCATGCAGAGCCCCTGCTCCCTGCCACTTCTGCTCAGACTTCTCTGCACTGAACTAAGATGGTGCCCACCTTTTATACTCCCTTCTCAATGCACCCAGGAACTGCTTCCTCCCTGCTCCTGCACTACAGGGTTCCCCTTCCTCAGTGTTCCCTCCCCCCACTCCAGCCAGGGACAGGGACTGTCGTGCCCATCTCAGGGGCATATTGGTCGCCCTGCCCCACGGCAATGTGGTGTAATGCATGCAGGTGTCGGGTCCTGATCCACACTACATCCTTACCTGAGAGTGAGATATCACACCTCTGGGTGAGGTGCAATACCTCTGTAGCAACCGAGCCCTCAGGGTGCTACAGTTCCATTTATCTTCAGCCTAGGTGACGTATTGCGATACAGGGCCGTGATTTTGGCTATAAAAGGGTCCCCTAGACCCCTACCCCAAGCTTTTTAAGAGAATCATATATGGCGTGCCAGGAGACTCTATGGAATGCTTTCTCAGCATCCAACGAGAGTATCTAATTACAAATTTTTAACTGCATCTAGCCCAGGAAATACTTTGTGCCTAGTAGCAGGGTCTGCTAGTCAGCGGATTATCCCGGCTGTTAAGCAAGCTACACCACCTGTAGTTTGGACACTTCATTTTTTCAAAGGAAATGCTTCGGGACCACGGGATACTCAGTGAAGAGCATCAGGAGGCACCCCAAGGCATAGGGGCTGGGACTGGCAGTAGGATGCCTTGCGGTGGACAGCCGAGCTCGATCCTTATAAAAGCTTTTTAACTGCAGCAGCTTTAGTGGACGCTACTGGAGCTGGAATTACGCGGCTGCTGGCATGAGACTTGCCGTCCAATAGATCCTTGTAAATGGATTTAAAGTGTATTCATTCAAATTAGAGAGACAATTTAAATTAAAAAGCTTAGAGCTGCCTCCACCACAGGGGGGCTCGCTCAACCCACCAGCGGACAGGCACCAGTATTGGGAGAGGGGGGCTGGCCATCAGGGTTCACCGCGGCTCTGGCACAAACCCGGCGACACGGAGGTGGCACGGGCAGGAGCGGACTGGCCGTGTCGGCTTCTCACTTTTTGGATTTTAGAAGGGCATGACATGCCTATATCTGTGTCTCCCCCTCCTTTTACTCCTCCACCTCTTTTATTTTCGCATGACTATATGTACTTGTCACTTTTCCATGTGTTAGTTATGTCTTCTGAGCAGTTTGTCAGCTTTTGGACACCTTTGAAGGTGTTTTCTATGTGTTTCTATGTGTTTTTGTTTGCCTGCCATTGGTTTTAACGGTGTTCGAAGGTGTTCGACGAACAGTTCGACGAACAGTTCGGCGAACACACGGGTGTTCGACGAACCGAACCGAACTCGAACACTACGGGGGTGGCTCAACACTAGTCAGGACCCTTCCCTCACATCCAACACCACACTTCTTCCACCAGAGGGGGCTAATAGGCACTAGATGCTGCCCCTACTGGCACTCGGGAGACTGGGGAACCAAGAGATAGGGGAACCAATTAGTGGGTGAGGGTGGAGGATTCACATTTTAGTGACACTTCAAATTTCATATTTAATAAAAAGCCATTTTGGTTTTTGGTTCTTTGATCGTTCTATGTCCGTGACCTTCCTCCCTGAGCGTGGATCCTGTGTGGACCTGCAGAGGATGGAGACACGGCCCTCGTACCCCGGCCTTGGGTCGAGGGGCAGGCTGCAGACAATGTATGTCTCAGCCCGGTCAAGGACCATGACCAAGAAGGCCCGGAGCTTAGGAGTGTAGCTCCACCGCAAATGGATCCCAGGGAGGATGCAGACGGAGCGGTATACGCCACCTGTCCTCACCAACCTGATCTACTCAGAGGGATTCCGGCTGCCGACACCTGACCTTGCTACTCTACGTCCTGGTCAGGGAAGCCTGGTAGGCCCTGAGGATCCCACCGGGTAACGGAAGGAGCAGAGCGGCCACCCGTACCCTTTTTCTGAGTGAAGTTCAGAGGGAGACCCGGCCTATCTACACACACACAGACAGGAAAGTACCCGGTCTGAAGTCTAGGAACACTCTGGTGCAGGGTCCTGATTGAACACTGGACTTACTCGGAGGTTGTCAGACCCCCCGTCTCTGGTGACCGCAGAACTGCACGAGGAGCAGGGAGACGCCTTCCTACTGCATCTCCATCGTGAGTAAAAAAAACCCTGGAAGTTAACCCCTATGGCCTCCGGACTCTTTATTCTGCATAACACCACACTACGCAGCACCAGACCTCCTAGACTACTACCCCCCTCCATCCTGTCCCTCTGCCCTGAGGCCCTGCTCCGCCTGTGGGGAGTAGTAACAACGACGGCTGCCATAACACCCTGCCTCAGCGGACTGCAGCAGCGCTGGTGGCTTTCACCAGGTGCCACAGGTGGCGTAGTCGAGATCAGCCACTCAACCTGGATAAGACCGTACCATCCCTTTTTAATGTGACGGCCCTGGGCACGGAGCGGATCCGGGCCACGGCTGCACCCCATCGACAACATAGGACCCGGCTCCGAGTCCCCCATCTCCCAGGGTAGGGCTTTCGAGCGTCACACATAGGAGCTGTATAAAAACTAGACACCAGGGATTGAAGCTTGAAGAGGACAATTTGCATATTCCAGGTGCCTTCTGGGAAAAGCGAAGAGTCTCCTTCAGCTAGAAGATCGTTGGGTACAGCCAGGACCAGCTGCTTGGAAAGCATCGCCAAACCAGGGATTGAAGCTTGAAGAGGACAATTTGCATATTCCAGGTGCCTTCTGGGAAAAGCGAAGAGTCTCCTTCAGCTAGAAGATCGTTGGGTACAGCCGGGACCAGCTGCTTGGAAAGCATTGCCAAACCAGGGATTGAAGCTTGAAGAGGACAATTTGCATATTCCAGGTGCCTTCTGGGAAAAGCGAAGAGTCTCCTTCAGCTAGAAGATCGTTGGGTACAGCCGGGACCAGCTGCTTGGAAAGCATCGCCAAACCAGGGATTGAAGCTTGAAGAGGACAATTTGCATATTCCAGGTGCCTTCTGGGAAAAGCGAAGAGTCTCCTTCAGCTAGAAGATCGTTGGGTACAGCCGGGACCAGCTGCTTGGAAAGCATCGCCAAACCAGGGATTGAAGCTTGAAGAGGACAATTTGCATATTCCAGGTGCCTTCTGGGAAAAGCGAAGAGTCTCCTTCAGCTAGAAGATCGTTGGGTACAGCCGGGACCAGCTGCTTGGAAAGCATCGCCAAACCAGGGATTGAAGCTTGAAGAGGACAATTTGCATATTCCAGGTGCCTTCTGGGAAAAGCGAAGAGTCTCCTTCAGCTAGAAGATCGTTGGGTACAGCCGGGACCAGTTGCTTGGAAAGCATCGCCAAACGGCGTGCGAATTTGTTTAATTTGTTTATCCTAGGGTATCACAAGAAAGAAGACAGACATCAAGTCAGCAGGGACAAGGAGCAGCATGGCAGATGTGACAACCTACATGGTGAACTGCAACATGTGCTACATGTTCACAGATCGACCAGAAGCTGAAACCAACTTCACCTGCCAGAAGTGTAGACTACTGGCTCTTTTAGAAGAAAAGGTGCGGGGACTGGAAGAAAGAATTGCGACATTAAAACTCATCAAGGAAAATGAAGACTTCCTGGACAGAACAGAAGCGTCACTACTGGTCACGGAAAGTGAAGGAAGCGTCAGAGAACCTCCAGAGGCAGACAAGTGGAGGCAAGTGACCAAAAGAAGCAAGAAGACCATGGAGACACCACCAACCACACAACTGAGAAACAGATTCCAAGGACTTGTGGAGGACGAAGATGGCACACCTAAGGATGAGGAACTACCAGCAAGCAAAAAGAAAAGAGCACCCAGAAACACCCAGAAGCAACAAGAAAAAGGACAGGCAAGAAGGGAAGAAGAGTGGTGGTGGTGGGAGACTCACCACTGAGAGGAACAGAAGCAGCTATCTGCAGACCGGACATAACCGCAAGAGAAGTATGCTGCCTCCCAGGGGCGAAGATCAAGGATGTTACCGATAGGATACCGAAGCTCGTCAGTTCCAAGGATGTCCACCCATTTCTTCTGATACATGTTGGCACCAATGACACGGCAAAGAAGGACCTACCGATAATCTGCAAGGACTTTGAAGCATTGGGGAAGAAAGTAAAAGAACTGGATGCGCAGGTAGTTTTTTCTTCTATCCTTCCAGTAGACGGGCATGGCGTCAGGAGAAGGAACAGGATCCTTGATGTGAACAACTGGCTGAGACGATGGTGCAGACAACAAGGATTTGGATTCCTGGACCACGGTGTGAATTACCTCTATGACGGACTCCTTGCCAGAGACGGACTACACCTCAACAAACCCGGGAAACACACATTCGCCAGGAGACTCGCAACACTCATCAGGAGGGCGTTAAACTAGAAGAAGAGGGGATGGGAAGAAAAACGCCGGACACGAACATGCAACCAGAGAACATACTAATGAAAGATATGAAGTGCGACAAAGAAGGTCCAAGACAAGATACTTGGAAGGGAGGTAAGAAAATTTCTAATACAATCCACAGGGAGAAGATTGGAACAAAACAAAATCATGTAAACTGCGTGCTAGCAAATGCCAGGAGCCTGACAAACAAGATGGATGAACTGGAAGCAGAAATATCTACAGGTAACTATGACATAGTGGGAATAACCGAGACATGGTTAGATGAAAGCTATAACTGGGCAGTTAACTTACAGGGTTACAGTCTGTTTAGAAGGGATCGAAGAAGTCGGAAAGGGGGTGGAGTCTGTCTATATGTAAAGACGTGTCTAAAGCCTACAATACGGGAGGATGTATGGGAGGGAAATGAGGAGGTCGAGTCCTTGTGGGTGGAGATACATGGGGCAAAAAACAATAATAAAATTATCATAGGAGTCTGTTATAAACCACCAAATATAGCAGAAGCCACGGAAAGTCTATTAATGAGACAAATAGACGAAGTAGCAAAAAATAACGGGGTGATTATTATGGGGGACTTCAACTACCCCGATATAGACTGGGAAACCGAAAGCTGTAGATCTCAGAAAGGAAACAGATTTCTGTCAATTATCAAAGACACAACTTGTGCAGGAACCAACTAGAGGGACGGCCCTTTTAGACTTAATATTAACTAACAGGCCAGACAGAATAACTGAGGTGCAGGTCGGGGGGCACCTGGGAAATAGTGACCACAACATTATACAATTCCACATGTGCTTCAGTAGGGTGCCCAGCAAGGGAGTCACAAAAACACTGAACTTCAGGAGGGCAAAGTTTGATCAGCTAAGAGATGCCCTTCACCTTATAGACTGGGATAGTATCTTCAGTAATAGGAGCACGGATAGAAAATGGGAAATTTTCAAAACAGTCCTACATAGTCACTGTAGAAGGTACATACCTTATGGGAATAAAAGGGCTAGGAATAGGAGGAAGCCAATGTGGCTAAATAAGGAAGTCAAGAGGGCAATGAAAAACAAAAAAAGGGCTTTCGGTAAACTTAAACAAGAAGGCAGCGAGGAAGCGCTAATATCTTATAGGGTAAAAAACAAAATCTGTAAGAAACAAATAAGAATAGCAAAAGAGGAGACAGAGAGACTAATTGCCAAGGAAAGTAAAACGAATCCCAAACTGTTCTTTAACTATATAAACAGTAAAAGGATTAAAACTGATGGAGTTGGCCCATTGAAAAATAACCTGGGTAAAATCATAGAGGGCGATGAGGGTAAAGCAAACCTACTCAATAGCTTCTTCTCCACTGTTTTCACAAAAGAAAACAATTTATCGGAGGAAATGCAGAGTGATAAAGTAAACCCTTCGCTAAATATCACCCACCTAACCCAGGAGGAAGTTCAGAAACGCCTAAATAATATCAAAATAGACAAGTCACCAGGCCCAGATGACATACACCCCCGGGTACTAAAAGAATTAAGTAATGTGATAGACAGACCGCTGTATCTTATATTCAAGCACTCTTTATGGACAGGGACTGTCCCACTAGACTGGCGCCAAGCAAATGTGGTACCAATATTCAAAAAGGGGTCTAAAAGTGACCCTGGGAACTATAGACCAGTCAGCTTAACGTCTGTTGTGGGTAAATTGTTTGAAGAATTTCTTAGAGATGCTATTGTAGAATATCTTAATGATAATAACTGTCTAACTCCATATCAACATGGATTCATGAGGGATCGCTCCTGCCAAACAAACCTGATCGCCTTCTACGAGGAGGTGAGCTCACAGCTGGACCGGGGAGAGTCAGTGGATGTTGTATACCTTGACTTCTCCAAAGCGTTTGATAACGTGCCACACAAAAGGTTGGTATATATAATGAGAATGCTTGGTCTGGGGGATAATGTGTGCAAGTGGGTAAATAGCTGGCTGAGTGATAGAAAGCAGAGGGTGGTTATCAATGGAGTAAACTCAGGGTGTGTCAGGGTTACTAGCGGGGTGCCTCAAGGGTCTGTCTTGGGCCCTATATTATTTAATATATTTATTAATGATCTAGTGGAAGGGTTGCATAGTAAAATAGCAATATTTGCAGATGATACTAAACTTTGTAAAGTAGTTAATATAGATGAGGATAGGGCACAGCTACAGGAGGATTTAGATAAATTGGGGAGTTGGGCCAAAAAATGGCAAATGGGGTTCAATGCCGATAAATGTAAGGTCATGCACATGGGAAAGAAAAACAGCAGTCACCCATACATATTAAATGGGAAACCGTTGGGGAAATCTGACATGGAGAAGGACCTGGGCGTCTTGGTTAATAGCAAATTAATTTGGAGTGCCCAGTGTCAGGCAGCAGCTGCGAAGGCAAATAGAGTCATGGCATGCATCAGAAGAGGAATAGGGACATATGATGAGAACATTGTTCTTCCTTTGTATAAAGCGCTGGTAAGGCCGCACTTAGAATATTGTGCACAGTTCTGGGATCTGGTGCTCAGGAAAGACATATTGGAGCTAGAGAGGGTACAAAGGAGGGCGACTAAGGTAATAAAGGGAATGGAGGGACTAGAATACCCAGAGAGGTTGTCAAAATTAGGCCTATTTACGTTGGAAAAGAGAAGGCTTAGGGGAGACCTCATAAACATGTATAAATACATTAGGGGGCAGTACAGAGATCTCTCCCATGACCTGTTTATACCAAGGATGGTGACAAAGACGAGGGGGCACACTATGCGTCTGGAGGAAAGGAGGTTCCTGCACCAGCATAGAAGGGGATTCTTTACGGTCAGAGCCGTGAGACTCTGGAACTCTCTGGGAGAGGAAGTGGTGATGTCCAACTCACTTAAAGAGTTCAAGAGAGGCCTGGACGCCTTTCTTGAGAACAATAAAATTACATCTTATGCTTAGTTAATTAATCCAGGGATTTAATCTGACGGCCAGATTGGAGTCGGGAAGTGAATTTTTCCTCAATGATGTAAATTGGCCTATACCGCATGGGTTTTTGTTGCCTTCCCCTGGATCAACGCTGCGGAATAGCTGCAGTGCACAAGAAATAGGCTGAACTGGATGGACGCTTGTCTTTTTTCGGCCTTATAAACTATGTAGATCAGGGTGGAGTTGGTTCAGTCCAGTCAGAGGAGGAAGGTGACAGGAGCAGAGGCTCTGCACGAGCTCTGCTCCGGAGGCAGGCCTAGCACTGAGGCCCAAGTCTGGGGAGAGAAGGAGAGGGAGCAGGACGGCTCCAGGAATGAGGAGAGAAGGGACCCTAGGGGTACGGGCCGTGCAGCAAGCAACCCGTACGCCCGCCGCTACTAGGAGGTAGGGGGGTCAGGCCAGAAGAAGGGAACCGGTCCCTCAACTAGCACAGGGCTACAAGGCCCAACTAGGAAACCGGAGGCTGCAGCATTTCAAGTACTGCAGGCCACAAGTCCACACCAGTACACTAAGAAGGTAGCCGCATAGGACCCAGGGGACAGAACACACGTCGCCCGCCAAGGCCCGAGAACACCGGATAAAAGTGCTACTTGGTGTGAGGTGCAGGGAGCAGGCCAGAGAGAGGACATGCTGTAATATGCTCCGGAGTTACCTGAGGGTCGACCGAGCCCCTCACTGCGTGAACACAGGACGCCATGGGCCCCTACACTGGCCCTGTATCTGGAACTGCTACAATTGTGAGTAAAAGACCTGGGACTGCACTATCTGACTCCGTGTCATTACTGACTACCTGCACTATAACTACCATCATCCATACACACTGCCCTGAAGCTCCACTCTTCCTGTGGGGAGTTACATCACCTTGCTGTGCATACCACCAGCTTCAGCGGACTGCTCCGCAGCGGCGGTTACCAATAACCGCATTCCACAGGTGGCGTAGTCGGACTATATATAACAGATACACATAGACTACCCTGGTTTGACCGCCCTGGGTCACCGACTGGGTCGCTGCCACGGTGACTACAACCCCCAGCATCTACAAGGCCCGGCTCCGGGTGCCCCACGGCCCAGGGGGCGCGTTACTAATATTAGAGAATGTCTTTAGTGGCCAATATTGCACAAAACCCAAAATATTTTATGGGGGCAGACATACAAATGTCACATCAGACAAGCCTGCAGTTAGAACAGTGTAGATGGGCCTTCAGTGTATACAATGCAAATAGGGGGCGATGGTATGCATATGAATCACTGTGATGTCACACACCAATGTAAGTCGAGGTTTAGGACAAACCCATCTCCTCTAATAAAGGTGATAACAACACTGCAATAATCCTATTCAAACAAACATTGCCACCTTTGCAAAATAGAAGCCAAACGTGCAATACCACCAGCTAATATTACATCAGACAAGCCTGCAGTCAGAAAGGTGTAGATGGGCCTTCAGTGCCCAACGCGTGTCGCCACACACAGTGGCTTCGTCAGGGGCATTTAAGGTACTCATCACGTCACCGTTATATATATATATAGCCCAAGTGTGATAGTTACCAGAAGATCAGCTGTGCTGTATGAGACGCCGGAGCTGCGTGCGTTCGACAGCGGAAACGCGAACTATGAACCGGAAGTACTCTTGGTGGCGCAGGCGCAGATGGTATCTGCCTGCGCTCCGTCAGATTCTAACGTCACCATGGAGACCGACGCCTGCAAGGCGATAACCAATAAATGTAAAAGCGCATGGCGGGTAATGCCTCACCGCGCTACATCAAATTCTTATGTCGCCATGGAGACACACCTGCCAAGCAATATTTTGTGCAATATTGGCCACTAAAGACATTCTCTAATACTAGCCTGTGTGGGTATATGGATTTTTGATTCTTATTTATTCTTATGATCATGTTGGAAGGTTTCTAAAGTAGATGGATGTATAATCAGCGGACTCTCCACTACATTTTTTACTTGTGTTTTAATGTTTTGGTATGTTCATGTTCCCGACTCTGTATATGTGCCTATATATATCTAAAAATAAATTGGTGTATTTTTGTACTTCTCTATATACTATCTGAGATATATACAGTATATATATATATATATATATATATATATATATATATATTTTAGGTGATCACTGGTCAGTTACATGCCGTCTTTTCTTCCTTGGTACATGCAGACATTGTGCTGTAGCACTTGTAAATAGCATTCCTAATATGTGTGCACTGTGTATAAATCACATACTGGAGTCATGGGACACTGCTGTAGCCATAGATCTAAGATTATGCAACAGTATTTATCAAGACAATGAGACCTAATAAGGAACACAGTCGCAAATGTTTCCACATGTGTTCAATCCTCTGTTGCAAGTTGCATGTGTAGCGCCCCGAGGATTCGGTTGCTACAGAGGTATTGCATCTCACCCAGAGGTGTGATATCTCACTTCCAGGTAAGGATGGAGTGTGGCTCAGGACCCTAACACCCGCATGCACTACACCACATTTCCGGAGGGCAGGGCGACAGTGCTCCCAAGAGTGAGCACAACTGCCCCTGTCCCTGGCTGGAGTGGGGGGAGGGAACACCTAGAAAGGGGGAACCCAGTAGTGTGTGGGTGGGGAGAGTAGATCCAGGGTGCACTGTAAGGAGGAGTATATAAGGAGGGCACCATCTTAGAGTCAGAGAGAAGTGGAGAGAGTAGAAAGAGAGAGAAGGAGACTGGGAACAGGGGCTCTCAATGGGCTCTGCTCCGCAGGCAGGCCAAGTCTCAAGGCCTGGGCCTGGAGGAGAAGAAAGGAGAGGAGAGGAACGGAGGAGGCTCCAGGAGTGGAGTGAAGGGACCCCAGGGGTGCGGACCGGCCAGTCGCCACCGTACGCCCGCCGCTACCAGAGTAGGGGGGTCAGGCCAAGAAAGGGAACCGGATCCCTCATCTAGTGGAGGAGAGCAACTACCCTCAGCTAGTAACCGGAGGCTGTGGCATTGCACGTGTTACGGCCCCTCACTACACCCGTTAGGAAGGCACCATATAGGGCCCAGGGAAACGGAACATACGTTTGCCCGCCAAGGCCCGAGGCAGCTGGACAGAAACGTGGTCAATTGTGGGGTACGACGGGCCAGAGAAAGGACACACGAAGGGGGTCCTGAAAAGCATTCCAAAGGTACCTGGGAGTTGGCCGAGCCCATCACCTGGTGAGCACAGTACGACGTGGGCAGCCATTACCTGCAGAAGTGGCTTGGAGTGTAAAACTGTGAGTAAAGACCCTGGACTGCATCACTGGACTCTGAGTCATTACTGCTGCTCCGGCGCACCATCACCCCCACCATCTGCACTCACTGCCCTGAGGCTATACTCCTCCCGTGGGGAGTTATACTACCCTCTGCTGCACACACAACATCAGCCTCGGCGGTCTGCCCCGCAGCGGCGGTTCTCAGTGACCGCAATCCACGGGTGGCGTAGTCGGACATTTCAACATTAAAAATCAAGTAAACAGATCCGCCACTGGTTTAACCACCCTGAGCCACGGGTCCGGGTCGCCGCCACGGAGACTACAACCCCCAGCATTACACAGAGACCCGGCTCCGGTATTCCCCCACACACGGCCCAGGGGGCGCGTCACATGCGACTTCACGTTCATTTACATGCATTTGTGTGTAAGGGAGCTTTCACATTGCGTTTAGGAACCCATTCAGTGGCTCACGTCAGAGCTTATGTCTGTATTCAGATATATGCGCCGACGGGGTCATAGACTATAATGGTGCAGACAGAGTGAACGTGTGCATCATTTTCGGGCCGTGCATCATTTTCGGGTCGTGCATCATTTTCGGGTCGTGCATCATTTTCGGTGCGTGTATGCCTACTGGAGGCGCACACTCAGATGTAATAGACTGCGTCTGAGTGTCCCTCTCCAGTGGGCGTACACTCACCGAAAATGATGCACGTCAGAGCGCATGTTAACTCTTTCAGTAACATTATACTCTATGGACCCTCCGGCACATACGTCCGATTCCCGTTTTGCGGGGGTTCGGACGTAAGCCCCGACGTGAGCCTAAACGCAATCTGAAAGCAGCCTTAGGCTGGAGTGACATGGTGACACATGTCCCTGACAGCCTTTCCCTTGCTGAGAGTTGTTGTCATACATCATTTGTCACCGTATAGCACCGGCCTTAGAGCTATGACTCCATCCCATAACCACAGATATGAGATTCACACTCATACACATGTGACGATCGCAAAAAGAAGTCATGTGTAAATTGCGATCAACAACAGAAAATCAAAAAATATTTGGAAACATTTGCAACTCTGTGTTGCAGTCGCGTTAGGGTGAAAGTCACACCATAGGAAATGATTAGATCTCAATGTGTAGCCCTCGTCTTATCATGTCCATTCCATTGTTATTTCCAGGTGCTATTTCGGAGCAGCTAGCGCTGGTGTCGATGGACGTAGAAGTGGCATGATAAGAGCCATGTCCCAGCGCCGCCTCAGGGCTCCATGTATGTGATATGCACTCAGTTTCATATTAGATGCACTGTATGTGAGGAACGCTCTGACGTTTGATAGAAGAACGGTAAAAATGTGATGATAGATTCACTTTAAAAAATCTAATAATATACAAAATTGTACATACGACCCGTTTTATTTGCACATGATTTCAAAGACATACATGTTTCCTGAGGAACATTAGCAAAAGTTTTTAATGTTTAAAGGGAATCTATCAGCAGGTTTTTACTATGTAATATGAGAGCAGCATGATGTAGGGACAGAGACCCTGATTGCAGCGATATGTCACTTACTATACTGTGTGCTGCTGTTTTAATAAAATCAGTGTTTTATCAGCAGGAGATTATCTAGGTGTCTTGTGCCTCCTAGTCCAACCACACTCCCATCACTGATCAGCAGCTTTCTGTCAATATACAGTGTACACAGAAAGCTGCCAATCAGGGGTGTGGGTGAAGTTAAACAGAGCTCAACATTCCAAGGAAACTGCCAATCAGTGTTGTGGGCAGGGTTATACAGAGCTCAGCATTCCAAGGAAACTGCCAATCAGGGGTGTGGGCGGGGTTATACAGAGCTCAGTATTCCGATCTCTGCTAGATCTGCAGCATAGAAAACAAGTATTGCATCAAAATGACAGCAAGCAGCCCAGCAAGTGACACATCGCTGGAATCATGGTCTCTGCCCCTACATCATGCTGCTCGCAGATTACAGACAGAACCTGGTGACAGATTCCCTTTAACTGTAAGCAGAACTGCTGCTCCTACTGAAAGTCATAAATACTTTTTTATTACAGTTATTGAATTAAATGTAAAGGCGTATTCCTCTCATCTAGTAAACTTATGGCATATACCATAAAGGTTTAGTAAATGCAAGTATTACCAATGGGACTTAGATCTGTCTCGAGAAGGGGGCTCGCTGCCAGTGGAGAGGTGGTCGCAATTCCTATTCATTTATGCATGACCAGGGCACTTACTTGAGATCGGTGGGACCCACATTTACTATACATTTATGGCATATCCATGTTCAGGATGGGAATCTCACTTTGGATATAACTTGTAAATGCTTTACACTTCCATCTCTCTCCTTGTCCGTCGGTCTTGCATATTTTACTCCAATAGTCACAAGTTTTTTTGTCCCTCGGTCACCCACTTAAATAGAAACACTTTCCTGTTACCTCCTGCCCTCTTTTTTCATGTCTATCATTTAATGATGGTGGGGAAAAATAGGGTCTCGGTAATTGCGGGGTGTACTTATTTACAGAGGTGCTAGACAACCCATCTGATTTGATAGTAAGAACAAAGCTAATAGGCTGTTAGCCAACATAGTATATGTATATAATCACCTTTCATCCATAGGTCCAGTAGAGGTATGCGCCGGCTGTGGAAACAATGCCTTCTCCATTCCGAAAATACCAGGACTGCTGCAGCCTATGATTGGCTGCAGTGGTCAGGTGACTAGAGGAACATGTCTAATCACAGGCTGCAGTGATGCTGATGAGCTCTTAATGGAGCAGACATGGTTTCTGGAGCTGGCACTGACCGTGGGGATATTGAAAGGTGTGTATTCCTCCGTTTACTATTTTGCAACTATTCATGCCTAGAAAAAAAAAGTTGTTCTGGTGTTGAACAACCCCTTTAATTGTTTTCTCACTATCCCAGTCCCTAATTTCATTTTGTCCTCCACCTCTTTACCTGCTCCATTTTATAGATAAAAATTAAATACATTTTGTTTTTATTGCGAGTGGAGAGAATTGTCGTGTGACTGTCAGACATCTGTTGATGTGTATACAGTATAACCATATAATTGCATCCAGGGGTGCACATATCATTAGTGCAACCAGGGGCCCAAGAGGAAAGGGGGCCACTAGCACCTCCAAAGCTACTGGCCCCCTTACCTCTTGGGCCCTTGGTTGCACCAGGAGGAATTGTGCATTATAATGATCAATTGGACTGCAAATGTCCCATATACTGTGCTTGCACAGGGGCCTCTTCTGTCTGTGTCTGCCAGTGGTTGCATCAGTATACCTGGTCATGTCACCAAATCTTGCCATATATTTATCACTTGTCATAATAGAAGGTAAGGACAAAAGAATTATAGCTCCAACTCACCCTCTGCACCGATAGAAACCAATTTCACTCCTTTGCTGGCAATAAAGTCAAGAGCCTTGTTTACATTGGCGATCTTATGGAAGCGCATTTTTCCTTTGTCGGGTTTAGGCAGTCTTTCCCCTGTAACAGAGCAGTAAAAAAGTGAGAAGTTTGGAAAAAGACAAACCTGAAGTTCTTTTGTTCTACCTTTTAGTCCCAGGCTCCACAAGTGGCTGTAAAAGATGCATGACTTCAATGTTTACCTATAGGCTAAAAAGTTGTCATTTTTTCTTTTCCTTTCTTTTTTTTAAATTCACAAATTTATTTTTACTGGAAAACATTGAAGTTGTGACTCATTGGCTAAATCTGTGTCACAAAAGTTGTAAAGAATATCTGCCGCCAAAACTATTAGGCCACGTTCACACGTTCAGTATTTGGTCAGTATTTTACATCAGTATTTGTAAGCCAAAATCAGGAGTGAAACAATCAGGGGAAAAGTATAATAGAAACACGTCACCACTTCTGTATTTATCACCCACTCCTATGAAAAACCTATGAATTCCAAATTAAATTATACACAAATCAGCCTCACGGTGTCAAAGTAATTTTTCCAATGTTTATCTGACCCATTTATGTGCTTACCTATGTACGGCACTTTTTTACAGCACTATCTATAAAACCCAGAAACTGATGCCCCATGGTAGTTAGTATATAGTATCAAGAGAGAAAGACAGTGGTCGTACGAGGATTTGGAGCATGGTTATCCCATATGTAGCCAGTTTTATCATACTCTTTGTATATACTGGAACCAGGGGTGTAACTATACTAGGTGCAGGGGTTGCAGTCACACCAGGCCTTGAATCCTAAGGGACTCAAATGGTCACTTTGGCCCAGATTAGAAGAAAAAAAACTAATTCAGACCCAGGATAGCTGGGAGCCCTGTTGGAGATTTTGCATTTCAGCTCATGAGCTTCAAGTTACCCCACCGATTGGAACAATTGTAATCCAGCTAAAATATGGATATCTCCTGCAATGAAGGACAGAGAAGTAACTCAGATGCCCACAACGTTTTCTCCTACACTATTGTCCTATCATACCACCTTTGAAACCATATTATGAGACACAGGTTTTTTATTATGTCAAAAGGTTATACCCAAGATTTCAAGTTATTATGACATATCCACAGAATTGGTGAAAACTTGTGGATCAGTGGGGGCCCCAGCCACTGAAATGCCCCATCAGAATTGAGCGGTGACCGTGCGTGTGCGCCAACGCTTCATTCATTCTCTATGGGGCTAGGAGAGATCCCAAGAATGGGCCTCCGAAATACTCCATCAGAATGGAGTGGTGACCACATGCGTACACCATACCTTATCTATAGGACTGAGGAGTATAGTCGAATGTACTCACTATCTTCGAGAGTCCTAAGGAGAAATGGTGAAATATAGTCATCACATGCGAGACAACCGCTCCACTCTGATAGGGTCCTGATCAACGGGGTTCCAGTGATTGCACCCCCATCAATGCATTAGTTACCTTTAACTTTAAATCTTCAGACTAACCCTTTGATGCAATCTCTGTCCCTACACAGTTTGCGTATAGTAAGCACGTGTTTTAGAAAGGGTGATGATAAAAAGTTTGACTCTTGGGGGCCTGGATCCTTGTACCCTAAAAGGCCCCAAAAAATGGTTGCTCATGACGCCAGGGTAATAATTAATCTGAGCTTCCATAGACACAATACTAATGAGTTATGACTGGTTCAGATCATAAATACAATAAAGTGCCTCATTGTCTTCCACTTACCGGAGATAACCTCAAGCAGTAACATCAGTTTCAGGCCATTTCTAAAATCTTCCTCTATGTTCTCAATTTGTGTCCCGGCTTTCCTGAGGTGAGAGTTACACCAGGCTGTGAAGGTCTGTGAGGACAAAATGAATGGTGGACGGGTTACTCATATTGCTAGTAGAGCGTAAAACCCATATGATTTATTGGTACGATAAGAGAGTCCCCAAAAATTACCTAAATGAATGACAATGAGTATTTGTTTTACTTGGGTGGAAAAACCTTCTCAATAGAGAAGATGGCCATCTCAGGGATAAATATATCTTCATGGCTAAACGGTCTAAATCCCAATGCAAGAATTTGCAGAATTTGATGGTTTGGCATTAGGCTTCAATCTTTACAAAGGACCTTTCACTTGCCATAAATATGTAATTTTTTAGATATATGTTAAAAATGCATATTTTTAACATATTGGCGTAATTGTCGCCATTCTCCTGAATCCGGCGTTGTTTTTCTTTTGTTTCTTCACCACTCCATTCCTAAGATATGGTCCCCTCTTTCCTGTATGTAAATCTAGTTTTGTTAGCCAAGGAAGGTGGTCCTCAACTCTTCTCTATGGAAGTCTACATGAGGACCATACCAATAAGACAAAGGGGTTATATCTCAGGAATGGAGAGGTGCAACAACAAAAAAAAAGGCAACGCTGGATTAATGGAGGCAGGAGCATTTCCACCAGACGTTCAGGCCAGGTATTTATGATGTGACAGGTCCTCTTAAAGAGCCCCATAGAAATAGTATGATGAACCTTCATGCAGGTAGACTGTGATAGATAGCAATGATAGAATTTTCTATTTAGCACAGAATTTGGCATCATTACTTATGAGTGAACATTTAAATGTCTAGTCACAATACTGTGATGGTAAAAGCTGAAACACTGACCAAATACTGATGAAACTCGGTAGAAAAACACTGCTGACGTTCGGATCATTTTTTTGCATACAGGAAAAATCACTAATGTCTGAATGAGGCCTAAGGGCCCTTTTACTCCCACACACACACTGACAAGTCCACCCTTGCCACCAACAAGTCAATACAATATAGCAAAATCCTAAATAGTCTGCGATTTACATCACAGCTACAAGCTGACCACACAGATATTCATATAGCATAGACATCTTGTGACCGAGCATCACAAAATCATGTGAATTTTTCAAAGCTGGTAATTTTGCACCACTCATATCAGGATATAACGTTGAACCAAAAGCCAAGGTAAGGAAGGGCACATATTGCTCTGAATGCTCTGCTCGTGCCGACATATAGAGCTGGACGTAATAAATTAATTTGATTTAAAAAATTCAATGAATTATGATTTACGTTCACAAGAAATTCTTTCTATTTCCTACATTTCAAGGGTTCTTCTCATCTTTTTAGATGGGTCAAAACTGGTAACTTTGCCTTTTATGAAAAATCCTCTCCCTTCTCTAGATTTTTAATTTTATTGTGTTTCAAATTTTGCCTAGGTTGTTAGCCACCTCTGCAGTTTATCAGTAGTGGCCAGTTTCCTCGGTAAAGGAGCGCATTCCTCCAACTCTTTTTTAACAGCTTGTAAGCGCTGCTCTGAAGGGCCTCTGCACTTCTCCAATGCAGCTCTGACTCATATAGTAAGTAGCAAAGGATAGTGCACAATTTGAACCAGCAGAACAACCATGACACTGGTCCGAACTGTCAATCACTCAAGAGTGCTTCACCCCCCAACAGGCAGGAAGGGGTGGGCTCCGGAAGATTGAACATGAGATAACCCCTTTAAGCATGTGTAAGGGATTCATAAAGGAGAAATGGAGCTCTATCTGTTTAAACAGTACATGACTCAGTGAGTAAAAGCCCATTGAGGCTACGTTCACACATCACGTTTTTTATTTTATGGTACGGATTTTATTCATTCATTTCAATTGGGTCCATATCTGTAGGTCAGGTTAAACCAATGGAAAGGATTGTTTTGTTGTGTTTCCACGCAGTTTAGAAATCTGTACTAAATTCGCAACGTGTGAATCTAGCTTGATACTGGCCAACCATTGTCATGATTTATTTGCTTCCGAGTGATCATAAGATCATTGAAGATTCTTCGCCACTCGGCTTTACTTAAAAAATATAACTAAGACACGGTTGGAAAAAACTTTCACAGCATGATGGACTAGGACAACCCTAGGACCTATATTTACCACCGAGCTTTTATTTTTAGGAAGAAATGTTCTTTAAAGCCCATGACTGTAACCGATAAGACTTGTGACATTGATATATTAAGGATTTTACAATTTTTTAATTCTATAATAGATAAAATTATTTAAAAAAAACAATATTAGCACAATGCTACCATGAATCTAAAACTAGACTATCATTTTCCAAAAATAAGTACTCCTAATATTCCTCTATAGCAGGAGTGGGAAATTAATTTTCACGAGGGGCCACATGAGAGACTGTGACTGTTGTGGAGGCCGAAACATTAGGCTGAAATTAATTCTGCTCAATATTAATATCAACATATTAATTATAATTATTAATTTTAATATTAACTGTATCACTTAATATTGAGCAGAATTAAGTATGCTGACACCCCCATATACTGTATGAGGCCCCACACAGTCCCCTATACACAGTATAATCTCACACATAGGCCCTATATAGCGTATGAGCCCACACATAGCCCCCTATATACAGTATGAGCCCACACACACATCTATATACAGTATGAGTCCACACACAGCCCCCATATACAGTATGAACACCAAAACACAGCCCTTTATATATAGCATGAGCCCTCACATAGCCTCCTATATACAGTATGAGACCCCACATAGCCGCTTTATACAGAATAAGACTCAACATAGTCCCCAATATATAGCATGAGCCATTACATAGCCCCCAGTGTACAGTATGAGACCCCACATAGCCTTTATTGATTCTATTTAGTAGTAGCAAATTAAGTGTTTTTGTCATGGTCAATTAATACGTCTATCTTACTAAGGCTTCTTAAAAAATACCATATTTTATTTTTTAGGCATCTAGCCAAACCCACAAATCTGTCAGCTTCTTAGAATGCTATTTTTAGGGTAATGATATCCTGGAGAGTCCCAAAGAGGGTTTATGGGATGTGTACTGTACATCATCTTGGAATGAGGGAGCTTGGCTATCCCATACCAAATGGAAGGACAGGTGGGAGATCCTGTTACTGTCTGCAATGTGCTGGTAACATCGTCCTGCAGATTTTATGGCAGTCATGGTCTATTTAGGACACTGTGTACCATACGACATGTCCACTTCAGCCGTAGAAAAATGCTTTATGTTTTAGACATTGTACAGTTTTAAATCACCGCAATGTCTATATGGTTTATCAAAAAAACAAAATATGTCATTCTTTGCACATTACAATTGACCACCACAGCATTGTATGTCCACCATTGCCAGAGCTCGGTGTGCATGCCAGTCCAGATGATTTCCATACCTTCTAGATTATCACTGCATAGACTGGATTGTTCCTGGGCCGGGGTGGGAGATTGTCACCATCCATCCAAGATCACAACCATGGGATGGTCACTAGGGTCATTTACTCTAATCACAGAACCAGATTTAGATTTACCGTGACCATAGAATGGGCTAGGAACGCAAACCCAAATCCATTGCATTCATTTCCCCTAGGCTTCAGAGCGTTGGAAAATTTTAGAGTAACAAATCTTTTGATGGCAGAAGTCTCTTTTTTTAGTCGCAATTTTTGGTTTAAATTGGTTTAATACCAATCATATGCTGAGATATATATTCAATGGTAATAAAATTAGTATGGTTGGGAAAAAAGTCATCTGTCCATTATGTTCAACCGAGGGATGAGAAAGGATAATGGGAATGAGGTAAAAGTAAATCCATAATGCATGATCCAGTCTTCCCTAAAAAGTAGATCTTTCCCTCCTGAATCTGAGTGTCGATCAATTCGATCAACAATCAAAATAGTATCCACAGAGCACGATAAAACAGCAAAAATAGACAGTACAACAGCCATTCGAAGAGCTTGTTAATAAAGTCCCTCTTCTTTAAAGGCCTTGTCCACTACATTGAAATTGATGACCCATCTATTGGATAGGCCGTTGATATCAGACCGGTGTGGGTCCGACATCCATCTCACCCACCCGTTAGGCTTTCATTACCACTGTTGGATAGGTCATCAGTGTAAAAGTTATGGACAGCCAATGTAAGTTAATTAGCAAATTTGACTTTGCCTGTTGGCCATCATTTCAGGTCCGATAGGAGTAATTGCCCAGTTTTTTAAATCCTGAAAGAAAACCTGTAGAGTTAAGCAGTGATGTGGGATTGGTTAATTTATTCTTATGTAACTAACTTGTTTAGCCAATAAAGGCTTTGTTCACCTTCACAAACATTTGTCCACTACCTTTCCATTGGTGACTTATCCTTAGGATAGGTCATCAATGTCTGATCAGTCAGGGTCCTACTCCCGGCACCCCCGCCGATCAGCTGTTCTCGGTGTTGGCCGCGGCCGCCGGCCAAAAATTATCCATTGCTGAGCTGCTCCGTCTTCTGATAATGGCCGTGGCCGAGTACTATACATCCACCTCCTATTGATTTCACTATCAAAAAATGGAGCAGATCTGCAAACAAGCAGATCCAGCCGGCGGCCAACGCCAAGACACGAGAACAGCTGATTGGCGGGGGTGTCGGGTGTCGGACCCCGACCGATCAGACATTGATGACCTATTCTAAGGATAGATCATCAATGACAAAGTAGTGGACAACCACTTTAAGAAACTTTGCATAGATTTCATTAAAAAAATTCCTACCATTTTGTTTTTAAAGTTCCAATGCAGACCAAGTGTCTCCATGATAAGAGACAAGAACTCTGCAGTCTGACCTTGCAGTTATATTCCCTAACTCTATCTGTCCTCTACTTTTGCATAACATACCTAATGTATGTTAGCACAGCATAAAGGCCCACATACACATCAAATGGTTGTCGACCAACCAATGCATTGACCATATCGGTCATCTCTCCAATGCATAGGTGCACTCATTTGACCGAACACTCCTGTTTTCTCTATCGCCAGGAGAACAACTTGATTGCCAGTCCCAAATCAGACATGCCTTGTCAACATCTCCACCGACCATCAGTTGGCCGACACACCCATACACATTAGACCATTGTCTGAACCTGTTCATATTGGTGGATTTGGCCAACATAGTTGGCAGCCGAAGGCCCCTGTGCCTGTTGTGATTTCTTCTACAACGACCAGCCATAAGCTAGGCATCATAGAAGACACAGATTTTTTTTTCTATATACAGCAATACCATTGCTATATATTTTAGAAGCCAGTGTTGGACCGTAGTGCCAAGGGATCATCACTACCATTGATTCTGGAGCCCCCCCGATCAGTCACATGCAAATATTACGTCACCCTCATGCACAAATTTACCTCTACTTATATATGATAATAAACTAGATAGTTTTTTTAAATGAAGTTTGAGATGCTTTGTGTCTGTACATAGTGAATATAGTATATGGTGCCAAGTACTGTTCATACAGGTGGTGGGAGGCCCACAAGATCACAGGGCCCACCAGGGAATTCTCCTGTTCCCCTGTGGGCCAGTCCAAGCCTGGTAGCAGCAATCAAACAATCGTAGGTTCAAGTCATCTAACAGGAACTAAAACAATTAAAAGAAAGAAAACTTTTTAAAAACATTAAATATATAAATGTTTTAATCTTTTTTTCCCCAGTTAAAATTAAAGAAATCTAAAAAATAAAAAATATTCTATATTTGGTATCACAGCATCCATAAAAGTCCGATCTATCAAAATGTAAAGAGTAGAAGGGATCGAATCACCAGAAATGCAGTTTTTTGGTTCTTGCAACACAACAAAAAATGCAATAAGAAACTATCAAAACACAGTATGTACCCCAACATTTTATTCAGAAAAGCACCAGCTCATCTCACTAAATAACAGGCCATCAAAATGCTCCAGTGATGGAAAAATAAAAAAAAATCTCAGAAAATGGTGATACAAACCAAATTATTTTTTTTTACAAAGTTCAGAATTGTTTAAATCACTAATATAGTTATAAAAAAAAATATGCATGTTTGGTATCTCCATAATTGAGCTGATCTGGAGATTCATATTATCAGCTAATTTTACTGCACAATTAACGCCGTAGAACCTCAAAAACAATGTCAGAATTGAGGGGGTTTTTTCACCGTTTAACCTCACTTGAATTTTTTTTGCCATTTACCCTTAATTCATATGGTAAAATGAATGGTGTCATACAAAACTACAACTAGACCCGCAAAAACAAGCCTTCAAAAGTCTATGTCAGCAGAAAAACAAAAAAAATTATGGCTGTCTTAAAAAGGAGAGGAAAAAATGAAAGGACAAAAACAAACTATGGCTGCGTCCTTAAGTAGCTAAATAATAATAATAACCCTTGTTTTAATTTTTTTTCTCATAAATCAATAGCACAAATGAAAATAA
Source organism: Phyllobates terribilis (assembly GCF_046119375.1). NCBI lineage: Eukaryota > Metazoa > Chordata > Amphibia > Anura > Dendrobatidae > Phyllobates > Phyllobates terribilis. The sequence continues at coordinate 440,707 of NW_027362991.1, forward strand.
TAAACTTTGTAATATATCTCATCAGAGAAATATGCTTCTTTCTCCTCCTGGACTGATCTTTCATTCTCAAAATTCTCAATTCATGGGTAAAATCTGTATTCAGTGATGACAGGACTTTCCCATTACGGAGATAGGAGATGACAGTTAGTGCTCATAATGTTCTGTGGAACTTGCAGTAGAATGTGTCAGGCTCTAGCTCCTCCCCTCTCCACGGAATTTTAAAAGCACCAACTGTCATCTCCTATCTCAGTAATGGGAAAATCTGTCTTCAATGATTACAGACTTTACTCATAAATTGACAGTGAATTAATCCAAGATAAGAAAGAAGCAAACTTCTTAGGATAGGTCATCAATGTCTGATTGGCCGGGGTCCGACACCCAGCACCCCCCGCCGTTCAGCTGTTATCGGTGCCGGCAGCGGCCACTAGCTGGAAGTACTTACTTGCGGAGCTTGGCTGTCTACTTGTTCTGGCCACTATGGGGTGCTACACATCTGTCTCCTATTGATTTTAACAGGAGGCAGATGTGCAGTACCAAGCTCCGGCCACTACAAGTAGACAGCCAAGGTCCACAATTGAGTACTTATGGGCGGCAGCCGATAACATCTGATCGGTGGGGGTGCCGGGTGTCAGACCCCGGACGATCAAACATTGATGACCTATCCTAAGGATAGGCAATCAATGTAAAAGTAGTGGATGACCTCTTTAATAGCTGTTGCTGTAAAAAAAACGATTGCACACGTATGACAAGTGAGAAAAAAAAATCATCCCATTTTTCTGGATGAAACTCTGAATGATTTTTATATGGTTGTGTGAACTTACCCTAAAGATATATCAATATGGATTTTTTTCTGAATTTTTTTTTCTCAAAAAAATTCTTGACTCTTCCAATACATTTCCATTGTAAACCCACTTTGCTGCTCTTATGTTCAGTCTTTTGAGATGTTTTTTTCCTATTCAAAACTTGAAAAATGCCTGTTGGATGCACTTTTGTGCATGTAACTTCTTTAAACGTCTCCTGATGGAATGCGCTCCAAACTAGGCACTGTCCAATCAAAAGGCTGCAAAAAATTTTTTTCAAGAACAAAAACTATTCCAAAATGCTTCAAAAACTCTTCAAACCTGCTTCAATAAATGCTTCAGGAATTGACAAACTCTTCCAAAAACTCCCGAAACAACGAGCATTTCCTGAAAAGGTTTCAGCTAGAATACTCGTTTTTGACTGTATTTGACTGCCTCAAAAAATCTCTATGTGCACATAGCCTGAGAGTCCATGCCCCTTCTCTGTACTCCATGGCAACTTTTTCAATACACTCAAAAAATGCATTTCATTTTACTCCAGAAGCTGGGGTAAACTGATAAATGTGAGCCAATTTATCCACTTTCACGTAGTTTCTACAAAACGTTTTTGATGCTTATGTTGTGTATAGTAGTGTAAATCGATGATGACAGTTCATGAGTCATTTTTGAAGATAGGTAAATATGAGACATGAGTGAATCGATTCATAGGACACAAGTCCAGAGGCCAGGTCAGTATTCTATGGCCACTGGACGGAAGCCTCCGACCTGCCTTTTCCTCTTTTGATTAGCTGGATTGGCGCGGCGTCATGCCAACGATGACATCCGCTAGGTCGGCTAATCCAAAAAGCGGGATTTGCCAACAGTGTAACGAGTACAGGGGCTTCTTGACTCTTCCTGTACAGATGATGTCAGAGGAGATAAAGGTAGGACTGTGGCTGTTTGATTTTTAATGCCTGACCCTTGTGTTTTTCAGGAGATAAGCCACTGCCCTAGCTGCCTGCCACCCTCCATTTTGAGAATATATGAGTGTGACGCCTCTACTCAGAAAGCCCGTGTTTTACCCTGGTTGTTGGGGGACTCGGTGTCGGGCCCTGCGTTGAAGAGATGGGATGCAGCCGTGGCCCGGGCTCGACCCGTGCTCAGGGCCGTCACATTAGAAAGAGATGGTGTGGGCTATTCCGGGTTGAGTGGCTGATTAACGACTACGCCACCTGTGGTGTCTGGTGAAGGGCCACCAGCGCCGCTACAGTCCGCTGAGGCCTGGTGTCATGGCGGCTAAAGTTCTCGCTGCTCCCCACAGGCGGAGCGTGGCCTCAGGGCAGGCAAGGCAGGATGAAGGGGGGTAGCAGTAGCGCGGGAGAGTACGGGCACCGCGTCGCGTGGTATGGCGCGTAATGAACAGTCCGGAGGCCATAGGGGTGAACTTCCAAGGCTTTACTCACTCAGAGATATTAGCAGGAAGGCGACTCCCTGCTCCTCGCGGAGTCCTGCGGCCACCAGGGATGGGGGTCCGACTACCTCCGAGGAAGTCCAGTGTTTGGTAGCGACCCTGCACCAGAGTGTTCCTGCACTACAGGCTTCACCCTTTCCCGTCTGTGCGTGTGTAGATAGGCCGGGTCTCCCTCTGAGCTCCTCTCAGGTGTAGGTCTCGGGTGGCAATTCCTCTCCATCCGACGCCCGGTGGGATCCTCAGGGCCTAACCGGGCTTTCCCGTCCTGGACGTAGAGTATGAGGTCGGGTGTCGGGGGTCGGTACCCCTCTTGCAGCCGGAATCCCCCTGAATAGATCAGGTAGGCGAGGACAGGTGGCGTGCTCCGCTCCGTCTGCATCCTCCCCGGGACCCATTTGCTAGGGAGCCACACTTTAAAGCTCCCGGGCCTTCTTGATCCTGGTCCTCGGCCGGGTTGAGACATTCCTTGTCTGCAACCTACCTCTCGTTCCAAAGATCGGGGTACGAGGGCTGTGTCCCATGCCGGTGCAGGCCCACACAGTATCTGCGCTCCCGGAGGGAAGTCACATTACACACAGTATTTTGACAGCACAGTGACAGCCGACAGACTAGCAAAGGCTAGACTGATGGACCACAGAAGAACCAAAGGACAGAAGGACAGGACCAAGATCAAAGATGGCATTCTATTAAATATGAAATTAGAAGTGTAACTAACTAACTGTTCCTCCACCCACACCCACTAACTGGTTCCTACCACTTTGTGTTCCCCAGTCTCCCTGTAACCAGGGGAGCAGCATCTAGTGCATACTAGCTCCCTCTGGTGGAATGTGGTGTTGGATGCAAAAGGTTAGGTCACTACCATCACACTGGCCTTACCTCAGAGGAGGAACACCACACTCCATTGCAGAAGTACAGCATTCCTGTGGCGGTCGAACCCTCAGGGGCGCCACATGAGCGTTCGGCTTGGCCTAACCATGTGTATTAGGGGAGGAGGAAGAGATAGCTGATGGTTGAAGGATCATTCGGTCCACAGAACATCTAATGTGTACGGAGGCCCTTAGGCTTGGGCCGATTCCATTCGTGACTTGGAGGCCAGACGGCTTACATATTGCAGAGGAGGCTGTGGGTTCCACATGGGTGCTGCGTACCGGTTAGTAATGCCATAGGTATATATAGTGTATGTGATAGGTATTATAGTATATTTGAACAAACACCACTCACACATATATTGTCAAGAAATCCAGAAATATTAAAGCTGCATTTTGCATAGGCACCATGCTAATATTCTCCCTGCTACTGACAATAAGCAAAGACTGAGCTCCAATGTTCTGCACCACCCTATATCTCCTCCCTCATCTCTGTCTATCACTCTAACCGTGCTCTCCGTTCTGCAACTGATCTAAGACTAACAACCTCCATAATCCAAACTTTGTATTTTCATCTCCAAGACTTCTCTCGTGCTGCGCCAGTTTTCTAGAATGCACTACCCTGGACAATCCGACCAATAACTCAACCCTATAGTTTTGAGCATGCTTTAAAAGCACATCTCTTTAGACAGGCCTATCACCTTGCTTAATTAATCTAATTCTTCCCTGTTCCCTCTTTCTAAATTGTCCTCAGAATCTGGTCCCTCCTATTCATCTGTCTCCACATCCTCCATGCACCCAATAGCACTTGGTAACTCGTCTCGTACTGGCTGATGACCAATCATGCAGTGGTTATTAGCACTGCAGCCTTGCAGCGCTGGAGTCCTGGCTTCAAATCCCACCATGGACAACATCTGCAGGGAGTTTGTATGTTTTCCCCGAATTTGTAGGGGGTTTCCTCCGGGTTCTCCAGTTTCCTCCCACATTCCAAAGACATAGTGATAGGGAATGTAGATTGTGAGCCCCAATGGGGGCAGTGCCGATAATATCGGTAAAGTGCTGCGGAATTAATGACGCTATATAAGTGAGTAAAATAAATGCCGCTATTTATTATAATGATGGACAGACCATACATGATAAGAACGTTGTACTTATTATTGTAAATTGTAATTATAAAGCACTGCGGAATATGTTGGCGCTATAGAAATAAAACTATTATCATTAATATAACAGTGTTCCAGCATTGTGTTGCGAGGTCTTTGAGTTCTTAATGTTTTTTGTTGGTCTTTAAGTTAATCTGTGCAACCACCAAGTCATAGAGAGTTGTAAAACAGTGCCAATAGATTTCTACAACACACCAGTGGTCATATCTCATCAATGAGTTGCATGCCATGTGAAAAGTTGGTTAGCAATTACTTTATACAGTATACACAATGTATCAGGTTACAGCAACCCACTAGTCCTGCTCCACCTTTATCTAAATCACAGGTGCATTGCATTTTCATATTGTTCTTCTTCAAAGAGCCACAGTAAAACGTAAGCTTCTTAAACCTCTGATGGTGCAGTCTTAATATTTCATGCTTTAATTCCATAATTTGGTAGTACATTTATTAACGTTTAAAGAGTAACTAAACTTTCAGACAAATTTTGATATATTATAAGCCCTGTAATTTTGTGCACCAATTGATAGCTCAAAAGATCGTTCAGAGCGGTGCAGCCTAGGAGGAAGGAAAGCACAACTCCTGTATGAACACGCACAGATTCAATAGAAAATCCAAAGGAGCGCACAGCTCAGGAGGCAGCAACGCACAACTCCAGCATGAACACGCACACAGATTCAATAGAAAATCCACAGTAGGACACAGCTCAGGAGGCAGCAACGCACAACTCCAGCATGAGCGCGCACACAGATTCAATAGAAGATCCACAGGAGCGCACAGCTCAGGAGGCAGCAATGCACAAGTCCTGCATGAGCGCGCACACAGATTCAATAGAAAATCCACAGGAGCGCACAGCTCAGGAGGGAGGAACGCACAACTCCTGCATGAACATGCACACAGATTCAATAGAAAATCCACAGGAACGCACAGCTCAGGAGGCAACAACGCACAACTCCTGCATGAACACACACAGAGATTCAATAGAAAATCCACAGGAGCGCACAGCTCAGGAGGGAGGAATGCACAACTCCTGCATGAGCGCTCACACAGATTCAATAGAAAATCCACAGGACGCACAGCTCAGGACGCAGCAACGCACAACTCCAGCATAAACACGCACAGATTCAATAGAAAATCCACAGGACGTACAGCTCAGGAGACAGCAACGCACAACTCCTGCATGAGCGCGCACACAGATTCAATAGAAAATACACAGGAGCACACAGCTCAGGAGGGAGCAACGCACAGCTCCTGCATGAACACACACACAGATTTGATAGAAAATCCACAGGAGCGCACAGCCCAGGCGGCAGCAACGCACAACTCCTGCATGAACATGCACACAGATTCAGTAGAAAATCCACAGGAGCGCACAGCTCAGGAGGGAGGAACGCACAACTCCTGCATGATCATGCACACAGATTCAATAGACAATCCACAGGAGCGCACAGCTCAGTAAGGAGGAACGCACAACCCCTGCCTGAGTGCACACACAGAGCAGAAAATTTTAGAAGCAAGCCACTCGGGAGGATGGAGAACACAGTTCCTGCCTGAATGTTTGCCTGGAGCGAAGTACAAATTTTTATTGGATCAGTGGATCTCTTTGTGAGTGGAAAGTATAAACATTTTTATTGAATTCATACCTTACTGTTTGAATCGAAAGGTACTTCTGAAGAGTCCTTTTGAGCAATTTCTAAGTGTTTCATGACCCGAATTCCAATATGCACAAGCTTAAAGGGCCGGCTGAACTTTGGACTTTGTCCAAAAATTTAGCTACTTTTTAAAAGGTAAAAAAAATTGAGGGAATTATTGAAAAAAACATATTGAAAAAAATATGTTTTTGTGCTTTTTGTTTACTTTTCTACTTGTGCAATTTTTTTACGCCATGTGCAGTTGGGGGATGATGATGGTTAGATTGCTTTAGTCAATTGAATGCTGTGGTCACTGTGGAAAGTGTGGTCTAAGAGGTTAAAGGGCCACGCTATCTCTGATGTCTGTCGTTGCCATTAGGAGTCGGCTGGCAGTCAAGTTATTTTGTCAGCTTCATTACTGTCATTCTGTCATTTACTTCGCTGGTCCTTAATAGCAGGCATCCAGCACTATAAATGTATGATGTGGTACCAAGCTGTTGATGAGGGAGACACTGTGCTGGCAATATCAATGGTGGGCACTCTGCTGGCACTTTTAATAATTGGGGAGGCAATTTGCTGACACTGTTTATAACTGCAGATGGAGGGAGCACTAATAATAAAATGTGGCTATCCTATGACGGCTTTCCCTTACTTGCTGATCGCTGAGGGTCCAACCAATGGGAACCCCCAATGATTCTGAGATTTGGACTTCCGAACCCAAAAAAGAGGTTCTACAACCCTGTTTTGAATGGAGTGGAAGTGAGAAAAGCCTTTTAACTTTATGAATCATTAAACACAACCTTGCCCTGAAGAGTGAGCTTACATTTGCCATGTATAGTCACCCTACATGATGTTCTCCTTTTGCCTTCCACTAATTCTTCCTCTGAAACCAACATTCTGGCCCTCCTTCATCCAAGATGGCCACTCCAGTGGCATAAGGAGCAGTGGTAAGTCTGAACCACACCTCTGAGGCACAGGAAAGGAGGGGAGACATGGTTCAGACTTAACACTGTGCTCCCCATGCTACTGTGGTGACCACCTTGAATCCAATAGGATCAGAATGTCTCAACGGAGAAGGGATCAGGAAGCAAACGAAGGGTATCAGGTAGGGTGACAATACATGAAAAATGTATAGACACTTTTCCATGCCAGGGTGGAAAACTGCTTTAAATTTACATGGAGGACTGACATTAAGCACTAGTTGCACTACTACATAATAGAGCTAAGCTATATCACGTAGATTCTGACACTGAGAAGAAATGCATGGTGACCTTGTATGAACCTCCAGTGGTTAATATGGGCTTTATATAGGTTTTTGTTTTAGTATTTAGTTTTTATGTATTTTCACAATGTTGAGGCCATAGTTAGTTTATTTTCTACTATTTTATGGATGTCCCATAGTCCCTCCATTCAACATTATGTCATTCTAGGAGAATGGGCACCACTGGTAACTGTGAAGACTTTCCCTGATGATATCAAGAGCTTCCAAGATCTCCTCAACTTACCCCCCTGCTTTAACCTTAAAATGTATCTTCATGTCCCTTAAATACCCTAATTAAGACAGGTCTTCCTTTAGAAATACACAAGTGACCTCATGCCCTGCGTTTCCTTCATGTCCACCCCTCCTCTACAGTGTAGGAATCTTGAGCTAATTTAGACATTACCATGAAAGGATCCCCAGTCCGGAATAGCAGCTGTTACATGATGCTGGATTCCTCCTGCTACTCCCCTTACACACGCAAACCATTATAGCTCAGACAGGGTCTTTACATGATGGATCCTCAATAACTGTAGGGTCAAAACCGATGGATTATTCCATGACTCAGTCATAATAGATGACTTAAGGAACAATAACGATGAGGATTTCATTAATCCCCCTGGAAAATAAATTCCAGGCGTATATCTGAATGATAAGAAATATGTTTGGTGTTATTATAATAATATTAATTGCAAAAGTAACTATGTAAAAATCAAATTTGATGTTACGTGAAAATGTCGAAAGGAGACATGAAAAAATTGATACCGGTGTTTAACTACAGTTGTAATTTACAAATATTAACTTTGCGCCACATATTGGGAGCAGCGATCCTAAAAGTCAATATCGACTCTTTGACGAGCCTTGCAATATGACTTAGGATAAAAGCTAAACCAGAATATCAATTTGCAGACACGGTGTTTCAGGGTGTTGCCCCTCATCAGTGCAAAGTATGACATCTGATTTGGATCTGAAGAGACAATTTTCATATTTAATGTCCCAGAGGAGCATGCGTGGCTTATAAGTCTCCTCACTCTGACATGCCAGGCTTGGCTTGTCACTCTCCATAAGGAGAAATATTAACCCTTAGACCGAAATAATAATGATAAAAGGGAAATTATTAATTAACTTTTACATAGGGTGAACTTTCTACATAAGAGTTCTGAAGCCAAGATTTTTTTTTTTATCTCTGACTTTAGAACTTCGAAATATTGAGGTTTTTTTTTTTACTTTAAAAGTCCTGCGTTTTAGCTCTTTTAAGTTCTAGAATTTTGATTTATACCGTAATATGACTTTTTGCTCATCATTATGACACTTTCTTCAAATTCTCCCGCTACATATATAAAAAGTATTAATATCAGAAATATTACTTTTTTTATGCTTGATTTCTCCATAATAGAGACATTCCAAGTCGTTATTAGGACTTTACTTCTTTAGAAATGTCATATTAAATATCAAAAGGTAAAAAAAAATCTGCTATATTGTTATAGGACCAGCATTTTCACCTACAGGTGACCACTGTGACTACTTTATGTCCAGTGGACTTATTGATGAAGTATATAGAAGGTTTTTTACAATATTGTGAGAATTATTATCTACATCATTCCCATACTTTGTTGTTGCTACCAATATATGTCATATAATTATTTGCATTTATTTCATCCTATTTGAATATAATTATTTTTCACTTTTTATTGTATCTGAAGTATTTTATATTTTTGACATCATTAAGGGTGGTAGAGATGGCATGGAGGCACGGTTATGATTAAACCTTAGTGGTTTGCTTCTCCTGACTGATCCAATGTTGAAAAATACATTAAGCCATGAACATTTAGAAACACTCATACGAAAAGGTATAAAACAAAATTTTCTAGCAAATCGTCAAAATCTTTTCTAAAACCAGCTCCTGAGGTCGGCTATTGCACTGATTAACAGATGATGAAGAATTCTTCTTGCCTCTTGGGACCGAACCCTTTTTCTAATCGAGACGGAATAAGTGTCCCTATATCTTTTGAGGTTTTTTTTTCTAATTTATTTTTTTGTCTGGGACATTTCTATATTAATAATGTCCTGCCTTAGAAATCTCTTCTCTTAACTGAGATCTTCCATGTCCCTTATTACTTTTGTGGCTCTTCTTTGTACCTTTTCCAACTCCAGGCTCATCCTTTCTATGAACCGGTGCCCAGAACTGAACTTCATATTCCAGATGAGGCTGCACTAATGCTTTGCAAAGCGGTAAGATTATGTCCCTGTCCCATGAGTCCATGCCTCGTTACACAGCTTGTATCCGGCTGGCGTTAGAAGCAAAGTCCTTTTGTTTAGGAGGGAATAACCTTGATATTAAAGATATTAAAATAGGTGAACTCATACCCAAGTCCATAGCTTAATACGGGTTACGCTTTGGCTGCTCTCTTATAAAGCACTACATCTGGTTGTGTATGATATTGCAACTCAAACCCATTCTATTAATTAGAACTGGGCTGCAATACCAGACACAACCTGGTGTGGTGCTGTTTCTAGAAAAAAAAAAAGAGTACATATGTTTTTTTTTTTTATTCTAGAGGTGATACATTTCAGAAATATTCCATGGCGGCTGGCCGGGAACCCTGTAAACCACCTCCTACCTGCTGGCATTCATGTCTCCTCCTTTGATTAGCCAGCCTGGCACGAGATTTTGTGTATTATGCCACAATGATGATGTTGTGCCAGGCTGTTTAATCAAAAGAGGAGCCACAGACGCCGGAAGGTAGAAGGCAGGTTGCGAGGCTCCCGTCAAGCAGCAACTACGGAATATCGGCCTGGTATTGTGATTAAGGTCCTAAAAATCGATTCATTTTTCTCTGTTTAATGCCGAATAACCCCTTTTACTTTCATGTTATTTAGCAATTTAATTTTTTAATCCTCATCATCATTCACTCCTTATAATATTCTTTTTTTTGGAGTCAAATCACATCTTGTATACTGTTCGTTCAAACATGAGAATAAATGACAGATTTTATACACACGGTCAGATGTGTTTTAAGGGTCTAAAAATTAATTACTTATGGTGTACAATAATACGAAGTCATAATTATGAATTCATCCAGAAAAATTAAAAATGAAGCATACAAGAACATAAAAATAATGGGTGATTAACAGTGACATAACTTGAAGCTCATGGACCCCAATCTAAAATCTCCAATAGGGCCCCTAACTATCATGGATCTGTATTAAAATTGGTCTATTATGGGTCAAAGTGACCATTTGGGCCACTTAAACTCCAAGGCCGGGGTGCGACTGCCTCCCCTACACCTATTGTAGTTACGCCCCTGATGATCAAGATCATTTTAAAATGATTGATAATAAAAGCCATGTAAAGAATACACCACTTATCCAGCACACATAAAAGAGATTGCTGATATAAATGTGAAAAAACTCTTATGAACAACAACAATAATTCATGTCCAGAAGAAAGTACCTGCGAAACCAAATAAACATGATGAGGGCTATAACATCAAGATGGGAAAAAGCATATAAAAAGTAAAATGCCAATGGTAGTGTCTTTATTAGGTATTCAGCCTGTTAAAATGAATGGCCTATCTTTGAAGTAGGCCTTGAATATTAGACCGGTGGGGGTATGACTCTCGACACTCCCTCAAATCAGCTGTTTGAAGCAGCCATGGCCCTTGTGCTAGTGCTGTAGCCTTTCAGCGTTTGTTACATTGATTTTAGGCTAATTTGCATTTGTTCACACCATACTTTTTCATAGAGGTGGAATATGGTTCTGCTTCACTTTTCAAGTGAATGAAACAATGATGCAACCACCCACCGAAACGGTGAAAAGTAAGGATAAACCAATCTGAAACCAAAGGAAACGTTGAAGAGGCTGAGCCAGATCTACAGTCCATTTGAAAGCTGTCGGGAGAGCCGAAAAGAGCTCTTCAGAGCCCCAGTTCACAGGATTGATGGGAGCCACAGCGGTCGGACCACCAGTGACCGGAAAGTTATCCCTTATTCTATAGATAGGGGATAACTTTCAAACATGAGAATACCCCTTTTAAGGTAGCCATAATTATTAGACTAAAGATTATTCATTCAGAAGATTTTAACCAACACAATAGTCAACATTCGTTTTTGCCTATTGATGACTGTCATTGTCTGTTAAGAAATCGGTTAAGTTTAAAGTTTACGTCAGTAGTCACAAGTCCACAAAAGATCTTTTCACAACAGAACCTTCCCAGAAGGTTCTTAAAAAGCTTGTTTGTCCTTCACCTGGTGTCATTAAACATCTATGGCCATCAGCGTAGACAATTTTTACCAAAATGATCATTCATCTGGTGAAATTTAACATCAATCATTTTTGCCGAAAAATGCCTGCCATCATCTGGACATAAGTCAGTCATGTAAAGAATTTTCATCAAGTCACAAATCCGTGAAAGATCTTTTTAAAAAAGAACAATCCTTCTTAGGCTAGGGTCACACCACCAATTTTCTCTCATCCGAGAAAATTCTGTTAATCAGAGTGTGATCCAATATTCTCGGAGGTGGAGAAAAAAAAGACATTTCTCCATCATAATGTCAGTCCATGCAAATCGATGTCATCCGAGTGTGGCCTGATCTATTTCCCGGACCCATAGACATGAATGGCTGAGTGCCATCCGAGTATCAGAGGCAACTCCTGCATGCTGTGATTTTTCCTCTGACTGGATTGGTCCCAGGAAAAAATTGGACATTTGCACTGCCTCGTTGAATAACAGGGGGACTAGTGCTATCCATCAAAACGAAGGATAGCACTTGTCCGATTATTACGGTTACGTGCACGAGCCCTTAGACAGATCAATTGTCCTAAAACTGGAGTCGTTAAACATTTATGGCCAGTTTGGATAACTATTGGCCAATATGGACTCAAATGTGTTTGGCTATGTTGGCATTGTGATCGTTCACCAGGAGATTGTTCATTCAATGGCTTATTCAACCATTAATCTACTATTATCTAATGTGAATGACATGGTGGATCATACACGACAAGCACTTTTTACTTTTTGTGTCATTCCTCTTTCCATATAGATTGTAATCTTGCGAGCAGGACCTAGACTTTCCTTGATTAATTGTTGAATTACATGTTACTCAGTAATTTCTTATATTGCGTCCAAAATGTATGTGCAAAATGAGTTCTCTGTTGTCTACGTCTGTATTTATTAGTGGTCTTCCACCTGGACACATATTATAAAGGTAGCACTTTGGTTGGAGGTGGAGTTGCTCTTTTTAAGTTGACTTTTAAAAATGTTACTGTTTTGCAGTATATAGCAAGTATATAGCAGTAAGGACTATATACTTTAGTATCAACTGGAAATTAGGAATTTCTTCAACACTTTGATTAGTTAACAGTGAATGCGTCCAACTTGTACAAGGAGCATGTAAGTCTCCAACAGTGGTTTCTAACTGGTTTACGATAAATGCTAATTTACATGTAATCTTTAAAAAAAGAAAGAAAAACTAAAGATGAGTTCAAGGCCTCTTCACACAATGCAGACTGTCTGCAGTACAGGAACAGCACCTGTTGCTACACGTAACTCACAGGATGGAGTCCTACCCTGCTCTGTGGCTAATAATAACCTTACCAACTGTCTGCTTTCTTTCAGCATAGACCTTATCTGCAGTCACCGTCCTGTGAGGTACTAGTAAGACATATCATTATGGTCCTCTGCCACAAGTGGTCAAAGGCTGGACAGACATCTGTCTGAGATGGTTTAGTGAATCCTCCATTGAGCAGGGGGTTGGGCACTATGACCCTGGAGGTCCCCTCCAACTCTAACATTCTAGGATTCTAAGTGACATAATAAAATCAAGCTCTACTACAATTACAATACCATAGACAAAACCGAAGAAAAAAAACAAAAATGATCACATACCCTACAGCAAGTAAATCCATAAATAGTAATAGTACACGTAAATAACATAGGGTACTTAGTTAACCCTATTTTGATCAAAAAAGCATGAAAGCCATCCCACCACGACAAGGTGCCCCCATCGGGACGGTACCATGTAGACCAGGGGTCCTCAAACTTTTTAAACAGGGGGCCAGTTCACGGACCCTCAGACCGTTGGAGGGCCGGAATATAGTTTTCAAAAAAAAAACTATGAACAAATTCCTATGCACACTGCACATATCTTATTTTGAAGTAAAAAAAACAATACAGGAACAAATACAATATTTAAAATGAAGAACAAGTAAAGTTAAATCAACCGGTATTTCAATAGGTAGGTAACTGTACCCAATAGGCAGCATAGGTCCTCAATAGGCAGGTAAATGTCCCCAATAGGCAGCATAGGTCCTCAGTAGGCAGCATAGGTCCCCAATAGGCAGCATAGGTCCTCAATGGGCAGGTAAATGTTCCCAATAGGCAGGCTGTTTCCCCCTTATAATGCCATATGCAGGCTGTCCCCCCCCTTATAATGCCCCATGCAGGCTGTTCCCCACTTATAATGCCCCATGCTGGATGCCATCCCCCATATAATGCCCCATGCAGGATGTCCCTTTCTCACACCATATAATGCCCCATGCAAGATATCACTCCCCTGTCTTTATAATGCCCCATGCAGGATGTCCCTCCCCCCCCATATAATGCCCCATGCAGGATGTCACCCCCCATATCATGCCCCATGCAGGATGTCACCCCCCATATAATGCCCCATGCAGGATGTCACCCCCCCATATAATGCCCCATGCAGGATATCACTCCCCTGTCTTTATAATGTCCCATGCAGCATGTCACCCCCCCATATAATGCAGCATGTCACCCCCCCATATAATGCCCCATGCAGCATGTCACCCCCCATATAATGCCACATGCAGGATGTCACCCCCCATATAATGCCACATGCAGGATGTCACCCCCCCATATTATGCCCCATGCAGCATGTCACCCCCCCATATTATGCCCCATGCAGCATGTCACCCCCCCCCATATTATGCCCCATGCAGGATGTCCCTTTCCCCCCATATCATGCCCCATGCAGAATGTCACCCCCCCATATTACCATATTATACCTCATGCAGGATGTCACCCCCCCATATTATACCCCTTGCAGGATGTCACCCTCCATATAATGACCTATGCCTCCATACATTAAAAAAATAAAAAATAAAAATCCAATACTCACCTCACTTCTCACTTGCTGCCGCTGCTCTGCGTCTGGACTCCAGCGTCGTGGCGGCGTTGTCCCGCTCTGCGCTGCCTGTGACAGCACTCGGGAGGGCGCGGTGTAAAGACGTCACCGCGCCCTCTGACCTGAGACGTCACAGGAAGCGCAGAGCACGGAAGACAGCGGATCTGCAGAGGCACGGGGAGAGGTAAGTATCCGCCTGCCGGGGCCCTGAGCAAGCGGGGGGAAGGGCGGGCAATGGCACCGCTCTCCTCTCCTCCGCCCATAGCCCAGCGGGCCGGATTAAAGTCCTCCCCGGGCCGCATGTGGCCCGTGGGCTCTAGTTTGAGGACCCCTGATGTAGACTATTGGTAATTTACTGGTTTGATTTTTTTGTTACACAGGGAATCACTTATATGTCTTCTCACTTTTAATGTTAATGCAGTATCTAATAAATGTCTCATTACTGGAGTCCAAGGTTTGAGACTGCCATAGCTTTTCTTAGTGCTGTGTTATCATTTGAATGGGGGCTATTTTGCATTTCCGAACAAATTAAGTAAGAAATGTTGGGACATAACTCCTTCATTTCAGGCTTTGGTTTGGCTCCTAGCGTGGTCAGGTCACATCTGATTAGACATTGATGCTATAGCCATTAAATAAACCTAACATCATTCACTAGGTCCGCTATTCCATATATATGGAGTCAAGAATTACTCTGTATTATTATTTTCATATGACATATTTACGTTAGAAACTTTCCTTGACTAACTTTTATTAACTGTTATGTTTTTTATACATATATATATATATATATATACCTGTATATATATTAATAAAAATAATATATATTTGTATATTTTAATGCAAGTGTTAATTCCTATTAGTCACATTCTACTTTATTTAAAAGGTTATTCCCAGAATTGTAATTTATCCCCCATCCACAGGATCAGGAACAGACACACAAAGAAGATGGTCACTGTGCAAGAACACTATATGGATCCTTTACAGTCCAATAGCTCATCATAATGCACAATTCCACCTGCTTTGGAGGAGAAAGCAGGTCCTCATAGCTCTTGAGCCCTTGTGCAGTTGCACAGATTGTACCAATGGTATGTCCGCCTCTGGTCAGGATAGGGAATAACTTACTGATCACTGGAGATCCAACCACTGGAACTCCCAAGAATGAGTCTCTCGAACCCAGGAACTTACTCAATGCTGGCGGGGGTCCATCTGCAGGGAACCTCCAACTCTATTGAGAATGAGAATCTGGAATAGTGCTCTGCAAAGCCCCATCTTGAATAGAGCAGAGGGGCACATGCGAATATTACAATCCATTCACTACGATTCCTAGTCTATGGGCCTACTGGAACTAGCTCAGCGCAGTGTTTGGCTTTCACCGTCAGTCCCATAGTGAATGAATGGAGCGGAGATCGAGCATATGCACCTTTGTTCCATTCACAATGGGACTCTGCAGAGCTTGGGTTCCATATTCCTGTTCTCAAGATCGCTGGCAGTCCCTGCAGTCAAACCTCCAGCAATCAGTAAGCTGTCTCATATTCTATGGATAGTGGATAACTTACTATTTTGGGAATAATTCTTTTTTATTTTAAGGTTTTTAAGGTTTTGTAATGCACTAGCATATATCTAGATCCTATTAGGCAGTATAATAGGGCAGTACCCTTTTAGACATCAAATGTGAACCCTTGGCTTTGTTAACACCACAATCAGTTAGGGCTCATTTAGATGTCTATGTCAATTGGTCCGAGCATGGATCGCTGAAGCACGGACTAGCTGTGTCTCTCCCAACCCGAGCATAACAGCTTCATATATTTCTATGAGGCTGTCACGCTCGGGTTGGGAGAACTGCAGCCAGTCCATGCTTTAGCGATCCATGCTCGGACCGATTGGAAGGGACGTCTGAATGAGTCTTAAGTATGATCGCTGTTGTGGATGATTGTGAATGTCTCTGGTTGTCCGATCACAGTGACTGACATCTCTGCTACTTCCAGTCCAACTGGAGAGTCAGCAAGGTGGTCAAGAGTGAGATTATTCCTTTAAGAATACGTTCTCTTTTTCTTTCCAGCTCACATGGTAGAAACCAATGGGAAAATATGCATGAACATGTAGACTAGTACTCAGGCTTGAAGACCTACAAGCTAGCCATATAATATATGGTCAATGATCCCTAGAAAGCTAGAAAAACTGATTGGTAGCCTATTTTGGGGAGGAGGAAGTTAAATAGAAGGGAAGAATCTCCCCTATGAGTAATATCTCAATCCACGTATTAGTAGACCCCAAAATGACATGAGAGGGATTTTAATCCAAAAATATCAATTTTATTAGAAAATGTAAAAGTTACATAGCAATATGAATATTTTTCCCTTCTATTTAACTTCCTCCTCCCAAAATAGGCTACCAATCAGTTTTTCTAGTACTCAGGCTTGGACTGACGAACCGTACAACAGGAGAATCCTCCGGTAGGCCACCACCCTCTTATATGAGCAGTATTTGGCACTATATACTTGAATCATTATGTACAAGTATTGCAAATTGAGATTCTGTTTTGGCTTTTATTCTAAGTCATGTGACAAGGCTCGTTAAAGGGTCGATATTGACATTTAGGATCACTACTTCTAATAGGTGGCGCTATAGTTCTAGTCCTCTTCCTCTCTGAAGAGACAGTTTGCATACTTAATTTCCCAGAGGAGCATGCATGGCTTGTAAGTCTCCTTACTCTGGCATGCCAGGCTTGGCATGTCACTCTCCACAAGGAGAAAGGTTACCCCTTACACCCCCATCAGGAAAAACAAACCCAAACTATATAAAGAAGAAAAAGTATATTGCTGTCATAAGTATTCCTTGGGCTAGGCCATCAATGTGTAATCATTAAGGCTCAGCACTGGGTTTGCAGCCCTTCATTCAGCTGATCTAATATGGTCCTGTCAGTCAGACCCCTGCCAATGAAATATTAATGGCCTCTCAGTGTTTTTTGTCTAAAATGTTTGTTTCTTCCAGAAAAGCTCCTCTATAGCATACAAGTTAATGGGTCGGGTTCAACATTGCATTTCTGCCAGTTTTTTGGTGTAAATATTTCTCAATTAATGGCTTTTTTTTACTGTGATTTTTTAAAAGTGATTTTATGTACGCCAGGTATATTTGTGCACTATTTTGCAACATTTTGCAAAACATGTGACTTCTCCGGTTAAAAAAAATTGCAAAACCACTTAAAGACAGAAAAGAGGACAATTTTGGGCATTGCAAAAAAATTCATGAATCATGTGCAGCATTTGGATGAATTTGTCTAAAATTAACATTGACTTAAAAAAAACGCAAATGATGAATTGAGCCCACTGTGTAGAGGTGGAAGATGTTGAAAGCAGTTCAGAATGGTCTAAAATAACAAAAGAAATCCTGTGGGGGCCTCATAATTGCAAGAGGCACCCATAATGCCAGCATTCGAGTGCCAACCAATGTAGTTTACACTGTCCGGGTCCGAAGTAGCTGCTGGACCAGACTAATGCAAATCTTTTTGCTCATGTCTAGTTCCAACGATTCCTGGGTCCCCCAATAGCCATGGCGTTCTTGCCCAGACATGTGATCACTGCAGACAATATTTGGCTGTTGCAGGTCATCGTTGCATCTAGTGACTTGGCTGAGTTGGAAACAGAAAGTGGAGACTAGTGGGTACCTGGAAAGAATGGCGTAACTTGAAGCTTGTGGTCCCCAATGCAAAATCTCCAACAGGGTCCCCACCTATCACAGGTCTTTAATAGTAATGGTCCTCTCATATGGGACAAAGGGACCTTTGCGTTCCCGGGGCTCCAGTACCCATGGAAGAATACAACCCTTTGCACCCACCATAATTACATCCCTGCCAGGGAGCATTCAGAACCCAAACAGTCGGGATTGGCAAAATTAATTTGGTGTCTTTTGTGATATGGCAGTGTACAAAGATCTCACTATGCCACTGTTGTAGCCGATCAGTAAGTTGCATCCGGCACAACTCGCAAGTTTGAAAATCAAAATCTGCTGTATTTTTTGCGACTTGCATGCTGCAGTTGCACAACTTGCTGGTCGCTATCCAACTAGACTGAATTGTAGCAATGGCATAATGAAATCTATGGCCATGCCATGTGTGTCGGTACCAAAGTCTCTGTGTAGCTCGAACCTAATGTTCTACATGACTTGGAAAACATTTATAAAACATTCCGAGGTATGTCTAATGAGTAGAGATGAGCGAACCCGAACTTAAAAATTTGGGATTCGTACCGAATACTCAGTGTTCTCCCGGAAGTCCGTTTTAATGTTTGGAGTTCCGGGGTAAGTCCGGGAGGAGAGAGAATATTTTCCAACTCCAAAGTTCGGGTCACCATTGTATTCAATGAGGTTTGGGTACTGGTTCAAGTTCAGGTACACTTCTGGTACCTAAACCGAACTTAGGACTAAAGTTTGGGTTGGGTACAAGAACCCGAACTTCCATGGGTCCACTCATCCCCACTAATGAGAGAAATGGCCTCTTTGCCATATAAGTATTAATAGAAACCTCTCGGCTTGGTAATGCAGTTCAATTTATAGACAACGTCTTATAGAGCAGGAGAAGCTGAACAGATTGATATATAGGTTTGTAGGAAAATATTCAGAACAACATATGTTATTCATTGAAATCCCGGCTCATTTTGTGCAATCACTGATTAGGACCAGCCCACTGGACTCCTAAACCCATGCAGGGATTTCAATAGCTAAATTCCTAGTTATCGTGACTCTTTTCTCACAAAACTATATACCAATCTGTTCAGCTCCAGATACTCTATAACATTATGCCATTAGATTACACAGTATTCCCAAGCCGGCAGGTTTCCTTTAATGGCAGATTATGTGGTAATCCATATAAAAATGCATAAAGTTCAGTTGCAGAGAAGCGTGTACAGTAACCATCATGCATAGCAGATTCTGCCTCTAAATAGCAGCACAGATCTGCTGCACTCCGTGCAGTGAGCTGCTCATATTGTAGTGCACACTCCTGCATTATAGTCATTTTTTCTATATAATTGGAAACACACTTTAGTAATCTCTCCCCAATCATATTTCTCAATATTATAATCTCATTTTACCTTCATGTAACACAAGTGTGAGGACTCTGAGACTAACATTGCAGGAAATTTCCATAACCTGTAAATTCACATTTGAAATATAGACCTCCAGGGCTGTTGCAACCTGATAAAGGTTTGTTGTAACCTGATATTAATGTACGTTTGGTTAAGCCCCCTTTTTTTTACTTTTGTTAATTAGTCCTGCAGAGTCAATGTACATGCAGTAAACCGTGTAGATGAATGTGCTCGATGTAACTAGCAAGGTTATATATAGATATCTGGTACATATTTGGAATACAATATCAATGTCATAGATACATCTGTCAGGAGTCTTCACACCTCAGCTATGTGACCCTTCACACCTCATCCAGTGAATCTAATAGGACAGCATGACAAGCTATATATCACATGCCTGTGCCAATTAAAGGATTAATACCATATAGGAATAACTCATGGTAATGACAGTTATAACAGTGATATATAAGAGTTGGAGCTCTATATTCTCACAATTCATTCTTTCTATGTGTATTTAGTATTAGATATATGTCAGCCAAGCATGAAAAAACAGGAGGGAATAGACAAAAAGCTGTCAGATACCTCCACTACTTTAGGAGACCAAAGGATGAACATGCTGAAATCCACAATGCCTAACCATTGTCACCACCAACTCCTCCTGTGATTGTCGGTGGATCATGCCATGTGTCCTTAAGAGCCCAATTTAAAGTGTCATTTTGCAAAAAAATTAAGGTTTAAATATTTTTTCTCAACTGACCAATTAGTACCTATCCATCACTGGAGGCTGACTGAAGGAACCCCCACTGATCCTGCGAATGTGACCCGGAAGTTCTCCAATAGAATGGAGTGCACTGCCACTCTTCATTCATTGTCCATTCATTGACTCTATTCATTATCTATAGGATTGGCAGCTATCTCTGGCAGTCCTAAAGACAATGAATGGAATGATGACGACTGCTCCATCCTAATTGGGGATTTCAGAAACACGTTCATGGCATCAGTGGATCTTTAACAGTCTGTCCCCCAGCAATTCGTAAGTTATCATCTGAATAATTCTTTAAATTTAATTTTCTGCAAAATTTTATTTCAAATTGGGCTACAAAGGAAACATTTGGAGACTGGAAGTAACAGAACCAGCAGATATTGATGGCAGTTTGGGGAGATAAACAAGACCTCACAAGACTTCCCCTTAAAAGGTTTGTCCAACAGTAATTTTTCCTTAGCCATGGATTGATTAAAAATAATACATGGAAGCATACTCCACTTTTCCTCTTCCTCTTCTACTGCTCACACAGATCCAGCATAACCATTTCCAGAGGTCTTTGCCAGCTCCAGAAGTGGTGGCAACCCCACATGCGGAAGTCAATGCACTGCTGCAGCTTATAATTGTCTATAGAGTATGGAGGTCTGGGGATCAAAAGGGAGACATCAGATGGTGTGCTCTTCTAGTAACCTGACTGCTGCAGCGGTGCTGCGACTCCCGAACCAAGCAGACACCGCTTTTGGAGCCGGCGGAGCAGCCTGCCCTGGATCCACGGGGGCACTGGTAGGTGAGTATGCCTTTGTTTATTATTTTCAATCAATTAGTGGCATTAAAAAATTAATTTGATGCATTCAGTACTATTATGTATAAGGTACCCCATTCACAGAGGAGTAACTATAATAGGTGCAGGGGTTGCAATCCCACCTGAGCCTTGGAAGGCCCCAAAAGGTCGCTTAGGTCCATATAAAAAGACCATTAATATTGAAGATTTGCAATAGTTGAGGGCCCCGTTGGAGCTTTTACATTAGGGCCCATGAACTTCAAGTTACCCCACTGCCAAATCACACTCGTACATTTGACCAGCATTTTGCATCCTTTTCTCAAGCCAAACTCCATAGTGGATGTAAAAAAAGAGAAGTATAAATGGTTCCATTACATGGTTATAATATAGGTAAATCTTGTACCAATGTATGTCAGTGTTTATATGCTACTTTATTGATATTTGGGATATGTAGTATCCCATTTTCTATATTCTTGAGGAGCACATGAGAAGTTGCAGTGTTCAACTTCCTCCACTGCTCCTGCTCTAGTTTCGCAGCGTGAATTAAGGAGGCGATATGGTATATCCTGTGACATGCCCCTCCATCCGCAGCCCTCTTATAGATGGGATAGCTTCAGAAATACAGAAAATGGGACACAAAAAAAAAGAAGCATGTTTTAGCGCGTAGAATATAATCATCTTTAACATATATTAGCTTACATTAGCAATATAGCAACCCCTTAAATAAGTGGAGTTAAATTACTAAACAGATATGCAAATGTGTATGAGGCCTTATAGTTTTTTATACTTTGCCGTATTTAAAGAAGCTGTCCACTACTTTTCCACTGATGTCCTATCCTTAGGATAGGTCATCAATGTGTGATCGGCCGGGGTCCGACACCCGGGACCTCCGCCGATTAGCTGCTATCGTGGTGGAAGTAGTCACTGGCAGAGCTGCTCCGCCTACTTGTAGTGGCCGCCACAGGGTACAACACATCTGCCTCCTATTGATTTGAAGTACCAAGCCTCGACCACTACAAGTAGATGGAGCAGCTCAGCAAATGAGTACTTCTCGCCGGTGGCTGCCGCCAACGACACTGGTAACAGCTGAGCCGGTTGTCGGATCCTGGACGATCAGACATTGATGACTTATCCTAAGGATAGGACATCAATGGAAAAGTAGAGGACAACCTATTTTAATTGCAAACATTGAGGCATCCCATGTTTTTGAGTTATTACTCCAGCATTCCAGATTCTAACATTGCTTTAAGTCTTTGTTCTCACGAGCTTTTGGTGAGTTTTTGACACTGCATATTTTTAAAAAAAATACAAGTACCCTATTTTACTTAAAGAGTGCAGAAATGATGCAGAAAATCTGCAACACCAAAAACTCATCTTGAGAACGTGGCCTAAGGGCTCGTGCAGACCTTAGTTTCGGTCCGAGTGCGATCCGTCAAAACATCGGATCACACTCGGAGCAATGTTATTTAATGAGGCCGTGCACATGTCCGATTTTTTCCTAAGATTGAGTCTGTTTGAGGAAAAAAGTTGTAGCATGGCCGTTTTGCCCCGGTAATCGGATCACACTCGGACATTCAATTCAATGAGTGAGTGTAAAAATCGGACCGCACTCAGATGACAACCGAGTCCGATTTTCATGGACAGACTGAATGGAGAAGATGGAGAATTTTTTTTATTATTCTCCATATTCGAGAAAAACTAGATCAAAGTGTAATAATCGGACCATTTTTCTCAGATGGAGAACATATACGATCGTGTAGCCCTAGCCTAAGTGTGTTTTGACCAAAAACATAAAGCCTAAATTAGATCTGAGACTGTATTCAAGTGAGATTTCTAGAAGCTTGTAATACAGATTGTTGGAATAAATATGGACCCTCATGAATTTGACGAAGGCAGCGCTCTCTACGCCTCAAATCTTATTCCAGCAGGGGGTTTGAAAGAGACTTGCAGCGAGGCACACACAGAGGTACAGTACAGACCAAAAGTTTGGACACACCTTCTCATTTAAAGATTTTTCTGTATTTTCATGACTTTGAAAATTGTACATTCACAATGAAGGCATCAAAACTATGAATTAACACATGTGGAATTACATACTTAACAAAAAAGTATGAAACAACTGATAATATGTCTTATATTCTAGTTTCTTCAAAGTAGCCACCTTTTGCTTTGATGACTGCTTTGCACACTCTTGGCATTCTCTTGATGAGCTTCAAGAGGTAGTCACCGGAAATGGTTTTCACTTCACAGGTGTGCCCTGTCAGGTTTAATAAGTGGGATTTCTTGCCTTATAAATGTAGTTGGGACCATCAGTTGTGTTGTGCAGAAGTCTGGTGGATACACAGCTGATAGGCCTACTGAATAGACTGTTAGAATTTGTATTATGGCAAGAAAAAAAGCAGCTAAGCAAAGAAAAACGAGTGGCCATCATTACTTTTAGAAATGAAGGTCAGTCAGTGCGAAAAATTGGGCAAACTTTGAAAGTGTCCCCAAGTGCAGCTGCAAAACCATCAAGCGCTACAAAGAAACTGGCTCACATGAGGACCGCCCCAGGAAAGGAAGACCAAGAGACACCTCTGCTTCTGAGGATAAGTTTATCCGAGTCACCAGCCTCAGAAATCGCAGGTTAACAGCAGCTCAGATTAGAGACCAGGTCAATGCCACACAGAGTTCTTGCAGCAGACACATCTCTACAACAACTGTTAAGAGGAGACTTTGTGCAGCAGGCCTTCATGGTAAAATAGCTGCTAGGAAACCACTGCTAAGGACAGGCAACGAGCAGAAGAGACTTGTTTGGGCTAAAGAACACAAGGAATGGACATTAGACCAGTGGAAATCTGTGCTTTGGTCTGATGAGTCCAAATTTGAGATCTTTGGTTCCAACCACCGTGTCTTTGTGCGACGCAGAAAAGGTGAACGGATGCACTCTGCATGCCTGGTTCCCACCGTGAAGCATGGAGGAGGAGGTGTGATGGTGTGGGGGTGCTTTGCTGGTGACACTGTTGGGGATTTATTCAAAATTGAAGTCATACTGAACCAGCATGGCTACCACAGCATCTTGCAGCGGCATGCTATTCCATCCGGTTTGCATTTAGTTGAACCATCATTTATTTTTCAACAGGACAATGACCCCAAACACACCTCCAGGCTGTGTAAGGGCTATTTGACCAAGAAGGAGAGTGATGGGGTGCTACGCCAGATGACCTGGCCTCCACAGTCACCAGACCCGAACCCAATCGAGATGGTTTGGGGTGAGCTGGACCGCAGAGTGAAGGTAAAAGGGCCAACAAGTGCTAAGCATCTCTGGGAACTCCTTCAAGATTGTTGGAAGACCATTTCCGGTGACTACCTCTTGAAGCTACTTCATGCCTCATCAAGTCCGGAGTGAAGATCGCTGGCCTTGATGAATTGGGGCCATGATGTTTTGTACACTACTAAACTGTCCAAAACAAAAACTGTCTTAGTCCCCCATAGCAACCAATCAGAGCTCAGCTTTCATGTTATAAACTGCTCTGGTAAAATGAAAGCTGAACTGTGATTGGTTGCTATGGGCAACAAAAGACAGTTTTAATAAATCTGCCCCACGTTTTCCCTAGAAGAAATGCTAGAAGAATAGATCCTTAATGCAATGTCTCATAAAATGTGGTACAAATGGGGCACATTTATGAAACTGGCAAAATAAAAAAGGCATTAGCTGCCCATATCCATATCAACCAATCACATCACAACTTTCATTTTACCAGAGCTATTAAAAAAATGAAATCTGCTCTATGATTGGCTGATATGGGCAGTAATAATAAGTTGTTGATTTTTTTAGACACTTTTGATAAATGAGGTGCACAATGATTTCTATCAGAATCCATGTGAAAATACATTTGCAGAAAAAGGACAGTATACAGATATAATTGAGGCCCATAGTAGGCCATGAGTTTTGCATTACATCTTTGTATCATTTTGAAGTTGCATGGAGCAGTGAATCGATTAACCCACAACATTGCACCTTAAAGTGGTTGTCCAGTTAATATAAGTTATCATTTATCCATATGTGATAACTAGCCTTAATCCTCATTACAAAAAGACGCAGCAGGTAGGATGCCCAACCACCACTTAATTCATTCCCTGTGGGGTTGCTGGTAAAAGGCGAGTGCAGCACTTGGCATCCTCATAGGGAACTAATGGAGCAGCGGTCGAGCAGGTGCATAAGTCAAACGGGTATAAAATTCCCCATTATGACAGTCTGTGAGGGTCCCAGCAGTCGGACTCCCACTAATAAACAAGTTACCACCTATCATTATTACTAATAAAGCAATTTATCCCCTATCCATTCATACTTTTCCTCTATCCATATATACTTAACGATAATTGTGGATCTGGCTGCTGAGACTCTCATCAATCCCGTGAATAGGGTTCTCGAACATGGAAACCAGGCTCTGCAGTCCTGTCTGAATGGAGCGGTGGTGCACATGGTCATCATCTGCTCCATTCATTGTCTATGGGACTGCTGAAGAATGGGACTGGTTGTCCAAAACATAATATTTTGCCTACAATGTTCATATAACTATTAAAAACTGTTAAAAAATCAACACAAACTTATGTGTTCTGCTTATACTTTGCAGGGTGTTAATAACACTAGCATGTACGCTAGATGTGTTGAACGAGGGGAGGGGAGACAACATGAATGAAAGAAATGGGGAGCGGGTATGTAAGGAAGTGGAGGTGCTGCCCACACCCCTTGGAGAGATATGTGTTGTTATATAATGCGTTGCACTGTTATAAATGTGATTTTATCTGTTTAGTCATTTGCATGCATTTAGTTGGGGAATAGATAGACTTAACCTTTGGGACTAGCCCGGAATGGGAGGGGCAAAATGGGAAGACAGAAGACAACTTCCTGATAGTGAGTCTGTTAGAGTTCAGCAAAGACAGACATAAGATCTGACAGTTGGCAGACTGACATGTTATAATGTGTTGAGTGCGAAGAGGGAAGATCACAGGACATCGGATAATACGTGCTAAGGACTAAGGAAACGTGAAGAGATATCTGCCGGAGAGATTTAATGGGGAGATTTGACAGAACCAAGGACAAAGAGGCCACCTAGATTGTATGGAACTTAACCCAGGGGAAGGAGAAGGCCCACTTATAGGGGATTGAACGAGAAGTACCCCAAGCAGCAGGGTCCTCATTAGTAAGTTGGGAAATGAGAGTAGCTGGGAGCAGCTGTAGCGTTACCCCTCGACACGTGCGGCTCTCTCAGGGGAAGACAAAGTCTCCCATAACCGTTTGCTGGATTGTCATGTGATGCAAGAGTATCAAAAGAAAGAGAAATTATTTAAGTGTTATTAAATGTAGCTGAGAAGTGCCCATGCCTGCTTAAAGCAAGAGAAACTTTTGTGAAGAAACATGCCTATTATCTGATGTACATAGTTCTTATCACTTAATATTCAGTAAAAGCAAGTTTAATGTTGGACTTTGGTCTCCCTCATTTTGTTCTTTAACATCTGGTCCTGGCCTGCCCGATATAGCTGCACCGTGCAGTCTGCAGAGGCATATCGCTCAGGTAACATCGCATTCACACACAGACAGGATCTCCATTTTCATGTAGCTTGCCGGGGCATAAATGACGAGTACCTTCCCCACGGCTACTGCCCCTCGCCACGGTACAGGTGTATTCAAATTTAATTTTCTATTATTGAGCCAGGGAATGGTTAAAAAATAAAATAAAATAAAACAGAAAAGCTCCTCTCTAATCTCAAGATTTTGCCAAGAATTTACACCATTTGCATCTTGCACATCTATTTGTAAAAGTGGAATGAAATGGCGGCTTACTGCTTAATCCAGATTTATGATCTGTGACTTTTAAAAAAGTTGCAAATTAGGAAGCCAAATGACATTCATTGCATGTCCATAGGATATGATAGACATTTCTGCTAGACAAGGTTCTCACCTCCTCTGACCTCTGTACTAAGTTATTTTTGTAACTTACATAGAAGAGAATGTGTGCGACACTCCTCCAGTATGATCATTTATTAGCAGCAGTCACCAGTCAAGATCTACTCCAAAAAGGTTGTCCAGGGGCCAACACTTAAATTGCATATTGTGTGGAAATGCCATAATTGTGTTTGGCTGGAATATACCTTTAAGTACATTTCTTCTAGCTTTCTCTTTTGTGGAGAATAAAAGTGCCCATAGACATTAGACAGTGGTTTATGAAAATGAATAATTTCAAACAAAAAGTTGGGAAAAACTTCCCAAGAGAGAGTGCCATTCTCATGATTGATCTTCAGGAGCACAGTGCTCCCCTGCCTCCCAGCTTCCTACTTGCTGGGGGGCATTGTGTTCCTGATGACTGACAGTATCATTGACGGTTCGGGTCAGCAGCATGGTTGCTCCATTAACTCGATCTATGTGCTCTCCCATAGTGTAGAGACAGCTTTTCTTCTGCAACATGTGAGAAGCACAGGGAAGAAGCTAACCGGATCCAGTGATCTGACCAACTTCAGAAAAGCGCTCACAAGCTCTATAGCTTGTAAGCACGTGCTCCATGGCCATTGCTGATTTACTGCATAGGAGCTGGAAATCTATGCAAAGAGCAGTACACAATAGAAATAAAAATCCCTCCTTTCTTGAGAAGAGAGTGGAGTAAGAGGTCAATTGCAAAGTTGCTTGTTTTTACAAGCTCTTTGCATTTTACCTATTTATGACGATGAGAAAACCCTTTTAACAGTGAGCTGCTGTTTTAGCCAACCGATCATACACTGCCATAGTATGAAATTAAGTTGATCAAGATTGATTTTTTTTTCATCTGATAATTGGACGAAATATCTTTTTGTTGAAAAAGTATTCCCAGAAGGATTGCTCAATCAACATGTATGGCCGGGTTGAACAACTGTAACGGTCTATATAGACTAAAATGTGTGGCTGCATCGGTGTAACAGTCGTTCACAAGAAGATCATTTTCAATGGTTGTTCAGCTATCAAACTTTTCTTATCTAATGTGTATGACAATCCCTTCTCATACCCCACGCTTGGCCCTGATAAAATAAAAAAGCCTATACTCTCTTCCCGTGCCGATACTGTTCCCGCAGTGTCGGCACTCGCAGTCCCGGAGCCCTCGAGGTGTTGTGACACGTGAGCCAGTCGCCCAATCAGCGCCGGCGTCACTGTCCCCGCCCCCTGTCAAATTGAACATCAAGAGGAAGTCCGGGCTGCAGCTGATCTCTGACTTCCTCTTCATGTTCAATTCATACGAAGGCGGGGACAGTGACGCCAGCGCTGATTGGCTCACGTGTCACAATACCGTATGAGAGCCCCGGGGAGATCGGGGAACGGCGCCGGCACGGGAGGTGAGTTTAGGCTTTTTTATTTTATCGGGGCCAAGCGTGGGGGATTACAAGGAGTTGTCCAAGTGGTGGACACCTTCTTTAATGATGACACTGTTATGGCGCACTTTACTTATCACTATGTTGTTCTGAGCCATATACGCGGACCAAGAGGAACCCCTGTAGGGCTCATTTAAAGGATCACATGTGTGGAGTGTGTTCCATTATATTTTCTTCCAAAAACAAGAGCATATCTTATAGAAGAGTATTTCATTAAAAACTTTTATATTGTCCTAAATGTATCTGAAAGCAAAATGAACCACAATTATAGCCTTGTCCACACGGATGACATTTCACCTGACTGCAGTGGTCCACACTATGGATGAAACATAACCTCAATGGACCATAATGAATTGCTATTGTTCTGTGGCGTGCCATATGTATGGGTGGCATGTCCGCCTACAGAGGGGTAAACAACCAACAGCAGGATAAAAGTTCGATGACAGCTTCTAAATAGAGAGGAATACCTACTGTAACATTTTATACCATGGATATTACACCTTTGTGTCTCCATGGTTACAGACTACAAATAATCCCTGTGTAGTCTGATTTTACAGTCAGAGGTAGCTCCCTTCCATGTGTTCTCTACTTCTTTACTAAGTGTATGCACAAATTAGGGGACAGAGAAAATTTACAAAAAGCTCTATGTAAAGCTTCAAATGGGGGCAGACGCAGATAGAAAAGGGCCCCTGTGCAAGAACAGTACATAGGCCCTTTTATGTGTCAAAAGCTGTTCACTTCTTTGGAGATGAAAGTGGTCCCCCTTTCCTGTGGGGCACCCATGTGGCGGCATAGGTTGCACCTATGGTATATCCACCCCTGGCTATAGACATAAACCATCAGCAGGTTGAAGCAAGTCTAATTGCAAAGTTGCCTCAATTTTCATTTTACTTAAAAAAAAATAAAAAAAATAAAGAGATGTTTGTCAATGGAGCTTAATTTTACAATGGAATTACATGCTTGCTTGTTTATATTGAGAAGCTGAAAAATAAAATTAATATTTTACTAGTGCACAAAGTTTCTGTCCGGTGTATATAGACCTTTTTTCTAGCAATACGGTGGTGTAAAAATCACATTTAAATAGTGGAGTCAATCACCAAACTGATTCATATTAATTACATGTATATATACTGGATAAATAAATGTATATTACATGATATATATTTATATAAATGTACATGCATATTTATTTATCTATCATATATATATGTATATATATATATTAAAAAAACAAATAGTGCTTGCATATATATATACATACAGTACAGACCAAAAGTTTGGACACACCTTCTCATTTAAAGATTTTTCTGTATCTTCATGACTTTGAAAATTGTACATTCTCACTGAAGGCATCAAAACTATGAATTAACACATGTGGAATTATATACTTAACAAAAAA
The DNA here is from genome assembly GCF_046119375.1 of Phyllobates terribilis. Classification (NCBI taxonomy): domain Eukaryota; kingdom Metazoa; phylum Chordata; class Amphibia; order Anura; family Dendrobatidae; genus Phyllobates; species Phyllobates terribilis. The sequence continues at coordinate 470,422 of NW_027362991.1, forward strand.
GTGTGAAACAACTGAAAATATGTCTTATATTCTAGGTTCTTCAAAGTAGCCACCTTTTGCTTTGATGACTGCTTTGCACACTCTTGGCATTCTCTTGATGAGCTTCAAGAGGTAGTCACCGGAAATGGTTTTCACTTCACAGGTGTGCACTGTCAGGTTTAATAAGTGGGATTTCTTGCCTTATAAATGGGGTTGGGACCATCAGTTGTGTTGTGCAGAAGTCTGGTGTATACACAGCTGATAGGCCTACTGAATAGACTGTTAGAATTTGTATTATGGCAAGAAAAAAGCAGCTAAGTAAAGAAAAACGAGTGGCCATCATTACATTAAGAAATGAAGGTCAGTCAGTCCGAAAAATTGGGAAAACTTTGAAAGTGTCCCAAAGTGCAGTTGCAAAAACTATCAAGCGCTACAAAGAAACTGGCTCACATGAGGACCGCCCCAGGAAAGGAAGACCAAGAGTCACCTCTGCTTCTGAGGATAAGTTTATCCGAGTCACCAGCCTCAGAAATTGCAGGTTAACAGCAGCTCAGATTAGAGACCAGGTCAATGCCACACAGAGTTCTAGCAGCAGACACATCTCTACAACAACTGTTAAGAGGAGACTTTGTGCAGCAGGCCTTCATGGTAAAATAGTTGCTAGGAAACCACTGCTAAGGACAGGCAACAAGCATAAGAGACTTGTTTGGGCTAAAGAACACAAGGCATGGACATTAAACCAGTGGAAATCTGTGCTTTGGTCTGATGAGTCCAAATTTGAGATCTTTGGTTCCAACGACCGTGTCTTTGTGCGACGCAGAAAAGGTGAACGGATGGACTCTACATGCCTGGTTCCCACTGTGAAGCATGGAGGAGGAGGTGTGATGGTGTTGGGGTGCTTTGCTGGTGACACTGTTGGGGATTTATTCAAAATTGAAGGCATACTGAACCAGCATGGCTACCACAGCATCTTGCAGCGGCATGCTATTCCATCCAGTTTGCGTTTAGTTGGATCATCATTTATTTTTCAACAGGACAATGACCCCAAACACACCTCCAGGCTGTGTAAGGGCTATTTGACCAAGAAGGAGAGTGATGGGGTGCTACGCCAGATGACCTGGCCTCCACAGTCACCAGACCTGAACCCAATCTAGATGGTTTTGGGTGAGCTGGACCGCAGAGTGAAGGCAAAAGGGACAACAAGTGCTTAGCATCTCTGGGAACTCCTTCAAGATTGTTGGAAGACCATTTCCGGTGACTACCTCTTGAAGCTCATCAAGAGAATGCCAAAAGTGTGCAAAGCAGTCATCAAAGGAAAAGGTGGCTACTTTGAAGAACCTAGAATATAAGACATATTTTCAGTTGTTTCACACTTTTTTGTTAAGTATATAGTTCCACATGTGTTAATTCATAGTTTTGATGCCTTCAGTGTGAATGTACAATTTTCATAGTCATGAAAATACAGAAAAATGTTTAAATGAGAAGGTGTGTCCAAACTTTTGGTCTGTACTGTATATATATATATATATATATATATATATATATATATATTAATTATGGATACATGTATATATGCACTATATAGTTGTTACACCATTTTATGGCTTAAAAAGGCCCCTACCCTACACACCATACTGAAACGCTGTGTACGTGGGCAAATTAGGAAGATAAAATGCTTTTTCACACAAACTACATAAGAGTGCTGCCTTCTTTTGGGTAATCCTTTGAGTCGGGGGATCCTAAATGCTTTCAAATGCAACTATCTTTAAACTTTAGTTAAAAAATGTCAAGGAATTTTAAAGTGTAATTTTAGTCATTGTTAAAAATTAACATTTATATATCTGTTATTTTTTTTAGACAACATAAATTATATATGGCATCTTGCTTTCTCTGATTGGTTGCAGTTATTGTTTTCTTTCTTAGAAATTGTCATTTTCCCTGGTCATCATTTTTTACTATTACTTTATGTATCTCATACATTACTGATTTAGGCAAATTGCAGATATTTTGGTGGAAATTGATCTGTAATAATATATTATAAATTACAATATTTAGCATTGTTGAGGTTTTTATTATTATTATTATTATTATTATTTGGGTAAACTGATGTTTTCATTTGTTAATTCTATTATGTTATTTATTCAGATCCTAGAGCAGCGATTCTTGCCTGTAACAATGTATCTCACATCACTAATTTGTGATTTATTGGAGCTCTGGTCCAGGGTTAGAGATGTTCGTAGCCACATTCCCCCACCACCCAGTCGCTGGCTGCTTTTGGTTGCCAACAAACACAATATTGATTATGTCTATGGAAAACTAGAGGTCACCCTCCATTTGATATAAAGCAAACACTGTTTCATGCCATTCCAAACATTTATGACACGGGCAGATAAAGTGACTAGACTGATGTCATTAGAGATTCGATGACCATGCTTGCCTCTATATCTGTACGTTGAAGTCATATCCCAACCATAAAGTCTCCACCGTGCCACCTGATCGCCCTCCTCATACATTCCACATAATGATGACACCTTCTACTGAAAATGTCACCAACCTATAAGGCATCAACCATACCAGGGTTATTACAAGGGACCAGCTGCTCCCAAAACCACAGATGCGGGTTTCCTTTCCCACCCCCCTATGTCCCCTCCCTTACAAGGATCACCTTGCAGCTCTCCAAAACTAAAATGAAGGGGCTGGTTAGAGAATGAAAAACAATCCATCACTCTTGCTGAGCCCACTCCTTCCAAAAAAAGCATCAGTGGAACATCTCGAGCCAGGGAGGGGAGCTGCGTGTGTAGGGTGGGAGAACTCTGGTGGGGGACACCTGTTCAGGGGCCAGCTGGGCAGACTTTGTAGACACACAAGGAAGCCAGTCAGATGGTTTCCTTGCTGCAGTATTAACTACTATTCCCGTCTTGTTTCCTTACCCAATAATGGTATACGTGAAGATTTTTGTTTCTCAAAAGCAGCAAATTGTTTCAAAATAATTTAAGAAAAATATAGAATCCACATGATATTACCTTTCTCTGTTGCTTTTCCCATGCAGGGTCTAGGAGTAGATCCCTATCCCAGTCTTCTTCCTGATGCATGTAGTCTTCTTCTGTAATAGTGTATGAATTGGCATATTGTAGATGTGGATCAATGGCCGTCATCTTTGCGCTCGTCCTTCCCTTGCTCACTCTGTAATTATTCTTGGCTTTGAATTTCAAGGCTCCTGCAGCCCCTGGCCAGCAGGTAGTGGCTTAAGAAATGTATTGCAGTGGTAGGTAGTTGGGAGATCTAACCCAGGAATCCCCTCTTCAAATTGCTTGCTTCCTCCTTACCAGCCTGCTGTCCCTGGTCAAAAAAAATACACGTGACCTATTGCCCATAAGTACCATTAGCTGGGTACCATGTGGTCAGATAGGCACCCATACATGGTGAGTGGGTGGTCTAACAAAACCCCTCCTAGATAATCTGCCCTATGAGTTCAGACCTCATGGAAGTTTGGACAAAAGTTTTTTATAGGATTATTACACTTATTTTTGCGGCAGGTCACATTAGTAATATCAATTTTTAAAGGTCTGTGTCACCTGCTTCACTTTGTAACTCCAAGTTCTTAAGATCTCTCAAGGCTACTGTATGTGACATCTGCCATGATGTCACATCTACAGAAATAGCCTTCTCCCTCCTTGCCGTCTTCCCTGGCATACACTTAAACTGCTAGCACTTTCAGCGTCCAAGAATAGTCCAGCAGTAAAACAAATACTCCCTGCAAATAGCAAGTATGTGACTTTGATACTGCATTGGAGACGGATCATCTCTAAAAAATTCTTCAAATAAAAACTAAGAAGCTAAAGAAAATATAGAGGGCAACAAAGGCAACAGATCTGGGAGCAAATAATAGCAAAATACATTTCAGTGTTTTAAGGACAATGTTATGCTGCATGAGTGCAAAAAAACTTAGAAATTATTTTTTTTCTTTTTTTTCTTGCATTTGCTATTGAATTGCAACTCTACTGGAAAGATCAGAACTTCTGTTGTGAGTTGTGCCCTGCCCATTATCATATAGTTCATGTCCCCAAACACTTGTTTTGTAAATGGAAATGGGCCCCCTTACCTCTTGGGTGCCTGTGCGGCTGCACAGGTTGCACCAATGATATGTCTACCACTATCCTGCACGCATCAGTGACCACCAGTGCCCCTCTAACAGTGTATGCACCTAAACACAACCAAATGCCCTGAACACACCAGTGACAGTCACAGTGCCCCCATAACAGTGCTAACCACAGTGTTCTTTTAGCAGTGCCCATCCCTAAACACTCACAACCTAATGTCATGAACACATCAGTGACAGCCACAGTGCCCCTCTAACAGTGCTAGACACAGTGCCACTCTAACAGTGCTAGACATAGTGGCCCTTAACAGTGCTAGACACAGTGCCCTCTAACAGTGCTAAAAACTGTGTCCCTCTAATAGTGCTAACCACAGTGCCCCTCTAACAGCGCTAGACGCAGTGCCACTCAAACAGTGCTAGACATAGTGCCCCCTAACAGTGCTAGACACAGTGCCCTCTAACAGTGCTAGACACAATGCCCTCTAACAGTGCTAGACACAGTGCCACTCTAACAGTGCTAGACATAGTGCCCCTTAACAGTGCTAGACACAGTGCCCTCTAACAGTGCTAAAAACTGTGTCCCTCTAATAGTGCTAACCACAGTGCCCCTCTAACAGTGCTAACCACAGTGCCCCTCTAACAGTGCTAGACGCAGTGCCACTCAAACAGTGCTAGACATAGTGCCCCCTAACAGTGCTAGACACAGTGCCCTCTAACAGTGCTAGACACAATGCCCTCTAACAGTGCTAGATACAGTGCCCCCTAACAGTGCTAACCACTGTGCCCCTCTAACAGTGCTAACCACAGTGCCCCTCTAACAGTGCTAGACACAGTGCCACTCTAACAGTGCTAGACATAGTGCCCTCTAACAGTGCTAGACACAATGCCCTCTAACAGTGCTAGATACAGTGCCCCCTAACAGTGCTAACCACTGTGCCCCTCTAACAGTGCTAACCACAGTGCCCCTCTAACAATGCTACATACAGTGCCCCCTAACAGTGCTAACCACAGTGCCCCTCTAACAGTGCTAACCACAGTGCCCTCTAACAGAGCTAGATACAGTGCCCCCTAACAGTGCTAACCACAGTGCCCCTCTAACAGTGCTAACCACAGTGCCCCTCTAACAGTGCTAACCACAGTGTCATCTAACAGTGCTAGACACAGTGCCCCCTATCAGTGCTAGACACAGTGCCCCCTAACAGTGCTAGACACAGTGCCCTCTAACAGTGCTAGACACAGTGCCCCTCTAACAGTGTATGCACCTAAACACAACCAAATGCCCTGAACACACCAGTGACAGCCACAGTGCCCATTAACAGTGCTAATCACAGTGCCCCTCTAACAGTGCTAGACACAGTTCCCCCTAACAGTGCTAAATACAGTGCCCCTCTAACAGTGCTAACTACAGTGCCCCTCTAACAGTACTAACCACAGTGCCCCTCTAACAATGCTAACCACAGTGCCCCCTAACAGTGCTAACCACAGTGCCCCCTAACAGTGCTAGACACAGTGCCCCCTATCAGTGCTAGACACAGTGCCCCCTAACAGTGCTAGACACAGTGCCCTCTAACAGTGTATGCACCTAAACACAACCAAATGCCCTGAACACACCAGTGACAGCCACAGTGCCCATTAACAGTGCTAATCACAGTGCCCCTCTAACAGTGCTAGACACAGTTCCCCCTAACAGTGCTAGACACAGTGCCCCTCTAACAGTGCTAACCACAGTGCCCCTCTAACAGTGCTAACCACAGTGCCCTCTAACAGTGCTAACCACAGTGCCCCTCTAACAGTGCTAGACACAGTGCCTCTCTTACAGTGCTAGACACAGTGCCCCTCTAACAGTGCTAACCACAGTGCCCTCTAACAGTGCTAGCCTGAGTGCCCTTTAACAGTGCTAGACACAGTGCCCCTCTAACAGTGCTAGACACAGTGCCTCTCTAACAGTGTATGCACCTAAACACAACCAAATGGCCTGAACACATCAGTGACAGCCACAGCGCCCCATAACAGTGATGCGCCCCCTGGGCCGTGGGGTACCCGGTGCCGGGCCGGTAGATGCTGGGGGGATGTCACAGTGGCGGTGACCCGGTCCGTGACCCAGGGCGGTTAATAAAAAGGGGTTATTGATAGGGGATTTATAGTGATTGTATAAAGTTTGTGACGCCACCTGTGGAATGCGGCTAAAGGGAGCCGCCGCTGCGGAGCAGTCCTCTGAAGCTGATGTTACTGCAGCAGGGATGGTGTGGCTCTCCACAGGAAGAGCTAGCTCCAGGGCAGTGTAGCTGTCGAAGGTTAGGCTGGGCGTTGTAGTGCAGGGGTTGATGGCGCAGCAAGAAACACAGAGACAAGGAAGTGCAGTCCCAGGGTCTTTACTCACAGTTGTTGCAGTCCAGATTACAGGGATCCATGTAACTGCCCTCGTCTCCCTGTGTTTACTCAGGGAGGGATTCGGTCTACCCCCAGGTAACTCCGGAGTACTTGGCAGAACCCCCTTCTGTGTGTCCTCACTCTCTGGCCTTCTTCCTGCACCTCACACCTAGTATCTCCAATCCGGTACCCGCGGGCCTTGGCGGGCTACGTCTGTTCCGTCCCCTGGGTCCTATATGGCTACCTTCTCGGTGAGACTGGCGTGGACTTGCGGCTACAGGACATAAAGTACTGCAGCCTCCGGTTTCTAGTTGGGCATAAAGTCCTCCGCTAGTTGAGGGACCGGTTCCCTTTAGATGGCCTGACCCCTCCACCGCCTGGCAGATGCGGGCGTACGGGTGGCCTTCTGCACGGCCCGTACCCCTGGGGTCCTTTCCTGGTTCCTGGAGCCTCTCTGCTCCTCTCTCTTCTCCATTCAGTCTTGGGCCCCACTGGCTAGGCCCACCTCTGGAGCAGAGCTCCTGCAGAGCCTCTGCTCCCCTCACTTCTCCTCCTCTGACTGAACTCCTGTTACTAAAATGGCTTCCCAATTTATACTTCCTTCTCATGTGCTCCCCTAAGCTACTTCCTCCACCCACACCCACTACGTGGTTCCCCCTCTCTAGGTTCCCCCCACTCCAGCCAAGGGAAGGGCTCACCTAGAACCAGAGACATCTTGCCCTCCCCTGTTTGCCTGGAGTGGTGTGTTGGATGCAGGTGTTAGGGTCCCGGGCTGTACTCCTTCCTTACCTGAGAGTGAGATGCCACATCTCTGGCTGAGATGCAACACCTCTGTGGCGACCGAACCCTCAGGGCGCCACAACAGTGCTAACCACAGTGCCCTTCTAACACTGCTAGCGATAGTGCCCCTCTAACAGTGCTAACCACTGTGCCATCTAACAGTGCTAGACACAGTGGCCCCCTAACAGTGTATGTACCTGAACACACCAAATGCCCTGGACACATCAGTGACAGTCATAGTGCCTCTCTAACATTGCTAACCGCAGTGCCCTTTAAACCGTGCATGTCTCTGGACACCCACAACCTAATGCCCTGAACACAACAGTCACAGCCACAGTGCCCCTCTAACAATGTATACATCTAAACACAACCAAATGCTCTGAACACATCAGTGGCAGCCACAGTGCCCCCATAACAGTGCTAGCTACAATGCCCTTCTAACAGTGCCTGTCCCTATGTAACACTGGTGGGTGTGGACGCACTGAGCCAAGGGTCGGGGTTACTAACAGGGGCGTGACTAAATGTGGCGCCCCTGAGGGTTCGACCGCCACAGGGATGCTGCACTTCTCTAATGGGGTGTAGTGTTCCTCCTTTGAGGTAAGAACAGTGCGATGGTCAGGACCCTACCTCCACATCCAACACCACACTTCTCCCACCAGAGGGGGCTAGAAGGCACTATGTGCTGCCCCTACTGGAAGTTGGGAGACTGGGGAACCAAGAGATAGGGGGAACCAATTAGTGGGTGAGGGTGGAGGACTCACATTTTAGTGACACTTGATATTTCATATTTAATACACAGCCATTTTGGTTGTTGGGTCTTTGACTGTTGATTGATCGTGACCTTCCTCCCTGAGCTTGGATCCTGTGTGGACCTGCAGCGGATGGAGGCACGGCCCTCGTACCCTGGTCTTGGGTCGAGGGGCAGGTTGCAGATAATGTATGTCTCAGCCCAGTCAAGGACCATGACCAAGAAGGCCCTTAGCTTAGGAGTGTAGCTCCACCGCAAAAGGATCCCGGGTGGGATACAGACGGAGCGGTATACGCCACCTGTCCTCGCCTATCTGATCTATTCAGAGGGATTCCGGCTGCAAAAGGGGTACTGGCCCCCAACACCTGACCTTGCTACTCTACGTCCTGGTCAGGGAAGCCCGGTAGGCCCTGAGGATCCCATCGGGTAACAGAAGGAGCGGAGCTGCCCCCATACCCTTTTTCTGAGTGAAGGTCAGAGGGAGACCCGGCCTATCTACACACACACAGACAGGAAAGGACTCAGTCTGAAGTCTAGGAACACTCCGGTGTGGGGTCCTGATTGAACACTTGACTTACTCGGAGGTTGTCGGACCCCCGTCCCTGGTGACCGCAGAACTCCGTGAGGAGCAGGGAGAAGCCTTGCAGCTGTACTCTCCATCGTGAGTAAAAACCCTGGAAGTCAACCCCTATGGCCTCCGGACTTTTTATTTCTGCACTGCACCGCGCTACGCAGCACTAGAACTCCTACACTACGACTCCCTCCATCCTTGTCTCTCTGCCCCGAGGCCCTGCTGCGCCTGTGGGGAGTAGTAACAACTTTGGCTGCCACAACATCCCGCCTCGGAGGACTGCAGCAGCGCTGGTGGCCTTCACCAGGTACCACAGGTGGCGTAGTCGATAGCAACCACTCAACCCTGATAGCCCATTACATCTTTTTTAATGTGACGGCCCTGGGCACGGAATGGATCCAGGCCACGACTGCTTCCCCCAACATCTGACCCGGCTCCGAGTACCCCCATCTCCCAGGGAGGGCTGTGAGTGACGCGCCCCCTGGGCCGTGTGTGTAGGGGAAATACCAGGAGCCGAGTCTCTGTGTAACGCTGGGGGTTGTAGTCTCCGTGGCGGCGACCCGGTCCCATGCCCAGGGCGGTCAAACCAAATGGCAGTCTATATGCTGAACGTCTGACTACGCCACCCGTGGATTGCGGTCAGATTGAACCGCCGCTGCAGGGCAGACCGCTGAGGCTGGTGTTGAGGGTGCAGCAGAGGGTAGTATAACTCCCCACAGGAGGAGTATAGCCTCAGGGCAGCGAGGGCGGATGTTGGGGGTGATGGTGCGTGGGAGCAGCAGTAACGACACAGAGTCCTGTAATGCAGTCCAGGGTTTTTACTCACAGTTCTTTATCCACGTTACTCCAGCTGGTCATAACGTCCCACGTCACACTGTGCTCACCAGGTGAGGGGCTTGGCCTACTCCCAGATAACTTTGGAGCATTTCACAGGACCCCTTTTGTGTGTCCTTTCTCTGGCCTGTCATACCCTACCAGTGACCTCGTTTCTGTCCGGCTGCCTTGGGCCTTCCCGGGTGAACGTTGGTGCTGTTTACCTGACCCTATGTGGTGCCTTTCTAGTGGGTGTAGCGAGGGGCTGCGCCACATAAAATATCACAGCCTCCGGTTTCTAGCTGAGGGTAGTTCCCCGCCTCCACTAGCTTCGGGGACCGGTCTCCCCCTTTGGCCTGACCCCCCTACGCAGGTAGATTTGGGCGTGCGGTGGCGACTCGCCGGTCCACACCCCTAGGGTCCCTTCGTTCCTTGTTCCTGGAGCCTCCTCCGCTCCTCTTCCTTCCTTCTCCTTCCTCCAGGCTCCGGCCACTCTCTCAGGCCTGCCTGCGGAGCAGAGCTCGGTCTGAGCCTCTGGCCCCTGTCTTCTCTCTGACTGAACACAGAACTAAGATGGTGCCCACCTTTTATACCTCCTTCTCAGTGCACCCAGGAACTGCCCTCTCCCTCCTATACACTACAGGGTCCCCCTTCCTCGGTGTTCCCTCCCCCCACTCCAGCCAGGGACAGGAACTGTCATGCTCTACTTGGAGCATATCGGTCGCCCTGCCCCCCGGAAATGTGGTGTAATCCATGCAGGTGTCAGGGTCCCGATCCACACTCCATCCTTACCTGGAAGTGAGATATCGCACATCTGGTTGAGATGCAATACCTCTGTAGCGACCGAACCCTCGGGGCGCTACATGAGCGTCACATCACTTGGCGTAGTCAGCAGGATCGCGTGCCCGCAGCAAAGGAAGGAATTACTCATTGCTACCGGGTACTGTGTGCCTTACACCTTGGACTGTCGTTTCCACTTAAAATGGCGCCCGCCCAAGAAGAACAGACGCCATAGTGCATCAAAAAGACATTTTCCTAGCACCTCCTATCGTGGGCCACGCTCCCACATGGCGCCAAAAGTGCGGACCGCCCCTTCCATCAGAGACTGTCCGCGGGGTAATGCCCGTCAAAATGGATGGGCTGAATGAAGGCGTGCCTGTCAGCATACCGCCCTGGAGCCGCCCCGAAAGAGGAGGAAAGAGAAAAACAACAAGGTGCAGCCATAGCAGTTAAAGTCTCGCAACCTTTAGGAGCGGACATGGACGCTGCTTGAGCGAGTCAGGCGGAACCTTCTGTACCCGGCCCAGGATCTTCTCCTGTCCAGGAGCGAAGCTGCACAATTCTGACAGCAGGAGATATAGAGTTTCTCCATCAGGAAGCTCCGGGTCTCGCACGGAGAATGGCTGGGGCCCAGCAAGCGGCATCCACTGCGTGGCGGGAAGAAATGTTGCTGCGCATCCGGACCCGCCGCCAAGGAGCAGCAGCACAGGAGGAGGCTGCAACGGAGGTTGCGTGCAGCCCAGAGGAGGGTGAGTGTGTTACCCCTGCCCCGGCTGCTGAACCCACCGTGCCTCTCCTGGATCTGATGACCGAGTACCTGCTGCCCGGCGCGGTCACCTGGGAGCAGGTCTTTGCTCCGGAGCTGGAAGCCTCTGCCACCAGCAGAGACCTGCACTGATGCCCAACTCCCGACTCGGGGGATCCTGAGTCTGCTGGGGTATCCACCGACCCCAACCCGGACTGGTCCGCACTTGCTGAGGACCCGCAGCAACCCCTGCTGACACCGCTGCCCGCACCGACAGTCACCTGGACGGTGGCTGAGGAGTGGGCCTGGGACAACCAGGGGGGGGACCTGATGGGCTTCCCCCGGGAGACCCGGGCTGAAGCGCGCAGGAGGAGCGAGCTGTGCCATCAGCAGATCCTTCAACTCAGCCGCGAGCAACGCCAGAGGGAGATCCGCTGCGACCGCCAGCAGGAGGCAACCCGTCCAAGCCCCCGTGTGGAAGGGCAAGTTGTCCGCTTCCACCATGAGGTGGGATGGGGATTCATGCGGAGTTCCCAGCACGAGCACGATGTCTTCGTTAGCCGGCGGGACGTCGAGCCTCGGCTGAAGAAGGGACAACCTGGCCGGAATCTCTTCCCGGGTGACATAGTCACGTACACCCGCCACCATAGGGTGCGGGGGTGGTATGCCCTAGATGTCCACAAGGTGTCCGGGAGCGAAGCCCCCTCACGCTCAGCTTCAGAGGACCGGTCAGCCTCCTTCGGAAGGAATGAGACTTTTCCCCGGAGGGGACCCGAGAATTAAGCAGCCCCGGCGGTTGTATCCTGTTGAAAGTTATAATGTTTAAGTTGACTATGTTTTTCCCCGTTTTCTAGAGACATTTGTCCCTGCGGACTTGCAGCAGACAGACTCTGTACTCTGTAAATAGTTTGCATCTCTTTAGGTGCTCCTTATTGGTTTTATGTAAAACCGCGGATATTTCTACCTCAGACCTCAGAAGAAAAACCTGTCTGGAGTGGCTCTCCTGGAGGTCCAACTCGGGATCTTCATGCCCTGCAGCCACCCCAGGGCCCACGTTGGGGTTTTGGGACAGGTCCCTCATGCTTCTGAACTGCCTCTTAGTCCTTGCACTTTAACCCGTCTGTCTTTGCATAAATGTCTCTGGATGATTCTTGTACTTTTATATTTTTATACCTTTTGTATTTTTTATATTATATGCTGTTTGAAACATTTAAGAAGAAGTGCCTCACATAAAGGGAAGATTGTTTACTGTTATATGTAAAAAGACTGTACCAGGTGTTACTCTCTTTGCAGCCCGTGGACGTGCTTTGTTTCACCAGGGGGGAATGTGGCGCCCCTGAGGGTTCGACCGCCACAGGGATGCTGCACTTCTCTAATGGGGTGCAGTGTTCCTCCTTTGAGGTAAGAACAGTGTGATGGTCAGGACCCTACCTCCACATCCAACACCACACTTCTCCCACCAGAGGGGGCTAGAAGGCACTAGGTGCTGCCCCTACTGGAAGTTGGGAGACTGGGGAAACAAGAGATAGGGGGAACCAATTAGTGGGTGAGGGTGGAGGACTCACATTTTAGTGACACTTGATATTTCATATTTAATACACAGCCATTTTGGTTGTTGGGTCTTTGACTGTTGATTGATCGTGACCTTCCTCCCTGAGCGTGGATCCTGTGTGGACCTGCAGCGGATGGAAGCACGGCCCTCATACCCTGGCCTTGGGTCGAGGGGCAGGTTGCAGATAATGTATGTCTCAGCCCGGTCAAGGACCATGACCAAGAAGGCCCGGCGCTTATGAGTGTAGCTCCACCGCAAATGGATCCCGGGGGGGATGCAGACGGAGCGGTATACGCCACCTGTCCTCGCCTATCTGATCTATTCAGAGGGATTCCGGCTGCAAAAGGGGCACCGGCCACCGACACCTGACCTTGCTACTCTACGTCCTGGTCAGGGAAGCCTGGTAGACCCTGAGGATCCCATCGGTTAACGGAAGGAGCGGAGCTGCCCCCGTACCCTTTTTCTGAGTGAAGTTCAGAGGGAGACCCAGCCTATCTACACACACACAGACAGGAAAGGACTCAGTCTGAAGTCTAGGAACACTCCGGTGCGGGGTCCTGATTGAACACTTGACTTACTCGGAGGTTGTCGGACCCCCGTCCCTGGTGACCGCAGAACTCCGTGAGGAGCAGGGAGAAGCCTTGCAGCTGTACTCTCCATCGTGAGTAAAAACCCTGGAAGTCAACCCCTATGGCCTCCGGACTTTTTATTTCTGCACTGCACCGCGCTACGCAGCACCAGAACTCCTACACTACGACTCCCTCCATCCTTGTCTCTCTGCCCCGAGGCCCTGCTCCGCCTGTGGGGAGTAGTAACAACTTTGACTGCCACAACATCCCGCCTCGGAGGACTGCAGCAGCGCTGGTGGCCTTCACCAGGTACCACAGGTGGCGTAGTCGATAGCAACCACTCAACCCTCATAGCCCATTACATCCTTTTTAATGTGACGGCTCTGGGCACGGAATGGGTCCAGGCCATGACTGCTTCCCCCAACATCTGACCTGGCTACGAGTACCCCCATCTCCCAGGGAGGGCTGTGAGCGTCACATCATAAGGGTCTGCTGGGTCTTCACTAGGAACTCTGATGCTGAGGATAGGCTGGGCAGTTGGTAGACACCAGGTAACTGTCCAGGGCAGTCCTCGGGACTGCAGCCACTGACCATAGGGTCAGAGGCACGGGTACAAGGTACAGGAGGGTGAGATAGAAGCGTAGTCAGATGCCCTGAGGTCAGGGCACCACGGGTTCACTATACAAAGCCGGATGAAGGGAAGAAGAAGTCAAAGTGAGGGAGTAAACAGGCCAGTTCAGTAAGGCTATGTGCACACGATGTGTCTCGCCTAAGGGGATATGGGGGACTTGGTACCCGGGCCTTTACCTTCTTTGCAGGATATCACGGCGGTCGGCTCCCGGGCTCGTCCTCTGGGTCACTCTTTAAAAGGGGGGGTTTTAGTGTTTTTAGTTTGTCTCGTGACGCCACCTGTGGTTTCCGGTAATGGTTACCGGCGCTGCTGCAGACCTCCGGGGGTGATGGGATGGCAGCTGGGATGTTTCTGCTCCCCACAGGCGGAGCGGGCCCCTGGGGCAGTGTAGGTGCAGATGGTGATGCTGGGCGTTGTAGTGCAGGCGCGGTGGGGTGATGGAAATAACCGACAGAGACAGTGGAGTGCAGTCATCCGAGTTTACTCACAGTTCTTTTCAGGTTCCTCGGGTACACTGTCCAGGTGTCAGACTCCCACGTCGTGCTGCGTTTGCCAGGTAGGGGGTTCAGCACTCCTTCAGGTGTTTCAGAAGCACTTTATGGGACCCCCTGTCTTTATGTTCCTTCCTCGGCCGACTTCCCGCGCTGGGTCTTCTCCCTCCTGCCCTGCGCTCCCCACACACAGTCCCGATCGGGTGCTCTGAAGTCCCTCTGGGCAACCTGGAGTTCCCGGACCTACTTGGTGCCCCTCACGGCGACTAGGGTGAGGCTGTGGCAATTGCACCATGGAAGTGCAGAAGCCTCCGGTTTTTCCAGCCGAGACCTGGAGTAACACGGCTGGTCCAGGGACCGGTTCCCTTCCTGCAGCCTGATCCCTCTGACGCCTGGCAGATTCGGGCGTACGGGTGCCGTCCTGCACTCACCATACCCCCTGGGATCCCTTCTGTTACCGGAGCCTTCCTCCCTGACTCCCCTTGCACTCCTGGGCCTCCATCTTACTAGGCCCCTTTCTGGAGCAGAGCTCCTGAAGAGACTCTGCTCCCCTCCTCTCCTTACTGCTCACTTCACTGCACCTACTTACTGCACTGACTAAACTAAGATGGCTTCCCTTTTTATATCTATTCCCTAAGTGCTCCCCTGTTCTACATCCTACACCCACACCCACTACTGGTTCGCCCTCTCTTTGGTTCCCCCCTCTCCAGCCAGGGACAGGGCTCAGAAGTAACACAGTGCATCTTGCCCTTCCAGCCAGCCTGGAGTAGTGTAGTGTTGAATGCGGATTTTGGGGTCCCGAGCAGTACTCCATCCTTACCTGAAAGAAGGAGATGCCACACCTCTAAGTGAGGTGCAGTACCTCTGTGGCGACTGAACCCTCAGGGGTGCCACAGATGCAGAAATGCTCCGGATTTTTTCCTGAGCGTTTCTGCATCTCCTTGGCAGAAAAAATGCATGCGGATTGTACATGTGTTTTTCCTGCCAGGGACATGTGGATGTGAAGCGTTCTTCACATGCATTTCCGCATGCGGGTTGTCAAGCGCTTTCCAAGCAATTTTAGCATCACTTGGAAAGTGCTTGACAACTTGGTCACACTATATAAATCCATGCAAGGCATGAATTTATATACTGTGACCGTAAAAGAATGGTCATAAATAAAAAAAAATAAATCTATACTTACCTTCTGATGGCCCCCGCAGTCTTTATTCGCTCCGTCCCGGCTTACCGGCAGCTTGCGGTACACTGAAGGGCCTGCCAACGTCAGGGTCGCGTGACCCGTCACATGACTAGATGACGTCAGCGCAGGTCCTTCAGTCCACCGCGATCTGCCGGCAAGCGAAGACAAGGAGACCGGGGGCCATCAGCAGGTAAATATAATATTTATTTTTTATTTTGTTCTTTTTTTTTACAGGTTCTATGGTACCAGGGTCCGGAGGAGAGTCTCCTCTCCTCCAGACCCGGGTACCATCCGCACATTGAAACGCATGGATTCCGCATGTACAGATCCAGTGATGCGGAATCCAAGTGACGTGCCCCCTGGGCCGTGTGTGTGTGGGGATACCCGGAACCGGACCCGTTGTGGATGCTGGGGGTTGTAGTCCTCGTGTGGCGGGGACCCGGTCCCGTGGTTCAGGGTGGTCAACCCAAATGGCAGTCTATATGCTGAATATCCGACTACGCCACCCGTGGATTGCGGTCAGAGTGAACCGCCGCTGCAGGGCAGACCGCTGAGGCTGGTGTTGTGGGTGCAGCAGAGGATAGTATAACTCCCCATGGGAGGAGTATATCCTCAGGGCAGCAAGTGTGGAGGTTGGGGGTAATGGTGCGCGGGAGCAGCAGTAACCACACGGAGTCTGTCATGCACTTCAGGGTCTTTACTGTTGGTGGTATTAAAGGACCCATCCAGAATACATGTTAACAATGGAGGCCTGGTCAGTCTGAGAGCAACTGGGAAATCCTGCTGGTCAGGGGGAGTTTGTAGGCCTACCGTGCTGCCTTCACTCTTTCTTGGCTATCCCGCTGTAGTGTCGTGGTAGCCCACGTCTCTGAGTGTACCGTGTTGTTCTCACCTGTATGACTGGCGACTCGGGCCTTCAGTGCTTCTCACTCTTCCAGGGCAGTAGTGGTCCCTCTCATGTGGCTGAGCCTCCGGGCTTCCTTGTGCCAGAGGACTTGAAGTCCCCTGCGTGGTGGTTTTCTGCTGCTGGGCTTATAACCCTCACAGCCTCGGACTCCAGTGTCCAGCTTTTCAAGTCTCTAGTCAGGATGAGCTCTTCTAGCTCCCCTCCTGGCCTCGTGTTCCTCCTCTGCCTACAGGGACTCCTCAGCCTGCTGCTGACCTGTCCCTGTCTCTGAAACTAGACTGTCTAACCCCACCCCAGATCCAGTTTATAAAGGGCAGGTTTCTCCCCTCCCTGGACTGAGGCAGGAGGTGCTGCATGCTAATTGTCCCCAACCAGGGAACCTCCCAACCTCAGACATGACATTGCTGCCACTGTGGCGACCAGACCTGGGGTGCCACACAAGCATTCCAGTGCAAGTCAATGGCGGCGAAAACGCAGCGCTTCCGCAAAATAATTGGTAGTGCTGCGTTTTTTTCCACAATGATAACCCGCAGCGGAAATTTCCGCAGCATGTGCACAGCACATGCGAATTATCATTCGGGAACATGGCAGGCCTTCTACCATGCGTTTTTTAAGCGTTTCTGCAGCGTTTTTGCCGCTGCGGAAACGCTTAAAAAATGCATCGTGGGCACACAGCCTAACAGGAGACAGAATATGGAGATATGCATAAACTGGTGCTAGCTGGCTAGGAATCAATGTTCGGGCAAGAGCTGGTGGGCGGAGCTGCCTAATAAATACCCTGCTGGCATGGGATAGGCCAGGGAACCCAGCAGAGTTAAATTCCTGCAGAGACCGGCCATGCCCTCCTAAAGCCAAATGGAAACAACAAGCAGATGCAGCGGTGCTAAGGAGTGCTGCAAGAAGCAAACTCAGCGAGATGGCCTTTTACAGGGAGAAGCCGCACCGTGACCACAGTGAGTAGGGCGGCTCTGAGAAGGCATGTGAGTTACGGCCATGACAGTACCCCCCCCCCCCCCATTAGGCCACCCCTTTCTTGGCCAGACCAACAGAGAAACTTCTCTAAGATGACAGAGGCACAGATATTCTCCGCAAGGTGCCAGGATCTCTTCTCCGGTCCATAACCCTTTCAATTCACCAGATAGAAGATCCTCCCTGAAACCTTTTTAGTATGCATGATGTCTTTAACCTCTAAGATGTCCAAGGGACCCCCAGGAACAGCAGTAGCGGAAGTAGCTTGGGGCTTCAAATGGCGATTCAAGACCACCGGCTTCAGAAGCAAAACGTGAAAGGCGTTTGAGATCCGTAAATTCGCAGGGAGTTGAAGATGGAAGGTCACCGGATTAAGTTCAATTAACACTTCTGTCCAAATGATAATGGTGCATATCACTTCAAAAACATAGTATATAAACACCACCTGAGTACCTAGTCACAGGGTAAGAAGAGACATATGCCAGAATAAATCATTAAAAAATTTTTTACATTTTAGTTTGAAATTTAAAGTATATAATTAAGAATGAACAGGGAATACCTCATATGAGTATGTGACACCCCAGGGGTCTGGTTGCCACAGTAATAGAGATATTATGTCTGAGAGCAAGTGGGAGGTTTCTCTGGTCAGGAGCCCTAAGCATGCAACACGGCCCACCCAGACCTGGGAGGGGAGGAATCTGCCCTTATAAACTGGGTCTGGGGCGGGATTAGGTAGTGAAGTCCCAGACTAGTGATGGGTAAAATGCGATTTTTTGGTGAGCCGGCCCTTTTGGATCGGCTCACCAAAAAGAGCCGGCTCTTTTGGCTCCGAAAACGGCTCTTCATTTCCTATTACCTTTGGCTTTAAATTTGAAGCCAATTTGAAGCCAAATTCTGGTATGTTTTAATTCTGGTATGTTTTAACCCATGATTAGTAAAAATCTACACATGTGCCAATTTATGACATAAAACAGAATAGTTTCCAGAATAACCAGATTTTATATTATTTGCTGTAAAAACTTTAACAAACACAAAATGAACATGCAAAATAGCAACAAGATACTAATTATCAGTGCCACATCTTAAAGCTACCTTCACACTTGGCGAGTTCGCTGTGGACTGTCTGCTGCAAACAGTCTGCAGAAAACTGCAGTGTCAAATGTAGCATCTGCATCCAGGCGGATTTAGATAAGGAATTTGCCGCGGAATTCACCCGTCCATTGACTGCAATGAATTTCGCATATCGGATATTCTGCACATATTGACATGCTGCTGCTGAAGCCAATTTCACACCTCATGTCAGATTCTGAATTTTTCCACGAAGTGAGAATGTGTTTTGGATAAAAACCATTGCCACTGTTGGCTTCTGTAAATGCCATGGAATTTCCACGCTGATGATCTGCATGGAAACTCTGCTGCAAATCCACAAAGTGTGAAGGCAGCCTAAAATTGTCTTTAGGGCCCATTGGATAGATAAACTAAGTGCCATAGCTTGGATGGACTGATTCAGTTTATTTCCTCTGTTATTATCTGTTTTGGAAAAGACTGTTTTTAGAATCATAGAATGGTAGAGTTGGAGGGGACCTCCTGGGTCATCTGGTCCAACCCCCTGCTCAAAGCAGGATTCACTAAATCATCTCAGACAGATGTCTGTCCAGCCTCTGTTTGAAGACGTCCATTGAAGGGGAACTCACCACCTCTCGTGGCAGCCTGTTCCACTCATTAATCACCCTAACTGTCAAAAAGTTTTTTCTAATATCTAATCTGTGTCTCCTCCCATTTAGTTTCATCCCATTGCTTCTAGTCTTTCCTTGTGCAAATGAGAATAAAGATGATCCTTCTACAATGTGACAGCCCTTGACATATTTGTAGATAGCTATTAAGTCTCCTCTCAGTCTTCTTTTTTGCAAGCTAAACATTCCCAAATCCTGCAACCGTTCCTCATAGGACAGGGTTTGCAGACCAGTCACCATTCTGGTCGCTCTTCTCTGAACTTGCTCCAGTTTGTCTATGTCTTTTTTAAAATGTGGTGCCCAAAACTGTACACAGTATTCCAGATGAGGTCTGACCAAAGAGGAGTAAAGACCGATAATGACTTCACGTGATCTAGACTGTATGCTTCTGTTAATACATCCCAGAATTGTATTTGCCTTTTTTGCTGCTGCATCACACTGTTGACTCATGTTCAGTCTATGATCTATTAGTATACCTAAGTCTTTTTCACATGTACTGTTGCTTAGCTCTATTCCTCCCATTCTGTATATGCTTTTTTCATTTTTATTGCCCAGATGTAGTACTTTGCATTTTTCCCTGTTAAAAACCATTCTGTTGGTTGCTGCCCACTGCTCCAGTTTATTTAGGTCTTTTTGAATCCTCTCTCTCTCTTCTCTAGTATTAGCTATCCCTCCTAGCTTTGTGTCATCAGCAAATTTAATCAGTTTACCCTCAATTCCTTCATCTAAATCATTGATAAAGATGTTGAACAATACAGGTCCCAGGACGGAGCCCTGTGGTACCCCACTTGAGACATTCATCCAGCTGGATGTGAAGCCATTTACAACCACCCTTTGAGTCCGATCACTAAGCCAGTTATGAATCCATCTAACAGTTGCCTGGTCCATTGCATACTTGGTCATTTTTTCAATAAGGATGGTGTGAGATACTTTGTCAAATACTTTGCTGAAGTCAAGATATATTATATCTACAGCATTTCCCTGATCCACCCAGTCAGTGATTCTGTCATAGTGTTTCTGTTTTTTTGGTGTCCCATCAAGGACCAATGTCTTTTGCCATCACTAATATAATGTCATTAAAGGGGTTGGATCACATGGGCATTAGTGCCATTAATTGAAGAGAACTTTTTAAAATAGGTATATTCTCCATATACTTATTTTAAAAATTCTGCTTCAATCCTGCTGGTATTCCATAAAAACCTATGTCACTGTTTACATGGGTTTCCATGGAAGTTGTCCTGTACCGGAGCCCTATTCAGCAAAAGACACACAGGATGCGACCATGTTGTCGGCCAGCGCTCGCTGACTGACCGCATGGACCATGCAGCACCCGAGCCTGCGATCCAGTGATGCTCAATCCAGCGATGGTATGTTTGCAGAGGAGATCCTTATCTGCCCTGCCCATATGCATCGCTGGATCATTTCTTCTCTTCCATTCAAGTGAATGGGAGAGAACAAGGGACGCACATTTACATCCACTGTTTCTCCCTCACTCAGCGAGGATTTACAAGCTGGCGGTAAATAACTATAATCAGGCTAAATCCAGATGTCAGTGTTCCTTTAATAAAGTGCCTGATTGCCTGACTGCTGCTTGCTTGTCACAGATTGGAGGGGGGCGGGGCTGTGATTCAGTGCTATGTGCGGCAGCAGGAGGAGCAGGCATTCTCAGTCTCCTGGATAAGATCAGAGTGACTACTGCCGGGAGAGAGGGGCCAGAGGGGAGGGAGGGGCGGGGCCAGAGGGGAGGGAGGGGCGGGGCCAGAGGGGACTGACTGTGGAACCTGAACTGGCAAAGAGCCGTTTAAATTTCAATTGGCTCCCTGCCAGGAGCCGACTCATATGATTCACTATAAAGAGCCGGCTCTTAGAGCCGGCTCGTTCAGGAGCTACCCATCACTATCCCAGACAGAGACAGAGTCAGGTCTGGAGAACAGCAGACACAGGGAAAGTGACAACAGGAGCTCTGTAGGAGCAGGAGTGAGTGCCAGAGGCTGGAAGCTAGGTAGCTCGCCTTGGCTGAAGACACTAACCCGGACACGGAGTCCGAGGCTGTGGAGACATCCAGGTCCAGCAGCAGAATCCAACCGGCAGGGGATTCCATGTCCTCTGGCCTTAGAAACCCGAAGGCACGGTCACAAGCAAGGGACCAGCACCGCCATCGTGAAGCGAAGGCTGACGGAAGGCCCCAAGTCACCGGCCATACGGGTGAGCACCACACGGTATACTCAGGGACGTGGGCTACTTCTACCCGCATAGAGCAAGGTAGCCAGGAAAGAGTGCAGATAGTCGGGGAGGCCTACAACTCCACCTGGCCAGGGGAGATCCTGCTTGCTCACAGACTGACCAGGCCCCTACTGCTAACCAGTACTCCCGGGAGGGTCTGCTTTATACCATCAGTAAAGGCCCTGAACTGCACCACACGTCTCTGTGATTCCTTGCCGCACCAGCACCATTACTACTGGGACGCTCACACCATCACTCCCATCATCCACCTTAGCTGCCCTGAGGCAATACTTCTCCCGTGGGGAGTTATCCCATACTCGGCTGCGCAAACAACATCAGCCTCAGCGGTCGGCAGCGCAGCGGCGGTCCCCACTGACCGCAATCCACGGGTGGCGTAGTCGGACATTGTTATTAGTTAAGACCGCTACTGGTTTGACCGCCCTGGGCACGGACCGGGTCACCGCCACGGAGAACTACAACCCCCAGCATCCCAGCGATCCGGCTCCGGGTATCCCCCTGCACAGCACAGGCCCAGGGGGCGCGTCAACTTTGGCGTAGTCGGCAGGATTTCGTGCCCGCAACCACCGGGTACTGCGTGCCTGAAAAAGAGACTTTTAAACTTACCTGTGGTGAAGTTTCCCGCCGTCCGGAGTCGTTTCCCGCCATCCGGAGCCGATTCCCGCCATCAGACGCCATCTTGGACCGTTTCCCGCCGTCTTCTGCCTTCTTCCCGCCATCCGCAGCTGCTTCCCGCCTTCGGACGCCATCTTCGGGACGCCGCACGGGAAGAAGAGGGGCGTGGACGCCGAAAGCGCGCGAGATCCGAAGCTCTGCCCCACGCTCCGCCCCATGCTCTGACGTTGCGTAAGGTCCTGGAAGGAAGGAAGAGCGACGCTGAGGTCATCGGAGCGCGACGCCAGGTCCTCAACCCCGACGATCGACTGCGGAGCCGCGGCCTACGGAAGAAGAGCATCGCAAGGTAGGCCACGGTCCACTAGGGGGGAAGGAGGATGTCGGACACCGAGGGGAGCTCCACTGCCACAGCCAACCGCTGCAGCAGTCATGCCATTCACCATGCCCTATATCCCGGGGGCAACCTGGCTACCCCAGTACTCTGGAGAGTCACATACCCTGAGTGACTTTAGGGAAAGACTTGATAGCCTCTTCCAGGTATACCCCCTCACAGAAGAGCAAAAAGTGAGCATTCTGGTGGCCCAGTTAATCGGGGCAGCCCAAAGCGAGGTAAAGTCCTGGTCACCTGGGAAGAAGAGGACTGTCAGAGAGATACTAGCCCGGCTGAAAGACACGTTTGATACCCGAACCTCAGCCGAAATAAAGCTCAGATTTTATGGGTGCAAACAACGGGCACATGAAAGTATAAGAGACTATGCTCTAAACCTACAAGAGGCCCTGAGAGCCATTAAACAGGCAGACCCTGACAGCGTGGGAAATGAAGACAAGCTGTTGACTGAACAATTTATTGAGGGTCTACTGTGCAATGCCCACCGAACCCAGTTGCGGGCAATGGCCTTACAGGACCCTGACCTGGACTTTGCACAGTTCAAGGACAGAGCCATCCGGGTGCTCCGAGAACCGGCACCAGGTGGCGCTGTGACCCACAGGCGCCCTGCTATCACTTACCACCAGGACGCGGCGCCCTTGTCTGCAGGGCCTGTGGGAGCTGATGCGCAGGCTTTGAACAATAACCCGGCTACAGACCTGCACCATCAGGTCCAAGAGCTGACAAAGAGCGTTGCCGCACTAACCAGAACTGTGCAGTCTTTACAGGTCTCTTCTCCAGGAAAGATCCAGCTGGCATCCGGACCGGAGGACGTCCCGTGGCGCCGACGGAGGAGGACCCCACCGGCCAGAGGAAGACCCAGCGACAGATACAACGAGGACGGACGACCCATCTGCCACCGCTGCAATCAACCCGGACATATGGCAAGGTACTGTCATTTAAATGGGCACAACCTGGGGTAGAGGGCCAACCCCCAGGCATAAGATCATCAGGCCCATCAAACTGGCGTGACAAATACGTAGGGGGACGTCCGGTCTTGCCTGTGGTACTGGATGGCATTCCTATGAGTGCCCTACTAGACACCGGGTCACAGGTCACCACCATCCCGTACGTGCTCTTTAAGCGGTACTGGAATGACTCGGACATAACCCGCTACCCAGATGACGACCTGAGCATTATAGCCAGCAATGGTCAGCCCGTGCCCCAGATAGGATTTAAAGAGGTGACCATCAAGGTCGGTAAAGTTGAACTGCCGGCACAAGGACTTATCATTGTGGACATTGACCGTCGCGAGAGTCACCCAAAAATAACCCTAGGTACTAATGTAATTGAAAACTGTCTTGCAGAGGTGATTCTTATTTTGCAACAGGTTGCCAAGAACGCCAGTTCCAGCCAGCAGCGTGTGCTCCAAAAAGAGATCCGGGCACTGATGAAACGGCAACAAGTGGAACTATCTGGTGGTGAGACAGGTAGCGTGAGAATGTGTGACCCGTTCCCTATTGCCATGCCCCCAAAAAGTGAGATGATGATTTGGTGCCGGGCAGCTATTGGTCTAAGAGGTAGAGACTACCAAGCAATGGTAGAACCCGTCTACTCAGAGAGTAGGCCCACCATTTTGACAGCACGGGGGGTGGTCGATGTACGCCATGGGAGGGTGCCCGTCCGCATCATCAATATCGGGGAGAGAGAAGTATACCTGCCCCGGTATGCCACGCTAGCCAGATTGTTCACCATAAACCAGAATTCTGTACAGGCCGTGGAACCCTTGCCTCCATCTCAACCAGAGGAAGGTAACGGCTCTAAGAAGCCAATGGAGGACTGGTGTCAGCAACTGCATTTGGGTACTGACTCCACTCCCTCACACCAAAAACAGGGAGTCTATCGGGTGGTTCAAGAGTACGAGAGAGTGTTTAGCAAACACCCGTTAGACTTTGGGCGAGTAAAGGGGGTAGAACATCACATCCCAACGGGAGACCACCCTCCTATAAAGGAGAGATACCGACCCGTACCCCTGCACACTATCAACACACCAAGGGGATGCTAAAAGACATGAAGGAGGCTGGGGTAATTAGGGACAGCTGTAGCCCCTGGGCAGCTCCACTAGTCTTAGTGAAAAAGAAAGACAACACCATGAGAATGTGTGTAGACTACAGGAAGGTCAACCGTATCACACACAAAGATGCGTACCCGTTACCAAGAATAGAAGAGTCCTTAGCTGCATTAAAATCTGCTAACTTCTTCTCTACTTTGGATCTCACTAGCGGGTACTGGCAGGTTCCTGTACCAGAGGCGGACCGGGAGAAGACCGCATTCACCACCCCGATGGGACTCAGCGAATTTAACTGTATGCCGTTCGGGCTCTGCAACGCACCAGGAACCTTCCAACGGTTGATGGAATGCTGTCTGGGACACCGGAACTTCGAGACGGTCCTATTATACCTGGACGACGTCATCGTCTATTCCAAGACCTATGAGGACCATCTGGAACACCTGGCATAAGTGTTTGAAGCCCTGGCAAACTATGGCCTAAAGGTAAAACCCTCAAAGTGTCATCTACTGAAGCCAAGTGTACAATACCTGGGACACGTGGTGAGTGCTGACGGAGTGGCTCCCGACCCTGACAAGATCACCGTGATTAAGGATTGGCCAAGACCATCCAGCATAAAGGAAGTGCGGCAGTTCCTCGGGTGGATAGGCTACTACCGAAGATTCATTCCCGGTTTTACCAAGAAGGCAGCCCCTATGCAGGACCTCCTGATAGGCCAGTCCAGGAAGGCCAAAAACCAGAAGCCACCCTTCAAATGGGAAAAGCTGGAAGAGGAGTCCTTCCGCCAGCTGAAGATGGCCCTCACGGGGGATGAAATCCTGGCGTACCCTGATTACAGCCAGCCCTTTATCCTCTACACGGACGCAAGCAACATCGGGCTAGGAGCCGTACTGTCCCAGATCCAGCAGGGGAGAGAACGGGTAATTGCTTACGCCAGCCGAAAACTGCGACCCACGGAAAGAAACCCTGAGAATTACATCTCGTTCAAGCTAGAGTTCCTGGCAGTGGTGTGGGCAGTAACCGAACGTTTCAAGCATTACCTTGCCTCTTCCAGGTTCACCGTGTACACGGACAACAACCCGTTGACACACCTGGACACTGCAAGACTGGGTGCCCTGGAGCAGAGATGGATGGCCCGCCTGTCCAATTTTGAGTTCACCATCAAATACCGGGCAGGACGCTCCAATACCAATGCGGACGCCCTGTCCAGGATGCCAAACCTACCTGACGAAGGGGAGGATCCAGAAGAATTGGAAGAGATCGAACTCCCTGCGTTTCACCGTCATGGGATTACCCAGTATTCCCACCGTGTGAGGGGCCAGCGAACCGCTACGTTCAACCCCTTACCCCACTACAACTGGGCGGAGACGCAAGACAGTGACCCTGCAGTCCGTCTGGTGAAGGAGATGCTGACCCAGGCTGACGCCCGCCTGGACCCAGACGCTCCGGAAGAGACCAAGCAACTGTGGACGGAGAAGAGTAGACTGTTTCTCTACAAGGAGAAGTTGTGCCGCAGAATGGTCAATTCCCGGACACATGAACTGATCTGGCAGGTGGTGGTACCGAGACGGGACGCAGCTATGGTGCTGGAGGCCTACCACAATGGGGCAGGGCACTTCGGATGGAAGAAGCTGGAGTTCCTGCTGCGTGAACGGTTCTACTGGATAGGCATGAGAGGAGCCATTGAGAGGTGGTGTAGAGACTGTGGCCCGTGCAACCTAAGAAGAAGGGACCGTGCCAGCCAGAGGACTCCCCTGCAGCCCATCATCACCAGGCAGCCGCTGGAACTGGTCGCTCTGGACCATGTTAAACTGGCTCCAAGCAGAAGCGGGTATGTCTACGCCCTAACCATCGTGGATCATTACTCCCGGTTCCTGGTGGTGGTCCCTGTCAAAGACCTGACGGCTCAAACAGCAGCTAGAGCCTTCCAGCTGCACTTCTGCCGCCCACACGGGTACCCGGACCAAGTGCTGACGGACCAAGTGCCAGCCTTCGAAGCCGAGGTCTTCCAGGAGTTCTGCAACCTGTATGGCTGCAAGAAGATAAGAACAACGCCCTATCACCCCCAAACCAATGGTCTCTGCGAGAAGATGAACCAGGTGGTGATAGATCTGCTAAAAACATTGCCCCTGGAAGAACGCAGTCTGTGGCCTGAGAAACTGCCCGATCTGGTGGACCTGTATAACCACATCCCGGTAGGTTCCACCAACTGTACCCCGGCTTACCTAATGAGAGCAAGACCTGGTAAGCTGCCTGTCGACCTGGATATGGGAGTCCTGATACCCGAGGACACCTCGCCAGAGACAGACTGGGACACAGAACGGCAGCAGCAGTACCGGAAAGTACAGGAGAGCGTCGAGCGAAGTCTCTGTCAATCAAGAGAAAGGCAGGAGAGGACTTATAACCAACATGCTCCCGCTGTTCCCCTGATACCTGGAGAGCAGGTCTTGAAAAGAAAAAGGCGGCTCCATAAGTTGGACCACCAGTGGGAAAAGGACCCGTACACCGTACTGCCCTCAAGCCACAATAATCCAAAGGTGTACGTCATCAGCAAGGATGGAGGAGAGACCACAGCCACTGTCTCCAGAGACCACCTGAAAAAGTGCCCCGAGAAGTTGCAAAGCACGGATGAAGATCAGGAAGACCCTCAACCCGTAGAGGAAAAGGAGGAAATGATCACCACCGTACTCGGAGATTTTCCCCGGTCCTGGACACAAGTAAACAACGCTATCGTGGTGCCCGTCCTCACCTTTCTCCAGCCAGCCCCTCAAGTCCCTACAGAAGACCAGGTAGAGCTGGAAGAGCAACCGGCCCAGGAGGCAGAAGAGTCCACACCAGCAGCCCAGGAGAATCAACCCACTGCTAGTAGTGAGCCTGCCGTGCCCCTAGTGAGCCAAAGAGTGCGCAGACAGCTGCCCAGCTTACCCATAACACCTCCTACACCCTGTAGTGCAGGACCAGTTAGTGAGCTCCGTAGGTCCACTAGAGTCACTAGAGGTCAGATGCCCGCTCGCTGGAGAATCTAAACTAATGCACTGTGAATTTATCTGTTTAAATGTTTATGGTTTATGTTTGTTGCCTGTTACTAATTATGTTTCTCAGTTACCCTGCAGATTTATTTGGACTAACAGGTTATGGACACTGGATAACCGGAACAATCTTGTAGATAGTTGCACCATTTGTGCCTCTTGTGAAGACGGCCGCGGAAGAGAAAACCTGTCTGGCGTGGCCTACTTGCGGCCCAAAGTAGCTAGCTCCAGCCTTGCAGGCACGCCCAAGGACAACGCAAGGGGTTTGCTTTGGACAGGTCCCCTACTTCGCTTAAAACTTCACCTTGGGTGATATGGACACCCGGTTGCGGACACGCCGTGACCTTTAAAGAACTAAAGCTTCTTGTAAATATGTTATTGTATTATTGTTATACCTTGTATTTATGTTTCTTTAAAAAATGTGTTTAGTCCCGGAGTACTAAAATTTACTAGGGGGGAATGTGACACCCCAGGGGTCTGGTTGCCACAGTAATAGAGATATTATGTCTGAGAGAAAGTGGGAGGTTTCTCTGGTCAGGAGCCCTAAGCATGCAACACGGCCCACCCAGACCTGGGAGGGGAGGAATCTGCCTTTATAAACTGGGTCTGGGGCGGGATTAGGTAGTGAAGTCCCAGACAGAGACAGAGTCAGGTCTGGAGGACAGCAGACACAGGGAAAGTGACAACAGGAGCTCTGTAGGAGCAGGAGTGAGTGCCAGAGGCTGGAAGCTAGATAGCTCGCCTTGGCTGAAGACACTAACCCGGACACGGAGTCCGAGGCTGTGGGGACATCCAGCTCCAGCAGCAGAATCCAACCGGCAGGGGATTCCATGTCCTCTGGCCTTAGAAACCCGAAGGCACGGTCACAAGCAAGGGACCAGCACCGCCATCGTGAAGCGAAGGCTGACGGAAGGCCCCAAGTCACCGGCCATACGGGTGAGCACCACACGGTATACTCAGGGACGTGGGCTACTTCTACCCGCATAGAGCAAGGTAGCCAGGAAAGAGTGCAGATAATCGGGGAGGCCTACAACTCCACCTGGCCAGGGGAGATCCTGCTTGCTCACAGACTGACCAGGCCCCTACTGCTAACCAGTACTCCCGGGAGGGTCTGCTTTATACCATCAGTAAAGGCCCTGAACTGCACCACACGTCTCTGTGATTCCTTGCCGCACCAGCACCATTACTACTGGGACGCTCACACCATCACTCCCATCATCCACCTTAGCTGCCCTGAGGCAATACTTCTCCCGTGGGGAGTTATCCCATACTCGGCTGCGCAAACAACATCAGCCTCAGCGGTCGGCAGCGCAGCGGCGGTCCCCACTGACTGCAATCCACGGGTGGCGTAGTCGGACATTGCTATTAGTTAAGACCGCTACTGGTTTGACCGCCCTGGGCACGGACCGGGTCACCGCCACAGAGAACTACAACCCCCAGCATCCCAGCGATCCGGCTCCGGGTATCCCCCTGCACAGCACAGGCCCAGGGGGCGCGTCAACTTCACACATAGCATACATGATCTATAGAAAATAAATAAATAAACCCACAGTCACAATAAGCTATGGCCAAGTGCAATTTAACATATATATTAAACTCAGAGTTAAACTCTGTCAGTGTTTCAGCCAATAGTTAAGTATTTTCTAGGGGTCAGATAAGTATGGCTGAGTTAGTTCAAAGTATGATCATTGTGGTAATCAAATATCAAAGACAGTTATACTTACAACAATATAATTCAGTATAGGGAGTCCTGTAGGTAAGTGTCACTCCACCCCAACGCCGTTTTGCCACACTTCTACCTGGGAGTACGATGGCACCTTCAGGTGAATATTCTGGGATGACAGCCAGACTTTATCTCCAGGATGATACTTAGGCAGCAAACCTCTCTTCTTGTCCGCATAAGTCTTCATCCGAGACATAACCCTAAGGCTTTGTGCCCACAATGCGTCTTTCAAGCGTTTCCCAGGGGCAATTCCGCTGCAGAAACGCTTACAAAACGCATGGTAGAAGGCCTGCCATGTTCCCCAATGATAATCCGCATGTGCTGTGCACATGCTGCGGAAATTTACGCTGCGGATTATCATTGCGGAAAAAAAAGCAGCACTACCAATTATTTTGCGAAAGCGCTGCGTTTTTGCCGCCATTGACTTGCATTGGAACGCATGTAATCTGCATCACTGGATCTGTACATGCGGATATGCGTTTCAATGTGCGGATGGTACCCGGGTTTGGAGAAGAGGAGACTCTCCTCCGGACCCGGGTACCATAGAACCTGTAAAAAAAAATAATAAAATAAAAAATATTTTGTTTATTTTTTAACATTCTTACGGTCACACTATATAAATCCATGCCAGCTGCATGGATTTATATAGTGTGACCAAGTTGTCAAGCACTTTCCAAGTGATGCTAAAATCGCTTGGAAAGCGCTTAACAACCCGCATGCGGAAATGCATGTGAAGAACGCTTCACTTCCGCTTGTCCCTTGCAGGAAAAACACATGTACAATCCGCATGTGCAATCCGCATGTACAATCCACATGCGTTTTTTCTGCCAGCGAGATGCAGAAACGCTCAGGAAAAAATCCGGAGCATTTCTGCATCGTGGGCAACATAGCCAAAGGAGCGAAGCCTGTGTCTGCTGCCAGATCTGGAGAAAGTCGTCGTCGTACGTGGCATCAGCTGCTGGAACTCTGGAGCAAGCAGACATACAAATAAGTATTTGATACACTGCCAATTTTGCAAGTTTTCCCACCTACAAAGAATGGAGAGGTCTGTAATTTTTATTGTAGGTCACTTCACATGAGAGAGACAGAATCTAAAAATAAAAAAAACAGAAAATCACATTGTATGATTTTTCAATAATTAAATTGCATTTTATTACATGAAATAAGTATTGGATCACCTACCAACCAGCAAGAATTGTGGCTCTTACAGACCTGTTAGTTTTTCTTTAAGAAGCCCTCCTACTTTGCACTCATTACCTGGATTAATTGCACCTGTTTGAACTTGTTACCTGTGTAAAAGATACCTGTCCACACTCTCAATCAATCACACTCCAACCTCTCCACTTATTTTCCCCACTGTAGCAGAGGGCACTTGAAGATGCTGGGAGTATACCACAAGGTATGGAGATGCTCCGGAAGACTCCCCAATGTGGTTGTTGTAGGAAATCTCCACATATGAGAGTAGTTACTCCCAGTCATCCTGACGGGCAGAGATAAAGTAGTGAAGGTAGCTCTTGAGAATCTGATTTATCCTTTCCACTTGCCCATTAGCCTGTGGATTGTACGTGGAGGAGAAGTCCAGCTGGACATTCAGCAGCTTGAAGAGCTCTCCAAATCTTCGAAGTGCACTGGACTCCACGATCAGAGACTATGTGGAGAGGAAGACCGTGGAGGCAAATACATACTGGAAAAACTGCATGGTGAGCTTAAGAGAGGAGAGAAGACTGACTAAGGGTATGAAGTGAGCCAACTTAGAGAACCGATCCACCACAACCCAGATGGTGTCATAACACTGGGAGAAAGGTCCGTGAATAAGTCCATAGCAATATGTTGCCTGGGAGCAGAAGGAACCGGCAGAGGCTGGAGGAGACCAGCAAGCTTATCCCTGGACACTGTGAACAAGCGGTTACGAAGTCCCGGACATCCTTGACCAGCAAGGGCCACCAGGAGCAGCAAGCAATCATCTCAGTAGACTTGCATATGCCCATATGACCAGCCAACTTGGTATTGTGCCCCCAGGACAGAACTCGCCTCCCTCTAGCAGTGGGGACAAAGGGTTTGTCCAAGGGAATGTCTTTAAAGAAGACAGGGGCTGCTTCAATAATCTTGGCCAGGTCAATGATGTGCTGAGTCTCCTCCAGGGAATCAGCCACATCAAAGAATCGACAGAGCATCTGCTTTGACATTCTTCTCCGCAGGAAAGAAGTGTAATTCGAAGTTAAAATGAGTGAAGAAGAGTGCCCACCTGGTTTGGCGAGGATTCAACAATTGAGTGGAATGCAGGAAGGTCAGGTATTCATGCTCCGTGTATATTATTACCAGAGAGCTGACATCCTCTAGTAGAAGTCGCCATTCTTTGAGTGCCATCTTGATAGCCAGAAGCTCACAATCCCCAATAGTATCATTTTGCTCAGCCGGCGAAAACAGTTTGGAGAAAAAAACGCAAGAGACAGACTTCCCCGAAGAAGTTCTTTGCAGGAGCACTGCCCCAGCATCGATAGATGAGGCATCTACCTCCAAGAGAAACTGCTACTTGAGATCGGGTGATGCAGCACCGGAACACTCGCGAAGTCCTCTTTCAAATGCTGAAAGGCCGACATGGCCGACTCAGGCCAGTCTCTGGCATTGGCCTGCTTCTCAGTTAAGGCAAAGATAGGCTCCATAAGGGACGAGAAGTGCAGGATAAATTGTCTGTAGAAGTTGGCAAAATCCATGAAGTGCTGTATGGCACGCAAACCTTGAGGACAGGGCCAGGATAGAACAGCAGAAACCTTCTCTGGATCCATTTCGAGACCTTGATTGGAAACAATGTAGCAGAGGAAATGCAAGGAGGTTTTTTCAAAGACTCATTTGGACAATTTGGCAAACAAATTGTTCTGCCAGAGATGCTGCAGAACTTGACGGAAGTGTTTTCTGTGGGAAGGTAGATCAGGGGAGAATATCAGGATATCGTCGAAGTGCACAACCACGGAAACATAGAGGAGATCCTGGAAGATGTCATTAACAAACTCCTGAAACACAGCCCGAAGAGCATGACGAGGTACTTGTAGTGACTGTCACGGGTATTAAAGACCGTTTTCCATTCATCACTCTTACAGATACAGATCAAGTTGTAAGCCCGTCACAGATCCAATTTAGAGAAGATCTAGCTCCACGGATTCTGAGAAATAGCTCAGAAATCAAATACAGCGGGTACTTGTTCTTTATAGTGATTTTGCTAAGACCTCAATAGTCTATGCAGGGGCATAGGGAACCATCCTTCTTAGTCACGAAGAAGAAGCCAGCACTGACAGGAGAAGAGGACTTTCAGATGAATGCCTTTACTAAATTCTCTTAGATGTATTCAGACATGGCCCAAGCCACAGGTAGAGATAGGTGATACACCCGCCTCCGAGATGGTGAAGTGCCAGGAAGAAGATCGATGGGACAGTCATAAGGTTTGTGGGGTGGCAGCAACTCAGCCTTATTTTCACTGAAAATATCTCCAAAGGCACGATAATGGATGGGCAGCAAAGCAAGGTTTGAAGGCATATGAGGCAGAGTCTTGGGCGTGACCATGGCTAGGCGGTTGGAAGGACGATACGGTCCCCAATTAAGAACACGACTAGAGGACCAGTCAATAACCAGCGTGTGTAGAAGTAACCATGGAATGCCCAGGAGAACAGAATTCACAGATCTGGGTAGCACGTAGAAGGAAATCCTCTCATTATGCAGGACTCCAATCCACAGCTTGACTGGCAGCGTGATGAATCAAACAGGCTATGCCAGGAGTTGTCCATCTGTAAGGGTGTGATGGCTGTCACATGCCTCTGCCTCTCTAAACAGTGTTTATGCTGATTTGTGACTGTTATCATATGTGAATGTATAATGTTCTTTATGTAAAACATACAGGGTTAAGTGTAGGACATAGGTATAGCATATGGTTCATAGTTTAGGTTAGCAATGGAAAGGGCACTGTAGTTCAGGAAGTTAGTTAAGTTGAGTACAGAAGTAGTTAAGCATTACACCCACAGCACAAGGGAAATTCCTAGTTGCGAGGAGTTAGAGCATTAGAGCAGTTTTATAGAAAATCATATCCTGGTTATAGACAGTCTAGGAGGGGAGAGTGAGGAGTGAGGAACATTAGGCAGTGTACGCCTGCTGTTAGGAGAGGCCTGTGCCAGGCCACTCCATTCCTGGGTTCAAGACCCGAGTGCACAGAACCAGGGTAGGTTCTGTTCCCATACACAGAGAGAGACGGAGTGTGGAGGACAACTGGGCAAATAGGAAAGCAGACTCCAACAGCAGTATCAGCAGTGAAGTGTTTACTAGTGCAAGTTATCTGAATAGAATGAGGACACATTTGAGACATAATCTGGACACTGGTAACGCTGGTAATGTCCTAGGCTCATGGCCTGTGAGAGGTGCTCAGTGCGAGGCCTTTGTTTCTCTAGAGAGGAGTCTCTCAGCCGGGTCCCAGAAGATGGGGAAGATGTTGAGTCTCAGGAAGGGGCGAGAACAGACATTGGAAAGGCACATTCCCAATGGGGCTTCACTAACCAAAGAACTTGACTTGATCTGTATACTGCAGCCGTGTATGGAAGAATTGCACAGTAAAAGTGAGTCTGTTAACCTGGATCCACGATTTCTTGTCTTGCTTGCGGTCGGTGTCAGTCCTGATCCAAGGGACGGCAAAACAGTGAGTACAGCAAATCCTCCATTGCAGCACACACTCCGATCTCAGTCCTTAATAGTAGAGGGGGTATTGGGCGAAGAAAAGATAGTTCTGGCACACAGCATGATGGTAGTGATCTTGGGTGCTCCCCTATACACGTTAATGGAGGCAAAGGTCAGGGAATGATCCAGCTGTTGTTTAGGGAGCTGAAGTCGACGGAAAAGATCCAGATGAATGAAGCTGCCCACAGAGCCAGAATCCAGATAGGCAGCAGAGAGGATGCTGGAGTTTCTCGGTCTCAGGGCACTTGCGAACAAAGTGTCCCTTGCCTCCACAGTACATACAAATGTTCTCTCTGTACCTTCGCTGTCATTGCTGTACAGAAAATTTGGCCCCCTCAACCTGCATCAGCTTAGTGGCTGGTGGTGCGACTTGCAGTAGCAAAGGGAACTGAAAGTTTGGAGCCAGTCTGGGTGGTGTTCTTGCATGAGGAGATGCTGAAGCTTGTTCCTGAGCTCGCTCATGGAAGCGCAGATCAATCCTAGTGGCCAGGTGTATAAGGTTGTCCAGCGAGGATGGTAGATCTCTGTCAGCCAACTCATCCTTGATTCAACCTAACAGACCAGACAGAAAGTCGCCACCAGGGCTTTTTCATTCGAAGTCAGCTCCGCCACCAAAGTACAAAAGTGTAAGGCATACTGGGCCATGGTGTCCATGCTCTGCCTTAGGGACAAGAGGGATGAAGCAGCAGAGGATGTATGACCTCGAAAACCGCACAGAACATTTCCAGGAACCTCCCAACATAGTGGGTCTCTGGACCACTGCACTCCCAAATGGGGTTGGCCACGCCAAGCTTGTTCAGACAGGAGAGAGACCATAAACACAATCTTCGTCTGGTCTGAAGGAAAAAAGTGAGCTTGGAGTGTGAAGTGGATCTGAAACTGATTTATGAAGCCACGGTTCTCCTTGGGGTCTCTATCATAACGGGACAGAAGTGGAAGCTGGAACTTAACAGTTCCACCAGAAACTGGAGTATTAGGTGATTCCCTCAGAGAGGCTGACTGTTCAGAGGAGGGTTGGTCATGTGACGCCCAGCTGCACTTGGTATCACAGATCCTGGAAGAGTGCATTGATGGATTCCTCCACAAGAGGCCCCCATAACCATTCACACATCTCCACCTTCCACCTCAGACCAGCAGAGGGAGCCCGTTAGGGATAGATAAATGGGGAAGGTGGAGCCAGGCAGCAGTTAGTCTAGACTGGAGTCGACAGAGAGCCAAACCTGTTGAGAGAGTTCCTGCAGTAGAGAAGCCTGAGAGAGGTCAGCCTGCAGTGGAACACATTCTAGACTCAGTGTAGCTCAGAATAGTGAGCTTTAGGTGTGCCGGTGCCATAAGATCGGTGAAGCGCGGCAAGCTGCCGTTAGTGTGAGTAGCCTAGTGAGGGCCCGAGTAGGCCGAAGGCGAGTGGAGAGTTAGTACATAGGGGGCAGAGGAGCTTAACTAGCTCACCCCGAAGAATTTACCGGACACCGGGTCCGAAGCTTACCGGGATCTCGATGACCCAGTAAGACATAACCGGAATCCCCGGAGAACTACAAGTCCCAGGATCGCTAAAGTGCTGATACGTAACAGAGCCAGGAGACACATAGGCCCCGCAAGCTGAGGAGCGTGTACTCCAAGGAAAGGCCCTACCACAAGGTCAGCCAGCGCAGGACAGAGACAAAGTTAGGCCTAGCTCCAGGCAGGTCAGAAACTTACTACGCAGAGGCAAGAAACAGGAGGCCCTACACCCGCTCATTGGGGAGGAACCTGACATGCACCCTTCACACTACAGTGCTCTGGGACGGGCCTGACTTTCCATCAGCAAAAGGTACTGAAGTGACTATCGTGTCTGTCCCTGTTCTTGCTCTGACCCGGCTGGGTCTCACCTGTCCTGCGTACCCCCTTTCCATAAACTGCCCGGAGGCCCAGCTCCACCTGTGGGGAGCTATACCATCGAGCTGCCTTATCATCGGCCTCAGTGGACTGCGCAGCGCTGGTGAATCTCACCAGAAGCCACAGGTGGCATCACAAACTTTTATAAAATAAACATCTATCAACGCTTTTAAAGAGGGACCCCAGTGTACGGGCCGGGGAGCCGACCACCGCGACATCCTTAAGGCTAAAGGCCCAGGTAACCGAGTAATCCCAATCCTCCTGGGCAAGTCATCTCTTTCCTGGCATCACGAACAGGATCGCGTGCCCGCTGCAACGATGGAGTGTTATGCCCGTTGCCACCGGGTACTGTGCGCCTTTATTCTGAACTGTGTACGTTAAGTTGTGGTGAAGATTGCCGCCATTGTTGGGCCGCCGAGCGAGAAGAAGGGCGTAACCGCGGGAAAATTAGGGGCGTACCTGCAAAAGAGCGCGAAGCTTCGGACGCGCCCCACGCCTCGAAGTCACACCAAGACGCGCCAGGTCCTGTAAGGAGCGTCGCCAAATGCTCTGACGTAGGTCGCAAGCGACGCAAGGTCCTGAAGACGACCGTCACCGGTGGAGCTGCGGCCTACCGGAAGAAAAGCTAGAAGGTAGGCCACGGTTAACTAGGGGGGTGCCAAGATGTCCGATGAACAGCAGAACGCCGACATGCCGGTTAACGTCCCTGAGGTTCAACCGGCGCCCGATGATGAGCAGGCCAGAGCAGGCGCTCCACCAGCAGCGCCTGTAACACCTGTCATTCCTATGACTTTACCGCACATTCCTGGAGCAAAGTGGCTCCCCCAGTACAACGGCAAACCAGATACCCTGTCTGGATTCAAATGGAAGATATGTGGTATCTTGGACATGTACTCCATGACAGGTAAACAAAGAGCAGCCATTGTATTAGGACAACTGACTGGTGCTGCGGAACGGGAAGTGGAAACATGGTCGGCCGCAGACCAGTAGTCAGTGTCCGCAATATTCCAAAAATTACAGACTGTCTTTGAGGACCTTACTGAGGTGGACCTCCGGATGAGGTTCTACAGCTGTTCCCAACAACCGGAGGACAATGTTCGGGACTACATCTGGCGTCTACAGGGGGCCCTGCGGGCTCTGAACCAGGTTACTCCAACCAGCATCGAAAATGAGAACAAAATGCTGAAGGAACAGTTTGTCCGGGGACTGAGGTCTCCAGAGGAGAGCAGGACTGTGCGTTGGTGGCCCCTGGATCATCCAGATGCCACTTTTGATAATCTTAAGGACATGGCTATAAAAGGACTGCAGCCCCTGGAAACAAATGCCATCCAATATTACCAGGGTGGGGCTACCCCAGTGCCTGCTACACACACCTTTTCCCCAGTGGCTGCTGAAGCCAAGGTTCCAGCAACGTCCCCTAGAGAGCTGGACAGTTTGCGCTCTGAGGTGCGTCAGTTGAGCAAAACCCTGACCACCGTGCTGAGTGCTCTGCAGCTGCGGACGGAGCCCGAGGAAGGAGGGAAAATCCTGTCAGCCGATAGCCCTGAGGATGTCCCCTGGATGCGAAGGAGGAGGAGGCCAACACCACCCTCACCGAGAACAAGTGACCAGCGCCGTCCACAGAAGGACCCTACCTGCTACCGCTGCCGCAAGACCGGACACATCGCCCAGAATTGTCCTTTAAACGAGAAAACCCTGGGTCCGAGGGCCGACACCCAGGAGTAAACTCACCAGGCCCATCAGACTGGTACAACAGGTTCGTCGGAGGAAGACCTTTCCTGTCCATTGTGCTGGACGGGATCCCGACGCATGTTCTGCTGGACACAGGATCTCAGGTAACCATCATGCCTGACGTCCTCTACAAGAGGTTCTGGTCCATGGACGACCTATGTCTGCCAGCTCCAAATCTTTCTGTTTACGGCTCAAATGGACTCCCCCTTAACCTACTCGGGGTTAAGAATGTGACTGTAAAGGTGGGGAGAGTGGAGCTGAAGG
This sequence comes from Phyllobates terribilis, assembly GCF_046119375.1. Taxonomy (NCBI): domain Eukaryota; kingdom Metazoa; phylum Chordata; class Amphibia; order Anura; family Dendrobatidae; genus Phyllobates; species Phyllobates terribilis. Next base: position 507,968 of record NW_027362991.1, read on the forward strand.
ACCAGGGGCTAATTGTAGTAGAGACTAATCCTGATGACACCAACCCGTATATGGTACTAGGCACTAACATTGTTGGTAACTGTTTGGGAGAAGTTGTGTTCTTGCTCCAACAGATCGCCGACACTGCCAGGCCGAGACAAAGGGGGGCACTGCAGAGGGAGATCCGGGTCCTGATGTATCAACAGCAAGTAAGGTTAACAGACGGTGAAAACGGTAACGTGCGGGTAACAGACCCCATACCGATTGTCATCCCCCCAATGAGTGAAATGCTCATCTGGTGTAGAGCTGCTATAGGTCTTAGAGGACCGAGCTACCAGGTGGTAGTAGAACCCCTTTGCTCCGAGCATAGACCCACGCTTTTAACCCCCAGGGGAGTGGTAGATGTACGTAATGGGAGGGTGCCCGTCCGTCTTCTCAAGTTAGGGTAAGATGAGGTCAGACTGCGACGTTATGCCACTGTTGCCAAATTACATGCTGTCAATAACAACTGCATCCATGAGGCGGAGTCCTTAACCTCACCAGATGAAGTAGAGGATAATGACCCTGCAATCCAGGTGGAGGATTGGTGTCAACAGCTCCATGTTGGGACAGACACCACTCCTGCCATCAAAAACAGGGTGTACACCGGGTGGTTCAAGAATACTCGCAGGTGTTCAGTAAACATCCACTTGACTTCGGGAGGATTAAGGGGGTTCAACACCATATCCCCACAGACGACAATTCCCCAATCAAAGAACGTTACAGGCCTATACCACCAGCTCACTACCAGAAGGCTAAGGAAATGCTGCAGGACATGAGAAAGGCGGGGGTAATAAGGGATAGTTGTAGTCCCTGGGCAGCTCCCCTAGTGCTAGTTAGGAAAAAGGACGGGAGCATGAGAATGTGTGTAGATTACCGTCAAGTAAATCGCATTACACATAAAGATGCATACCCTTTACCGCGCATAGAGGAGTCCCTAGCTGCCTTAAAATCTGCAAATTACTTTTCCACCCTTGACCTCACTAGTGGGTACTGGCAAGTAGCTGTGGCTGAGGAGGGTCGGGAGAAGACGGCCTTCACCACCCCGATGGGACTCTGCGAGTTCAACAGTATGCCGTTTGGACTCTGCAATGCCCCCGGAATGTTCCAGAGGTTGATGGAGTGCTGCCTGGGACACCGCAGCTTCGAGACTGTGTTACTTTACCTGGACGATGTAATAGTGTACTCCAGAACGTACGAGGACCACTTGAAACACCTAGCAGAGGTATTTGAGTCACTGTCCCGGTACGGGATGAAGTTGAAGCCCTCAAAGTGCCACCTGCTCAAGAGAAAGGTACAGTACCTGGGGCACATTGTCAGTCCGGAAGGGGTAGCACCAGACCCAGAGAAGGTCACAGCCATCCAGAAGTGGCCGGAGCCGAAGAACCTCAAGGAGGTGCGTCAGTTCTTGGGACTAGTAGGACACTATCGGAGGTTTGTAAAAGACTACACCAAGAAAGCAGCTCCTCTGCAAGACCTCCTCGTAGGGCAGTCCCCCAAAGGCAGAAATCCCCCATTCCACTGGGGTAAGGAGCAAGCAGAGTCGTTTCAGGAGATGAAGGAGATCCTGACGGGCGATGAGATCCTAGCCTACCCTGACTACAGCCAACCGTTCCTGCTGTATACAGATGCCAGCAACGAAGGGTTGGGCGCTGTCTTAAGTCAGAAGCAGAATGGTCAAGAGAAAGTGATCGCATATGCAAGCAGGAAGCTCCGCCCGACCGAGAGGAACCCAGAGAACTATAGCAGCTTTAAGTTGGAGTTCCTGTCCCTGTTCTGGGCCATCACTGAAAGGTTTAAGCACTACCTGGCCTCCAGCAAGTTCACTGCCTTCAATGATAACAACCCCTTGACCCATCTTGAAACAGCTAAGTTGGGAGCACTGGAACAACGATGGATGGCTCGGCTGTCAAATTACCAATTTACAATTAAATACCGGGCGGGCCGCAAGAACGCCAACGCCGATGCCCTGTCTAGGATGCCTCACCAGTCAGACACAGAAGAAGAAGTGGATGACCTGGAAGAGATAGAGCTACCTGCCTTTCACTGGAATGGGATGATCCACGAGCAACGAGCCTCCAGGAGGCAGCGTGGAAAGACGTTAAACCCCCTGCCTCACCACAGCTGGAAAGAGACCCAGGACAGTGACCCGGTTGTCAGCCGCATCAAGGAGCTGATAACCCAAGAGGGTGCCTCCATGGAGAAGGAAGTGTCTCTCCAAGCAAAGCAGCTGTGGAACGAGAGAAGCCGGCTGTTTATCTACCGTGAGAAGCTGTGCCGGAGGTACGTCAATCCAAAAACCCTTGAGATGGTATGGCAGATAGCCGTCCCGAAGACAGACATCCAGATGGTATTAGAAGCTTACCACGATCAGGCGGGGCACTTTGGCTGGAAAAAGCTAGAGACCCTGCTGAAGGGTCGATTCTACTAGGTAGGAATGCGCAGCTCCATTGAGAGGTGGTGCCGAGACTGTGGACCCTGTGGCCTTAGAAGAAAAGACTACAGCAGCCAGAAGGCACCCCTGCAACCCATCAAGACGACTCGGCCCCTGGAGATCGTGGCCCTGGACCATGTCAAGCTGTCCCCCAGCAGGACAGGGTACTCCTATGCTCTGACCATGGTGGATCACTACTCACGTTCCCTGGTGGTCGCCCCCGTCAAAGACCTGACGGCAGAGACAGCAGCAAAGACGTTTCAAGCGTATTTCTGTAGACCCCATGGTTACCCTGAGCAGGTGCTGATGGACCAAGGCCCGGCCTTTGAGGCTGAGTTGTTCAAGGAGTTCTGCCATTTGTACGGTTGTAAAAGATAAGAACTACACCGTACCACCCACAAACCAATGGTCTCTGCGAAAAGATGAACAACATCATCATCGACCTGCTAAAGACCATACCACTTGAGGAGAGAAATCAGTGGCCAGACCTACTACCTGACCTAGTGGATCTGTACAATCATATACCAGTAAGTTCCACCAATTGCACTCCGGCATATCTCATGCGGGCAAGGCCAGGAAAGCTGCCCATGGATCTGGAGCTTGGTGTTGTTGCGCCTGAAGCTGATATGACCACTGAGGACTGGGACACGACCAGACAAGAGCAGTACAGAAGAGTACAAGCCTGTGTCAAGGACAGTCTCACTCGGGTGAGAGAAAAGCAGGAAGCGCACTACAACAAAAACGCACCCGCAGAACCCTTCACACCTGGTGAAACAGTATTGAAAAGAAAAAGACGCAACCACAAACTTGTTGACCAGTGGGAAAAAGAACCCTATACTGTGTTACCGTCAAGATTTGATAACAAGAAGACCTGCATAATCAGTCGAGACGGAGGAAAAACATCTACAACAGTGTCCAGGGACCACCTAAAGTTGTGTCCGGATTTACTGAAACCCCAAGAAGAAGTGCCTCTCACAATCCCGGAAGAACCTGAAGAAGCAGTGATACACACTGACCTAGGAGATTTCCCGGCAGATTGGCCTCAAATAGGAGGTGCAGTAATCATTCCAATACTCCAATTCTACGAACAGACAGAAAACCCTCCACAGCAAGTTGAACCTGTAAGTGCTGCAGAAGAGCCAGCTCAAGAAGTATCCCCGGATGAAGGATACCCGGTAGGAGCAGAGCAAGAGGGCCCAGCCAATGGTGAACTTGCCAGTCCAAGAGAGAGGTTAAGGCAGTTTTACAACATGGTCACACGTAGAACTGGTAGGGTAACTGATAATACAGACACTGATACCCCACAGACCACCGCACTACGCAGATCAACACGTAGCACGAGAGGTAAACCCCCTGTTAGGTACACTCAGTAGATGGTCAAATTCCTAAATGTAGATAGTTACCCCTAGGGTATTGTGTAATAAAATTGAAATGTATTGTATAATTGTGTATTTTCAATGCATATGTCTGTCTTTATTAATTTGTGCTTTACCTTATTAATTCCTTTATTAATTGCATAAAGAACTTTGTGGCTGAGGACTGTGTGCAGCCCAAAAACTGCTTTTGTATATAATTGCGCTCCCTGGAGTGCCCATTTTAGGTGACCTCAGAAGGAAAACCTGTCGGGAGTGGCTCTATTGGAGGTCCAACTCGGGATCTTCATGCCCTGCAGCCACCCCAGGGCCTACGTTGAGGATTTGGGACAGGTCCCTCAAACCACCAAGTACTCTACCATGTGAGATGGACATCCTGTCTGGGAACCTCACCACAAGAGACTTGAGTTCTGAGGACACTTCGTATTTGTTATTGTTATGCAACGTTTAAGATTGGTGCCTCCCACAAAGGGAAGATTGTTCTTGCATTGTTCATGTTTCTCATTATTGTTTTATAAAATGTACTTCAGCCCGGGAGTGCTGAGCTTAACTAGGGGGGAATATGACGCCCAGCTGCGCTTGGTATCACAGATCCTGGAAGAGTGCATTGATGGATTCCTCCACAAGAGGCCCCCATAACCATTCACACATCTCCACCTTCCACCTCAGACCAGCAGAGGGAGCCCGTTAGGGATAGATAAATGGGGAAGGTGGAGCCAGGCAGCAGTTAGTCGCGACTGGAGTCGAAAGAGAGCCACACCTGTTGAGAGAGTTCCTGCAGTAGAGAAGCCTGAGAGAGGTCAGCCTGCAGTGGAACACATTCTAGACTCAGTGTAGCTCAGAATAGTGAGCTTTAGGTGTGCCGGCGCCATAAGATCGGTGAAGCGCGGCAAGCTGCCGTTAGTGTGAGTAGCCTAGTGAGGGCCCGAGGAGGCTGAAGGCGAGTGGAGAGTTAGTACATAGGGGGCAGAGGAGCTTAAATAGCTCACCCCGAAGAATTTACCGGACACCGGGTCCGAAGCTTACCGGGATCTCGATGACCCAGTAAGACATAACCGGAATCCCTGGAGAACTACAAGTCCCAGGATCGCTAAAGTGCTGATACGTAACAGAGCCAGGAGACACATAGGCCCCGCAAGCTGAGGAGCGTGTACTCCAAGGAAAGGCCTACCACAAGGTCAGCCAGCGCAGGACAGAGACAAAGTTAGGCCTAGCTCCAGGCAGGTCAGAAACTTACTACGCAGAGGCAAGAAACAGGAGGCCCTACACCCGCTCATTGGGGAGGAACCTGACATGCACCCTTCACCCTACAGTGCTCTGGGACGTGCCTGAATTTCCATCAGTAAAAGGTGCTGAAGTGACTATCGTGTCTGTCCCTGTTCTTGCTCTGACCCGGCTGGGTCTCACCTGTCCTGCGTACCCCCTTTCCATAAACTGCCCTGAGGCCCAGCTCCACCTGTGGGGAGCTATACCATCGAGCTGCCTTATCATCGGCCTCAGTGGACTGCGCAGCGCTGGTGAATCTCACCAGAAGCCACAGGTGGCGTCACAAACTTTTTGGGGTCCATGGCCCAAACGTAATGTAATGCTGGTGGGTGTGGACCCACTGCACTACAGGCCAGGCTTACTGTTGAGGGGTGTGACTAATGTCAACCGAGTCTTGACTCTGTTGATGAGGATAGGCTGGGGTGCCTGTAGACACCAGGTATCACTCCAGGACAGTCCCCGGGACTGCAGCAGCTGACCAGAAGATCAAAGGCGTGGCTATGAAGTACAGGAGGGCGAGACAGAAGCATAGTAAGACGGTCCGAGGTAAGGGCAGGAAGCACGGGTTCACTATATAAAATCGGAATCAGGAAAGGAGAAATGAAACTGAACAGGTAAACAGGCCGGGTCGATAACAGGAGACAGAATATTGAGATATGCTTAAACAGGTGCTAGCAGGCTAGGAATCAACGTTCAGGCAAGGGCTGGTGGGCGGAACTGCCTAGTAAATACCCTTGAGGCACGGGATAGGCTAGGGAACCTAATGTCTGCAGGACACAGTAGTGTTAAATTCCTGCAGAGACCGGCCGCGCCCTCCCCATGTCTGATTTTCACATAGGAGTGCAATCCATGGTTTTCATGGATAGTTGTCGTACCTGTAATAGTCTATGGGCCATTCACATGTCTGAGGTTTTTCGAGTAAAAACAGTGGGCAAAAAACCTGCACATTTTTTTGCTCATGGGAATATGGGCATATGCAATTGAGGTTGATAAAAGAAACCAAATTATGCAAATTACCTTTTTATTTATACATTTTAAGATTTATTTTTCTATTTTTAATTTTATTTTATACTTTGCTGCTAACAAAGAACAGATATGCATAAGAGGCTTCTGTCAAAGCGCGTAAATATGATGTACCAACAGGAGGCGCCACATAGAGCTTTCTAAACCCAAGAAATCCCAATGATGATATCAATAGGATGCCATGCTGTCCTGATACCACAATAAAAGTACAACATAGGCTAATACCTCTCATTTACTGAGTTTTACCATGTAAATAGCTGTTCCCAAAACAATAACTGTGTCCTGTAAAATATATTTGATTTTGCTATCACGTGCACTGGAGTTTGTGGTTTATTATTTGCATATTTTGCGTTCTACCGATTCCCTTCTCCAGAAATATTGCTCCAATGATACAAAAGAATGCATCCAAAAAATAAGAAAATGCAGTACCACTTGTGTCCAGCAGATGATGCAGAATCCACTCATTTCAACTGTTTAACTCAATCAGGACAAAACTGTCAGCAATTAGGAGGAGAATATTTTTGGGATTCTGCCTCTTTGTATTAAGGTGGTTAGCATTTTTATTTCATTTTGTGGATTGTATTTTTATTGCAATTTTAATTTGGGAAAAGTGCAGTAAAAAGTTGAATTTATTGCAGTTTTTAATTCCTTTTTAAATGGGTTATCTAGGACTATTTATTTATTTATTACGGACCTAAGAACTAACAGTCGGGTAGCGGATACTGCACATGCACCAGCCAAGTAAAGATCAGCATACCAGCAATATTTCAGTAGAGAGCTGAGGTGATGTTATGCGGCAGAACATCTGTCTCTCTGTCAATCAAGATGAGAAGGCAATGCTGGGCGGGCAAAGAGAAGGAGAAGTGGAGATGAGGACTGAAGGGGCGCTGATATGTCGACCACTGCATTTGGGAACCTATTTTGCACGTCTACAAAAGATGAACTTTGGCACAACAGAGCTCCACATGGCTATGGAATAGGTATCATTGCAAATGATTCAACTTGCCCTACTCTGAATTACTTGTAATTTGATAGGAAAAATCTTTCTTCACTTTACTTACAAGACGTCAACGAACCTAATGGTACAGTCTTACAGGAGCAAAACCTACAAAAGACAAAAAATATATCTCATACCCTACCATCATTATATATAAATGTAAAGCAAAGTTGCATATGAAATATAGGGTACTTAGTGAACTATTTTTGATCAAAAAAAGTATACAAGCCGTCCCACCAGCGACAAGGTGACCCTAAATTGGGACGGTACCTACACTGTCTATATTAAAAACCTTACTGTATATCAAAGTTGAAGTAATGCATATAAAAGGGTAGACAAATAGGACCGGGTCCCAATATCAGACCACCTAGGCCCGTGGTAAGCTACATATATACTAATCAGCTCAACAAAGGGGATGCCACACCCTTAATTTGCACAGAATGCAAACAAGACAAAAAACCAAGCAATGTGAACTGAGGTCTAAGATGGTACACATGCAAGAAATAGGAGCATGTTCACACTAGCAAAAAGAAGCAAAACCTACAAAAGACAAAAAATATATCTCATACCCTACCATCATAATATATAAATGTAAAGCAAAGTTGCATATGAAATATAGGGTACTTAGTGAACTATTTTTGATCAAAAAAAGTATACAAGCCGTCCCACCAGCGACAAGGTGACCCTAAATTGGGACGGTACCTACACTGTCTATATTAGAAACCTTACTGTATATCAAAGTTGAAGTAATGCATATAAAAGGGTAGACAAATAGGACCGGGTCCCAACTTCAGACCACCTAGGCCCGTGGTAAGCTACATATATACTAATCAGCTCAACAAAGGGTGTGAAATTAAGGGTGTGGCATCCCCTTTGTTGAGCTGATTAGTATATATGTAGCTTACCACGGGCCTAGGTGGTCTGAAGTTGGGACCAGGTCCTATTTGTCTACCCTTTTATATGCATTACTTCAACTTTGATATACAGTAAGGTTTTTAATATAGACAGTGTAGGTACCGTCCCAATTTAGGGTCACCTTGTCGCTGGTGGGACGGCTTGTATACTTTTTTTGATCAAAAATAGTTCACTAAGTACCCTATATTTAATATGCAACTTTGCTTTACATTTATTTATAATGATGGTAGGGTATGAGATATATTTTTTGTCTTTTGTAGGTTTTGCTTCTTTTTGCTAGTGTGAACATGCTCCTATTTCTTGCATGTGTACCATCTTAGACCTCAGTTCACATTGCTTGGTTTTTTGTCTTGTTTGCATTCTGTGCAAATTAAGGGTGTGGCATCCCCTTTGTTGAGCTGATTAGTATATATGTAGCTTACCACGGGCCTAGGTGGTCTGAAGTTGGGACCCGGTCCTATTTGTCTACCCTTTTATATGCATTATTTCAACTTTGATATACAGTAAGGTTTTTAATATAGACAGTGTAGGTACCGTCCCAATTTAGGGTCACCTTGTCGCTGGTGGGACGGCTTGTATACTTTTTTTGATCAAAAATAGTTCACTAAGTACCCTATATTTAATATGCAACTTTGCTTTACATTTATATATTATGATGGTAGGGTATGAGATATATTTTTTGTCTTTTGTAGGTTTTGCTTCTTTTTGCTAGTGTGAACATGCTCCTATTTCTTGCATGTGTACCATCTTAGACCTCAGTTCACATTGCTTGGTTTTTTGTCTTGTTTGCATTCTGTGCAAATTAAGGGTGTGGCATCCCCTTTGTTGATCTGATTAGTATATATGTAGCTTACCACGGGCCTAGGTGGTCTGAAGTTGGGACCCGGTCCTATTTGTCTACCCTTTTATATGCATTATTTCAACTTTGATATACAGTAAGGTTTTTAATATAGACAGTGTAGGTACCGTCCCAATTTAGGGTCACCTTGTCGCTGGTGGGACGGCTTGTATACTTTTTTTGATCAAAAATAGTTCACTAAGTACCCTATATTTAATATGCAACTTTGCTTTACATTTATATATTATGATGGTAGGGTATGAGATATATTTTTTGTCTTTTGTAGGTTTTGCTTCTTTTTGCTAGTGTGAACATGCTCCTATTTCTTGCATGTGTACCATCTTAGTCTTACAGGAGGCAACGAGCTTGTTACAACAGTCTTACATGAATCAGCACTGGTTGACTTAAACAAGGTTTCGAGATGTCTCCCGGAAGCTGCATTTTGCCACCCCCCGAACTGAGATGGCCGATCTCTGAGCCCGCTGTCAATTTGAAGGTGTACTGCGCCCGCTCTCAGTGATCAATTTTACAATTGACAAGCCCTGACTGCCGGATCAGGGTGACGCCAGCGGCTTGATCAGGTCATGTGATCACGCTGCTGTCACTCGCTGTCACTGCAGAGGCGCATACAACGATGGTGATAAGAGCTGAAGACACTGAACATTTATTGTAACTGAGGGGGGAGAAATAGGATTTCAGGACACAATTTTTTGGGGGGGCAAGAAATAAGATTTGAGGACACAGTTTGGGGGAGACAAGAAATAAGATCTGAGGACACAGTTTGGGGGGAGAAGAAATAAGATTTGAGGACACAGTTTGGGTGGGAGAAGAAATGGGATTTGGCCAGAAGTATACAAATGGCATACTTGCACTCACATGACAATCCACTCTTGCCATTGGTGAAATGAAGCCCTGTAGCCAATCCTAACAGCGTGCAATATACTCACTGTCAGGATTCAGCTCTGTTTGCAGGTTCCAGCAGTCATCACATGGGTACCTCACTCATATGGGATTTTCATACTTATGACGCGCCCAGGGGAGAAGGGGGAGACTACTCGGCGCCCGGGCCTTTTTGCCTGGTCTTGGGGATTTCGCGGCAGTCGGCTCCGGGGTCCGTACCATGGGGTCACTCTTAAAAAAGGGGGAATAATTATTTATAGGGGATTTTGGGTGAATTGTTCGTGACGCCACCTGTGGTGTCTGGTAAGGATTACCAGCGCTGCGACAGTCCTGTGAGGCCGGTGTTCGGGCAGCTTAGTTGGGTCGGCTCCCCACAGGTGGAGCGGGCCTCAGGGCAGTGTAGGTGTAGGTGGTGTATGCTGGTGAGAGACGGCTGGACAGTCCCGGAGGAAAGACGGACACTCACACGGGGGTAAGCTTCGGTACCTTTACTGGTGTTGATGCAGGCACGGTCCAGGGTACTCCGGGCGAAGGGTGCACTTTTGGACTCTTCCCAGTGAGCGGGTATAGGGCCTCCTGATCCGTGGCTTTTCCCTGTAGGCGCGGACCCGGTGTCCGGTATATATCTCGGGGTGAGCCTGATATGCTCCTCTGCCCCCTTGCTACTTCTTCCTTCTCCTCTCCCGCCACCACAAGATGGCTTACTTTTATATATCTCCTACTATGGTGCTCCCCTACTCTACTTCCTCCACCCACACCCACTACTGGTTCCCCCTAACTTTGGTTCCCCCCACTCCAGCCATGGACAGGGCAGCACACACAGTGCATATCGCCCTTCCAGCCGGCCTGGAGCAGTGTAATGTTGGATGCAGGTGTTGGGGTTCCGGGCAGTATTCCCTCCTTACCTGAGAGAAGGAGATACCACACCTCTGGGCGAGATGCAGTAACTCTGTGGCGACTGAACCCTCAGGTGCGCCACACTTACAGTTACGTGACAACGAGCTTTTCTTTCTGCTCCTCTCAGTTTTTCACTGAACATTGAGAGAATTAGGCAGAGCAGCTCGTTGGCACATGACTGTAAAGTGTGCAATTTGCATATGTGCTTGGGGTGGGGGGAAAACCTAGATACACCTCTGGGCATTTGCAACAGTTTATTGGCACTTTCCTCAGCAATCCCTGTATCACTATCACTGCAGTGCAGCACCCTCTCACAGTGCTGGTCACAACCCTTCTCACGGTCACCTTGTCACCTCTCTTTGACACCAGTCTTCTGCGGTGGCTTGTCTGGCACTCTGCACACACAAGCATCAGTCTTCTAGCTGTCTTTTCATAATCCGGCATCAGATTTCAGACTCCTCTGATGTGGCTACTCCTTGCCCCTCTCAGTCATCTCTTCACCCCGGACAGAATGATGCACTCTTCACCGTCAGTAATAAGTCTCTACGCTCCCCAAATCTCACCCTTATAATGGCTAACTTTGCATGTCTAACTTTAAAGACAGAGTGCAAAACCCTTGTACCAATACTGGTAGTACCACAGAAACTCGTAATCGATTGACCTAGTGACACCCTGCATTAGGCTTTTTTAACCCAGGGATGTATGTCCATGCTAATGACGCGCCCCCTAGGCCGTGGGGTACTCGGCAGCCGGGCCTTCTGTAGATGGCTGGTGGTGTTGTGGATGTCACAGTGGCTGGCCCGGTCCGTGACCCAGGGTGGTCAGTCCAAAAACATAAAAGGGGAATTTGTTTAAACGTGAAAATAAAAAGGGGAATAAAAAGGTTTGTCAAATATCCGTGACGCCACCTGTGGTTTCTGGTAATGGGCTACCAGCGCTGCGACAGTCCGCTGAGGTCGATGTTAGGGGCAGCTTTGATGGGACGGCTCCCCACAAGTGGAGCAGGCCTCAGGGCAGTGTAGAGGTGTAGAAAGATGGTGGAAGCAGGAGGGAGACGGCACGACGGTCCCAGAGGAAGTACAGGCACTCACACAGGGGGTAACTTCAATACCTGTTTACTGGTGGTGATGCAGGTACGGTCCAGGGTACTCAGGGTGAAAGCTGCATTTCTGGACTCTCCCCAGTGAGCGGGTATAGGGTCTCCTGACCTGTCTCTTCCACTTGTTAAGCTTCGGGCCTGCCTGGAGCTAGGCCGGGCTTACTGACTGCTTCCCTCCTGAACTTGCTGACCTGGCGGTAGGGCTTTCTCTTGGTTCCCACGGTTCCTAGTCACTGGAGCCTTAGTGGTACCTAACCCTGTTGCTGTAGTCAGTAGCTGGTAGACCTGGGACTTGTAGTTCTTCAGGGATTCCGGTTGTTCCTACTGGGTATATATGGCCCTGTAGGTGCGGACCCAGTGTCCGGTGTATGGTTTCGGGGTGAGCTGGTTATGCTCCTCTGCCCCCGGTGTTACTCCTTGTTACTCCTTGCCTTCGGCCACACTCGGGGCCCTCACTAGGCTTCACTCACGCTATAGGCCTTGACTGCCTAAGCACTGCACTCTTCACCGCTCTCTGAGCATCGGCATTCTCTCAGCTCGGTACTGAGCTGAACTCTGTACTTGAGTGACCTCTGTCCCTGGACAGACTAACTCCTTCTGCAGACTGGATTCTGAAGGAACTGACTGAGCTCTCGCTACAAGCTGTGGACTGACTCGACACTAAGCTGAGCTAAACTGAGAACTGGCTGCCTAACTCCACCCTCCAGTATATATATCCCTATCCGGGCTCCCTCTGGTGGTCTGAGGTGGCAGGGTGGAGGTGTGTGAATGTTGTGAGGGCCTCTTGTGGAGAAGTCCATCCATGAACCCCTCTGGGATCTGTGGCACCAGTGTGTAGCAGAGACCGTTTGTTTGGGGGTGGTATGGTGTAGTCCGGATCTTCCTACACCCGTACAGATGGCAGAACTCCTTGAACAGTTCTTCTTCAAAGGCTGGGCCTTGATCCGTCAGCACCTGCTCCGGGTACTCATGGGGCCTGCAGAAGTACGCCTGAAACGTCCTCGCTGCTGTCTCTGCCGTGAGATCCTTGATGGGGGCGACCACCAGGAACCGGGAGTAGTGATCTACCATGGTCAGGGCATAAGAGTATCCTGACCTACTGGGTGACAGCTTGACATGATCCAGGGCCACGATCTCCAAGGGTCGAGTTGTCTTGATGGGCTGCAGGGGTGCCTTCAGGCTGCTGTAGTCTTTTCTTCTGAGGCTACAGGGTCCACAATTCCGGCACCACCTCTCAATGGAACTGCGCATTCCTACCCAATAAAACTGACCCTTCAGCAGGGTTTCTAGCTTCTTCCAGCCAAAGTGCCCCACTTGATCGTGGTAGGCCTCCAACACCATCTGGATGTCTGTCCTGGGCACTACGATCTGCCACACCATCTCGTTGGTCCTAGGGTTGACGTACCTCCGGGACAGCTTCTCTCTATAGATGAACAGCCGGCTTCTCTCATTCCACAGCTGCTTGGCTTGAGGAGACGCGTCCTTCTCCAGGGAGGAACCTTCTTGGGTTATCAGTTCTTTAATACGGCTGACAACCGGGTCGCTGTCCTGGGTTTCCTTCCAGCTGTGGTGAGGCAAAGGGTTCAACGTCTTACCGCGATGCCTCCTGGAGGCTCGTTGCTCGTAGACCATTCCATTCCGGTGAAAGGCAGTTAGCTCAATCTCCTCCAGGTCATCCACTTCTTCTTCAGTGTTCGACTGGTGAGGCATCCTGGACAGGGCATCGTCGTTGGCGTTCTTGCGGCCCGCCCGGTAGATAATAGTGAACTGGTAGTTTGACAGCCGAGCCATCCATCGTTGTTCCATGGCTCCTAACTTGGCTGTTTCTAGATGAGTCAAGGGGTTATTATCAGTGTAAACAGTGAACTTACTGGAGGCTAGGTAGTGCTTGAACCGCTTGGTGATGGCCCAGACCAGGGCCAGGAACTCCAACTTGAAGCTGCTATAGTTCTTCGGGTTCCTCTCGGTCGGGCGGAGCTTCCTGCGTGCATAGGCGATCACCTTCTCTCTGCCATTTTGCTTCTGACACAACACAGCTCCTAATCCCTCGTTGATGGCATCTGTGTACAGCAGGAATGGTTGGCTGTAGTCAGGGTAGGCTAGGATCTCTTCCCCGGTCAGGATCTCCTTCATCACCTCAAAGGATTCAGCTTGCTCCTTCCCCCACTGGAACGGGGGGCTTCTGCCTCTGGGGGACTGTCCTACCCGGAGGTCTTGCTGAGGCGCCGCTTTCTTGGTGTAATCCTTCACAAACCTCCGGTAATACCCGACTAGTCCCAGGAACTGACGTACCTCCTTGAGGCTCTTCGGCTCTGGCCATTTTCTGGATGGCGGTGACCTTCTCCGGGTCTGGTGCTACTCCCTCTGGACTAACGATGTGCCCCATGTACTGTACCTTTCGCTTGAGCAGGTGGCACTTGGAGGGCTTCAACTTCATCCCATACCGGGACAGCGCCTCAAATACTTCTGCCAGGTGCTTCAAGTGGTCTTCGTACGTCTTGGAGTACACTATCACATCATCCAGGTATAGCAGTACAGTCTCGAAGTTGCGGTGTCTGAGGCAGCACTCCATCAATCTCTGGTACGTTCTGGGGGCATTGCAGAGTCCGAACGGCATACTGTTGAACTCGCAGAGTCCCATCGGGGTAGTGAAGGCCGTCTTCTCCCGATCCTCCTCAGCAACAGCTACTTGCCAGTACCCACTAGTGAGGTCAAGGGTGCAAAAGTAATTTGCAGACTTTAATGCAGCCAGGGATTCATCTCTACGGGGTAAAGGGTATGCATCTTTATGTGTAATGCGATTTACTTGTCTGTAATCTACACACATTCTCATGCTTCCATCCTTTTTCCTGACTAGGACCAGGGGAGCTGCCCAGGGACTACAGCTATCCCTTACTACCCGTGCCTTCTTCATGTTGTGCAACATCTCCTTTGCCTTCTGGTAGTGTGCTGGTGGTATAGGCCTGTAATGTTCTTTGATGGGTGGATGGCTACCTGTGGGTATATGGTGTTGTACCCCTTTAATCCTCCCAAAGTCAAGTGGGTGTTTACTGAATACCTGCTCGTATTCCTGAACCACCCGGTGTACACCCTGTTTCTGATGGACAGGAGTGGTGTCTGTCCCAACATGGAGCTGTTGACACCAATCTTCCACCTGGGTTCCCAGGTCATTATCTTCCACTCTGTCTGGTGAGGTTAAGGACTCCACCGTGTGTATGGAGTTGTTATCTACTGTGTACAGTTTGGCAACAGTGGCATAGCGTGGTAATCTAATCTCGTCCTCCCCATAGTTTAGGAGGCATACGGGCACCCTCCCATTGCGTACATCCACTACCCCTCTGGCAGTTAAGAGTGTAGGTCTGTGCTCTGAGCTAAGGGGCTCTACTACCGCCTGGTACTTCCGACCTTTGAGACCTATTGCTGCTCTACACCATATCAGCATTTCACTCATTGGGGGAATCACAGTGGGTATCAGGTCTGTCACCCACACATTACCAATTTCACCGCCTGACAGTTTTACCTGCTGCTGGTACATAAGGGCTCGTATTTCCCTCTGGAGCACCTTCTTCTGCCCTGGCTTGGTAGTGTCAGCTAGCTGTTGAAGCAAAAACAACACTTCCTCCAAACAGTTACCAACAATGTTAATGCCAAGTACCATATACAGTTCTGAATCACTAGGGTTAGCCTCTACTACAATCAGTCCCTGGTCCCTCAGTTCCACTCTTCCCACCTTTACTGTCACATCCTTAACCCCGACTAGGTTAAGGGGGAGGCCGCTAGAGGCACACACGGAAAGGTTTGGATCTGGCCGGTGAAGTTCATCTAAGGACCAGTACCTTTTGTAGAGGACGTCAGGCATGATGGTTACCTGAGATCCAGTGTCCTGCAAGGCAGGAGTCCCGATGCCGTCCAGTATGATGGACAGGAAAGGTCTTCCTCCCACGAACCTGTGGTACCAGCTTGATGGGCCTGGTTGGTCTACTCCTGGGTGTCGGCCCTCGGCCCCAGGGTTTCTTCGTTTAAAGGACAGCTCTGGACGGCGTGACCTGTCTTGTGGCAGCGGCGGCAGACAGGGTCCTTCGGCGGGCGGCGTTGGTCGCTGGTCCTCCTTTTGTTTTCATCATTAACGCTGGTTGGACTAACCTGTTTCAGAGCTCGCAGGGCCCCGTGTAAGCGGCAGGCATAGTCCCGAACACTGTCCTCCGGTTGCTGAGAACAGTTGTAGAACCTTATCCGGAGGTCTGTCTCAGTGCGGTTTTCAAAGACAGCTTGTAACTTTTTAAAGATGGCGGACATTGATTCTTGGTCTGCGGCTGACCAGGTTTCTAGTTCTCGCTCCGCAGCACCAGTCAATTGTCCCAAAACAACAGCGGCTCTCTGTTTGCCTGTCATCGAGTACATGTCCAGTATGCCGCATATTCTCCTCTTAAACCCAGCCAGGGTATCTGATTTGCCGCTGTACTGGGGGAGCCACATCGCTCCAGGGATGTACGGCAGGGCCATGGGCATGACAGGGGTTACAGGCCCTGTTGGTGGAGCGGCTGCTTCAGCCTGCTCAGCGCCGGGTGCGGGTTGAGCTTCGGGGCCGTTAACCAGCGTTGCGCTGGTCTTCGGACATCGTTGCGCCCCCCTAGTGAACCGTGGCCTACCTTCTTTACTTTTCTTCCGGTAGGCCATAGCTCCGCAGGCGACGGTCTTCTTTCAGGACCTTGTGTCGCTTGCGTCTGACGTCAGAGCGCTCACTAGACTACTTCCAGGACCTGACGCTTCCTGGTTCGACGTCGAGGCGTGGGGCGTATCCTGGGCTTCGCGCGCTTTAGCGGTTATTGACGCACCCCCTGGGCCATATTCTTTAGGGGAATACCCGGAGCCGGATCAGATGGGGGTTGTAGTCTCCGAGTGGCTGTGACCCGGTCCGTGCCCAGGGTGTCAAGCTCAGAGTATGTGGCAGTCCTACAGATGTTATAAAGTTCTTTATGTCGACTACGCCACCCGTTGTATTGCGGTCACTACGGCCGCCGCTGCAGCAGGGTCCGCTGAGGCTGATGGTGTTGGTGCAGCTTTTGATAGTATAACCCCCAACGGGTGGGGTATAGCCTCAGGGGGTCAGGTGCAGAGGATGGGGGTTGTGGTGGTGCAGCATAGATGGTAATTAAAGACAGAGTCGGGTTGTGCAGTTTAGGGTATTTACTTACTGCTGATGTTCCGGTCACTCCAGCTTCAAGTGACCACCCGAGCCGTGCTGCGTCCACCAGGTCCTGGATTCAGCCAACCCCCAAGCAAGTCCGGAGCGTGACCCTGAGCCCTCCTTCCTGTCCTGTCTTCTGGCCGTCCCCACCAGGGATCCACCTAGGTCCAGCTCCCTCGGGCCTTCTGTTGGGAAATCCTTGGCCTTGGGTTCCCTGACCCTACATGTGGTTTGCCTTCAGGGTGGATGTGGTGGGTGGCCGTGGCAGATCCTGCCCACGGCCTCCGGTCTCTGGCTAGGGTGTGCTTTGGCCCCCACCAGTTTGGGATCCGGTACCCTTTTGCCAACTCTTCACCCGATGATGGACTTTGGGTTCTCAGAGTCCTTTTCCTTCACCCCCTCTGGGTCTTTCTTTCCTTTCTCCTCTCTCTCTCTCTGGGGCTGCTCTGCTCCTCTTCCTCTACTCTGCTCTGACAAAAGGCTGACAGACTGACCCTGTTCTTTGTTGGTGCCCACCTTAAATACTCCCTCTATGTGTGAGCTCAGGTGACCAGCACCCAATGAGCTCCTATCTTTACCCAGGCTGCTCCCCCTATCTGCCCCTACACTACTGGGATGTACCACCCCCCTCCCACTCCAGCCAGGAACAGACTCGGTCGTACCTGCACATTTCCAAGTGGGAGTACCGTTGGTCTGCTCCTCGGAAATGGGATGTGTGTAGTGCATGCAGCTTTCTGGGCTCAGTTCCACACTCCATCCTTACCCGGGAGTGGAATATCACACCTCTGGGTTGAGGTGCAATACCCCTGTAGCAGCCGAATCCTCAGGGTGCTACATTCCCCCCTGGTAAATCACAGCACGTCCTCGGGCTGCAAGATATAAAACAACACCAAACATACATTTTTTTTTTTTTCATAAACATATAAAACATCATATAAAACATTATATATATATATATATATCAATAAAACTTTTCATATAAAACATTCTTGTAGACTTTTCCTCGCTTCTAGCTCCTCCTCCGGTCACTGTGCAACGTGTGACCGGGTAAAGTGCGACAGTCTTTGGAACTCGTGGCTTTCCTATAAAACCAGTAGGGGGCGCTTTAGGACGCGCAACTATTTACAAGGGATATGGCCGCTCTCAGTCCTCGGCCAGGTATTTAAGGGATAAACGGGTAAACAGTTCACACTTGCTGGTCCCAACGGGGACTATATTATCAGCAACAGTTTCTTTGGTACCCCTACGGGTAACTATATACAGCTTCTACTCTGCCGTACTCAACGACGACGTCCTCCTGCTCTTTCTTTGTGGTTACCTTTAGCTTCAGACCCGTCCGGGTCCTCTTGTTCTTCCTCCTCACACCGCAGCTCTTCCTCCGTCAGGCGATGCACATGGAGGGCGTAGGGTCCTTTGGCACACTTGTGCCGGGTAAAGGTGACCTCGTCCCCGATGTAAAGGTCACGACCTCTGTATCCCTCCGGTAGGTGGGACTCAACGTCTCTCCTGGTCACGAAGACGTCGCCTGGGGTGCGGTGGTCTCGGATGAAGCCCCACCCATGCTGCATGTTAAACTTGATCACAGTCCCGGTGGTGCGGGGACTATGCGCTGCACGGGGGTCTCTCCTGGCCCGGCTCTTCTGCTCCGCGCTCCTTACTTGAGCTTGCTGTTCCCAGACCCGCCTCTCTCTCCGCTCCCTCTCAAAGACCTCGAGCTGCTGGCGGCAGCACTCTGCACGCTCCGCTGCGGCTGCCCGAGTCTCTTGAGTGAACCCCATGAGATCTTCTCCGGTGGGGTCCCACTCAAACTGCGCTTCTGCTAGCGGGGGCGAGATCCTCTTAACGGGCTTTGGAGCCGGGATCAGGGGTTCACACATGGGCCTTGCCCTCTTTTGGAGCTCTTGTTCGTAGTACTCCCTGGGCCAGACAAAGGGCTGCCCGTCCGGCCATGTGTGTTGGGCGAACAGGTCCTCACCCAGGTGCGGTACTTTAGGTTTTATGGGCGCGGTGGTGGTGGCGGCGCCCGGGTTGCCCAGGCCTTGCGGCCAGGCCTGGGGCACCTGGAAAGTGAAGGGCACCGTAAGGACGGCGGCGCCCTGGGCTACTTGGCCCTGCGACCAGGCCGGTGGCTCCGCGGAGGTAGGGGGCGCTGTTGGTATTGCGGCGCCCGGGGGTACTAGGCCTTGCGACCAGGCTGGTGGTACTTCCTGCTTGGTCACGCTCGGGGTCGAGGCGTGTGACGTCACAGGGGTCGCGGCTGCGGCTTCCGGTTGAGGCCTAGTCTGTGGCGGTGACGTTGCGGTTATGGGCACGGCAGGGGGTACTTCGGGCTCTGCGACGGGGAGCTGGGGCAGGCACGCGGTTTCCCGGCTTGGGGTAGAGACGTCCCCTTTACCTGCCTCCTTTCGTTCGGCTCCCTTCTCGGCGCCGTCTCCGGCCTTCAGTCCTCCTGCGCCATCCTCAGAGGCGGTCTGTCTCCTCGTCTTGGGTGGCGTGCTCCGCTGACGGGTCTCGGTCTGCTGGGCCATCTCACGGCTCCACTCCGCCAACGTCTCTCGCTGCACCCGGGCCATCCTCCTTGCGAGGCCCTCCAGAGCGGTCTGCGCACACTCCCGGTCTCGGGGGAGCTGTGCTAGGACCTCCACTAGGCCTAGTGGGGTCGTTGCTTCTAGCAGGCTCCTGACCAACGGGTCGGTGCTGCTCTGCTCTCCTTCTGCTGTTTCCAGCAGGCCTTCTGGAGTGGCGACCGGCAACAGGCTCCTGACCACTGGGTCGGTGCTGCCTGGAGTGGCGGCCCGCATCAGGTTCCTGACCACTGGGTCGGTGCTACCTGGCTCTTCCTCCATCTCCGGGTAGGCTCCTTCTGGACTCTGCTCCAGGCTTCTTGTCTCCGGGTGCGCTCTCTCCAGACTGCTCCAGGCGACACCCATCTTTGCTCTCTTCTTCTCAGTCCTCCCACTTCGAGGGCGGTCCCGGGGCCACTTGGTGATTGTCAGCTCCAGGGGCAGTTCTTTCACGCTGACAGACACCTCTAGCATCACAGTCTCTGTTGGTGGGGGCGGTTTCCACTTTTGGCGCCATTTTCGGTCCTGGCCCACGATGGGAGGTGGCCTCTTGCCACCCTCTGGCACGCCCATAATGGCGTCCGCTCCCCCAAGGCGGGAAATCTTCGGAAATGGCGGGAATCGTCTCCCAGTGGCGGGAAACTCTGCAGATGGCGGGAAAAAGCTGTTAATGGCGGACAACCGGCGGGAATCGATCTGTGATGGAGTCCGATGGCGGGGACCCTCCGGAACCGGCAGGAGACTTCTTTTTGAGGTAAACTCGTTCTTTTCTTCAGGCACGCAGTACCCGGGTGTTGCGGGCACGTAATCCTGCCGACTACGCCAAAGTTGACGCACCCCCTGGGCCATATTCTTTAGGGGAATACCCGGAGCCGGATCAGATGGGGGTTGTAGTCTCCGAGTGGCTGTGACCCGGTCCGTGCCCAGGGTGTCAAGCTCAGAGTATGTGGCAGTCCTACAGATGTTATAAAGTTCTTTATGTCGACTACGCCACCCGTTGTATTGCGGTCACTACGGCCGCCGCTGCAGCAGGGTCCGCTGAGGCTGATGGTGTTGGTGCAGCTTTTGATAGTATAACCCCCAACGGGTGGGGTATAGCCTCAGGGGGTCAGGTGCAGAGGATGGGGGTTGTGGTGGTGCAGCATAGATGGTAATTAAAGACAGAGTCGGGTTGTGCAGTTTAGGGTATTTACTTACTGCTGATGTTCCGGTCACTCCAGCTTCAAGTGACCACCCGAGCCGTGCTGCGTCCACCAGGTCCTGGATTCAGCCAACCCCCAAGCAAGTCCGGAGCGTGACCCTGAGCCCTCCTTCCTGTCCTGTCTTCTGGCCGTCCCCACCAGGGATCCACCTAGGTCCAGCTCCCTCGGGCCTTCTGTTGGGAAATCCTTGGCCTTGGGTTCCCTGACCCTACATGTGGTTTGCCTTCAGGGTGGATGTGGTGGGTGGCCGTGGCAGATCCTGCCCACGGCCTCCGGTCTCTGGCTAGGGTGTGCTTTGGCCCCCACCAGTTTGGGATCCGGTACCCTTTTGCCAACTCTTCACCCGATGATGGACTTTGGGTTCTCAGAGTCCTTTTCCTTCACCCCCTCTGGGTCTTTCTTTCCTTTCGCCTCTCTCTCTCTCTGGGGCTGCTCTGCTCCTCTTCCTCTACTCTGCTCTGACAAAAGGCTGACAGACTGACCCTGTTCTTTGTTGGTGCCCACCTTAAATACTCCCTCTATGTGTGAGCTCAGGTGACCAGCACCCAATGAGCTCCTATCTTTACCCAGGCTGCTCCCCCTATCTGCCCCTACACTACTGGGATGTACCACCCCCCTCCCACTCCAGCCAGGAACAGACTCGGTCGTACCTGCACATTTCCAAGTGGGAGTACCGTTGGTCTGCTCCTCGGAAATGGGATGTGTGTAGTGCATGCAGCTTTCTGGGCTCAGTTCCACACTCCATCCTTACCCGGGAGTGGAATATCACACCTCTGGGTTGAGGTGCAATACCCCTGTAGCAGCCGAATCCTCAGGGTGCTACATTATGCCTTGCAGGTTCCCGCGGTTACGCCCTTCTTCTCCCCACGCTGCAGCGCGATAATGGCGGCGATCTTCACCACAGTTAAACACACAGTTCTATTAAAGGCGCACAGTACCCGGTGGCAACAGGTACAAAATCCGCCGTTGCAGCGGGCACGAGATCCTGTTCGTGACGCCAAAGCTTGACGCGCCCCCTAGGCCGTGGGGTACTCGGCAGCCAGGCCTTCTGTAGATGGCTGGTGGTGTTGGGGATGTCACAGTGGCTGGCCCGGTCCGTGACCCAGGATGGTCAGTCCAAAAGCATAAAAGGGGAATTTGTTTAAAAGTGAAAATAAAAAGGGGAATAAAAAGGTTTGTCAAATATCCGTGACGCCACCTGTGGTTTCTGGTAATGGGCTACCAGCGCTGCGACAGTCCGCTGAGGCCGATGTTAGGGGCAGCTTTGATGGGACGGCTCCCCACAGGTGGAGCAGGCCTCAGGGCAGTGTAGAGGTGTAGAAAGATGGTGGAAGCAGGAGGGAGACGGCACGACGGTCCCAGAGGAAGTACAGGCACTCACACAGGGGGTAACTTCAATACCTGTTTACTGGTGGTGATGCAGGCACGGTGCAGGGTACTCAGGGTGAAAGGTGCATTTCTGGACTCTCCCCAGTGAGTGGGTATAAGGCCTCCTGACCTGTCTCTTCCACTTGTTAAGCTTCGGGCCTGCCTGGAGCTAGGCCGGGCTTACTGACTGCTTCCCTCCTGAACTTGCTGACCTGGCGGTAGGGCTTACTCTTGGTTCCCACGGTTCCTAGTCATTGGAGCCTTAGTGGTACCTAACCCTGTTGCTGTAGTCAGTAGCTGGTAGACCTGGGACTTGTAGTTCTCCAGGGATTCCGGTTGTTTCTACTGGGTATATATGGCCCTGTAGGCGCGGACCCAGTGTCCGGTGTATGGTTTCGGGGTGAGCTGGTTATGCTCCTCTGCCCCCGGTGTTACTCCTTGCCTTCGGCCACACTCGAGGCCCTCACTAGGCTTCACTCACGCTATAGGCCTTGACTGCCTAAGCACTGCAGCAGGCACGCTGCTCTTCACCGCTCTCTGAGCATCGGCACGCTCTCAGCTCGGTACTGAGCTGAACTCTGTACTTGAGTGACCTCTGTCCCTGGACAAACTGACTCCTTCTGCAGACTGGATTCTGCAGTAACTGACTGAGTTCTCGCTGCAAGCTGTGGACTAACTTGACACTAAGCTGAGCTAAACTGAGAACTGGCTGCCTAACTCCACCTTCCAGTATATATATCCCTATCCGGGCTCCTTCTGGTGGTCTGAGGTGGCAGGGTGGAGGTGTGTGAATGTTGTGAGGGCCTCTTGTGGAGAAGTCCATCCATGCACCCCTCTGGAATCTGTGGCACCAGTGCGTAGCAGGGCGCCACACTAACTTCAGACATGTCATCATCACTCACTTGCCTCTCGGATACATCATAAGTTCCATCAGTCTCACGTCTGTAGCAAATCTGTCACTGCACAAACATATTAAATTTACTTTAATCCCTTTAAAGCCCAAGACGTACTAATACGTATCTGCGCCCTACGACTTAAGAGCCTGATACGTAATAGTACGTCATATCTTTAATGCGGCACCGCGACCAAAGTCATCCCGGGGGGTGTTGCCGCCCCCACGCACCAGCGATCCCTGTGATTGGATTTTCAAATCTGAACAGCCAATCACAGCATTACTCACTGTTTCCGGCAATGTGATTGCCGGAAACAGTGATGCTCCTAAGATCACCGATCCTAGGTTGTTACTAAGAGACCCCAGCCCTGGCCCAAAAGCGCTAAGATCGGTGCAATAGCCGATCACATAGATCGCACTGATCGTAGCGCGACCGCGCGGTGACAGGGCAGTCATGGGGCTGTGACCGGCTTGTGACCTGTCTGTCACCGCCCCATGACCCCCTGTAATGAATGTAAAGCCCCCAGACTGCTGTGATTGGAGTGATCGATGATGACATTGAACGCTCCAATCAGAGTACCTGAATACACCTGTGGTGCGTGCTCTGCCCCAGCCATGTCTGATTGGTGCAATCAATGTCACCTATCAGATGTATTCAGGTACTCTGATTGGAGCGATCAAAGTCATCATCGATCGCTCCAATCAAATTACCTGACCGGGAGGTGACTGGGTGGTGACCGGCCTGTCACCACCCTATCAGCTCCCTGTGACCGTCCTGCAGACCCTCCCACTTGGTGAAGATTTCTGCATAGCGGTCACGTCTGATCTGTCTGTCGCTGGGTCTTGTAGTGCGACACAATATTCTGTGACACCACAAGACCATCTTCTCACCTGCTCCAGTCGCTGCTGCTCTTGAATCTTCTGCTCCAGCGTCCTGGGTCTCCTGCTCCTGACCTGCTGTGGTTCCTGCTCCAGAGCCTGCTGCTGATCCTGCTGCTGATCCTGCTGCTGATCCTGCTGAAGAACAGAGAAGACTTTGGTAAGTCTGTTCTCCCCTCATCCACCCCAATCCCCCCTCCCCCCTCTTTTTATCCCCCTTCCCACCATTTTTTTTTTGTGCGTCCTGCATCGGTCTCCAGCTCCGGTCTCCAGCTCCGCTCCCGGTCTCCAGCCCGGGCTCCCGGTCTCCTGTCCGGGCTCCAGCTCCTGTCTGGGTCTTCTGTTCCGCTCCTGCTGCTGATCCTTTGGTAAGTCCTTCTCTGATCTCCCCTCATCCACCCCAATCCCCCTCTCCCCTCTCCCCCGTCTTTTTACCCCCCTTCCCACCCCAATCCCCCTCACCCCAGTGTCCCTGTTAATTCTCTCAGTTCTGGTCTCCAGCTCCAGTGCCGGTCTCCTGCTCCAGGCTCCCGGTCTCCAGCGCCGCTCCCGGTCTCCAGCGCCGGGCTCCAGGTCTCCTGCTCCGGGCTCCGACTCCTGTCTGGGTCTTCTGTTCCGGTCCTGCTGCTGATCCTGCTGACCCTTTGGTAAGTCCATCTCTGATCTCCCCTCATCCACCCCAATCCCCCTCTCCCTACTCCCCTGTCTTTTTAAACCCCTTCCCACCCCAATCCCTCTCACCCCAGTGTCCCTGTTAATTCTCTCGGTTCTGGTCTCCAGCTCCAGTACCGGTCTCCTGCTCCGTGCTCCCGGTCTCTTGCTCCAGGCTCCGTCTCCTGCTCCGGGCTCCCAGTCTCCTGCTCCGGGCTTCGTCTCCTGCTCCGGGCTCCGTCTCCTGGTCTCCGTCTCCTGCTACGGGCTCCCGGTCTCTTTCTCCGGGCTCCCGGTCTCCTGCGCCAGTCCTGCTGCTGAAAGACGAACAGAGAAGACTTTGGTAAGTCCATCTCCGATCTCCCCTCTTCCACCCCAATTCCCCTCTTCCCACTCCCCACACATCCGTGCGCATATCCAGCAGCCGCCGAGTGTTGATCGATGACATAGTTCACCAATCCACACTCGTGCTCGCTGTTTGCCCCACATACAGTATTTACTTTTTCCACACACTCTAAATAAAGTACTGACACACACACACACCACATAACAAAAAATATCCCGCTCATCCCAAACTCGCTATTCAGCGGAGGAGGCATACGTTTTTCTTGCCTCCGACACTGACAGCGAGGGCGAGGATCCCACATTTCTTTATTTTTCCGACTCCTCATCGTCTTCCTCCTCCTCCTCTTCTTCCTCCTCTTCCTCCTCAGGTGCTGCTGGACCGCCCCGCAGTCGTTGCAGGAGAGAAGATGATCCAGCGCCCCCCACTACTGATCCCATATGGACCTTGCCCCCCGAAAATTATGAGCCACTGATTCCTGATTTCGTGGCGGAATCAGGAATCAAGTTTGACACCACCAGCCTCACAGAAATAGACTTTTTCAAAGTCTTTTTCTCTGAAGATTTCGTAAACCTCATGGTGAGCCAAACTAATTTATACGCTCATCAATTTTTGGAACAAAACCCCTCTTCATGATCTTCTAACTGGTCTCCTGTAGACTCAGTAGAAATGATGAAGTTTTGGGGCCTGGTCCTTCATATGGGGATCCTGAAGAAGCCAGAATTTCGGCAATACTGGAGTGTTGACGTTTTGTATAACACTCCAGTGTTCCGAATGGTCATGATCCGGAGACGCTTTGAGGCCATCCACAAGTTCTTGCATTACCAAGATAATGCAAGGTGTCCTGCATGCGATGACCCGAACTTTGATCGTCTTTTCAAAGTTCGGCCGGTCATCGAACACTTCAACAACAAGTTTGCTAAAGTGTACGTGCCCCAAAGGGACATCTGTTTGGATGAGTCTTTAATCGCTTTTAAGGGGCGGCTTGGATTCCGGCAGTACCTGCCCAGTAAGAGGGCCAGGTACGGAATCAAGCTGTATAAACTGTGTGAGAGTACCTCAGGGTACACTCACAAGTTTAGAGTTTACGAAGGGAAGGACTCCCAGATTGAACCCCCTGAATGCCCCCCCTGTTCTGGGAGTGAGTGGGAAAATTGTGTGGGGCTTGGTGCACCCACTGCTGGATAAAGGTTATCACCTGTATGTGGATAACTTTTATACCAGTGTCTCTCACTTCAAGTCCCTCTCTGCGCGACGTACCGCAGCCTGCGGTACTGTCTGCAAAAATCAGAGAGGCCTCCCAAAGACGCTAATTAGGTAGCTGTTCAGAAGGAGTGAGAGCAGAGCCCAATGTAGCGACCACCTGGTTAAGTACAAAATCAAGAGGGATTGTCCTTTTCTTGACCACCATACATGGTGATGGTAGCACCCTCAGAACTGTACGAGGTTCCACTACACAGGTCGCCAAACCAGACTGTGTAGTGGGGTACAACAAGTACATGGGGGGAGTTGATCTCTCTGATCAAGTCCTCCAGCCGTACAATGCTTTGAGAAAGGCCAAGGTATGGTATAAGAAGCTGGCCGTGCACATCGTTCAGATGGCAATGCACAACGCTTTCCTTCTGTCACAATGTGCAGGTCAGACTTCTACGTCGTACCTTCACTTCCAGGAGACAGTTATCAAGGCCCTAATATTTGGCAGCGGTGACGGAGCGGGCCCCAGTACTTCCGGAACTGAAGGACCTCGAATTGTACCAGGACAGCATTTCCCAGGAGAGATCCCTCGCAGCGGAAAAAAAGGTAAGTCACAAAAGAGGTGCCGAGTGTGTTATAAAAGGGGAATACGCAAGGACACCATTTACCAATGTGACACCTGCCCCGACAAACCTGGCCTGTGCATGAAAGACTTCTTCAAAAGGTACCGTACTTCCATGGACTACTGACTACTAAATAAATTTCTGACGTATGACAACCTGACGAACACTACACAGCTGACGTAGTGTTCGTCAGGTTGTCATACGTCAGTTGTGTAGTGTTCGTCAGGTTGTCCTACACAACTGACGTATAACACTACATTATAAACTTCACAAATCAGGTATCAGTTCCAAAAAGGGGGCACTTTTTGGGCATTTCCACTGTTTAGGCACATCAGGGGCTCTGAGAACGTGACATGACGCCCGCAGACCGTTCCATCAAAGTCTGCATTTAAAAGCGTCACTCCTTCCCTTCCGAGCCCTGACATGCGCCCAAACAGTTGTTTTCTCCAACACATTGGGTATCAGCGTACTCAGGAGAAATTGCACAACAACTTATGGGGTGAAATTTCTCCTGGTACCCTTGTAAAAATATTTTTTTTAGCATTTTTGTGGAAAAAATGTTGTTTTTTTTATTTTCACAAGTCAACATTATAATTTTCTGTGAAGCACCTGGGGGTTCAATGGGCTCACTACACATCTAGATAAGTTCATTGGGGGTCTATGCGCCCAATGAGTAGTTTTCTCCAACACATGGGGTATCTGTGTACACAGGAGAAATTGCACAACAACTTTTGGTGTCTAATTTCTCCCAGTACCCTCGTGAAAATAAAAATATTACGGCTAAAAGATCATTTTTGTGGGAAAAAAATGTTTGTTTTTTTCACGGCTCTACGTCATAAACTTTTGCAAAACACTTGGGGGTTCAAAGTGCTCACCACACATCTAAATAAGTTCCTTAAGGGGTCTAGTTTCCAAAATGGGGTCACTTGTGGAGGGTTTCCACTGTTTAGGCCCATCAGGGGCTCTCCAAGCGCGACATGGGGTCCGCTGTCAATTCCAGCGAGTTTTGCATTGAAAACGTCAAATGGCGCTCCTTCCCTTCCGAGTCCTGCCGTGCCCCCAAACAATGGCTTTCCCCCACATATGAGGTATCAGCGTACTCAGGAGAAATTGCAGAACAACTTTTGGGATCAAATTTCTCCTGGTACCCTCGTGAAAATAAAAATATTGCAGCTAAAAGATCGTTTTTGTGGAAAAAAATGATTTTGGCTCTACGTCATAAACTTTTGCAAAACACTTGGAGGTTCAAAGTGCTCACCACACTTCTAAATAAGTTTCTTAAGGGGTCTAGTATCCAAAATGGGGTCACTTGTGGTTTTTTTTCACTGTTTAGGCACATCAGGGGCTCTCCAAACGCGACATGGGGTCCGCTGTCAATTCCAGCGAGTTTTACATTGAAAACGTCAATTGGCGCTCCTTCCTTTCCGAGTCCTGTTGTGCACCCAAACAATGGCTTTCCCCCACATATGAGGTATCAATGTACTCAGGAGAAATAGCAAAACAGCTTTTGGAGTCCAATTTCTCCTAGTACCCTCGTGAAAATAAAAATATTGCAGCAAAAAGATCGTTTTGTGGAAAAAAATGATTTTTTTTTCACGGCTCTATGTCATAAACCTTTGCAAAACACTTGGGGGTTCAAAGTGCTCACCACACATCTAAATAAGTTCCTTGAGGGGTCCAGTTTCCAAAATTGGGTCACTTGTGGGGGGTTTGCACTGTTTAGGCACATCGGGGGCTCTCCAAACACGACATGGGGTCCGCTGTCAATTCCAGCGAGTTTTGCATTGAAAACGTCAAATGGCACTCCTTTCCTTTCGAGCGCTGCCGAGCGCCCAAACAATGGCTTTCCCCCACATATGAGGTATCAGCATACTCAGGAGAAATTGCACAACAACTTTTGGAGTCCAATTTCTCCTAGTACCCTCGTGAAAATAAAAATATTGCGGCTAAAAGATCGTTTTGTGGAAAAAAATGATTTTGGCTCTACGTCATAAACTTTTGCAAAACACTTGGGGGTTCAAAGAGATCACCACACATCTAAATAAGTTCCTTAAGGGGTCTAGTTTCCAAAATGGGGTCACTTGTGGGGGGTTTGCACTGTTTAGGCACATCAGGCACTCTCCAAACGCGACATGGGGTCCGCTGTCAATTCCAGCGAGTTTTGCATTGAAAACGTCAATTGGCGCTCCTTCCCTTCCGAGTCCTGCCATGCCCACAAACAATGGCTTTCCCCCCCATATGAAGTATCGGCGTACTCAGTAGAAATTTCACAACAACTTTTTGGGGTCCAATTTCTCCTGGTACCCTTGTGAAAATAAAAAAATTGGGGTCTAAAATAAAATTTTAGTGAAAAAAAGTTAAATGTTAATTTTTTCCTTTCACGTTCAATTAATTGGTGTGAAGAACATGAAGGGTTAATAAACTTCTTGAATGTGGTTTTGAGCACCTAGAGGGGTTCAGTTTTTAGAATGGTGTCACTTTTGGGTATTTTCTGTCATAAAGACCCCTCAAAGTCACTTCAAATGTGATGTGGTCCCTAAAAAAAATGGTTTTGTAAATTTTGTTGTAAAAATGAGAAATCGCTGGTCAACTTTTAACCCTTATAGCTCCCTAACAAAAAAAAATTTTGGTTCCAAAATTGTGCTGATGTAAAGTAGACATGTGGGAAATGTTATTTATTAACTATTTTGCATGAAATATCTCTCTGATTTAAGGGCATGAAAATTAAAAGTTTGAAAATTGTGAAATTTGACAAATTTTCGCCAAATTTCCAATTTTTTCACAAATAAAGTCAACTGATAACAAAGAAATTTTACGACTATCATGAAGTACAATATGTCACAAAAAAACAATGTCAGAATCAGGGGGATCCGTTGAAGCGTTCCAGAGTAATTACCTCATAAAGTGACAGTGGTCAGAATTGTAAAAATTGGCCTGGTCATTAACGTGCAAACCACCTTGGGTTGTAAAGGGGTTAAAGTGAAGCTGTCATCAGGTTTTCTCTATAGAAGCCATTGCCACCCGGTTGTGCAACTTTTTAGTCTACTTCAAACATATCAATGGCAGCGCTGAAAAAAAAAGGCTCCGAAGTTGTCCCACACTGTGTTCTAATGAGCACCAAGATGTCCGATGGGCATCTCCAGACTTTGCGCAGATCCCCGCCTCTGCCTTGTAATTCTGCCCATCCAACGTTGGTTGACGTTGATGACATCCAAACAGCCAGCAAACCTCACTGGAGCACAGAGCCTGCCATGTGAAGGTGCAAAACTTTACCGGCTGTGTGGGTGAAACAGAAGACATCATCCAAATCAATCCTAGGTGGAGAGGTGACGTTACAAGGCAGAGAGGGGAGCGCCGAGCCCAATCCATGGATGCCCATCGGACCACTCGACACTCATAAGAATATAATGCTGGAGTGGTCAATTTCTGCCACAAAGTGTAATATTTCTCGCAAACTTGATGTCTACAGCAAAGAAAAAGGACATTCTCTGACATGGGTTGGGTTTGAAAGCCATAATAGGTTCTGGTTGTTGGAGGACAGACTCCCACTTCATGCATCTATGTTATGCCGTGCAGTATTCTCAAAATGTATGGAGGTAAAAATCACTTTCTCTGGTTCCCTCATTACAGAGAGATCTTAAAGAGATCATTGATGGGTGAAAACAAAAAAAATAACAAGCGTCATCTCCGAGGCATCAAAGGGGAAAAGACCCCTAGAATGATTTGTGTTGGCCTCTCCCTTTCTCTTTTTTAATGGTACCTTATGACTAGTCATTTTAGTGTCAGTCACTCAGCCTCACGATTTTTCCAGATTATTCAGCAGAATTGTGGCACTGTAATTGGTTCAAGAATCCTTGCGCAGGAAGATTAGGCTATACAAGGAAGCATATCCATCGTTATGTTGCTTGAAGAGTCCCAGCTAAAGAGGACGCCCTCCTTCCTTTAATATGGAAAGTTTTATTGACGTTTGCAATGTTTGTTAATACTGAGTGGACACGCTACATTGGTAGTATTTCTGGCATTATTCATTGAAAATGTGGTTAATTATTTATAATAAGTTTCATTTGTAATTAAGGTTTGAATATACAGTACAGACCAAAAGTTTGGACACACATTCTCATTTAAAGATTTTTCTGTATTTTCATGACTATGAAAATTGTACATTCACACTGAAGGCATCAAAACTATGAATTAACACATGTGGAATTATATACTTAACAAAAAAGTGTGAAACAACTGAAAATATGTCTTATATTCTAGGTTCTTCAAAGTAGCCACCTTTTGCTTTGATGACTGCTTTGCACACTCTTGGCATTCTCTTGATGAGCTTCAAGAGGTAGTCACCGGAAATGGTTTTCACTTCACAGGTGTGCCCTGTCAGGTTTAATAAGTGGGATTTCTTGCCTTATAAATGGGGTTGGGACCATCAGTTGTGTTGTGCAGAAGTCTGGTGGAAACACAGCTGATAGTCCTACTGAATAGACTGTTAGAATTTGTATTATGGCAAGAAAAAAGCAGCTAAGTAAAGAAAAACGAGTGGCCATCATTACTTTAAGAAATGAAGGTCAGTCAGTCCGAAAAATTGGGCAAACTTTGAAAGTGTCTCCAAGTGCAGTTGCAAAAACCATCAAGCGCTACAAAGAAACTGGCTCACATGAGGACCGCCCCAGGAAAGGAAGACCAAGAGTCACCTCTGCTTCTGAGGATAAGTTTATCCGAGTCACCAGCCTCAGAAATCGCAGGTTAACAGCAGCTCAGATTAGAGACCAGGTCAATGCCACACAGAGTTCTAGCAGCAGACACATCTCTTCAACAACTGTTAAGAGGAGACTTTGTGCAGCAGGCTTTCATGGTAAAATAGCTGCTAGGAAACCACTGCTACGGACAGGCAACAAGCAGAAGAGACTTGTTTGGGTTAAAGAACACAAGGAATGGACATTAGACCAGTGGAAATCTGTGCTTTGGTCTGATGAGTCCAAATTTGAGATCTTTGGTTCTAACCACCGTGTCTTTGTGCGACGCAGAGAAGGTGAACGGATGGACTCTACATGCCTGGTTCCCACCGTGAAGCATGGAGGAGGAGGTGTGATGGTGTGGGGGTGCTTTGCTGGTGACACTGTTGGGGATTTATTCAAAATTGAAGGCATACTGAACCAGCATGGCTACCACAGCATCTTGCAGCGGCATGCTATTCCATCCGGTTTGCGTTTAGTTGGACCATCATTTATTTTTCAACAGGACAATGACCCCAAACACACCTCCATGCTGTGTAAGGGCTATTTGACCAAAAAGGAGAGTGATGGGGTGCTACACCAGATGACCTGGCTTCCACAGTCACCTGACCTGAACCGCAGAGTGAAGGCAAAAGGGCCAACAAGTGCTAAGCATCTCTGGGAACTCTTTCAAGATTGTTGGAAGACCATTTCCGGTGACTACCTCTTGAAGCTCATCAAGAAAATTTCAAGGGTGTGCAAAGCAGTCATCAAAGCAAAAGGTGGCTACTTTGAAGAACCTAGAATATAAGACATATTTTCAGTTGTTTCACACTTTTTTGTTAAGTATATAATTCCACATGTGTTAATTCATAGTTTTGATGCCTTCAGTGTGAATGTACAATTTTCATTGTCATGAAAATACAGAAAAATCTTTAAATGAGAAGGTGTGTCCAAACTTTTGGTCTGTACTGTATGGCTACTCTACAATGAACATTGTGGCCTTATTTATCCATAGCTCTTTGTATTGGTGTCTGTGGGGCATGGCACATTGCAAGGCTCCACACAGAACTGTACCGCTCATCATAGTCACCGGGTCTCACAGAGGGCAACGTACCTCGCCAACTTTAATGAGGGATATGGTTACCGACATCACCGCTGTACAGAGCTGCAGGGTCTCGCGTAGCACAGCGGGAGTCGGCAACTCTGATGAGGGGCGACATCACGTCAGTATCCAGCGACTGTGAATAGCAGCAACGTTACTGCTATTCACAGTCTCTGGGGCCGGATTCGGGGAATGCTGGACTAACTATGTCGGGCCTGCGTGGGAACATTTTTTCTAATAAATTGGTGAACGAGGGACAGTGTTTTTGTTTTTTTTCTCTCTTTTTATGTTTTTCAGGTATCCATTTGTGGGCTACGATGAATTTGGTGGACTACGGCGGATTCCCTGGACATCCATGGCTTTTTTTTTTAAATAAATTGATGAACCAGGGAATGTGTGGAGGAGGGTTTTTTCAAATAAAGTATTTTTTTGCGTGTTTTTTTATATTTGCTTACTTGGTTAGTAATAGGGGTGTCTCTCCGTTACTAACACCAGGGCTTGATGCCAGCTGTGGTTTTTGACAATTCACTGCTGACATCAACCCCATTTCCCCGATTGGCAATGCACCAGGGCAATTGGAAAGAGTGAAGGTCAAGCTCCAGAATTAGCGCATCTATTGTGATGCACCACTTATGGGGCGGCTGAGGGCTGGTATATTTACCCTGGGAAAGGCTCAATAACCATGGACTTTCCTAGCCTGATAATAGTTCTTTGCTGTCTGCTTTACCTTTGCTGGCTATTAAAAATTGGGGTGACCACATGTCGTTTTTTTCATTTACTGTAGCGCTATAGCACGTAAACATGAAATATATGAAATTTGAATTGCATTACTGCTCTGCAAAATAGGAAAAAATGAAGATACTCAGCACATAATTTGGCCAATTCATGTATGCCCAGGAGCCATGACAAGGCAATCTTCTTTGGCTGGGAACGTAATCTAATGTGACTCCTCTGGATAGATGTATTGGTGTACATACATAGAATAGAAAATACCATTTAAATATTGGCTGGTAGTGTGATAGATAGAGTAAATAGAGCTACCATTTATATGTAAAAACAAAAAAGAAAGTAAACAGGGTGTGTGCAAATAATACTCCTAGGTGTAACAGTACGGGAGTCTCACAAAGGGAGAACTAAGCCAGTGCAAGCAAGTGAGCAGACCAAGGTGCAAAATCCAATAACAACCGCACATAACCATAATATATTTAATACAAAACAATGCAGGAGAATAGTTACCATATGACTGTGCCCCAGGCGCGCCCAGGGGGCATATGACTCTCATATTGACACTGAGGCCAAACAGCTTATTGTTATCTATCTCTATAACATTCACTGCTTTTTAAAAACGCATGCAAAAATGGTAGAAAAACGCAGCAAATCAGTAATCATTTTTAGGCTGCGTTCACACATTGCGTATTTTCGCGCGCTTTTTTGCGCGCGCTTTTTGAAAATACCCAATGTGCTTTGTGTCTGCCAGCAAAGTGAATGGGAAATTCACTTTGCCGTTCAGACACTGTGTAATTTTACGCAGCGGGAAAGAGCAGCTGCGTAAAGAATTAGCATGTCAATTCTTTACGCAGCTGCGTCCTGCGCTTTCTCTCTATTGTGCCTATTATAAGCGATGGAATTACGCAGCGGTGTTCACACACTGCGTAATTCCATCGCTTTTTTACGGAGGCGCAGGATGGATACTCACCTACCCGATGTCAGGGGAGAGGCGTCCGGTCCGATCCGCTCCAATCCCGCGCTTCCAGCATCTGCTGGTGAGCCGATCAGCTGTTAGCTAACCGGCTTGTAACCGGCCGGTCAGCTGACAGTCTGCTGATCGCTTCACGGCAGATGCTGCAAGCGCGGGACGGAGCAGACGCGTCTCTCATCCATCGTGTAGGTGAGTATCCATAGTCTGTACATACACTGCTAGGGACACACACACGACACATAGACACACAGGACACATAGACACACAGGACACATAGACACACAGGACACACAGACACAGACAGTACACATGTCACACTGAAATGAAGTGTGACATTACACATGTCACCCTTCATTTTCACACTGCATTTTTTGCTGCGCTTTTTTACGCAGTGTGTGAATGGAGGTGCTTTTTTTACCTGCTTAAAAAAACGCAGGTAAAAAAAGCAGGAAAATACGCTGCATAAAAAAACGCAGGGAAATACGCAATGTGTGAATGCAGCCTTAGACCTGCATTTTTGTAGCGTTTTTTTACTGACTTCATTAAAGTCAATGGGTGAAAAAACGCTGCAAAAATGCTGAAAGAATTGACATGCTGCCAATATTTACCTTCTTTCCGGCATCCCGCGATGTCTGCGGCGGCTCCCGGAAGTTACTTTGGTCATGCGCAGTGCATGACCAAAGTAACTTATCCCTGTGCAGCGCTGACAGGCTGCATAGCTTAGAGAGCTGCTGGTCTCTATGCTATACAGCCGATCAGGCTGCAAAAAGTGAAAGTCCCATAGTGGGACAATGTGTAAAAGAGTAGGAAAGTGAAAAAAAAAATAAAAAAAATGTAAAAATATAAAAAATATAAATAAATAATCCCCAAAAAATAAAAATATATTGTACCCATAATATTTATTTATTCTGAAAAAAATAAATAAATAAAAGTACACATATTTGGTATTTCCGCGTCCGGAACGACCTGACCTATAAAACTGTCCCACTAGTTAACCCCTTTAGTAAGCACGGTAAAAAAAAAAAAAAGGAACCAAAAAACAATGCTTTATCATCATACTGCCAAACAAAAAATGGAATAACACGCGATCAAAAAGACAAATATAAATAAAAATGGTACCGCTGAAAATGTCATCTTGTCCCGCAAAAAAATAAGCTGCCATACAGCTCCATCATCTGAAAAATAAAAAAGTTATAGCTCTCAGAATAAAGCGATAGAAAAATGTTTTTTTCTAGAAAATAGTTTATATTGTGTAAAAGTGTCAAAACATAACAAAACGATATAAATGCGGTACCGCTGTAAATGTACTGACCCGAAGAATAAAGCTACCTTATAAATTTTACCACACGCGGAACGACATAAAAAAAAAAAAAAACAATTCCAGAATTGCTGGTTTTTGTTTATTCTGTCTCCCAAAATTCGGAATAGAAAGCGATCAAAAAATGTCACATGCCCGAAAATGGTGCCAATAAAAACGTCAACTTGTCCCGCAAAAAACAAGCCCTTTCATGACTCTGTTGGCCAAAATATGGAAAAATTATAGCTCTCAAAATATGACGATGCAAAAACTAGTCTTTGCAAAAAAAAAGCATCTTTTAGTGTGTGACAGCTGTCAATCATAACAACCCGATATGAATCTGGTTTTGCTGGAATCGCACCGACCCGAAGAATAAAGTCGTCTAATCACTTATACCACACAAGGAATGGCGTAAAAAAAAATAAACTATAGGGTTAGGGTTGTGCTAGCGTTGGGATTTTTTCAAAAGTAAAGAAAAAAAATGATGACGATATGGCGAGCAGTGTTGAGTGCAAGTGCTAGCTACTTGAGTTTGCATCGGGTGCTCAGGTATGCACTGAGTATCGCAGGTATTCGAGTGACATGCTCAAGTCTCCGCCTCATATGCTTCTCGGCCTAAAAAAACGTTGCTGGGATCGCCTGCTATGCACGCGCGATCCCCGCTTGTTTTTTTGGGTGTCTAACAACCGTGAAACATGCGGGGCAGGGACTCGAGCATGTCACTCGAGCACCCGCAATACATACCCGAGTACCCTATGCAAACTAAAGTACCGAGCACTTGCGCTCAAGACAACATATTCAATAAGATGACCTAATGTTATCAAATTCTGTTTTACCTCTGGGTTCAAAATGTACACTATACCCCTTGATAAAATCCTTGAGGGGTCTAGTTTCCAAAATGGAGTCAAATGTGGGGGGGTTTCCACTATTTAAGCACATCAGGGGCTCCCGAAATGCGACATAGCGTCCGCTCTTGATTCCAGCCAATTTTGTGTTCAAAAAGTCACACAGTGCTCCTTCCATTCTGAATCCTGCCATGCGCCCAAACAGTGTATTTTCCCCACATATGGGGTATTGGCGTACTCAGGAGAAATTATACAACAGTTTTTAGGTTCCATTTTCTCCTCTTACCCTTGTGAAAATAAAAAAATTGGGGCTAAAAGATAATTTTTGTGGAAAAAGTTAGATTTTTTTATTTTCACTGCTCAATGTTATAAACTTCTGTGAAGCACCTGGGGGTTCAGGGTGCTCACCACACATCTAGATAAGTTCTCTGAGGGGTCTAGTTTCCAAGATGGTGTCACTTGTGGGGGGTTTCCACTGTTTAGGCACATCAGGGGCTGTCCAAACGCAACATGGCATCCGCTATTTATTCAAGCAAATTTTACATTCAAAAAGTCAAATGGTGCTCCTTCCATTCAAAACCCTGCCGTGCGCCCAAGCAGTGGTTTTCCCTCACATATGTGGTATTTGCGTGCTCAAGGGAAATTGTACAACAAATTTGGGGGTCCATTTTTTACTGTTACCCCTGCAAAAATAAAGAAAAATGGGTCTAAAGTAACATTTTTGTGAAAAAAGCTAAATGTTCATTTTTTTCTTCCTCATTCCAAAAATTCCTGTGAAGCACCTGAAGGGTTAATAAACTTCTTGAAAGTATTTTTGAACACCTTGAGAGGTGAAGTTTTTAGAATGGTGTCACTTTTGGGTATTTTCTGTTATAAAGGGCCCTCAAAGTCACTTCAAATGTGATGTGGTCCCTAAAAAAATGATTTTGTAAATTTTGTTGTAAAAATGAGAATTCGCTGGTCAACTTTTAACCCTTATAGCTCCCTAATAAAAAAAAAAATTTGGTTCCAAAATTGTGCTGATGTAAAGTAGACATGTGAGAAATTTTATTTATTAACTATTTTGTGTGACATAGCTCTCTGATTTAAGGGCATAAAAAATTCAAATTTTGAAAATTGCAAAATTTTCAAAATTTTCTCAAAATTTCAGATTTTTTCACAAATAAATGCAAGTGATATAGAAGAAATTTTACCACTATCATAAAGTACAATATGTCACGAAAAAAACAATCTCAGAATCAGCGGGATCTGTTGAAGCGTTCCAGAGGTATTACCTCATAAAGTTACAGTGGTCAGAATTGTAAAAATTGTCCCGGTCATTAACGTGCAAACCACCCTCGGGGGTAAAGGGGTGAAGGGTTGATTTTTATAGCTTAGAACTTCATTTACTTTGCTGAGCATGAGGATAATAAAGCTGTCTGTGGCCAGTTTTGACACTAATCCATCATATTGGAGTGAAAGCTTCTTCTTGTGCTAACCATCTATCACTGGCCAATGTCTCATCCCCTGATGACGCAGCATATGCGGTGAAACATGTTGGGGGGACGTGTGCTGTCAAACAATAATTGTCCTATTCAGCCATAAATGGTGGAACCTTAGGGTGTTATCAGATCAATACATAGGTGGCAACTTAAAACAAAATGATATAGGCAAATTAGGGACAATATTTTAATAGCATCTATGCATTTTAAATGTAAATATTAATAAAAGCTACATTTTATTAAAGAGGGATATTTATATAGGGTTCTGCCCATTTGGTTAATAATTAAGTATATGTTTCTCCAAGGCCATTTTTGTTCTCTTTTTTGGTTTGGTATCAACCACCTATCACAGAAGATGACAATCCCTTGAACTAATATACAACCAAGTAGTCCCAATACATATCTGTTTTTTTCCCTACGCTCTGGCAGTGTGTATTGGAGGTGTCCTTTGGGAAATAATACCAACTTATTCCAAATGACAGTCGCCTACAAAAATTGCCACTGCATGAGGATGCAGTGCCATACATTCCCATTGACTACCATTTTAAAAATATGTACAGCGGGGTGAAATACTGTAGCTTATTTGTGCACCTGTACATTAATTTAATACTAAAGCCCTTTTTCTTTTGTGTATAATTGGGTGTCATCAGTGTAGAGGTGTTACTCAAAGTCAAATCTGCTGAAGGTGTGTTAAAGGATTTGTCCACTGATAACTTGTTTTCACTAGACAACCTTTTTAATTTCTAATGGCACAGAGTAAGGGATTGGGGCACCAAATGTCTGGCAAGGCAAACACTACATACAGATTATTTTTTATTCTGACAATCCAATGGAATAGATGCACGTACATGCAACTTTCACACAAATTTTTGTCTGTATCCCCAGCCAAAAGTCAGGAATCATACATTGAATGAAAATAATGCATGAACATAAATAAAATGCAAAGTGTTGAAAACATATACACACATATATAAATGTTCTAGAAAGTAAACCAAAGTTCAATGTTATAATATAGTGGGGCAGATTTACTAGAGATGTCTAATATTTAGAAAGTCTAAAGAGGCATCAAATATATCGCAGTGGCTCAAAATGGTTTGATAAATTTGATCCTCTAACTTTACACCACATTTTGTTTAAGTTACTCTGCACCAAAAATATGAGCCAAAATTTTGGCAAAAAAGTTAGTGTACATTGTCACATTTCAGGTCAAGCTGCCCTGTCAAACTAGAAGTTAAAAACGGGAAAGTTAGACACATTTGCTTCCACTACTAGGACAACCCCTTCTCAATCTGAATGTTTGGCCCCGTTAAAATAAAAACACTTATACTCACCACCCATGCCGGCGCCATTCCAGCGGTGTCTGCACGTAAAGTTGTTATGTCACGTGAGCCCTGCGCCCAATCGGTGCCAGCTTCACTGTCCCCGCCTTCAGACGTATAAGTAATCAAGAAGGGGTGATAGCTGCGGCTGGCCGCTCACTTTCTCTTATGCGTCCGAAGACGGGACAATGACGCCAGCGCTGATTGGGCGCAGGGCTCACATGACATAACAACCTCATGTGAGCCCCAGGAACGCGAGTGCAGACACTGCTGGAACGAAACTGGCATGGGAGGGGAGTATAAGTGTTTTAATTTTAATGAGGGTCCAACATTCAGAGTGAGAAGAGGTTATCTTAGTAGTGGACAACCCCTTCAAAAATGTCTAGTACACAATGCAACAATATGCTCCAGAAATGCATCACATTTTGGTGCATTTTATGACAAAGTCTAGGCATTGAAATATTAGTAAATCTGCCCCATTGTTTATAGGTTAATAATCAATATGTCATAAAAATAAAGTGTAAAATAATGTTCCAGGCTTAGCATAATGATGAACTATCCACATTATAGGTCATCAATTTCAAATCGATGAAAGTCCGAATTAAATACGGCACCCCTACTGAAAAGCTCAGATGGTGTACAGATGTAATTAGTGAATGGATGTAAACGGAGCAGCTCCTTTCACTGTTTAGGGGCAATTTCAGGGTACTGTAGCTCAGCTCCTATACTCTTCAATAGGAGCTGAGCTACACTACCAATATAAAACCGTTACACAGTGAAAGGATCTGCTCTGTTCAGCTTTGTTCAAAGTTTACATCCAGTTTAAAACAGCTGATCGTGGTGGTGCCGGGTGTCAGACCCCCATTGACATGACATTGATGACCTTCCCTAAGGCTAAGTCAGAGTCTTAGCTGGTCTCCAAGCCACAAGTCTAGTTAGTAAACATTGTATTATGTTTCTCCTGCTCCCCTGACTCTTTATTTTCCTTACTGACCACTATGGCAGGAGACCACTGAACCTACTCCATTTAGGAGCTGATTAAGGGCATGAGTTTTCTAAATGTGGACAACTTAGAAATCATTATTTCCCAAGCGATCACTATGATTTCATGTTCTTCTATTTACTGTAGCCCAAAAAATAAGCTTTTGTCATATCTAATATTTGTTTCACTCATTTCTATATGGTAGTTAAAGGAATTATCAAGTTTAAAAAAAAAAAATTGCAGGCCATTTATATAAGAAAATAGTGCTCTAAAATCTCATAAATAAATTATTTTATTAAAGTAAATTAAATATTAAACATAATAATCAACACCAGAAATTACAGAAAAAAATTAAGTAAGGCAGAGAAACCAAATGGAGGACCACAGAAAGCAAAAGTGTACAAAAAGTAATAGAAATTATAAAATAGTATATATCCCTGTGCCTATGGGGTGCATCCCTATAAACTATGTTAAGACAGCATGTTATTTTATATTGGGGCAAAACTTACATGAATTAATGAAGGACTGAGAGAGTTGCTGTGTGGCCCTGGTGCCCCAAAGCGCGTTTCACCCTAGCTTCGTCAGCGGGCATTTTTTTAAGTAGCCCAAAAAATATGCTCTTTGTTGTATCTAATATTTGCTTCACTCATTTATATATGGTAGTTAAAGGAATTGCCAGCCATTTATAAGATAGGGCAGTGCTACTAGATTGGTGGGGGGGCAAAATCTAACCCTAACCCTTAATTCTAACCATAACGTTTTATTGATATTGATGCA
Source organism: Phyllobates terribilis (assembly GCF_046119375.1). Classification (NCBI taxonomy): domain Eukaryota; kingdom Metazoa; phylum Chordata; class Amphibia; order Anura; family Dendrobatidae; genus Phyllobates; species Phyllobates terribilis. The sequence continues at coordinate 548,849 of NW_027362991.1, forward strand.
TTTTGGCATCTTCATATGCTTTACAGATTACTAGCACTGGATCCACTCTGAACTCTGTCTCTCTCTTATTGCCAATTGCAATTACTTTCTTCTAATGACATGTCGGAGCCTCTTCTTTCACCTTACTTCAGCCTATTGCCCTTTAAACGATTCAGACTTGTCACACGATCCTTTCCCTAACTCATCATATATGCATGTGTTGCTCCAACCTCTCTCATGCTCGGAGGTTTAAATATAGATCCATTCCTGGTCTAGCAGCTGTTTTTATAGTTCACCAGTCTGTCTGCACACAAGTAAAGTGACCTAAACATAATGATATGAATGATCAGTTATTATAGAATTTGTGTCATATTTAGTGCGAGAACCGTAAAAAGCAAAATATTTATCAACTGCAATTTCTCTAAAAATACAGGTTTCTTCTGTAATTTTGTGGTTTAAATACACTGGAAGCCGACCTAAGAAGTCTTAAGCCAAGTAGTCGCGGTGGCTCCTCCAAAAATGCAATAGATAATACAAGATTGTTTGGGGATTTTAACAGAAGCGAGCAACTTGTGGCCCTAGGAATACATGTGATTTTTTAGTGCAGTCCCTATGTTTAGGTTTAGGCATCATTCACATGTTTGTTTTTTTGACATACGAAAAAAATGGACCGAGTTTCATCAGATTTATCAAGAGTTTCATGAGAGTTTGTTCCAGTTTTTATCAGTTTCTCTGATGGCATCTGAGTGCATTCCAATTTCTTTATCGACCCATACACTTGCATTACCGAACATGTCTCCATGATTTTACACTTCTAAATACTCAACAAAAACCTCTGTGTAAACATACCCTAAGATCAAAAATTAAAGGGGTTGTCCAGGCTTGGAGTCTACAAAAAGTCTATGTGACTGAAGACTTGTGAATCTTCACAGCATGCACTGTCAGGATTCTCCGGTGCTGGCGGTTATTTGCATACTTCCTGCCACAATCCGACTAGACTGTGTGTGCCCTCACTCAAAACACTTGTATTGAGCAAAGCTGGGCACGTCTAGTCTGCACATGACTGCATGCATACAAATCGCATACTTGCACCCGCTTCCGGCACTGGAGAATCCTGACAGTGTGCACTGTGCACACTGTGAGGATTAACAAGTCTGCAGTCACATAGAGTGACTGCAGACTTGAATCCCAAGCTTGGACGAACCCTTTAACTCTTTCCCATGTGTACTGAATATTCTGTAGGCAGTGGCATGCCAGGCTATCCACATGCAAGTTAATGATTGTCCAGCAGTCCTATCAATTTGGGGCTGCTTAGTTTCCTCCAGGTGTCACCCTTTCTGGGTGATTGCCTGGCAATTTTGCTAAATGGTCAGATCTTTGCCAGTCGTAGCTTTGATCAATGGTGTGTGCTCCTAGTGCTCTGTGTTCTGCTGTTCTGAACTTTGTTACCTCACCTTTGACTTTGCTTTTTGACTATTCGTTTGTATTGCCCCTTTGCCTTTGACGTACACTCCTGGTATTTGACCCCAGACTTCTTCACTCTCCTGTCGTGTAGCTTGTCCGTGAGAAGTGACTTGTCAGTGTCACATTACCAGCCCCTTTAAAAAATTAGACCCCAGACAATTATTAGGCTACACACCATACCCAAAATTAATTTAGACCCCAGATCCACTCCCTTAATTAAATAAAGTCATCAACCAGACCCAATAATTAATATACTAAAACCAGCTCCCATCAATTTACTTAGACCCCCCCCACCCCCAGACTAGCTCTAAAATTAATTTAGATTACAGATTTGCCCCCTTAAATAAATCAGATCCTTGGAACAGATCCCTAAAAGTAATAAGCCTCCAGATCAGCCCCTACAATTAAATTTAGACTCTAGACCAGCCCCATTAAATAAATAAGACCCCTGTAAAAATTAGACACTAGACCAGACCCTAAAATTAAATAAGACCTACCCTGTTAAATGAATCAGACTACAGAGCAGACTCCTATAACCAGAATGTTATGCACACGCCCGGGCTGAGCGGCGTGTGCGTGTGATTGTAGTGATTCCACTGGACCATGAACCGGAGAGTGCCTGGAGGGGCGTGACTAAGTATCTGGCCGATCCGACCAAGATGGCACGACGGCATACGACGCCAGTGCACCAGGGAGAAACCGGGCAGAGGGACCAGGTGCTACTCCAGGTCAAACTCCGGACACGGGGGTTGACCCACACAGGGATTACTGGATCAGGCTGGTTAGGCTGGCGCACAGACTGGAGGGTATAGGCAGGCACGACTGGTATGCAGGCAGGCGGGTAAAGGCAAGCGCAGCTAGAGTGCAGACAGGGAGGCACTAGCAGGTAGGAACACAGGCGGGATAGGACCCAGTACACACTGGGACTCAGGAACAATACAGGTAGAGGGGTACAGGCAAGCACAGCTAGAGTGCAGACAGGGAGGCACTAGCAGGTAGGAACACAGGCGGGATAGGACCCAGTACAGACTGGGTCACAGAACCGCAGATGCGGTAGACAACCACAGCAGAGAGGGAACGCCCGAAGCGGTGGGCAAGAACAGAGCAGGACGGGGCTGCAGGAGCAGCGAGCACAAGCAGGGCAGGACAGGACTGCCGGAGCAGCGGGCAGAAGCAGGGCAGGACAGGACTGCCGGAGCAGCGGGCAGAAGCAGGGCAGGACAGGACTGCCGGAGCAGCGGGCAGAAGCAGGGCAGGACAGGACTGCCGGAGCAGCGGGCAGAAGCAGGGCAGGACAGGACTGCCGGAGCAGCGGGCAGAAGCAGGGCAGGACAGGACTGCCGGAGCAGCGGGCAGAAGCAGGGCAGGACAGGACTGCCGGAGCAGCGGGCAGAAGCAGGGCAGGACAGGACTGCCGGAGCAGCGGGCAGAAGCAGGGCAGGACAGGACTGCCGGAGCAGCGGGCAGAAGCAGGGCAGGACAGGACTGCCGGAGCAGCGGGCAGAAGCAGGGCAGGACAGGACTGCCGGAGCAGCGGGCAGAACAGGACTGCCGGAGCAGCGGGCAGAAGCAGGCTAGGCTGAGTAGGGGGGACAGGGCTCTGTTCACACGGAACAGACAGGAAGGGAAAGGCAGAGCCAGACACCCACAGGGTACTAGCAGAGAAGTAGCGAGTGGACCACAAACTCACAAACGGGAGTACAGAGACAACAAGCAGGAGTTAGGTACGAGTTCAGACTCTGCAGAAAAAGGAAGGGAACGGACATAGAGGCAAAACAGGTAAAGGATAGGAGAGAGTTCAGACTGGAACTGAGTGTACAGAGGAGACCGACACTGCAGCGGAATACAGGAGCGGGTCTGGGAATACGGCCCCCAGAGAGGCAGGACGAACAGGCAAGGTGCGTGTTCAGACAGGACAGACAAGATACAGGAGCAGGTCTAGGTAAACGGCCCCTAGAAGGCAGGAGGAACAGGCTAGGAGCGTGTTCAGACAGGTCAGACAAGATACAGGAACGGGTCTAGGTAATCGGCCCCTAGAAGGCAGGAGGAACAGGCTAGGAGCGTGTTCAGACAGGCCTGGAAATACAGCCTCCAGGATAGGCAGACAAGAGAACACAGAACGGGACCTGGCACCTTCAGAGTGCAAGCACACACTGAATGAAACACTATGCTCAGGCAGGGATAGATGGGAGCAGCTGAGCTATATACCAGGTGACAGACAGCAATAGGCTGAGGACGCACAAGGGGTGTGACCCACAGCAGGTACAAAAAGCAGGAAGTGATCGGGCGCCGCCCTTAAGCAGCAGAAACAGACACAAACAGACAGCATGGAGGGAAGCCAGAGAGACATTCTGGACAGGAGATCAAGTGCGCGCTCTTGCACAGTGGGAGATGGACCACTATGCAAGGACGCCGCCAGGTATGTTACACAGAAGAATTAACATGTTACTTATTTTAGCCGCTTCATAGTTTCTGGTCCCTTAATTGGTTAAAAAAAAAGTAACAAAAAACTGAACATGAGCTCAGCAATGTCATTTTCACATTGGTGTGCAATATGTTCATTTTTTGCAAGTGCGTTCCGGTGCTTTTTCAGGCGGATTCCAGGCAGAGTGCACCTGAAAAGGACGTCATGTTCACACAAACTAATTGTTTCCACAGAGAATTTTTCACGTGGAAAATTCTGATGTGTATTTGCACTGAAATCCATGGTAGAAAGGCTGACTCTTGGATTTGCAGCTTGAACTGCTGAAGGTTTACACACAGATAGCCTCAAGTATTAACTTGTTTTAACCAAATAAGTCCTTTAATGCAAACTACCGTAATTATACATCCCCGTTATAGTGGTGCACAGTAGATGAGCAGGAGCCGGCTGTGTTTTACAGTCGATGCTTCACTAAAACGGGGATAATGGCTAACAGATATTTGCATATAGCTGTAGGATGGGCCCCTAGAGTCAATTCCTGGGCCCCTAGAGTCAGTTCCTCCTGTGGGCTCCAGATACCCCAGTCTGACCCTGGTTGAAGCTGTCTATGAACTTGAACATGACTCAGTGATAACTGAGTGATGGGCGATATCTATATATTCACGTAGTTAGCTTTCACTTCAGGAATAACATGAGTAAGACACCGGGAAATAGAAACCAAAATACAGCAATCTACAGGCAAACACAACAACATGCCATTAACAGATAAGCGAGTGACTTTCATCTTCATCACTGGATAAGTAACAAGAGGTAATTACATAAGGAATGGAATCAATGTGCACTTTGCTCTTTTCACCGCCTGTGTTTCAGAGTGTATTCAATGATACCTAGCTCATGAAAAGACAACTGATAATATAAGTAGGAGGGACTACATATAGATATAAATACAAGGTTATCTAAAATTTGAACACCAGGACCAGAGTCATCCTTGTTATCCTCATCATTCAAAGTCATCTTTCCAAGGATCTGAGGAGCCTACAACATTTCTTACAGATCGATGAATTCATGTAAGTATATGAGCTGTAAATATATTATTATTAGAGCACCATTTATTCCATGGTACTGTACATGAGAAGGGGTTACATAATAAATATAATTATAAATTACGGTGAACAAACAACTAACAATAACAGACAGGTACAGAGGGTAGAGCTTACAGTTCAGTAGATATGAGGAAGGAGACAGTAGGGTAGGGGGTTGCGGCACCTTCGGTGGTAGTGAGGCGTCAGGGGGACATTTCAGGATGTAAGCTTTCTTGAAGAGATGGGTTTTCAGGTTCCATCTGAAGGTTCTGAGTGTGGTGGATAATCGGACGTGTTGAGGCACAGAATTCCAGAGGATGGGAGACACTCGGGAGGAGTCTTGGAGGCGATTGCGTGAAGAACGTATGCATGTGGAGCAGAGAAGGAGGTCTTGGGAGGACTGGAAGTTGTGTGTTGGAAGGTATCGGGGGATTACTTTGGAGATATATGGAGGAGATAGATTATGGACGGCTTTGTAGGTCAGTGTTAGCAGTTTAAAATTCAGTGGTGACCAAAAGTTTTGCATTTTTTTAAAAAGTGTAATTACTTCTGTATGGTTGTCGTGATGACATTTCCTTGGTGATGAACTGAAAGTGCACGACGTTGTCATCATTCAAGACCTTAATTTTAACCAAAATGCTTTTGAATATTGGTCTGGTCATTTAGTTAAAGAAAACTGACAGCCAAAACTTTTGCACCTACTATTTATTGATCACAACATAGAGTGAAATCCATTGTTTACAATGCCATAACTTAGTGTTTTGTAGCATAACCTCTTGCTTTAATTACTGCACCACACTGACGGGGCATTGAAGCCACTCGGGTAATAAAGACATCTTAAGGAATCTTGCTTCATTCCATTTTTAAATCTGCAAACAATTCATCTTTATTGTTATGGGTACGGGCCCCAACTCATCACCCTAACTCATCCCAAAGGTGCTCTATAGGGTGTAAATCTGGTGATTGGCTTGGCCATTGCAACAGGCGAACATTTTTATTTGCTAAGCAATTTTTTACTAAATTGGATGTGTGCATAGGATCATTGTCTTGCTGGAATTTCCATCCCTTGCCTAATTTGGTTTTACCATGTGGCAGCATTAGATTCTCCAGCATGTCCTTGTACATGGTAGCAATCATATTTCCATCAATTCTATGCAGAGGGCCAATGGCAGATGCAGAAAAGCAGCCCCAAACCATGACATTGCCACCACGTTTCACTGTAGGTATTTGGTACCTTATATGGCATCATAACAACCAGACAGAAGTAATCACACTGTAAAAAAAATGCAAACCTTTTGGTCGCCAGTCGCCACTGTATATAAAACACTGTAACTTTTTATACAGCTGTAATACTTTTTATGTAATTCATGACAGTAGTGTATTTCTCATAAGTACTTGAGGTTTTTAAGTGCTAGTTTATCTCAACTCTTGCTTAAAGGGATCTTTGTTATATTTTTAAGAAAGGAAAAAAAAGACACATCTATTACTGAAATATGCTTCTCGATACAGCACTGCCGCTCCAACAGTCTCTAGTAAACAGGATGAGGATCCCGACCTCCGGTTACCCAACCCTGCAGCCAATCAGTGGTCTTCATGGTCAGGTCATTGATGGTTGTGACGTTATTGCTTCCGGGACAGGTGAGACTGTCATCGCGGCAGTGCTGTAGCAGAAAGCGGATTGTGGTGTTAAGTATATCTTCGTTTTTTTCTTTCTACACACTGGCTTCTTTTATAAAGTTTAAAAATATAATGGAGAACCACTTTAAGAAAAATGCCTGTAGGGAAAAGCAAAGGGATAGGTGATAAATGCTAATTCAGAGGTCATTTGACCCATGGGACCCCACTGATAATTCCCACCTAGCTGTAGGTTCAAAACCCAGAGTAGTTTAAAGGGAACTTGTCACACTGTACAGTCAGTCCAATCTGTGGATGGCACGGTATAGAGGAGGAGAAGCTGAGCAGAATGATAAATAAGTTTGTAGGAAAATATTCAGTATAAACTTGTATTTTATTCTGGTGTTTGTATACATAGGATTCCAGTGGGTGGTCCTTGTAGTGATTGACAGCCATCAGTCATACAGTGAAGACTGTCAACCCCTTAAGAGGTCAAAATAAATGATCATTAGTTTCACTGAATCAGCCGATGTGCATTTGATATGGCTGAAATTGGACTTTTCACCAAATTTTCCATGTTGAACTGGACACACGATGTAATAGTGACTGCAGAGCAGAATACAACTTTTTTTTCATTTCACCTTTCCATTGCGGAGATATTAGCAAAGTATTTGGCACTTAATGGGTTAACTTTTGTTAAGGCCAAGTGGGTGTTATCAGATAGCGAATCAAACAGGGAGAAGAAGTGCAAGCCCCCAGTGTAAACACTCACTTGGACTAAACTAAAGTTAACTCATTAGGTGCCAAAGATTTTGATTGCTAATGTCTCCGCAATGGAGAAAATAAATACAAACAAAAACATTTCATTCTGCTCATCAGCCACACACATCATGTGTCAAGATTAAAGTGAAAAATTTGGTGAAAGGTCCTCTTTAATACTGCCGAGCATACTAAAATGAAATACAGGTATATTGAAATGTATTAAAAAAGAAAAGAAAGCAAGTTTAAAGGGAACCAGTCACCAGGTTTTCCCCATATTAAGTATGGCTGCCACCATTAGGGTTTTGCTACAGTATACTGCAAAAAATAACTTTTATTATACTTACAGATGGGGCAGTCCAGGTCAAATGGGCGTCTCTGGTCTTGATCTGACGCCTCCTCTCGTCTTGTGATCATCGTCCTCCTTCATGCGGATGATGCCTCCTACATCATCCACACAGTGTCCACCATTGCACTCCTGTGCAGGCGCACTTCTCTCTGCCCTGCCGAGGGCAGAGCAAAGCACCGTAGTGCGCATGTGCCGGCTTTACCTACGGGTCACTGGCGCTCTTTGGCCTTTCCCGGCACATGCGCTCTACATTACTTTGCTCTGTACTCGGCAGGGCACAGAGAAGTGTGCCTGCACAGGAGCAAAATTGGCGGACACAGTATGGATGACGTAGGACGCGTCATCCGCATGAAGCAGAGAAGGAGGACGGCATCGCAAGACGAGAGGAGGCGCCTAATCAAGACCAGAGACGCCCATCGGACCGGACCTCCCCATCTGTAAGAATAATAAAAGCTATTTTTTGGGCTCTGCAGACTGGTTTGGAGACTTTTAACAGCATTCTAATATGCTGTTAAAAAAGGCCGTAATGGTGGTGGCCGTACTCTATATGGGAAAAACCTGGTGACAAGTTCACTTTAAGTTCCCAAGTGGGATGAAAAGATAATTAAAAAGTGTCAGGTCATAATCAGAGTCTGGAGGCCACTTTCCCAGTTCTGTTACTGATTATTAGTGTTATCTAATTTGTGACTTTGCTCTGGGTCAACATGCAAACTTTATGTGTATGTTTTAGAAAGATATCCTTATGAATAGGTTCTTATGTAGCACATGTATTTCGATAGGACGCCAATTATTTTTATTTTGGAGGGCGCTCCATACCCACGTATCAATTTCTAATTGTTAGAACCTTGCTGTTAGGTTTTTTTTTCCTTTGCTGGTCACATGACCTTGTTGGCCTATTTAATCCTGCTCCGCCCTTCTGGCTTTGCTGGACTTCATTGTATTTCTACTTTCTAGCTAGCCTGTGCTCTGTATCTAACTCTGTTAGTTTGCTTGGTCTACTGACCTCTATGTTCTATATATTTTGTTTGTTCGTCTGTCTGCTACTATTTCTGTTAGGAGGTGTCTCATATTCCTCCCAGTCCTTAGTACTTGTAGGGATTCCCTCCCCACATCTATAGGTCTCCGTACAGACTAGCTTAGGACTTTAGCAGGTCTGATCGCAGGATCAGGTCCCCTGTTACATCGTAGGGATTAAGCTGAGTTCTATCGTAGGGACAGATCTCCTCTCTTTCCTTAGCTCTGGTAGCAGAACATAACAGTAAGTCCAGCCAGCAAATTCTCTAAGGAAAGATTTTTCTGTTCCATCATGGTGTCGGTTCAGGATTTGGTTCATCGCCTGCAGGGACTCTCTCTGGAGGTGGCCGAGCTCCGTCAGCACGTGAGTAACTGTCCTGGAGCACATTTCTTGGAGCCTAAGGTATGTTTGCCGGATTTATTTTTTGGTGAACACCGAGAATTTTTTTCATTTAAAAATGCTTGCTTATTGTATTTTCGTTTGAGACCTAAGTCCTCTGGGGATGAATCCCAGCGCGTAGGGTTCATAATGTCACTTTTGCGCAAAGAGCCTCAGGAGTGGGCCTTTTCTTTGCAACCTAGTGATTCATGCTTCAGATCAGTGGATAGTTTTTTTTCTGCTTTGGGACTATTATATGATGATCCTGACCGTGTCACATCAGCTGAGACTGAGTTGAGACGTTTAAAACAAGGATCAGGTAATGTTGAAAAATATTGTACTCATTTCCGTCGTTGGTCGACTCAAACAGGGTGGAACGATTCTGCTCTGAAAAGTCTATTTCTTGCTGGGCTCAGTGAAAGGGTTAAAGACCTGCTAATTGCTTATCCTACACCTGAGGATTTGCAACAGGCTATGCAATTAGCTATACGGGTGGATAGAAGACTGCGTGCTAGGGTTAATGAGAGCAAATCCTCTGCTATGTCAGTTTCTGGTTATGATAATGTGTGTACTAACAGTGGTGAACCGATGGAGATTGGATCGGTGGCACCTCGCTCTCAAGAAAAAGACCGTCGTTTTTCGGAAGGCTTGTGTTTCTATTGCGGAAAATCTGGTCATTTGATTAAAGGCTGTGAGCTTCGTATGAAGAAAGAAAAAAAAATGGTCAGTCACGCCCGTATTGCCTGTTTAAATTCCAAGGGTATATTTTTAGCTGCTTCCACGATTGCTCAGGAAAAATTAATGGAATTTCGGGTGTTTGTTGATTGCGGGTCTACACTGAATGTAATTGATGGGGGATTCGTGGAAAAACTCAATTTAAAACCTGAACCTTTATCATCCCCCATTGCTGTGGTTTCTGTGGATGGCTCCCCTTTGAAGAATATTACTCTCAAGGTCAGTGAATTTCCTCTCACTATTAATGGTGTTCACCATGAAAAATTGGATTTGGTAGTGTTGAATAACTTGCCTTCTCCAGTAATATTGGGTTTGCCCTGGTTAAAATTTCACAATCCTGTACTGGATTGGTCTACCAGTGAAATTAAATCCTGGAGCCATAAATGTTATGACAAGTGTTGTAACGGGCGTATTGCAGCTTTGGATAGGGGAGAATTGCCTGTTCCTATTCAGGATTTTTGGAGAGTTTTTTCTGAGAAAGAATCGCAGGTTTTGCCTCCCCATAGAGACTATGATTGTTCTATTGAATTTGTCCCTGGAGCGACTCTTCCTAAAAGTCGTTTATTTAACCTTACTATTCCTGAGAGGAAGGCTTTGGAGGAATACATACAGACAAGTTTGGCCGCCAGTCACATTAGGCCCTCTAAGTCTCCTGTGGCGGTTGGATTTTTTTTTGTAAAAAAAAAGGACGGCGGTTTACGTCCTTGTCTGGATTTTCGTGAGATTAACAAAATTACGGTACGCAATCCTTACCCACTGCCATTGATTCCTGATCTGTTTAACCAGTTATTGGGGGCCAAGTGGTTCTCTAAAATTGACCTTAAGGGGGCATACAATCTGTTGCGCATGAAGGAGGGTGATGAATGGAAGACTGCTTTTAACACTCCTGTGGGTCATTTTGAGAATCTGGTTATGCCTTTTGGTCTTACTAATGCTCCTGCATTTTTTCAGAATCTGATTAATGACATCCTTAGACCTTTGATCGGTAAAAATGTGGTTGTGTATTTGGATGACATTTTGATTTATTCGCCAGATCTGGAGTCTCATTGGCGGAGCGTGCGTGAGGTATTACAGTTATTAATGGACAATTCGCTTTTTGCTAAGCTGGAGAAATGTGAGTTCGCTGTACAGAGAATTAGTTTTTTGGGCTACATTATCTCCAGCAAAGGTTTTGAGATGGATCCGGTTAAGGTTCAGGCTGTGCAGGAATGGCCTAGGCCTATTGGTTTGAAATCGATACAGAGGTTTTTGGGTTTCGCCAATTACTATAGAAAATTCATAAAAAATTTTTCTAGTATTGTCAAACCTCTGACTGATCTCACCAGGAAAGGTGCTGATGCGGTTCAGTGGTCTTCTGAGGCCATTGAAGCTTTTGTGTATCTCAAGGAGAGGTTCACCTCTGCTCCCATCCTTATGCAGCCTGATGTTACTAGGCCGTTTTTGGTTGAGGTTGATGCTTCCTCTGTGGGGGTTGGCGCAGTATTGTCTCAGGATAACGGGGATGGATTACATCCCTGTGCCTTTTTTTCAAAAAAATTTTCAGAGACTGAATTGAATTACGATATTGGTAATCGGGAATTATTGGCTATTAAACTCGCATTTGAACACTGGCGCCACTTCTTGGAAGGTGCGGAATTTCCCGTTCAGGTTCTTACGGATCATAAAAATCTGATATATCTTGATGCTGCCAAGCGCCTGAATGCCCGTCAGGCTAGGTGGGCACTGTTTTTCTCGCGGTTTAATTTCTCCGTTACTTACATCCCTGGTACTAAGAATGTTAAGGCGGATGCCTTGTCTCGCAGTTTTTCTCCCATAGTCGGTGCTGAGAAAGAGGAAAACATTTTACAAGAAGGTGTTGTGATAGCTGCTTTAGACTCCGTTTTGGAAGATGAGATTCTTAAAGCTCAGGAGAATGCCCCATCTAACACTCCTCATGGGAGGTTGTTTGTGCCTGGGACCTTTAGGAGAGATTTGTTTGTTGAGTGTCACGAATCTCGGTTGGCAGGTCATCCCGGAATCTCTGAGACCAAGAGACTGGTGGGTCGCAGTTTTTGGTGGCCTGGATGGCAGAAGGAAGTCATTAAGTGGGTGCGCCAATGTACTATATGTGCTAGATCTAAGTCCTCACATACTCCTGCTGCAGGGTTGCTTTGTCCTTTGGAGGTCCCCAGTGCTCCTTGGACACATTTGGCTATGGACTTTATAACTGACCTTCCCCCCTCTGAGGGTTTTACTGTCATCTGGGTGGTCGTGGACCGTTTTAGCAAGATGTGTCACTTGGTTCCCTTCGTCAAACTGCCCTGCGCTAAAACTCTCGCTAAGGCCTTTGTCAAGGAAATTGTCAGACTTCATGGCGTTCCTACTGACATTGTTTCTGATAGGGGTCCTCAGTTCGTGGCTCGTTTTTGGCGTGCCTTTTGTGACAGGTTGGGAATTCATTTGTCGTTTTCGTCCGGATATCATCCTGAATCTAATGGTCAGACAGAAAGGAAAAACCAGGATGTTGAGCAGTTCTTGCGTTGTTTTGTGGCAGACAATCAAGAGGGGTGGTCTGAGTTTCTGTCACTTGCCGAATTTGCTCTGAACAATCATACATCTTCTTCTGCTGGTTGTTCGCCTTTTTTTTGTTGTTCTGGGAGACATCCGTCGTTTGGGTCGTTCTCCAAGTTGGGATCTGCCGTGCCTGAGGAGGAGAATTTTTCCGGTGATTTGGAAAGAGTTTGGACGGATGTGCGTGGTAATCTTCAGGAGGCCAACAGAAAATCTAAAGACTACTTTGATAGGAAACGACAGGAGGTTTTGTTCGCTGTTGGTGACATGGTTTGGTTGTCCTCTAGGAATCTGCGGTTGAGGATTCCTTCTAAGAAATTGGGTCCCAAGTTTGTAGGGCCCTTTAAGGTGCTTCAGGTTGTCAACCAATCTGCTGTTAGGTTGGAGGTTCCTACCTCCTGGAGAATTAATCCGGTCTTTCATGTCTCTCTGTTAAAAAAAGCTGTTGTGTCGGATGGTGACGCCTCTGCCTCTGTTCCTCCGGTGGTGGAGGACGGGGAATATGAAATTTCTCGCATACTTGACTCTAGACGGTATAGAGGTAGTTTGCAGTATCTTGTGGCCTGGAAAGGTTTCGGACCCGAGGATAACTCTTGGGTGAGGTCAGATGATGTTTCCGCGTCCAGACTTATCAGAGCGTTTCACAGGAGATTTCCTGATAAGCCTGGTCCTAGGGGATCCGGAGGATCCTCTTAGAAGGGGGGGTACTGTTAGAACCTTGCTGTTAGGTTTTTTTTTCCTTTGCTGGTCACATGACCTTGTTGGCCTATTTAATCCTGCTCCGCCCTTCTGGCTTTGCTGGACTTCATTGTATTTCTACTTTCTAGCTAGCCTGTGCTCTGTATCTAACTCTGTTAGTTTGCTTGGTCTACTGACCTCTATGTTCTATATATTTTGTTTGTTCGTCTGTCTGCTACTATTTCTGTTAGGAGGTGTCCCATATTCCTCCCAGTCCTTAGTACTTGTAGGGATTCCCTCCCCACATCTATAGGTCTCCGTACAGACTAGCTTAGGACTTTAGCAGGTCTGATCGCAGGATCAGGTCCCCTCAGGGGCGGAACTACCGCCCGTGCAGCTGGTTCATTGAACGGGGGCCCCGAGGGAGAGGGGGCCCCTCCAGCCTCCAGCAGGGCCGCCATCAGGGCATGACTGCCCTGACTCTAGTATGGGGCCCGGCCGGTAGGGGCCCCCTCGGGGGCCCCCCTCTTGTGCGTCTCTCTCCTCATGGGGCCCCCGGCCCCATGCTATGCGCCGGGTCCGGGACATTTCAGCGCTGAGCTGCGCTGTTGCAGCAGCGCCTTCATGATTCCCCTGACTTCCGGTCATGTGACGGTGCCGTCACATGGCCGGAAGTCAGGAGAACCTGCTGTCAGCAATTTGGACGAGCGCCAGGATTCTGCAGGGATCGCATGGGGGTAAGTATAACAAGTTTTATTTTTTTTAAAATACAATTAACTAGGAGTGGAGAGATGGGAGAAGCACATGTGTGTGTGTGTGTGTGTATGTATGTGTGTGTGTGTGGGGGGGGAGATGGGAGATGCACATGTGTGTGTGTGTGGGGGGGGAGATGGGAGATGCACATGTGTGTGGGGGGGGGGGAGATGGGAGATGCACATGTGTGTGGGGGGGGAGATGGGGGATGCACATGTGTGTGGGGGGGGGGAGATGGGAGATGCACGTGTGTGGGGGGGGAGATGGGAGATGCACATGTGTGTGGGGGGGAGATGGGAGATGCACATGTGTGTGGGGGGGGGAGATGGGAGATGCACATGTGTGTGTGTGTGGGGGGGGAGATGGGAGATGCACATGTGTGTGGGGGGGGGGGAGATGGGAGATGCACATGTGTGTGGGGGGGGAGATGGGAGATGCACGTGTGTGGGGGGGGAGATGGGAGATGCACATGTGTGTGGGGGGGGAGATGGGAGATGCACATGTATGTGGGGGGGAGATGGGAGATGCACATGTGTGTGGGGGGGGGGAGATGGGAGATGCACATGTGTGTAGGGGGGGGAGATGGGAGATGCACATGTGTGTAGGGGGGGGAGATGGGAGATGCACATGTGTGTGTGGGGGGGATGGGAGATGCACATGTGTGTGGGGGGGGGGATGGGAGATGCACATGTGGGGGGGGATGGGAGATGCACATGTGGGGGGGGGATGGGAGATGCACATGTGGGTGGGGGGATGGGAGATGCACATGTGGGGGGGGGAGATGGGAGATGCACATGTGTGGGGGGGAGATGGGAGATGCACATGTGTGGGGGGGAGATGGGAGATGCACATGTGTGGGGGGGGAGATGGGAGATGCACATGTGTGGGGGGGAGATGGGAGATGCACATGTGTGGGGGGGGAGATGGGAGATGCACATGTGGGGGGAGATGAGAGAGGTGCACATGTGGTGGAGGGGGATGAGAGAGGGGCACATGTGGGGGGGAGGGGGTGAGAGAGGGGCACATGGAGGGGGATGAGAGCTGCACATGGGGGAATTGGGAGTAGGGGGATAATGAGCTGCACATAACGAATGTGGGGTGGGGGAGAGTAAATGATAAATGATGATGGGGTGGGGAGAGCACGGACATGATATAATGAATTGGGGCAGGGGGTGCATGTAAATATTGAATGCGGGGAGCAGGAAGTATAGAGTAGGGGGCGTTGCGGATGCAGGAGTGTGACTGGTAACAAATTGGCGGAAAGAGTAGAGGTTCTAATTAAATTATATATTAAGTGCCTATTTACAGTTAATGGGGGCACAGTGGTGGATTACAATTTATATTTGGAATGGTAGGTTGCCTAATAACTAACCATATATTGATGGTGGATGCACGTCTGTATTCAGCTGCGTAATGTAGAAGTTGGGGAATGTGCTCTAGATAACTGTGTTATTTTATGCAGAGACGAGTCCTGGCTGGAAGACGTGATGGCGGTCTGTGCTGGATGAAGGAGAAAAGCGAAGATGAAGGACTTCACCTAGAGACGTCACCGGTGAGTCAGTCTATTACATGTACACTGTGTATAATGTCACTGGTGATCACTGTATTACCTGTACACTGACACTATATACAGAGCTCCTGTGTATAATGTCACTGGTGATCACTGTATTACCTGTACACTGACACTATATACAGAGCTCCTGTGTATAATTTCACTGGTGATCACTGTATTACCTGTACACTGACACTATATACAGAGCTCCTGTGTATAATGTCACTGGTGATCCCTGTATTACCTGTACACTGACACTATATACAGAGCTCCTGTGTATAATGTCACTGATGATCACTGTATTACCTGTACACTATATACAGAGCTCCTGTGTATAATGTCACTGTATTACCTGTACACTGACACTATATACAGAGCTCCTGTGTATAATTTCACTGGTGATCACTAGATTACCTGGACACTTACGTTATACATACCATGTATAGAGCTCCCGTGTATAATGACACTTATGGTAATATTAGTAATGTGGTGGTAATATTAGTAATGTAGTGGTAATATGTGGTCTGGTCATGGTGTGGCAGTTTTTCTCCCTTCTGTGTGGTATTATTCGGTCACTATGTTGTGGTAATATGTGGTCTGGTCATGGTGTGGCGGTATTCCCTGTATGTGGTATTATTGGTCATTTAAAAAAAAAATGTATATGACACATTCCCTTAAAGAAAACTAAATAAAAATATATCTAAAAAGAATATTGGATATTTTAAGAAAATTTTAATAGGTTATAGTATGGCCCGCCCAGAAGAGTCTACCTTATCGTGGTGGCGGCTTTAAAAATCTTTTGGCCAAAACAAAAGCTGATGGCTATGTATGTGGCGCCGTCACATGGCCGAACGTCAGGAGAACCTGGTGGCAGCGACGTGGACGAGCGCCAGGATTCTGCAGGGATTGCATGGGGGTAAGTATAACAAGTTTTATTTTTTTTAAATACAATTAATTAACTAGGAGTGGGGGGAATCAGAGATGCACGGGGGGGATGAGAGATGCACATGGGGGGGGGTGAGAGATGCACATGGGGGGGTGAGAGATGCACATGGGGGGGTGAGAGATGCACATGGGGGGGTGAGAGATGCACATGGGGGGGTGAGAGATGCACATGGGGGGGATGAGAGATGCACATTGGGGGGATGAGAGATGCACATTGGGGGGGTGAGAGATGCACATTGGGGGGGTGAGAGATGCACATGGGGGGGTGAGAGATGCACATGGGGGGGTGAGAGATGCACATGGGGGGGGTGAGAGATGCACATGGGGGGGTGAGAGATGCACATGGGGGGGATGAGAGATGCACATGGGGGGGATGAGAGATGCACATGGGGGGGATGAGAGATGCACATGGGGGGGATGAGAGATGCACGGGGGGTGAGAGCTGCACATGGGTGGGATGAGAGCTGCACATGGGGGGTTATGTTTACATAACTTTGTTGCCTTATGAAGGGCAGGGGGGGCCCCCCAAAATTTCTTGCACAGGGGCCCACTACAGTCTGTGTCCGCCCCTGGGTCCCCTGTTACATCGTAGGGATTAAGCTGAGTTCTATCGTAGGGACAGATCTCCTCTCTTTCCTTAGCTCTGGTAGCAGAACATAACACTAATACCATTTACATTTGAAAAAAATATATTTCTCTAAAGAATTCTACATATTTTTTTAGCTTTTTCATACTATATGTACACAGGACGTTTTAGGTGTCCATATAAAAATTGTAACCTGCTCTATCAAATATCATGCTAAAACTGTGTTGTCCCTTAGGCCACGTTCAGATCATAAAAAAACACAAAAATAAAAATAACTTAACAGGTCCCAATTAATCAACAATGCTAAAAAAGACACACCTACTATATACAGTACAACTTTAATAGAAAAATATTTAAAAAAGGGGAGCTTTTAAATAATCAAGCAGGATTAGGTCACAGACATGAGCAATGGGGATACTGGCCCTAATTTCGGCCTAGTGGCTACCCTACCTTGCCGCGGAGGATGGCACCCTAGGAAGCGATGGGCGCCCCCGCTCAACGTCGACTTACCCTTACCTACCCTAATAGACCCTGCAAAAAGAAAACACCGTGAACAACAAACAGATATATGTGACCTTAAGAGACCATAAACATATAAATACATAACTACTCGTGTCAAGGACACTATATAAAACTATTCAAACTTTTTTAGGGTCTAATAGGGTCACTAAAGGGCGAGCGGGGGTACAATATCGTTCTTTAGGGGGCCAACCTCCGCGGCAAGGTAGCGATATTATTAGGCCATAAATTAGGGTCAGTATCCCAGTTGTCCGTTTCTGTGACATATCATATATGGCAAACTAGACACTACTTTTTTCCTTTTCTTATTCAACAATGTCCTTGTTGTTCGCTATTTATGTGATGTGATGTATGTGCACTGCCCTATTTGAATAACTTATGAGATAGGTTTGACATTTATATAGTTTATTTGACACAAGTATTTCTGTATTATATGTTTATGGTCTCTTAAGTTCACATATATCTGTTTGTTGTTCACGGTGGTATCTTCTTTTTGCAGGGTCTAATAGGGTCAGTGAGAGTAAGCTGACGTTGAACAGGGGCGCCATATAGCTTCCTAGGGTGCCAACCTCTGCGACAAGGTAGAGTAACCACTAGGCTGAAATTAAGGCCAGTATCCCTATTGCTCATGCCTGTGATCTAATCCTGCTTGCTTATTTAACCCTTTTCTGACATATGTGGTAATAGTACGTCCTTGTGCCCTGGGCCTATTGGGCCAGGGACGTACTATTACTTCATACTGTGATCGCGCCCGCACACAAGGGGTGCGGGGCAATCGGCGCCGGGTGTCAGCTGATTGTCACAGCTGACACCCGGTGCTATGTGCAAAGAGCTGTCCCGCACCGCTCCCAGCACATTAACCCCTGAAATGCTGCAATCAAAGTCGATCGCAGCGTTCCGGCGGCCAGAGGAGGTAAGCGCCTTATCTCCTCTCCGGTGTCCCGCGATGTCTGTGCCGGATCCCGGTGGTTGTCATGGTGACCCGGATGTCGTCATGACAACATCCAGGTCACCAGACAGCAAGAATTTACTTCGATCATGCGCAGTGCATGACCAAAGTAACTTCTCCCTGTGCAGCGCTGACAGGCTGTATAGCACAGGGATAGTGCTCCATCCCTATGCTATACAGCCGATCAGACTGTAAAAAGTGAAAGTCCCATAGTGGGACAAAGTGTAAAAGTTCCAAAAGTGTCAGAAAGTGAAAAAAATAAATAATTCTAAAAATATTTAAAAAAAATGAAAAAAAATAATCCAAAAAAATAAAAATATACTGTACCTATAAATAAATATTATTATGAAAAAAACAAACAATAAAAGTACACATATGTGGTATCGTCGCATCCAGAATGACCTGACCTATAAAACTGTCCCACTAGTTAACCCCTTTAGTAAACACAGTAAAAAAAAAAAAAAAAACATGCAAAAAACTATGCTTTATCATCATACCGCCAAACACAAAATGCAATAAAGCGCGATCAAAAAGACGAATGCAAATAAAAATGCTACCACTGAAAACGTTATCTTATCCCGCAAAAAACAAGCTGCCATACAGCTCCATCAACCAAAAAATAAAAAAGTTATAGCTCTCAGAATAAAGCGATGCAAAAATATTATTTTTTCTATAAAATAGTTTTTATTGTGTAAAAGTGCCAAAACATAAAAAAGATATAAATGTAGTATTTATCAATTTTACCATACACGGAACGGCATAAAAAAAAAAAAAAAAAACAATTCCGAAATTGTTGGTTTTTGATTATTCTACTTCCCAAAAATCGGAATAGAAAGCAATCAAAAAATGTCATGTGCCCGAAAATGGTACCAATAAAAACGGCAACTCATCCTGCAAAAAACAAGCCATCACATGACTCTGTCGGGCGAAATATAGAAAAATTATAGCTCTCCAAATATGGTGATGCAAAAACTAGTCTTTGCAAAAAAAAAAGCGTCTTTTAGTGTGTGACAGCTGTCAATCATAAAAACCCGATATAAATCTGGTATCGCTGTTATCGCACCGACCCGAAGAATAAAGTCGTCTAATCACTTATAGCACACGAGGAACGGCGTAAAAAATAAACTCTAGGGTTAAGGTTGTGCTAGGGTTAGGATTGGGCTAGGGTTACAGTTGGGCTAGGGTTAGGGTTGTGCTATGGTTAAGGTTAGGGTTTGGCTAGGGTTATGGTTGGGCTAGGGTTGGGGTTGGGGTTAGGGTTATGTTGGGGTTGGGATTTTTTCAAAAGTAAAAAAAAAAAGACGACGATATGGCGACTAGTGTTGAGCGCAAGTGCTCGCTACTTGAGTTTGCATCAGGTGCTCGGGTATGCACCGAGTATCGCGGGTGCTCGAGTGACATGCTCGAGTCTCCTCCCCATATGTTTTGCAGCTGTTATACAGCTAAAAAAAACTAGCGGGGATTGTCTGTCATGCATGAGTGATCCCAGCATGGTTTTTTTTCGCTGTCTAATAACCGTGAAACATGCGGGCGGGGACTCGAGCATGTCACTAGAGCACACGCGATACTCGGTGCATACCTGAGTACCCGATGAAAACTCAAGTATTGAGCACTCGAGCTCAAGACTAATGATAACATATTCAATATGATGACCTAATGTTATCAAATTCTGTGTTGTACCGCTGGATTCAACATGTTTACTTTACCACTTGATAAAATCCTTGAGGGGTGTAGTTTCCAAAATGGGGTCACTTGTGGTGGGTTTCCACTGTTTAGGCACATCAGGGGCTCTCCAAATGCCACATGGCGTCCGCTAATTATTCAAGCAAATTTTACATTCAAAAAGTAGAATGGTGCTCCTTCCCTTCCCAACCCTGCCGTGCGCCCAAACAGTGGTTTTCCCCCACATATGGGGTATTGGCTTACTCAGGAGAAATTGCACAACAAATTGCATGGTACAATTTCTCCTGTTACCCTTATGAAAATGCAAAATTGGAGGCTGAAAAATATTTTTGTTGGAAAATGTGAAAATTGTATTTTTATGGCTCAATGTTATAAACTTCTGTAAAGCACCTGGGGGTTCAATGTGCTCACCACACATTTAGATAAGTTCCCTGAGGGGTCTAGTTTCCAAAATGGTGTCACTTGTGGGGGCTTTCCACTGTTTAGGCACATCAGGGCACATCCGCTAATTATTCAAGCAAATTTTACATTCAAAAAGTAAAATGGCGCTCCTTCCCTTCTGAACCCTGCCGTGCGCCCAAAAAGTTGTTTTCCCCCATGTATGGGGTATCGGTGTGCTCAGGAGGAATTGCACAACAAATTTTGGGGTACATTTTTTCCTGATACCCTTGCGGAAATAAAAAAATTGGGGTCTAAAGTAACATTTTTGTGAAAAAAGTTAAATGTTCATTTTTTTTTTCCACATTCCAAAAATTTCTGTGAAGCACCTGAAAGGTTAATAAACTTCTTGAATGTGGTTTTGAGCACCTTGAGGGGTGCAGTTTTTCTGTCAAAAAAGGCAGATGAGAAATCGCTGGTCAACTTTTAACCGTTATAACTTCCTAACAAAAAAAAATTTTGGTTTCAAAATTGTGTTGATGTAAAGTAGACATGTGGGAAATGTTATTTATTAACTATTTTGTGTGACATACAGTACAGACCAAAAGTTTGGACACCCCTTCTCATTTAAAGATTTTTCTGTATTTTCATGACTATGAAAATTGTACATTCACACTGAAGGCATCAAAAGTATGAATTAACACAT
The DNA here is from genome assembly GCF_046119375.1 of Phyllobates terribilis. Taxonomy (NCBI): domain Eukaryota; kingdom Metazoa; phylum Chordata; class Amphibia; order Anura; family Dendrobatidae; genus Phyllobates; species Phyllobates terribilis. Next base: position 569,945 of record NW_027362991.1, read on the forward strand.
GTGGAATTATATACTTAACAAAAAAGTGTGAAACAACTGAAAATATGTCTTATATTCTGAGTTCTTCAAAGTAGCCACCTTTTGCTTTGATGACTGCTTTGCACACTCTTGGCATTCTCTTGATGACCTTCAAGAGGTAGTCACCGGAAATGGTCTTCCAACAATCTTGAAGGAGTTCCCAGAGATGCTTAGCACTTGTTGGCCCTTTTGCCTTCACTCTGCGGTCCAGCTCACCCCAAACCATCTCGATTGGGTTCAGGTCTGGTGACTGTGGAGGCCAGGTCATCTGGCATAGCACCCCATCACTCTCCTTCTTGGTCAAATAGCCTTTACACAGCCTGGAGGTGTGTTTGGGGTCATTGTCCTGTTGAAAAATAAATGATGGTCCAACTAAACGCAAACTGGATGGAATAATATGCCGCTGCAAGATGATGTGGTAGCCATGCTGGTTCAGTATGCCTTCAATTTTGAATAATTCCCCAACACTGTCTCCAGCAAAGCACCACCACACCATCACACCTCCTCCTCCATGCTTCACGGTGGGAACCAGGCATGTAGAGTCCATCCGTTCACCTTTTCTGCGTCACACAAAGACACGATGGTTGGAACCAAAGATCTCAAATTTGGACTCATCAGACCAAAGCACAGATTTCCACTGGTCTAATGTCCATTCCTTGTGTTCTTTAGCCCAAAGAAGTCTCTTCTGCTTGTTGCCTGTCCTTAGCAGTGGTTTCCTAGCAGCTATTTTACCATGAAAGCCTGCTGCACAAAGTCTTCTCTTATCAGTTGTTGCAGAGATGTGTCTGCTGCTAGAACTCTGTGTGGCATTGACCTGGTCTCTAATCTGAGCTGCTGTTAACCTGCGATTTCTGAGGCTGGTGACTCGGATAAACTTATCCTCAGAAGCAGAGGTGACTCTTGGTCTTCCTTTCCTGGGGCGGTCCTCATGTGGGCCAGTTTCTTTGTAGCGCTTAATGGTTTTTGCAACTGCACTTGGGGACACATTCAAAGTTTGCCCAATTTTTCGGACTGACTGACCTTCATTTCTTAAAGTAATGATGGCCCCTCGTTTTTCTTTACTTAGCTGCCATAATACAAATTCTAACAGTCTATTCAGTAGGACTATCAGCTGTGTATCCACCTGACTTCTGCACAACACAACTGATGGTCCCAACCTCATTTATAAGGCAAGAAATCCCACTTATTAAACCTAACAGCCCACACCTGTGAAGAGAAAACCATTTCCGGTGACTACCTCTTGAAGCTCATCAAGAGAATGCCAAGAGTGTCCAAAGCAGTCATCAAAGCAAAAGGTGGCTACTTTGAAGAACCAAGAATATAAGACATATTTTCAGTTGTTTCACACTTTTTTGTTAAGTATATAATTCCACATGTGTTAATTCATAGTTTTGATGCCTTCAGTGTGAATGTACAATTTTCAAAGTCATGAAAATACAGAAAAATCTTTAAATGAGAAGGTGTGTCCAAATTTTTGGTCTGTACTGTATCTCTTGGATTTAAGGCCATAAAAATTTAAATTTTGAAAATTGCAAAATTTTCAAAATTTTCACCAAATTTCCGATTTTTTCACAAATAAATGCAAGTCATATCGAAGAAATTTTACCATTATCATGAAGTACAATATGTCACGAAAAAACTTTCTCAGAATCAGGGGGATCCGTTGAAGCGTTCCAGAGTTATTACCTCATAAAGTGACAGTGGTCAGAATTGTAAAAATTTACCTGGTCATTAACGTGCAAACCACCCTCGGGGTTAAAGGGGTTAAAAGCTCCCCCTTTTTCAATATTTTTCCATTAAAGTTGTTGTATATAGTAGGTGGGTCTTTTTTAGTGTTGTTTAAGTTCAGATCATTTTAAAAGCCTCTGTCAGTTTAAGACAAGCACTTTGCACACTTTTGCTCTGATTGTATTAATATTTGTAGCACATTTCCTTGGTATATAAAATAAATAGGACTTATTATTATGTTTTTTTTCTCATTTTTTTTCAGTCTTCATAATAAAATGGAGGAAATATTGAACCAGCTTCAGTGCCAATTTACCTGGGATTTCGAAATTGAGGATAAACTTAATTGTCTTCACATCCTTACAAATGTAGAAATGAAAATTAACTATACTCACTACCGGAATCATTCTATTCTTTATAATTTTAAAGCTTTTATTTTGCAAAAACAAGATAGAAGCAAAGATGCTCTTGAAAGCCTTAGAAACGCAGAAAATATAATAAGGAGAGACTTTCCCTCAACTGTTGACCGACACATACTGGCCACCTATGGTAATTATGCCTGGATTTATTACCATTTGGATGACTTCTGTAAAATGGATGTTTATCTTAATAGGATAAGAGAAATTTGTGCCAATATACAAGGCAGTGAATATTCTGTGGAGACTGCAGAGATGTACGCAGAAAAAGGATGGTCCTATTGGGCATCAGGCCAACGAAATGGAGTCCATGCCACAAGATGCTTTGAAAGAGCGTTGGAGATGTCCCCGAATGATGAGAGCCTTCACATTGGGTTGGCATTTTCCATAAGTGCTAATTTTTGGCACACAAGGGATCTTGACGTAGGGCATGATGCAATTTCACTTTTGGAACAAATAGTGCAGAAAGACCCTGAAAACTGGGAGGCTGTAGTGGAGTTGCATATTACCCTTATAGATACAGGTGAAATGAGTAGGGGTCTTACTCTGGTTGAAAATGATCTTCCAAATTGTTGCAACCCGGCAATCCTGAGAAAACTAGCTATAACTTATAAAAAGACAAATCCGGAAAGGGCTATACGTATCCTAAACCGTGGAGAGATGTTGACTCCAGACTACCATCTTCTACTGTCAGATTTTGGAGACATTTATTTTAATATGCTAAAGACCAACACATTGATAGGACAGGAGAGAGAAAACATACTATCGAAGGCAATGAATTATTATGCACGTGCAATAGAGCTACAACCATCATCGGTGTTTTCTAGGCTTAGAATGGCTCATTTGTATGGAGAAAGAGGGCAAACAGAATTACAGGAATTCATTTATAAAAGATTAGAGAATCAGGTTCCCAACATGTCTGAAAAAAGCAAAGCAAACCTTTGGTACCGATATGGAGAATTTAAATCTAAATTCAGACAGTATGAGGATGGAATCGAGTTGTACAAACGAGGTTATTCATGTAGCCCCCGGTCATTCACTGGTTTAGGGTGCAAAAAGGGTTTAGAATGGCACATTAGAAGGTATACCAGACAAGGAGATATACAAAAAGCAAAGGAGATCTCCAGTTTCTTAAATGACAACTAAGGAATTAATCTACATTTATGAGACTAATTTGCAGTAGATTTTGGAAACATCAAACCAGACATTTATATTGTGATATTGTGACATGAGCTAATATTCAAATATTGTTGATTTATTGTACAATACAGACCAAAAGTTTGGACACACCTTCTCATTTAAAGATTTTTCTGTATTTTCTTGACAATGAAAATTGTACATTCACACTGAAGGCATCAAAACTATGAATTAACACATGTGGAATTATATACTTAAGAAAAAAGTGTGAAACAACTGAAAATATGTCTTATATTCTAGGTTCTTCAAAGTAGCCACCTTTTGCTTTGATGACTGCTTTGCACACTCTTGGCATTCTCTTGATGAGCTTCAAGAGGTAGTCACCGGAAATGGTCTTCCAACAATCTTGAAGGAGTTCCCAGAGATGCTTAGCACTCGTTGGTCCTTTTGCCTTCACTCTGCGGTCCAGCTCACCCCAAACCATCTCGATTGGGTTCAGGTCTGGTGACTGTGGAGGCCAGGTCATCTGGCGTAGCACCCCATCACTCCCCTTCTTGGTCAAATAGCCCTTACACAGCCTGGAGGTGTGTTTGGGGTCATTGTCCTGTTGAAAAATAAATGATGGTGCAACTATACGCAAACCGGATGGAATAGCATGCCGCTGCAAGATGCTGTGGTAGCCATGCTGGTTCAGTATGCCTTCAATTTTGAATAAATCCCCAACAGTGTCACCAGCAAAGCACCCCCACATCATCACACCTTCTCCTCCATGCTTCACGGTGGGAACCAGGCATGTAGAGTCCATCCGTTCACCTTTTCTGCGTCGCACAAAGACACGGTGTTTGGAACCAAAGATCTCAAATTTAGACTCATCAGACCAAAGCACAGATTTCCACGGCTCTAATGTCCATTCCTTGTGTTCTTTAGCCCAAACAAGTCTCTTCTGCTTGTTGCCTGTCCTTAGCAGTGGTTTCCTAGCAGCTATTTTATCATGAAGGCCTGCTGCACAAAGTCTCCTCTTAACAGTTGTTGAAGAGATGTGTCTGCTGCTAGAACTCTGTGTGGCATTGACCTGGTCTCTAATCTGAGCTGCTGTTAACCTGCGATTTCTGAGGCTGGTGACTCGGATAAACTTATCCCCAGAAGCAGAGGTGACTCTTGGTCTTCCTTTCCTGGGGCGGTCCTCATGTCAGACAGTTTCTTTGTAGCGCTTGATGGTTTTTGCAACTGCACTTGGGGACACTTTCAAAGTTTTCCCAATTTTTCGGACTGACTGAACTTCATTTCTTAAAGTAATGATGGCCACTCGTTTTTCTTTACTCGGCTGCTTTTTTCTTGCCATAATACAAATTCTAACAGTCTATTCAGTAGGACTATCATCTGTGTATCCACCAGACTTCTGCACAACACAACTGATGGTCCCAACCCCATTTATAAGGCAAGAAATCCCACTTATTAAACCTGACAGGGGACACCTGTGCAGTGAAAAGCATTTCCGTTGACTACCTATTGAAGCTCATCAAGAGAATGCCAAGAGTGTGCAAAGCAGTCATCAAAAGGTGGCTACTTTGAAGAACCTAGAATATAAGACATATTTTCAGTTGTTTAACACTTTTTTTGTTAAGTATATAATTCCACATGTGTTAATTCATAGTTTTGATGCCTTCAGTGTGAATGTACAATTTTCATAGTCAAGAAAATACAGAAAAATCTTTAAATGAGAAGGTGTGTCCAAACTTTTGGTCTGTACTGTATATGAATATCATAAATGCAATTTTAATCACACTTTTGCTTTTTACATCTGTTATTTTAAATGATGAGACAAAGCTTAGGACATATTCTTATATAAGCATTTTTTAGAAGGATATAATGCATTTTAAAACTTTCATTTAGGTGCTAAATACTGTTACTGCTACTGTTTTCACTTTCAATAATGGGCTGTATTGCAGTTTCTTTTGACACTGGTGTATCTGACTATTACTTAATGTAGTGCTTAGGTTTTCATGACCACTTTCCCTGGTTCAGGCTGTTATATATACAGTTGAAACCAAAAGTTTACATACACTATATAAAAAGACACATATGCATGGTTTTCTCAATATCTGACATGAAATCAGAATAAACCTTTCACTTTTTAGGTTACTGCAAAGTCAAAAGTTTACATACATTTCATTGGTATTTTGGTACCATTGCCCTTAAACTGAATGACTTGGGTGAAACGTTTGGGATATCCTTCCACAAGCTTCTCACAATAGTTGGTTGAAATTTGGGCCCATTCCTCCTGACAAAACTGGTGTAATTGATCCAGGTTTCTAGGTCGCCTTGCTCGCAGCCTTTTCAGCTTTGCCCATAAATTTTCAATAGGATTGAGATCAGGGCTTTGTGATGGCCACTCCAAAACATTGACTTTGTTACCATTTTGGCAGTATGCTTTGGGTCATTGTCCATTTGGAAGACCCATTTCCGCCCAAGCTTTAACTTCATGGCTGATGTCTTCAGATGTTGCTTCAGTATTGACACATAATATTCTTTTCTGATGATGCCATCTATTTTGTGAAGTGCACCAGTCCCTCCTGCAGCAAAACAACCCACAACATGATGCTGCCACCCCCATGTTTCACAGTTGGGATGGTGTTCTTAGGCTTCCAAGCTTCTCCCTTTTTCCTCCAAACGTAACGATGGTCATTATGCCCATAAAGTTCAATTTTAGTTTCATCAGACCACAGGACATGTCTCCAAAAATTAAGGTCTTTGTTTCTGTGTGCATTTGCAAACATTAATCTGGCTTTTTTATGTTTCTTTTGGAGTAATGGCTTTTTCCTGGCAGAGTGGCCTTTCAGCCCATGTTGATACAGTACTCGTTTGACTATGGATAGTGACACAATCTTACCAGCTTCTGCCATCATCTTCACAAGGTCTTTTGCTTTTGTCCTTGGGTTGATATGTACATGTCAGACCAAAGCACGTTCATCTCTGGGACACAGAACCCATTCCCTTCCTGAGCGGTATGATGGCTGGACATTCCCATCTTGTTTGTACTTGCGTATAATTGTTTGTACAGGTGAACAAGGCACCATCAGGTATCTTGAAATTGTACCCAAGGATGAGCCAGACTTGTGCAAGTCCACAATTCTCTTCCTGATATCTTAGCTGATTTCTTTAGACTTTCCCATGATGCTACACAAAGAAGCAGTGTGTTTCAGGTGTGCATTACATACAACCATAGGTGTGTCTCTAATTAACTCAGATGTTGCCAAAAAAAACATCAGAAGCTTCTAAACACATGACATCATCATATGGGCAGTCCAGAATTGTTTAAAGGCATAGTAATCTTAGTGTATGTAAATTTTTGACTTTGCAGTAAGTAATAAAAATGCCTTGAAACATTCTCTCTCTCTCATTATTCTGGCATTTGGCAAATATTAAAAATTATGGTAATCCTAATTGACCTAAAACGGGAAAGATTTATTCTGATTTCATGTCAGATATTGAGAAAAACATCCATATGTGTCTTTTTATATAACGTATGTAAACTTCTGGTTTCAACTGTATATATATATACAGTGGGAACGGAAAGTATTCAGACCCCTTTAAATTTTTCACTCTTTGTTTCATTGCAGCCATTTGGTAAATTCTGAAAAGTTCATTTTTTTCTCAATAAAGTACACTCTGCACCCCATCTTGACTGAAAAAAGAAAACAGAAATGTAGAAATTTTTGCAAATTTATTAAAAAAGAAAAAACTGAAATACCACATGGTCATAAGTATTCAGACCCTTTGCTCAGACACTCATATTTAAGTCACATGCTGTCCATTTCCTTGTGATCCCCCTTGAGATGGTTCTACTCCTTCATTGGAGTCCAGCTGTGTTTAATTAAACTGATAGGACTTGATTTGGAAAGGCACACACTTGTCTATATAAGACTTCACAGCTCACAGTTCATGTCAGACCAAATGAGAATCATGAACTCAAAGGAACTGCCCAAGGAGCTCAGAGACAGAATTGTGGCAAGGCACAGATCTGGCCAAGGTTATAAAAGAATTTCTGCATAACTCAAGGTTCCTAATAGCACAGTGGCCTCCATAATCCTTAAATGGAAGAAGTTTGTGACCACCAGATGTCTTCCTAGACCTGGCCGTCCAGACAAACTGAACAATCGTGGGAGAAGAGCTTTGGTGAGAGAGGTAAAAAAGAACCCCAAGATCTCTGTGGCTGAGCTCCAGAGATGCAGTAGGGAGATGGGAGAAAGTTCCACAAAGTCAACTATCACTGCAGCCCTCCACCAGTCGGGCCTTAATGGCAGAGTGACCTGACGGAAGCCTCTCCTCAGTTCAAGACATATGAAAGTCTGCATAGAGTTTGCTCAAAAACACATGAAGGACTCCAAGACTATGAGAAATAAGATTCTCTGGTCTGATGAGACGAAGATAGAACTTTTTGGTGATAATTCTAAGTGGTATGTGTGGAGAAAACCAGGCACTGATCATCACCTGCCCAATACAATCCCAACAGTGAAACATGGTGGTGGCAGCATCATGCTATGGGAGTGTTTTTCAGCTGCAGGGACAGGATGACTGGTTGCAATTGAAGGAAACATGAATGCGGCCAAGTACAGAAATATCCTGGATGAAAACCTCTTCCAGAGTGTTCTGGACCTCAGACTTGGCCAAAGGTTCACCTTCCAACAAGACAGTGACCCTAAGCACACAGCTAAAATAACAAAGGAGTGGCTTCAGAACAACTCTGTGACCATTCTTGACTGGCCCAGTCAGAGCCCAGACCTAAACCCAATTGAGCATCTCTGGAGAGACCTGAAAATGGCTGTCCACCAACGTTCACCATCCAACCTGACGGAACTGGAGAGGATCTGCAAGGAAGAATGGCAGAGAATCCCCAAATCCAGGTGTGAAAAACTTGTTGCATCATTCCCAAGAGACTCATGGCTGTACTAGCTCAAAAGGGGGCTTCTACTCAATACTGAGCAAAGGGTCTGAATACTTATGACCATGTGATATTTCAGTTTTTTTTCTTTTTAATAAATTTGCAAAAATTTTTACATTTCTGTTTTTTTCAGTCAAGATGGGGTGCAGAGTGTACTTTAATGAGAAAAAAATGAACTTTTTAGAATTTACTAAATGGCTGCAGTGAAACAAAGAGTGAAAAATTTAAAGGGGTCTGAATACTTTCCGTACCCACTGTATATATAGTTACCTGTGTCACTCTGTACCCGCTGCATCACGTGCCCATCCTGCTTTTACCTTTCTGTTTGTGGGTTTTTCAGTGGTTTTATAAAACTAATGAATAAATAAATATAGTATATTTTTTTTATTATTATCAAGACTTGCATCTTATTTTTGTTGGTGAGTTATTGAAAAATGGCATCATATAAGTTATATATTATCAAATAAGTTATGGATCTCTCAATATGGCGACACAAACTAAAGTCTTTAAAGGTTTTTTTCTAATTAGTAAAACAAAAGAAAACATAAAATTGGCATCATATTACTATATTGAAATCATTTCCACAAATAAATTTCAATAGCAACCAAATACAGTTAGGTCCAGAAATATTTGGACAGTGACCGAATCTTCGAGATTTGTGCTCACCATGCCAGTATTTTTGTTGAAGTAGAGACATGCAGGTTTAATTAAAGGGGCTGAACAAAAATATCCTGCGAAACGTTTAGGAATTGCAACCATTAATTACAAAGGCCTCCTCATTTCAAGGGCTCAAAAGTAATTGGACAAATTAACTTTTGCATAAATAAAATGTTTTTAATACTTTGTAGAGAATCCTTTGCAGGTAGCGACTGCCTGAAGTCTGAAAGCCATGGACCTCACCAAACGCTGGGTTTCCTCCTTTTGTGATGCTTTGCCGCCTTTACGGCAGCTGACTTCAGTGATGCTTGTTTGTGGGTATTTCTGCCTTAAAGGGAATCTGTCACCCCCGGGGCGATATCAGACCTGTACTATGGGCATACAGGTTATAGAAAAGTAAATTTATACATACCTGTATGGCCCATAGTAGAGGTTTGATTGCAGAGAAATGTGTTTTTATAAACTCAGTTGTGCACAGGCTTAGCGTCCAGGGGATGCCAAGAAATCCCCGCCTATCTGTTTATTATTCCCTGAAATCCCTGCCTGTGTGTATTTATCATTATTACCCCCTCCCCTGCACGTCACAGGACCCTGTGACGTGCACTGTTCTCCCCCACTTGCCGGGCATGTGCAAAGTGCAGCTCACATAAAGTGCACTTTGCTTCATCCCGGCCGTGACTCTCTGTGCACTGCGCCACAGGGTTCTATTGTGCAGGCGCCAGGAAGTGACAGTGACTCCCCGATGTCTGCGCAATAGAACTCTGCAGCGCAGTGCACAGAGAGACGGGGCCGAGAGGAAGCAAAGCGCGTTCTTTATGAGCAGCGCTTTGCGCATGTCCGGCAAGTGAGGGATACCAATGCAGGTCATAGGGCCCTGTGATGTGCAGGGGAGGGGGGGGGGGATATGATAAATAAGCACATATGCGGGGTTTTCAGAGAATAATAAACAGATAGGCGGGGATTTCTTGGCATCCCCCGGACGCCAAGCCTGTGCACAACGGAGTTTATAAAAACAGATTTCTCTGCAATCAACCTCTACTATGGACCATATAGGTATGTATAGTTTTACTTTTCTATAACCTGTATGCCCATAGTACAGGTCTGATATCTACCAGGGGGTGACAGATTCCCTTTAAGTTTTGTCTTAAGCCTGTGAAATGCTGCTCAATGGGGTTGAGATCTGGTGATTGACTCGACCATTGAAGAATATTCTTTGCCTTAAAAAAACTCCCATGTTACTTTCACAGTACATTTTGGCTCATTGTCCATCTGTACTGTGAAGCGCCGTCCATTCAGCTTTGCTGCATTTGGTTGAATCTGAACAGAAAGTATCTCCCTGAACACTTCAGAATTCAGGTTGTTTTTGTCTTCGGTCATATCATCAATAAACACTAGTGACCCTGTGCAATTGGAAGCCATGCATGCCCATGCCATGACACTGCCTCCACCATGTGTTGCAGAGGATGTGGCATTGTTTGGATCATGAGCCGTTCCAAGCCTTCTCCATACTTTCTTCTTCCTATCATTCTGGTACAGGCTTATCTTAGTTTCTGTTACGCACACGCCCGGACTGACTGGTGTGAGCATGGTTAGTGATCCCACTGGACCATGAACCGAGGAGTGCCTGCAGGGGCGTGACTAAGTATCAACTCGGTCCGACCAAGGTCACACGGCGGCTCAGTCGACTCCATGAACCAGGGAGGAACCGAGCAGAGGGACCAGGTGCCACTGCAGGTCAGACCCCGGTCACAGCTGTTGACCCACACCGGGGAATGCAGGAACGGGCAGGCACTTCTGGTATGCAGACAGGTGGGTAATGGCAGGCTCGGCTGGTATGCAGACAGGCGGGTACTGGCAGGCTCGGTTGGTATGCAGACAGGCGGGTACTGGCAGGCTCGGCTAGTATGCAGACAGGCGGGAACTGGCAGGCACGGCTGGTATGCTGACAGGTGGGTACAGGCAGACAGGAACGCAGGCTGGATAGGGACTAGTACAGACTGGGATACAGGAACAGAGCCACAGGTGCGGTAGATAAGCAAAGCAGAGCGAAACTGTAGGTGTGGTGAACAAGCAGAGCAGAGCGAAATCGCAGGAGCGGTGGACAAGTAGAGCAGAGCGAAACCGCAGGCGCAGTGGACAAGCAGAGCAGAGTGAAACCGCAGGCGCGGTGGACAAGCAGAGAAGAGCGAAACCGCAGGCGCGGTGGACAAGTAGAGCAGAGCGAAACCGCAGGAGCAGTGGACAAGTGGAGCAGAACGAAACTGCAGGTGCGGTGAACAAGCAGAGCAGAGCGAAACCGCAGGAGCGGTGGACAAGTAGAGCAGAGCGAAACCGCAGGCGCGGTGGACAAGCACAGCAGAGCGAACCCACAGGTGTGGAGGACAAGCAGAGCAGAGTGAAACCACAGGTGTGGAGGACAAGCAGAGCAGAGCGAGACCACAGGTGCGGTGGATAAGCAGAGCAGAGCGAAGCCACAGGTGTGGAGGAAAAGCAGAGCAGAGCGAAACCGCAGGAAGACAGGACAGGGCACTGTTCACGTGGAACAGACTGGGAAACACAGGAAGAGAGCTAGAACACAGGAGGTAGATATGGAGGCAGGGAAACAGAACAAGCAGAACCAGATACACACAAGGTACTTGCAATGAAATAGCGAGTGGACACAAAACTCACAAACAGAAGTACAGAGACAACGAGTTGGAGTTAGGTGCAGGTTCAGACACTGCAGGAAAAGGGAAGGTACGGACATAAAGACAGACAGGTAACGGGCTAGGACACTGTTCAGACAGGAACTGAACCAGTAACAAGATACAGGAACGAACCTGGGAACTCGGCCCCCAGGGTGGCGGAAACAGACTAGAAGTCAGAGATACAGGTAACGGGCCTGGGTACTCAGCCCCCAGGGTAGCGGAAACAGACTAGATTCAGGACAGAACCTGGCAACTCACAGTTGCACAGAACACACTGTAAGAAAGTGTTGCTCAGGCACCTCCTACTGGGTGGAGGGGGTTTAAGTATCCAGTGACTCACAGCAATAGGCTGGGGACGCATTAGGAGTGCGCACACGATAACTTTAAGAATCAGACAGTCACCAAGCCGATGCCCTAAGCAATCAGACAAGAGACATGCACACAGCAGGTACTGGAGCATAGTGTGCAGCCTGGACTGATAGGTAAGATTGCGGTCTTGCATGGTGGGAGGTGGTAAGCCATGCAAGCACGCCGCCAGGGATGTTACAGTTTCATCTGTCCAAAGAATGCTTCTCCAGAACTGGGCTGGCTTCTTTAGATGTTTTTGGCAAAGTCTAATCTGACCTTATTTTTAAGGTTGATTAATGGTTTGCACCTTGTGGTGAACCTTCTGTATTTGCTCTCATGAAGTCTTCTCTTTATGGTAGACTTAGCTACTGAAACACCTACTTCCTGGAGAGTGTTCTTCACTTGGGTGGATGTTGTAAAGGGGTTTTTCTTCACCATGGAAAGGATTCTGCCATCATCCACCACTGTTTTTTTTCTGTGGACGTCCAGGCCTTTTTGAGTTCTCAAGCTCATCAGTGCGCTCTTTTTTTTTACAGAATGTACCAAACTGTTCATTTGGTCACACCTAACATTTCTGCTATCTCTCTGATGGTGTTCTTCTTTTTTCAGCCTAATGATGGTCTGTTTCTCTTCCATGGTAATTTCCATTCCATTTTCATTCCATTGCTCCTTTGTAAACATGTTCTGGGTGCACAGCAACAAGTTCCAAATGCAAATGCCACACCTGGTATCGGCTCCAGACCTTTACCCTGTTTAATTGATGATGGATTAATGAGAGAATAGCCCATGCAGCTCATTAAAGAGCTTTTGAAATAACTGTCCAATTACTTTTCGTCCCTTTAAAAAGAGACAACTATATATTGAAGAAAGAGTGAATAAATTGGTCACCTTGCAAACAATGACTAAATCTGTCCTTTGCATGCGTCAGGAAATTAGTCCAAGAAAAGGAAAATTGATCTATGACTAAAGGCACACACAGCGCCAGAAATGCATCAGAGTGTTTTTTTCTATCACCAGCATGTGGATTTTAATTGTTTGATACTCATGGAATAACATTTGAAGATTCTATTTTTTTTGGGATGTGCCAATCAACTTTAAGACCATATTAATTATACACTGCTCAAAAAAATAAAGGGAACATTCAAATAACACATCCTAGATCAGAATGAATGAAATATTCTCATTGAATACTTTGCTCTGTACAAAGTTGAATGTGCTGACAACAAAATCACACAAAAATCATCAATGGAAATCAAATGTATTAACCAATGGAGGCCTGGATTTGGAGTCACCCCAAAAATGAAAGTGGAAAAACACACTACAGGCTGATCCAACTTTGATGTAATGTCCTTAAAACAAGTCAAAATGAGGCTCAGTATTGTGTGTGGCCTCCACGTGCCTGTATGACCTCCCTACAACGCCTGGGCATGCTCCTGATGAGGTTGCGGATCGTCTCCTGTGGGATCTCCTCCCAGACCTGGACTAAAGCATCCGCCAACTACTGGACAGTCTGTGGTGCAACGTGATGTTGGTGGATGGAGCAAGACATGATGTCCCAGATGTGCTCAATCGGATTCAAGTCTGGGGAATGGGTGGGCCAGTCCATAGCTTCAATGCCTTCATCTTGCAGGAACTGCTGACACACTCCAGCCACATGATGTCTGGCATTGTCCTGCATTAGGAGGAACCCAGGGCCAACCGCATCAGCATATGGTCTCACAAGGGGTCTGAGGATCTCATCTCGGTACCTAATGGCAGTCAGGCTACCTCTGGTGAGCACAAGGAGGGCTGTGCGGCCCTCCAAAGAAATGCCACCCCACACCATTACTGACCCACTGCCAAACCGGTCATGCTGAAGGATGTTGCAGGCAGCAGATCGCTCTCCACAGAGTCTCCAGACTCTGTCACGTCTGTCACATGTGATCAGTGTGAACCTGCTTTCATCTGTGAAGAGCACAGGGTGCCAGTGGCGACTTTGCCAATCCTGGTGTTCTGTGGCAAATGCAAAGCATCCTGCACGGTGTTGGGCTGTGAGCACAACCCCCATCTGTGGATGTCGGGCCCTCATACCACCCTCATGGAGTCGGTTTCTAACCGTTTGTGCAGACACATGCACATTTGTGGCCTGTTGGAGGTCATTTTGCAGGGCTCTTGCAGTTTTCCTCCTGTTCCTCCTTTCACAAAGGCGAAGGTAGCGGTCCTGCTGCTGGGTTTTTGCCCTCCTATGGCCCCCTCCACGTCTCCTGGTGTACTGGCCTGTCTCCTGGTAGCGCCTCCAGCCTCTGGACACTACACTGACAGACACAGCAAACCTTCTTGCCACAGCTTGCATTGATGTGCCATCCTGGATGAGCTGCACTACCTGAGCAACTTCTGTGGGTTGTAGAGTCCGTCTCATGCTGCCACGAGTGTGAAAGCACAACCAACATTCAAAAGTGACCAAAACATCAGCCAGAAAGCATTGGCACTGAGATGTGGTCTGTGGTCCCCACCTGCAGAACCACTCCTTTATTGAGGGTGTCTTGATAATTGCCAATAATTTCCATCTATTGTGTATTCCATTTGCACAACAGCATGTGAAATTGATTGTCAATCATTGTTGCTTCCTAAGTGAACAGTTTGATTTCACAGAAGTTTGATTTACTTGGAGTTATATTCTGTTGTTTAAGTGTTCCCTTTATTTTTTTGAGCAGTGTATAACTGTATCTTGAATATGTTTTGGTATACAGCTAAAATGCCAAAAACTTGTGTAACTGTGCAAGTATTTCTGGACCTAACTGAATATCTTATTAGCTAAGGGCACGTAATGCAATTTCTTCTAGGGATGGTCCAAAAATCAAAACTCACCTATCCGCAGGGTATCATTGGGATGAGGTCTCTCAGGATATCATCCACCGTCTCATCAGGAGCGTACCTAGATGTTGTTCGGAGTGCATACATGCATACACACTACTGAGTCACATGATGAGTTGCCATGATGGAATTCAGAAATTCAGAGGATTATCTGGAATGGTATGCACTATGATTTGCATGTTATCAATGATCAGGCTATCAAAATATCATGGTTTTTATTCCACATAGTTAAAGCTGTAAATAAAAAATAATAAAACAAAATAAAGAAAAATGACAAATTTGTTGTTTTCTGACCTACTTGCCTCTTGAAATAAATTTGAAAAAAAACAATTGAATAAAAAGTGTTATGTATGCCAAATGGTAACACTGAAAACTACAGCTTGTCCCACAATTCACAAGACCTCTAACAGCTCCATCGGTGGAAAAATAAAAATAAGTTATGGATCTCACAATATGGTGACACAGACTAAAGTTTTTAAAAGCTTTTTTTCTAATTAGTAAAACATAAAAATAAATTTAACACATCATTCCTACTGCACACTGAATATTATAAAAACTAAACAACTAAAAACCTATTAGAAAATTGTTTTTCCAATACATTATAAGTTGAACTGAAAGGTTGCAATTAAATTCAAAACCTTATCTGGCCGTTATCGAGCCCTTGTATAGCTATGATGACAGAAAATGATAAAATAAAAACAGTTATGACACTTGGAAAGCGGTCATAAAACCTCCGTAGTCCATAAAATCTTTGAAAACATAGTCCATAAAACCTTTGAAAAATCTGTCTTCAAATACTTCTTGGCCCAGTCTTGACTCTTCACCTTCTGTGTCTTGCTTATTGATGGTTGGATTTCAGACTCCCTTACCTTGGTCATGTCTCTGAACACTGAACACCTTGTATTTCTGGGCTTTCCAGGGAGATTGTAGTTCTGGAATATGACAGCACTAAAGGATAATGGGTTCCCAGTTGCTTCACATTTGATTCTTCTCAAATAAGATAATGTGTGTCGTTTTTTGCGACCCATTTTTTGCAACAAAATTTTTCATGATTCTAAAATACTACCCCAATATTTTTATAGATCTCAAGAGTGCTGCATCCCTCTGTAAGATTTTTCACAATTTTTTACTTTTCAGAGTCAGTTAAATCCCTTTTTTGCATTTTGCCTGAGGAAAACAAGTGGCCTAATAATTTTATAAAGGGTGTTGTATCCTTAGGCCACACACCCCGTGTCATGATTCCTCCACTCAGTGTGGCGAGTGGCAGCTCACCCGTCCAATCTGGGGCAGGGGCGTGCTGAGCTGTCAGTGTGGTGAGTGACAGTCCAGTTGCCCAATCAGGGATGGAGCGTGCTGGGTTTCCTACAGGTGTCTCCCGTTTGGAGTGTTTCCCAGGCTATGTAGCTGGCTGTCTGCCTCTAATCTCTGCCAGTTGTAGTTCTGCTCAAGTGGTGTGTGTGTGTGCTTTGTGCTATATGTTCCAGTATTCTGATCTTTGTTGCCCTACCTTGGATTTGCTTTTGACCATCCATTTGACTAGCCCATCTGTCTTGATCTGCTACCTTCTTGGAATTATGACCCCGGACTGTAACCTGACTACACCTTTGCCTCACCCCTCTGTTTATGATGTAACTTCCTGGCTTTCAACCTCAGACTCCTTGATTTCCCCACTTCATGGCTTGTCCCTGAGTAGTGACCAGTGTCACACCCTAAGTACTCAAATACACATCACCTGATCTTTGAATAAGCATTCAAGTGTCTACAGCATAGAGTTGGAAAATCTGCAAAAAAATTATATAATCAACAAACTCACTTGCCTAATAATTGTCCACACAGCGTAATTGTAAATCTGAAGCCTCTGGCACTCCAGCTCTGTTCCTGCCCAGTGGAGCATCCTCCTCCTTGACTGATGACTCCTTTGTCTGAAATCACACAGCAGAGGCTGTCAGTCAAGCAGGAGTTAGCAGCGCAGGGCGAGGACAGAGTTGAAGTGCCAGAGGCTTCAGATCTACCATAGCCATTTATAAAGTACAGACCAAAAGTTTGGACACACCTTCTCATTTAAAGATTTTTCTGTATTTTCATGACTATGAAAATTGAACATTCACACTGAAGGCATCAAAACTATGAATTAACAAATGTGGAATTATATACTTGCTTGATTCATTAAGAAGTGTGAGCCTTTCAATGAATCAGGAGTGTCTACTCCAAAACACCTCCTCACCTGTCACGGGTGTGTCGGAGGAGATAGACAGTAGCCCTGCAGTGGCCTGTAGGAGATCTCCAAGTTTGGCATTGCAGACAGCTTCCTAGCTAGGAGGTTGTCTTTAGGACCCAGCAACTACCTCCCTCTGGCCTGGGTGTATATATACCTGGTCTCTCTAGGTGGGCGTCGCTGGTTATATTCATTCCTACTTGGAACTTGGCTGAAGCAGCATCACGTCCTCTTTGGAGTCTTGAGGCCGTGCGCCTTGTTGGAGTTCTTCTAAAGCTATTATTTTCCTGTGTTGTCTTCCCTTTTGTCTTTAGAGTGCTAGTGGAGGTTGACTAGTGCTCATCTCCTTCCACCCCCAACTTTAGCCTTACGCCAGGGATAGTAGGGCGAGGCACGTGATCAGAGACAGCGGCGGAGGCTGTATAGGGACGTTAGGGGGAGACAGGGTGACGCACACCTGGCGTGACATTATAACCGGCCGAGCACGTTTTTTTTTTAAAAAAAGCAAAAAAAGATACAAATCTGACACTTTGGGTTCCTTTTTTTTCTCTGTGTTTTTGGGTGTGTACCTTTCCTTTCTCCCTTGGTATGGGATCGGTTGCAGAGCTTGCAGAGCGGCTGCACGGGCTGTCTCTGGAGGTGAATGACCTCCGCTGTGAAGTGCAGCAGCAATTTCAGCGGCTACAGGTCACCAATGTGGGGGTCTCTGCTTGTAGGCCTGTCCAGCCTGAGCCCAAGGTTGCCCCCCCCGGACAGGGTTTCAGGAGGTAGGGACAGGTTTTTTGTGTTTAAGGAGGCATGCAAATTGTACTTTAAACTTCGTCCCTACTCCTCCGGTAATGAGGAGCAACAGGTTGGTATTGCGATCTCTCTACTGCAGGGTGATCCTCAGTCATGGGCATTTTCGTTACCGCAGGATTCGGTTTGTCTCCAATCTGTGGAGGGGTTTTTTGGAGCTCTTGCCCTCATCTATGATGACCCTGACCGAGTAGCCTTGGCTGAGTCTAAGCTACGTCACCTTCAGCAGGGGATTGGGTCAGTGGAAACATACAGTTCGGAATTCCGTAGATGGGCAACGGATTCCAAATGGAATGACTCAGCCCTTAAAAGTCAATTTTGTGAGGGGTTAACTGAAAGGTTGAAAGATGCCTTGGCTGTATATGATACCCCTCAGTCTTTGGAGGCTGCCATGTCTTTGGCCATACGTCTGGATAGGCGCCTTCGGGATAGACGGGTGCGACCTCTTTCTCTGGGGCCTTCTTGTCGGGGTTGTGTACCTTTGCCAAGGGAGCGGTCTGGGGGTGAACCAGTACTGGGGGAAGTGGAGGAACCTATGCAGCTAGAGGATGTCTCTACATCATACATCTCTCCGGAGATTCACAAGAAAAAAGGCGTATGTTTTTTTTGTGGGAAAAAGGGACACTTTGTTGGGACCTGTCCTTCAATTCCTAAACAAAAAGAGACTCGATTAACTCTCGGTAGTCTGGAGTTGGATAAACAAGGGGTGCATTTGTGGCCAAACTGCAGTTCCCGCTTTGTCCTGACTGCAGAGGTAGTGCTAGAGAGTAAAATCGAAAAAATTTCTTTGTTTGCTGACAGTGGAGTCGGGGTCAGCATGGTTGATGCTGAGTTTGTGAAAACTCATGGTCTCGCTTGCTGTGCTTTAGCTTAACCTATTTCCATCTTTGCCATTGACTCGGCGCCACTTGCACAGAAAGCATTTACTCAGATTGTACATAATGTGAAACTGAGGGTGGGCTCAGCTTATTGTGAAATCATTCCTTGCTATGTTTTGGAGAATCTCCCTACTCTGATTGTTTTAGGTATCCCCTGGCTTGTTAAACATAATCCATTGGTGGATTGGCAAACCGGGGAGATTACTGCCATGGGAACTGTCTGAATGTTTCTATTGCTGCTGTCTCTACAGAGTTTTGAGGACGTTTTTTCTGAGAAGGGGTGTCAGGATTTGCCTCCTCATCGTGCTAATGATTGTCCTATTAACCTGACCCCCGGAGCTAAACTACCCAAGTCCAGACTGTATAATCTTTCTTGACATCTCCTTTGATAGTGATATAATAATGGCTACAACGGACGTGGAGTCCCTATATACTTCAATCAAGCACGAGGATGGCTTGAGGGCGGTCGAATTTTACCTGCATACTACACATCTGAACCGCCATTTGGTCCAACTGTTGAAACAGCTCCTTGATTTTGTCTTAAGACATAACTTCTTTTTATTTAAAGATAGGATATACCTTCAGGAGAGAGGCACTGCAATGGGGGCGTCTTATGCGCCCTCATATGCGTGCCTCTTCCTGGGGTATTGGGAGTGTAGCACCCTGAGGATTCGGCTGCTACAGGGGTATTGCACCTCACTCCAGAGGTGTGGTATTCCACTCCCGGGTAAGGATGGAGTGTGGGACTGAGCTCAGTAGGCTGCATGCACTACATACATCCCATTTCCGGGGGACAGAACTACGGTACTCCCACCAGTATATGTGCAGGTACGACAGCGTCTGTCCCTGGCTGGAGTGGGAGGGGGGTGGAACATCCCAGTAGTGTAGGGGCAGATAGGGGGAGTAGTCTGGGTAAAGCTAGGAGCTCATTGGGTGCTAGTCACCTGGGCTCACACATAGAGGGAGTATATATGGTGGGCACCATCTTAGGACAGGGTCTTTTTAGCCTGAGGAGCAGAGCAGAGGAGTTCAGCCAGGAGGGCTGACAGGGAGCTGTGGCTCCGGCTGGGCCCAGCTCCAGAGCTAAGCCTGCAGAGGAGAGAGGAGAAAGAAGGACCCAGAGAGAAAGACAAGAAGGGAACCCCAAGACCCCAGAATAAAGACAAAAGGGTGAAGGGTTGGCGAACAAGGGTACCGGATCCCAAGCTGGCAGAGGCCAAAACAAACCTTAGCCAGGAACCGGAGGTCGTGGGCAGGATCTGCCACGACCCTCACCAAATGCCACTTAGCTTGACACCCTGGGCACGGACCGGGTCACCGCCACAAGGACTACTACCCCTATCCAGATCCGGCTCCGGGTATCCCTTGCACATGGCCCAGGGGGTGCGTCAACTTTGGCGTAGTCGGCAGGATCACGTGCCCGCAACCATCGGGTACTGCGTGCCTGAAGAAAAGTTCGCATTTACCTCAAAAAGAAGTCTCCCACCAGTTCCGGAGGGTCCCCGCCATCGGACGCCATCTCGGATCGGTTCCCGCCATTTGCCCGTCATCTGCAGTCTTTTCCCGCCATCTGCAGTGTTTCCCACCACTGGGAAGCGGTTCCCGCCATCGGAGAAGATTTCCCGCCCTGGCAGAGCGGACGCCATTATGGGCGTGCCAGAGGGTGGTAAGAGACGACCTCCCATCGTGGGCCAGGACCAAGAATGGCGCCAAAAACGAAGACCGCCCCCACCAGCAGAGACTGCAATGATTGAGATGTCCATCAGCGTGGGGGGTCTGCCCCTGGAACTGACAATCACCAAGTTGCCCGAGGACCGCCCTCAATGTGGGCGGAGACAGAACAAAAGAGAGAAGATGGGAGCAGCTTGGAGGAGTCTGGAGGAGCCGTACCCGGAGATGGAGGGAGAGTCAGGCAGCACCGACCCTGTGGTCAGGAGCCTGTTGCAAGCTACCACTCCACAAGACCTGGTGGAGATCCTGGCACAGCTCCCCCGAGACCGGGAGCGTGCACAGACCGCGCTGGAGGGCCTCGCACGGAGGATGGCCCAGGTGCAGCGAGAAACGCTGACGGAATGGAGCAGGGAGATGGCCCAGCAGGCTGGAACCCGCCAGCGGAGCACACCACCCGCAACGAGGAGCACGCCTGCCCCTGAAGAGGATGCAGAAGGGACGGAGGCCGGAGACGACGCCGCAGAGGGAGCTGAAGAGACGGAGGCAAGTAAAGGGGACGTCATTACCCCAAGCCCAGCCGCCGTAAGTCTACCCCCGCTCCCCATCGCAGAGCCCGAAATCCCACTGATCGTGCCCGTTGCCGCACCGCTACCGCTCCAGACTAGGCCCCAAGCAGGAGCCGCGACCACGCCCCCTGTGACGTCACGAGCCTCAACCCTGAGCGCGGCCAAGCAGGAGACGCCACCGGCCTGGTCGCAAGGCCGAGTGCCCCCGGGCGCCGCCGTCTTCACGGTGCCCTTTACTTTCAGGGTACCCCAAGCCTGGTCGCAAGGCCTAGTGATCCCGGGCGCCGCTGCCACCACCGCGCCCTCAACTTCCACTGTGCCGCACCTGGGTGAGGACTTGTTTGCCCAGCACACTTGCCCGGTTGGGCAGCCCTTTGAGTGGTCACCGGAGTACCACCATCCCCGACTCCGGAAAGAAAGACCCCTGGATGAGCCCCTAATCCCAGCTCCGGCGCTCGTCAAGATGACCCCGCTCTCGTTAGAGGAGGCGCAGTTTGAGTGGGACCCCACAGGAGGAGACCTCATCGGGTTCACTCAAGAGGACCCGGACGGGTCTGAAGAATACACGGAGGAAGGAGCTGGAGGACGTCGCCACTGATGTACAGTAGGAGCACTGTAAATAGTTACCCGTGAAGGTACAATAACTGTTACCATTATAGTCCCCGTTGGGACCAGTGAACTGTTCCAGTGTGTCCCATCTCCCCACAGGCTGAGGACTGTGAGCAGCCACCCCCTTTTCCCCACTGGCCGAGGACTGAGAGCGGCCATATCCCTTGTAAATAGTTGCGCTTCCTAAAGTGCCCCCTACCGGTTTTATAGGAAACTGTTTTTCTACCAGAGACTGTGGCACTTACCTGGTCACAATTTGCACAAGTGGCCAGAGGTCAAAAATGTTTTTTTTTTTATGAAAAGTTTTATATGAAGAGTATTATGCTACTGTTATATATATGGTGTTTTATATGTTTATGATGTTTTTGCAAAAATTTTGTATGTTTTATGTTTTTGCTCTTTTACAGCCCGAGGACGTGCTGTGATTTACCAGGGGGGAATGTAGCACCCTGAGGATTCGGCTGCTACAGGGGTATTGCACCTCACTCCAGAGGTGTGGTATTCCACTCCCGGGTAAGGATGGAGTGTGGGACTGAGCTCAGTAGGCTGCATGCACTACATACATCCCATTTCCGGGGGACAGAACTACGGTACTCCCACCAGTATATGTGCAGGTACGACAGCGTCTGTCCCTGGCTGGAGTGGGAGGGGGGTGGAACATCCCAGTAGTGTAGGGGCAGATAGGGGGAGTAGTCTGGGTAAAGCTAGGAGCTCATTGGGTGCTAGTCACCTGGGCTCACACATAGAGGGAGTATATATGGTGGGCACCATCTTAGGACAGGGTCTTTTTAGCCTGAGGAGCAGAGCAGAGGAGTTCAGCCAGGAGGGCTGACAGGGAGCTGTGGCTCCGGCTGGGCCCAGCTCCAGAGCTAAGCCTGCAGAGGAGAGAGGAGAAAGAAGGACCCAGAGAGAAAGACAAGAAGGGAACCCCAAGACCCCAGAATAAAGACAAAAGGGTGAAGGGTTGGCGGACAAGGGTACCGGATCCCAAGCTGGCAGAGGCCAAAACAAACCTTAGCCAGGAACCGGAGGTCGTGGGCAGGATCTGCCACGACCCTCACCAAATCCACCAGAATGGCACACCGAGCATAGGGTCAGGGAAGCCAGGGAAGGTTCAACCAACAAGAGACCCGAGGGAGCCGGACACAGGTGGATCCCTGGTGGGAACGGCCAGAGAGAGAGAGAGAGTCAGAAGGGAGCTCAGGACCACGCTCCGGAATCGCCTGGGGGTTAGCCGAGTCCAGGACCTGGTGGACGCAGCACGGCTCGGGTGGTCACTCAAGGCCAGAGTGACCAAAAGAACACCAGTAAGTAAAAACCCTGAACTGCATCTCCTGACTCTGAGTCTTCTTTCTGCATCATCACAACCCCCATCATCCACACCTGCTGCCCTGAGGCCATACCCCTCCCGTTGGGGGTTATACCATCACTGCTGCACATATACCACCGGCCTCAGCGGACTGCTCTGCAGCGGCGGCGTCAAAGCCGCACTCAACGGGTGGCGTAGTCGACAATCAAGTTAACATCTACTGCCATAGACTGCCACTTAGTTTGACACCCTGGGCACGGACCGGGTCACCGCCACAAGGACTACTACCCCTATCCAGATCTGGCTCCGGGTATCCCTTGCACATGGCCCAGGGGGTGCGTCAACTTCATAATATTATTTATCCAGCGGAGCTAAATCGTGCTGTCCAGATGTGGGTAAGGTTTATTGATGACCTATTTATTTTATGGCAAGGAGATGTAGCACTATTGGAACAGTTTTTTCAAAAACTTAATGATAATCAGTATAATATTCGGCTTACTACTACGTGGAACTCTGAGGAAATTTACTTTTTGGATTTAAAAATTAAAAAGGAAAAAGGTGGTACAATATCTACGGATATCTTCAAAAAAAGCACAGCAGTTAATGCCTTCTTAAGTGCTAAATCATCTCATCCACCTCAGGTTATTAGATCCGTACCGACAGGTCAGTTCCTCAGAGCCCGACGGATCTGTTCTACTGACCAACTGTTTGAAAAACAGGCTGCAGAACTGAAAAGACGTTTCAGTGCCCGTCATTACCGGAATGACGTTATTCAAAAAGGCTATCAGAGAGCTAAAGAAACAACTAGGGATGAACTCTTTAAACCTAAAGATAAAAAACATGATCAGAAGGTGAGATTGATTACCCCCTACCATAGTCAATGGAGGGAGATGTACGAAATTATTAGTAGATTCTGGCCAATCCTCCATTCTGATCCTGTTTTAAGACAGGTAATTCCATTAAAACCATCAATAACACCAAAAAGGTCAAAAACCTTAACATATATTTTGGTGAGAAGTCATTACATTCCCCCAAAACCTCCAAATATGCTAGCTGGTAACACAACTCAAAAATATGGCAGTTTCTCATGTGGATCGTGTGGTGCCTGTCCCCAAATAGATAGAGTAAAGGAATTCTCTGACTCTTCAGGAAAACGTTTATATAAAATCTTTCACTTTATCAATTGTAGATCAACGGGGATAATATACTGGGCAACAAGTCCATGCAATCTAATCTACGTGGGACTTACATCTCGTGAATTTCGAATAAGGATACTTGAACACATTAAAGATATAAGGAATGCAGCTAAATGTGTGAAACTTGAAGAAATAGCCACTCTTAAAAATATCCCTAAGCACTTTAGAGAACGTCACAACTGCAATTGGAGATTGTTGCGCTTTAAAGGAATTGATAAGGTCAACCTCGGAGCAAGAGGTGGAAATTTAAAAACAATGCTTGAACAAAAGGAAATAAAATGGATTATAACCCTGGACACGATTAAACCAAAAGGCTTGAACAATATGATTAGCTTTGCGCCATTTTTGGTATAGTTAATGTAATTAACGCAGAGGGTGACTTTGCTGTATGGGTGGTTTCTTGAATTCGCGTGACATAATATATTTCTTATCAATATATATACCTTTATTAATGGTCTGACGCGTATGGCTGCAGGTATTGGGGATATATAATGGTCATTGACATGATGAGTGTTATTTACTATATATTATAGATTACAAGTAGATTATTGTGTATTCTGGGCATTAATTATATTGTGCATGTATAAGAGATAAATACTCACATCATTTATATCAAGATTGTTATCTGCACTTATCAATATGAGGTTCAAATGAGATATAACTGATAATGCATGATGAATACATACTTATGTAATTTAAAATCCGGGTCTATATAAGGTTATGTGGCAACCGTGGTTGGGCATTAATTTTATGGTATTATGATATCTGATCTATAATATGATGTCTGTACCTTTAGATTGCAGCTTTAAGAATTTATATAACCTCTGCAATTCTGGAAAAAAACATAAGAGGGAGATATGACTAAGAAAATCATGATTCAAGGTTTAAGCAGCAATATCGGAACTTAGAACTATCGACATGACTATATGACTTGCCGCTGTGCATGTCAACAAGATGTATGGCTTAACCTCGACTCTGCGCAAGAAGACATTGATGTATAATATAAAATATTTGGGATCTATTTTGTAATAATTATGTACTTGACTATACCTTGGATTATGTTAATATATGTGTTAGAATGATGCTATATTTAAAAATTATGTGATAATCATGCTATATTGTTCTATTTATATATGTAATTACCTATGTGTAAGACTACTGGCACCTGGTGCCCACTACTAAAATGGAGCCTTGTGGCCTATGATGTGTGCGCGCCTGTGCTGTGGCGTCGCGCCTCCTCCTCTGGGCCCGGCGTCCAATCGGTTGCCAGATGGCGCGCACATGCGCGGTCTGACTTCCGGGACGCCGGCCTCGGGTGAGTGATGCGTGACGGGCAGCATGGCCTCGCCATTGTATACATCATGGGCAGCGATGCATATATAATTCTATTTGGACCCTGGAAGGTAATTAATTATGACTAATAAATATTTACTCATTTGACTGAACTATATGTGATAGGGCACAACAATTGGCCCAACCCCCTCTGGTAGCTATATATGATTAGACCATCCACTGCCTCAAGTACCCCGCGAGGAAGCAACATACGCGAAACGTGCGTTGGGGTGCTTGGGTGGTGTGGAGAGACCGCCATGGCATCTGGTTTGTACTTTTAGTCATTACACATTCGGCTTATACTGAGGAATATGCATGTGTTACTAAATGGTTGGTACTAGGTATTATACATAATAACCATGTGATTATATATTTGATGGAATTGTGCAATATGTCTTTGATTGTAACTTAGCCAACCAATTGATTCATACTCTGCATTACATTGTGTGATTGTGTATCTGATGGAATTGTGCAATACACCTTGATTGGAACTTAGCCAACTAATTGATTTATACTGTATATTATGTATTGGCAATAGTGTTGTATATCGAGCTATTTTGTACAACGTATAACAAAAGTTACTGAATTGTATAATAGACTTTTTTGTAATCTGATTATATGCATTAAATCATGCTATGCAGTATATATGTTGATAATACTAATGTATATTGAGCTAACTTGTACAACATACTACCTCTTGCCAATAAGACAGTGGTGGACCGCACCACCCTTGTGGTTTTATGGGGTTTTTTTAGGGGCTGGTTTTTATTTTTACTGTTTGCTGTGTTTAAATAGTTATAACAAAGTAACAATATGAAATAACAGATGACTATTCTCTACTAATTGACTAACTATTTTGAAAAAGGAGAATAAATGAGTTTTGCAGCATAAAGAACATGATTTTAGTAAGTAAAATTTACATGATAACACATACAAAGTTATTTTATATAAATCACAATACAAGGGGAATAAGGTGCATGGTGCCAAATGTCAGGGGGTCACACGGATAATGTGGCAAACGGACTATGTGGGTGTGGACATCTGCACATGTAAGTTAGGGGTGAGCATAAGGACCTACATCCAAGAAATAGTAACAGGAACCACTACTAGATGCTAAGCTGCTTATGCAAATAGTAAAGAATTATAGCAAAATGTATAGGCAGTCCCACTTGCAGTCCAGCCCATCCCACACAGATCAGAGCAGCATCACATATAGAACTCACCCAGATTCAGTGTCCGCAAAGCCCACGCATCAATAGGACCCCCCCACCACTGGTGATAATGAGGATAACGCGCCCGGACGCACGTTTCGCCAGATTCTTTCTCAAGAGGCGCATGTATTGGAGCGCCTGAAGGACCTGCTATAAATACGCCCCTGACCCATCATGTGATCATGAGGGGCAGGGAAGCCCATTGAAGCACAATGGTGCGTGCGCCCAGAGCTCGCACCCAAGCTGTCATGTCCCAGACGTGCGTCCGGGAGCGTGCCCGTAGGCACACCCCCGAGGGCAGGCCAGGGACATCGAGACAGCCGGGCGCGGGCACGGGAGTGCAGGGGACCATGGCGCAAGCACACAACTCCAAGGTAAATATCCGGGATAGCAACCATCCATTGGTGGTGTATAGAAAAGAGGAGGATCAGATGCACAAAGTGCACAGAGGAATGAGGGGTAGAGGGAGAAGGGGACCAGATGCGGCACAACAATCCAATTATAGTTCGAATTATTCAGAAGGTACAAACTGTCTATTAATCTATACATCTGTGAGATAAACATCAAAAAGGAGTGCAGACGTGTCACCCCCATAATCAGTGAAAAAGAAATAAAATAAATAATCACCAACCACAGAGGGTCTCCAGAAGTACCACACTGCGGAGGGGCAGACGGGAGAACCCCTGTGAGGTAGACACATATAATGAAAAAATATAGGAAATATACAACGATTTCACATAGGTATCAGATTAGTCCCAGAAAGAGATTGAACTTCTCCTGAGCCTCCTCAAAATTGAATGTAGCGTATCCCAGAGTCCATATATGGGCCAAGGTAAGGCAATCAAGGTTTGTTGGTGTGAAGGCACTAGATATATAAGAAAATGAAAGGAAATAAGCATAAGAAAAAATTAAAAACTAGTAAAATAAAAACAACAAACTAAAACAACATCATGACCAGGTAAGACTCCGGACAGGGGAGCAGCGGGTGTTACGCTCGCGCCCGGACTGACTGACGTGAGCGTGATTAGTGATCCCACTGTACCATAAACCGAGGAGTGCCTGGAGGGGCGTAACTAAGTATTAACTCGGTCCGACCAAGGTTGCACGGCGGCTCAGTCGACTCCGTGAACCAAGGAGGAACCGAGCAGAGGGACCAGGTGCTTCTCCGGGTCAGACCCCGGTCACAGCTGTTGACCCACACCGGGAAATGCTTGAACAGGCAGGTTAGACTGGCATATTGACAGGTGGGCACTGGTAGGCACGGCTGGTATGCAGACAGATGGATATTGACAGGCACAGCTGGTATGCAGGCAGGTGGGCACTGGCAGGCGCGGCTGGCATGCAGACAGGTGGGCACAGGCAGGCACGGCTGACATGCAGACAGGCGGGTACTGGCAGGTAGGAACGCAGGCAGGATAGGGACCAGTACAGACTGGGACACAGGAACGGAGCCGCAGGTGCGGTGGGCAGCAGAGCAGAGCAAAACCGCAGATGCGGTGAACAAGCAGAGCAGAACCGCCGGAGCGGTGAGCAAACAGAGCAGGGCGAAACCGCAGATGCGGTGAACAAGCAGAGCGTAGCAAAACCGCAGGTGCGGTGAACAAGCAGAGCGGAGCGAAACCGCAGGTGCGGCGAGCAAGCAGAGCGTAACTAAACCGCAGGTGCGGCGAACAAGCAGAGCAGAGCAAAACCGCAGGTGCGGCGAACAAGCAGAGCGGAGCAAAACCGCAGGTGCGGCGAACAAGCAGAGCGGAGCAAAACCGCAGGTGCGGCAAACAAGCAGAGAGGAGCAAAACCGCAGGTGCGGCGAACAAGCAGAGCAGAGCAAAACCGCAGGTGCGGCGAACAAGCAGAGCGGAGCGAAACCACAGGTGCGGTGAACAAGCAGAGCGGAGCAAAACCGCCGGTGCGGTGAACAAGCGGAGCGGAACTGCAGGTGCGGTGAACAAGCAGAGCGGAACCGCAGGTGCGGTGAACGAGCAGAGTGGAACCGCGGGTGCGGTGAATGAGCAGAGCAGAACAGAGCAGAAGGTGCAGGCAGACAGGACAGGGCTCTGTTCACATGGAACAGACTGGAAAATACAGGAAGATGGTTAGAACACAGGAGGTAGAGACAGAGGAAGGGAAAGGGGACAAGCAGAACCAGATACACACAAGGTACTTACAATGAAGTAGCGAGTGGACACAAAACTCACAAACAGAAGTACAGAGACAATGAGTTGGAGTTAGGTGCAGGTTCAGACACTGCAGGAAAAGGGAAGATTCGGACATAGAGACAAACAGGTAACGGGCTAGGACACTGTTCAGACAGGAACTGAACCAGTAACAAGATACAGGAACTAGCCTGGGAACTCAGCCCCCAGGGTGGCGGAAACAGACTAGAAGTCAGAGATACAGGTAGCGGCCCTGGGTACTCGGCCCCCAGGGTGGCGGAAACAGACTAGAAGTCACAGGTACAGGTAGAGGCCCTGGGTACTCAGCCCCCAGGGTGGTGGACAGACTAGAGTCAGGACAGGACCTGGCAACTAACAGTTGCACAGAACACAGACTGTAAGAAAGTGTTGCTCAGGCACCTCCCACTGGGTGGAGGGGGTTTAAGTATCCAGTGACTCACAGCAATAGGCTGGGGACGCATTAGGACTGCGCACACTGTAGCTTTAAGAATCAGAAAGCAACAGCGCCGACGCCCTAAGCCAGCAGACAAGAGACATACAAACAGCAGGTACTGGAGCAAAAGTGTGCAGCCTGGCCAGAAAGGTAAGATTGCGGTCTTGCATGGTGGGAGATGGTAAGCCATGCAAGCACGCCACCAGGGATGTTACAGCGGGGGAGCATCACAGGTTTTATCATTAAAAGAACGAGGAAAATCCCAGACTTTCATTTAGGCCACGCGGAACCAGGGTATCCAAAATGGTGATCCATCTGGCCTCTTTTTGCGCCAGACATTGTTTAGCATTACCGCCCCGGGAGTCCAAATGTACCACGTCTATGCCACGTATACGCAAGGTGCGTGGATCGCAGTTATGAACTGCTTTGAAATGGCGTGGAAGTGTTTTGAGCTCCCGTGGGTCCATCACTGATTTGGCTGCGCCAATGTCCCGTACATGTTCCCGCACTCTAACTCTCATTTCTCTGGTTGTTAGTCCCACGTATATCTTATAACAATCACATGTGACGTAATACACCACATGGGTTGTGCTGCATGAAATGAATTTTGAGATTTTAAAAGTGCGGGAACCGTCAGATGTAGTAAAAGACGTACAGTGAAGGACATTAGCGCAGGCCACACAGTGGTCGCAAGGAAAGGATCCAACCGTGGGACCGCGTGTCCCAAAGGGGTTCGATGGAGGAGGAACGTAGTGACTGGAGAATAGAAGGTCCCCAAGATTATTGGCTCGCCTGGCCGTCATCAATGGGTAGTCACCCACAAAATCCCTAAGGGAGGGCTCCGTGTTGAGAATGTTCCAGTGTCGGGAGAGGATCCACCTCATAGACCCCCACTCATGATTGAATGTGGAAATGAAGCGGGTCCTCTCAGGGATCTGAGGCTGGGGCCGTCGGGCAGGGTATAACAGATGACTGCGGAGTGTACTGCGCGCCCTGCCATAGCCACGGCCGATGGATCTGTTGCTATATCCCCTCTGTTTAAACCGATCAGTCAGATCTGCGGCCTGTTTCTCAAAGTTAGAGTCTGTTGAGCATATCCGTCACACCCTTAGGAACTGTCAGACCGAGACTGCCCTAATTGTTGTTGAGTTATGTGCAGAGGCAGCATGAACCAACGAATTAACCGCAGTGGGTTTTCTGTATACGTCAGTCTGGATGAAGGAGTGTGAGTTCACCTCCAGAGTGACGTCCAGAAAATCCATGCGTTGATGGTGACAGGAATACGTGAGTTTGATGCCCCATGTATTCATGTTAAGCTGCCTCATGAACTCGTCGAGTTCCCCCACGGTCCACTGCCAGAAAAATAAATAAAACATCATCAATGTATCTGAGCCACGTCACGACCTGAGTGGCGCCCCGCACGCCCTCGTCGCCAAAGATCTCCCTCTCCCATGCGCCCAGGAAGAGATTGGCATACGAGGGCGCACAGGCCGCCCCCATGGCCGTGCCACGTTGCTGCAGGTACACAATGTCCTTAAAGAGAAAATAGTTGTGGCAGAGGATGAAGTGGAGGAGCTAAAGGAGAAACTCACGTGAAGGGCCGTCCAGGTCGGAGGTCCCCAGGAAGAGGCGGACCGCTGCAAGGCCCAGATCGTGACTGATACAGGTATACAGACTTTCCACTCAGGTCGTGACGTGGCTCAGATACATTGATGATGTTTTATTTATTTTTCTGGCGGGGGACGGTGGGGGAACTCGACGAGTTCATGAGGCAGCTTAACATGAATACATGGGGCATCAAACTCACGTATTCCTGTCACCATCAACGCATGGATTTTCTGGACGTCACTCTGGAGGTGGACTCAAACTCCTTCATCCAGACTGACATATACAGAAAACCCACTGCGGTTAATTCGTTGGTTCATGCTGCCTCTGCACATAACTCAACAACGATTAGAGCCATCCCGGTCGGACAGTTCCTAAGGATGAGACGGATATGCTCAACAGACTCTAACTTTGAGAAACAGGCCGCAGATCTGACTTATCGGTTTAAACAGAGGGGATATAGCAACAGATCCATCGGCCGTGGCTATGGCAGGGCGCGCAGTACACCCCGCAGTCATCTGTTATACCCCGCCCGACGGCCCCAGCCTCAGATCCCTTAGAGGACCCGCTTCATTTCCACATTCAATCATGAGTGGGGGTCTATGAGGCGGATCCTTTCCCGACACTGGAACATTCTCAACACGGAGCCCTCCCTTAGGGATTTTGTGGGTGACTACCCATTGATGACGGCCTGGCGAGCCAATAATCTTGGGGACCTTCTAGTCTCCAGTCACTACGTCCCTCCTCCATCGAACCCCTTTGGGACACGCGGTCCCACGGTTGGATCTTTTCCTTGCGGCCACTGTATGGCCTGCGCTAATGTCCTTCGATGTACGTCTTTTACTACATCTGACGGTTCCCGCACTTTTAAAATCTCAAAATTCATTTCATGCAGCACAACCCATGTGGTGTATTACGTCACATGTGGTTGTAATAAGATATACGTGGGACTAGCAACCAGAGAAATGAGAGTTAGAGTGCGGGAACATGTACGGGACATTGGCGCAGCCAAATCAGTGATGGACCCACGGGAGCTCAAAACACTACCACGCCATTTCAAAGCAGTTCATAACTGCGAACCACGCACCTTGCGTATACGTGACATAGACGTGGTACATTTGGGCTCCCGGGGCAGTAACGCTAAACAATGTCTAGCGCAAAAAGAGGCCAGATGGATCACCATTTTGGATACCCTGGCTCTGTGTGGCCTAAATGAAAGTCTGGGATTTTCCTCGTTCTTATAATGATAAAACCTGTGATGCTCCCCCGCTGCTCCCCTGTCCGGAGTCTTACCTGGTCATGATGTTGTTTTAGTTTGTTGTTTTTATTTTACTTGTTTTTAATTTTTTCTTATGCTTATTTCCTTTCATTTTCTTATATATCTAATGCCTTCACACCAACAAACCTTGAGTGCCTTATCTTGGCCCATATATGGACTCTGGGATACGCTACATTCAATTTTGAGGAGGCTCAGGAGAAGTTCAATCTCTTTCTGGGACTAATCTGATACCTATGTGAAATCGTTGAACATTTCCTATATATTTTCATTATATGTGTCTACCTCACAGGGGTTCTTCCGTGTGCCCCTCCGCAGGGTGGTACTTCTGGAGACCCTCTGTGGTTGGTGATTATTTATTTTATTTCTTTTTCACTGATTATGGGGGTGACACGTCTGCGCTCCTTTTTGATGTTTATCTCACAGATGTATAGATGAATAGACAGTTTGTACCTTCTGAATAATTCTAACTATAATTGGATTGTTGTGTCGTATCTGGTCCCCTTCTCCCTCTACCCCTCATTCCTCTGTGCACTTTCTGTATCCGATCCTCCTCTTTTCTATACACCACCAATGGATGGTTGCTATCCCGGACATTTACCTTGGAGTTGTGCGCTTGCGCCGTGGTCCCCTGCACTCCCGTGTCCGCACCAGGCTGTCTCGATGTCCCTGGCCCGCCCCCGGGGGTGTGCCTACGGGCGCACTCCCGGACGCGCGCCTGGGACATGATGCCTTGGGTGCGAGCGGCGGGGGGGCGTGGCTCTGGGCGCACGCGCCATTGTGCTCCAATGGGCTTCCCTGCCCCTCGTGATCACATGAGGGGTCAGGAACGTATTTATAGCAGGTCCTTCAGGCGCTCCAATACATGCGCCTCTTGAGAAAGAGTCTGGCGAAACGCGTGTCGGGGCGCGTTATCCTCATTATCACCAGTGGTGGGGGGGTCCTATTGATTCGTGGGCTTTGCGGACACTGAATCCGGGTGAGTTCTATATGTGATGTTGCTCTGATCTGTGTGGGATGGGCTGGACTGCAAGTGGGACTGCCTATACATTTTGCTATAACTCTTTACTATTTGCATAAGCAGCTTAGCATCTAGTAGTGGTTCCTGTTACTATTTCTTGGATGTAGGTCCTCATGCTCACCCCTAACTTACATGTGCAGATATCCACACCCACATAGTCCGTTTGCCACATTATCCGTGTGACCCCCTGACACTTGGCACCATGCACCTTATTCCCCTTGTATTGTGATTTATATAAAATAAGTTTGTATGTGTTATCATGTAAATTTTACTTAATAAAATCATGTTCTTTATGCTGCAAAACTAATTTTTTCTCCTTTTTCAAAACATTTGTTATATGAGTAGGCAACAATCGGCCCAGGGTCTGGCACTCTTGACCAGATACCGTGGACCGGTCAGCTTTATAAGGTGGGCCACCATTTGTTTAATTGACTACTATATTGTAAGGAGGAAGTGTATAGAGGCAGTATAATCTTTCTGGCCCTGAGAGACAAGCCATGAAGGATTTCATTGCGGAAAGTCTGGAGAAGGGACATATCAGACCTTCATCTTCGCCCATGGCAGCAGGGCTCTTCTTTGTGAAGAAAAAAGATGGCGGTCTACGTCCCTGTTTAGATTTCCGGGAATTAAATCAAATTACCATCCATGATCTATACCCTCTTCCTCTGATTCCTGATTTGATCAGCCAGGTTATGGGAGCTAACCAATGCACCTGCGGTATTCCAGCATTTCATAAATTATATTTTTCATCACTTGGTGGGGAGGTTTGTGGTGGTCTATCTGGACGATATTTTGGTTTATTCACCTGATTTTGAGACCCATCGGGGGCATGTTAAGCAGGTGCTCCAGATATTATGGGATAACAAACTCTATGCCAAACTAGAGAAATGTGTTTTCGCTGTTCAGGAGGTGCAGTTTTTGGGGTACTTGTCATCTTCAGGTTTTCGGTTGGATCCGGAGAAGATCCGTGCAGTCCTTGACTGGGAACGTGCCGAGAACCTGAAGGCCCTACAACGTTTTCTGGGCTTTAGTAATTTTTACAGAAAATTCATCCAAAATTTCTCTGTTGTAGTGAAACCCCTTACTGACATGACTAAGAAGGGGTCTGATTTTTCCAAATTGTCGGATGCTTCCCTCCCGGCTTTTTCTTCCTTAAAGAATAATTTTGCCACTGTACCTATACTCAGTCAACCCGATGTTTCTCAACCCTTTATTGTGGAGGTCGATGCTTCGGATATCGGGGTTGGGGCTGTGTTGTCTCAGGGTCCGTCCCCTGGTAAATGGCGTCCATGCACCTTCTTTTCTAAAAAATTGTCTTCAGCTGAAATTTAGACGTGGGTAATAGGGAACTTTTGGCGATCAAATTGGCGTTCGAGGAATGGCGACACTGGTTGGAGGGGGCTGTCCATCCTATTACTGTTATTACTGACCATAAGAACCTGTCATATCACCAGTCAGCTAAACATCTCAACCCCGGACAAGCCAGATGGTCCTTGTTTTTTTCTAGGTTCAATTTTGTTGTCACTTTTCGTCCAGGGGTCAAAAACGTCAAGGCTGATCCTTTGTTCCGGAGCTTCCCTGGTGGTGATGACCATGAGAACCCTGCCCCGATATTACAGAAAGAGGTAGTTATTTCGGCTCTTTTTCCGGAACTGGAGGGTGAGGTGCTGGAGGCTCAGGGGGACGCCCCTGCCTCCTGCCCTTCAGGAAAATTATTTGTACCACCTGATCTGCGTCGTAAAGTAATCAAGGAACATCATAACTCTGTGCTTGCTGGGCATCCAGGTGGTAAGGTAACCGCAGACTTCCTCTCTCGTCGTTTTTGGTGGCCGGGGTTGCATCGGGATGTAATTGAACACGTAGCTGCTTGTAGTATTTGCACACGTTCTAAGGTTTCGCACACCGGTCCGTCTGGTACTCTTCTTCCGCTACCTATCCCTAGCAGGCCATGGACACACTTGTCCATGGATTTTATTACTGACCTACCGGTTTCTGCAGGCAAAATGGTGGTTTTGGTAGTAGTAAATAGGTTCAGTAAAATGGTTCAATTTGTCGCTTTACCTGCACTTCCCAATGCTAAGACACTTGCTCAGGTGTTCATAAATGAGATTGTGAAGCTTCACGGGGTTCCCACTGATGTGGTGTCTAATCGGGGGACCCAGTTTGTTTCCAAGTTCTGGAAGGCATTCTGTCCTCGACTGGGGGTGCAGCTGTCCTTTTCCTCTGCCTTCCACCCTCAGTCAAATGGTCAGACTGAGCGGGTCAATCAGAACTTGGAGACATACCTCATGTGTTTTGTCTCCGAAAATCAGGAGGATTGGGCATCCTACTTAACGCTGGCAGAATTTGCCATCAATAATCATCGTCAAGAATCCACTGGCAGGTCACCGTTCTTCGGTGCATATGGTTATCATCCACAGTTTGGTACCTTCAGTGGGGGTGGAGCTTCAGGAGTTCCTGAGGAGGAACGGTTTGCTTCGTCGCTCTCCTCGTTATATAAAGACCATGGGTGACAGGTATAAATGTATATAGCAATAATGGAAAACGCAGCACTACTGGACCTGGGTGCACGAGTAGGGTCCAAAACCGTAGAGATATGTAGATAAACCTCGGCACACCAAATGGTAAGATTTTGATATTTTATTATTAGCAGTCCACAGTAATAAACGTTTCGGTTAACAGAAAAACAAATGATAAAAATAGAAGAATTAGGCCATAGTGTCTCATAGTCAAATATCAAATTAGATATGCATTGCAAGTTCAGATAACCTACCCAATTACTGGGAAGTAGAGTAAAGGAGTTTGACAGCGCAGTGTCCCAGTGCTAGGATCCCTGTGGCGGGAGGCACAAGGTGAATCAGTGGACAGTAGTGCAGGGCTGCTGGGTGGAAGTGTTAGTCTGGACTGTACATACCCTGGGCGCAGTGCTGAGTGAGGAGACTGGCGTATCCGCGGTGTCCACCGCTGGTAGCAAGTGTGATAGTGGCCATGGGGTTAAGTTTATATATCGCAGGGGGGGCGGGACTGCCGGTGGCTCATGGCCAGTATGGAGAAATCAAAGCGCCGTGGTGAGCGCTCATGTCCGGTTGCGTCATCGGAAGTGACGCGAGACGACGAGTGCTCGTATCTAATTGGTTAAAGTGCACGCATGCGCACGACGTGCGTGTCACCCGGCGTCATGGTGCGTTCCAGGAGGCAGGAAGTAATGTCCAGAGGCAACAGGTATAAATGTATGGCTGACAGAAAACGCTTGCCAGGTCCGGACCTGAATGTGAATGACTTTGTGTAGTTGTCTACCAAGAATATAAGATTGAAAGTTCCTTCTTGGAAGCTGGGACCTAGGTTTATTGGTCCCTACAAAATAACCTCCGTCATTAACCCAGCAGCGTTTTGTCTTGAACTGCCTCGGGCCCTTAAGGTCCATAATGTGTTCCACAGGTCCCTACTGAAAAGGTACGTAGAACCTCTTGAGCCCTCACCTCTACCATCGCCCCCAGTAATGGTTGATGGTAACCTGGAGTTCGAGATTTCGAGGATTGTAGATTCTCGTCTCCAACGTCGTTCTCTACAATACTTGGTGCACTGGAAAGGCTATGGTCCAGAAGAGAGGATGTGGGTTTCAGCGTCAGAGGTGAACGCTCCCAGATTGGTTTGCTCTTTTCACACCTCTTTTCCTGAGAAACCTGGTCCTAAGTGTCCGGAGGCCACTCGTATTGGGGGGGTACTGTCACGGGTGTGTCGGAGGTGACAGACAGTCACCCTACAGTGGCCTGTAGGAAATCTTCACGTTTGGCATTGCAGACAGCTTCCTAGATAGAAGGTTGTCTTTAGGACCCAGTGACTACCTCTCTCTGGCCTGGGTGTATATATACCTGGTCTCTCTAGGTGGGCATCGCCAGTTATATTCATTCCTACTTGGAACTTGGCTGAAGCAGCATCACATCCTCTTTGGAGTCTTGAGGCCGTGTGCCCTGTTGGAGTTCTTCTAAAGCTAAATTATTATTTTCCTGTGTTGTCTTCCATTTTTGTCTTTAGAGTGCTAGCAGAGGTTGACAAGTGCTCATCTCCTTCCACCCCCAGCTTTAGCCTTACTCCAGGGATAGTAGGACGAGACACGTGATCGGCGACAGCTGCGAAGGCTGTATAGGAATGTTAGGGGGAGACAGGGTGACGCTAGTCCAGATTAGGTCACCTCTTCCCCCTTTCCCTAGTGTCTGGGTTTCCTTTCCCTTTCACCTCTGTGTTTCACTCAAACCTGGCGTGACATCACCAGTCTTGATGAATCGCCCCTCCCCCACCCCCATTGTTTTGTCTTGTGTGATAAAATACTGAAATTTTATAGCACATTTCCTTTATATGTGAAATGTATAGGATTTGTTATCTTTATAGTATAATATCAATATATCTTGGTGTTTTTTTCTTTATTTTTTTCCCTGTCTTCCTAATAAAATGGAGGAAATATTGAATAAGCTTCAATGTCAATTTACCTGGGATTTCGAAATTGAGGATAAATTGAATTGTCATAACATCCTTACAGATCTAGATATTATGTACAATGAAAAATTATATTGTGGTACCGTGTTAGCCAGAAAATATCGATGTACATACTTTCATGCCCAAAAATGACATAATTATTCTAGGAGTGATACCTTTATTGGCTAACCAGAAAAATTATATTTGCAGCTTTCAGAGGACAGAGCTCCTTCTTCAGGCAGGTTTACAAATTAATTACTGAGAAAAGAGCACAACATTTAAGAGATATTACAACAGGACATTAGTGCATGGGGAAAAATGGGGTGATCCCTTCTAAAGATAAGCCAAGGTAATCAAAGTCAAGTTTTAGTTACAAATGGAGAGGTGGTGGGAGTGATGGCTTAATGATCTGGAGTCATTCTGGTGGAGTTGTAAACTGTGCCCACATTTGGAAAAATAAGCATAAAAGTATCTTATGTTTACATGTACTATTGTTTTATACAGTTTGTTAAAATGAAAGTGATCATTTGGTTTCTGGACTAATAAGGTAAGTACCAGGAATATGGAAAATATCACCATCATGTAATTTGATCATATTATAGTGTAAACATGAGG
This sequence comes from Phyllobates terribilis, assembly GCF_046119375.1. NCBI lineage: Eukaryota > Metazoa > Chordata > Amphibia > Anura > Dendrobatidae > Phyllobates > Phyllobates terribilis. The sequence goes on from NW_027362991.1 coordinate 608,110, forward strand.
CTCTACTATATAGAAATGATCAGGTTGTTTCCATATTACCATCAGCTGACTGCAGTACTTCTGTCCTATTGCATCCCAGTAGGTTAACTTTTAAATGTATAGGAAATTTAGTTTTAACAGCATATATCAGGGATGTCAAACTCAAATACACACAGGGCCAAAATTAAAAGCTTGAACAAAGTCGTGTGCCAACCTTGACATTTATCAAAAACATGTCTACAACTGAGGAAGTTTTTTTTCCTTATCAAATACAACGATGAACTTTTTCATGTGGAAACAAACTTAAAGGGGTTGTCACATGAACAAACTACATTTTAAATAATAGGTCTTAGAATAAAATATTGGAATAATATAATGTTATGTAAGAGCAGTAAAAAAGCAAAAGGCCCAATGGCCTAATTTTAAATAACAAAGGATAAAAAAAAAGTGAATAATACAGATAATAAGGTGTGATGCAAACAAAAGTGCCTCCCCTCACAGTAAAATACCCCCACAGTGAATTCCTCCACAGTATCCTCCACATGCTTGGTATGATGACCCTACTGTACCCCCCTCCCTCAATCCCCCCCGAAAAACAATGGTGACCTCATCACAGTATGATTCTCCAACTGTAAGCCACACAGCCCTCCATGCAGTATAATGGCTGCAAAAGGTGATCCATACAGTTTAATGGGCACAATAAGTGTTCCATACAGTATAATGGGTCCTGCAAAGTCCTCCATACAGTATAACATGGAACATGCATTGCCTTCAATACAGTATAATTGCCACACCTATTGCTTCATACAGTATAATGGGCGCCGCATAGTGCTCCATACAGTATAATGGCCCCACATAGCCCTCCATACATTATAATGGGCCCCACATGGTCCTCCATACAGTATAATGGCCCCACATAGTCCTCCATACAGTATAATGGCCTCACATAGTGCTGCATACAGTATAATGGCCCCCAAAAAAGTGTTCCATACAGTATAATGGGCTGCACGTAGAGCTCCATACTGTATAATGCCACAAAAAGTGCTCCATACAATATAATGGCCCAACATAGTGCTCCATACAGTATAATGACCACAAAAAGTGCTCCATACAGTATAATGGCCTCACATAGTGCTCCATACAGTATAATGGCCCCACATAGTGCTCCATGCAGTATAATGGCCCCACAAAGTGCTCCATACGGTATAATGGTCTCACATAGTGCTCCATACAGTATAATGGCCTCACATAGTGCTCCATACAGTATAATGGCCCTACAAAGTGCTCCATACAGTATAATGGCCCCACAAAGTGCTCCATACAGTATAATAGCCCAACATATTGCTCTATACAGTATTGTGGACTCACATTGTGCTCTATACAATATAAATGGCCCCACTTAGTGCTACATACGGTATAATGGCCCCACATAGTGCTCCATACAATAAAATCGCCCCATATAGTGCTCCATACCATATAATATCCTCACATAGTGCTCCATACAGTATAATGGCCCCACAAAGTGCTCCATTCGATATAATGGCCTTACATAGTGCTCCATACAATATAATAGCCCCACATAGTGCTTCATACAGTATTGTGGACTCACATTGTGCAATACAAAGGGCCCCACTTAGTGCTACATACAATATAAAGTGCTACATACAGTATAATGGCCCCACATAGTGCTTCACACAGTATAATGGCCTTATAGTCTTCAATACAGTATAATGGCCCCACATAGTATAATGGCCTTATAGTCTTCAATACAGTAAAATGGCCCCACATAGTGCTCCATACAGTATTATGTCCCCACATAGTGTTCCATACAGTATAATAGGTCCCACATAAAAACAAAAATACTCACCTCTGCCCATTCCCTGGCTGCTCTAGTCTCTTCATGGTGTTTTCAGATCCTCTACACATCTCGGTACATCGGGCGCGTTATAATGACATCATCATGCCCGCTGCACTGAGACGTCAGATGACGCTCCCTCCTCCATTATTGATTTCAACTGTATCGGCATCTAGGATGACGATATAGTTGAAAGTGCGATGCCAGTTTGGAGATCCACCCAGCTTTGCGGGCCAAATAAACTCTGGGCATTCATCTGGTGTCAAGGGCCAAATATACTCTGGGCACCCGCCCTGCGTCGCAGGCCAAATATACTCGGAGGACCCGCCAGGTGTCACAGACCAAATATACTCATCCAGAAGGCTGGATTTGGCCCGCGGGCCAGAGTTTAACATATGTGGCATATATATTCTCTAATCTTGTTCTTCCAATTTTTCAGCTATTTTATTCAATGATCTTTATTGGTCCGATAATTCATTATTGGGATAACCTTACCGATTACCTTCCCAAAGAGATTTGGGGAGAAAGGAGTATTAGCGACACACTGAGGAACACAACCAAAAAACTCTTAGGCTATGTGCGCATATTCAGTATTTAACTGCAGACATTTCTGTAAGGTTTCTGCATCTCTTGGCAGCAAAAACGCTGTGGCAAAAACGCATGTTTTGCCATGATTGTGGTGCATTTTTTATGCATTTTTTTGTGAGTTTTTGATGCGTTTTTATGCGTTTTTGATGCGTTTTTGTACAGCAATGAATGCGTTTTGGAGCTAAATAAAGATATTTGAAAAAAGAAACGTGGGACATCGCTTTAATCCTTGGAGTACCATTGGACCTGGAGTAAGTATATCCGTTAATTTAAATGATTAAAGAATGTTTTGGTTTTATTTCAAATAAAGTGTTTTATTCTCAGGGTGTGCATTTATTTAACTCTTTACTTAGTAATAAGGGTGTCTGGCTGACACCTCTTTATTAGTAAAGCTAAGGTTAGGTTTTAAGCGACACCTAATCCCATTAATCTTAATGCCGCACTTGTGTTGTCAGTACATGCGAACATTTCAATCAGTCAAAAGCTACAAAAATTGATATGCTGCAGGTGAGTTTGGGCACGTGCCCAAGATCAGGAAATGCTGCTGGTTGGACTCTGCATATTTATGCAGCATCAAACCCGCAGCAGCCAGATGTTACAGCATGGTGGATGGGATTTCTAGAAATCCCATGTCCACTATGCGTGCATCTGAGGTTGCAGATCACCCGCGGACACTGACATGCGGTGCGTCTTTCAGGACCGCAGCATGTTAATTTATCTTGCGGAGTCGCTAGTCTCCGCAACAGAAATTTGACCGCTAGAATGTACTGAATGTGCTAAATCCGCATGATTCAGTGAACACATGCAGGTTTACCTGCTTTCAATAGTACACAGCATTTTAGACGCAGCTAAAATATGCTGCATCCAAAGTGCTGCTATGTCCGGATTGTGGGCACATACTCTTAAATTAAAAAAAAATGGAGTGGGCTCCCACATCAGTTTCATAAATAGCAGAGGGAAAGCCAACCACTGGGGACTGATATTACTAGCCTGGGAAGGAGCCATTAGCCAAAAATGTCACCTGGCTATTAATAACAGCCCACAGCTGTTTGCTTTGCCTTTACTGGCTAGATTACAGGGGGACCCCAGAAAAAAATTTACATAGGGTCCCCCTATAAAATCTAACCAGCAAAGGCTAGGCAGACAGCTGCGGGATGATATTATTAGCCAGGGAAGGGGCCATGGATCCTGGCCCCCTCTGAGGCTAATAATATCAGCTTTCAGCCGCCGCAGAACTGGCGCATCCATAAGATGGCGCTTAGCCTTGCTCTTCCCACTTGCCCTGGTGCGGTGGCAAGTGGGGTAATAGGGTTGGGATTCATGTCAGCCTTGTATTGGCAGCTGACATGAAGCCCAGGTTAGTAATGGAGGGTGTCTATAAGACGCCTCCATTACTAATGCTGTAGTAAAGTTTTTGAAAAAAGACACAGAAAGAATGAAGTCCACACGGTTTTAATCATTTATTTAAAAATAAAAAACACTGTATACTCACCTAACGCCTATTCCGCTGAAGCCATTGTCGCCTGTAAAAAAACAACAAAAAAACAACCATATCCCTCGCCTGTCTACTGTGATGACATAATCCATTGTCCCACGACGATCTGGGTCAGTTCTGGAGTAGTCACACCAGCAATCACTGGTGTGACTGTTTTAGAGGACAGCACTCTATACACTAACAGGAGTACTCCTGTCAGTGTATAGCGCTTAGATGCTGGGAGTGAGGTCACTGGAGTTCAATCAGCTGATGATCAGCTGATAAGCTCTGGTGACCTCACTTACTGCATCAGTGTTGCATGATAAAATTCTCAAGCAGCAACGATCGCGCTCCCATCAGTGTATAGAGTGCTGCCGGGTGATCGGATCGCCGTGGGACATCGGGATTATGGCGGTAGGTAAACAGGAAGTGTTTTTTATTTTAATAGCAATTCTTGTTTAACTTTTTATTTTACACGGAGCACAGGCGCCAGTTTAGAAGACTACTTCTCCCCTCTGCCGCGCCTGTTCTTGCTATTATCAGCGGGAGCAGCCATAGGATGATGGGAGGAGTAGTCTCCCGCGGGCAATTCTTTGTGCCGCGTTTTTGACTCATTGACTTGAATTGAGTCAGCCAAATATGCAGCAAATCCGCAAATATTTTTATATCTGTGTTTTTGCTGTGGATTTGACTGACTCAATTGAAGTCAATGGGTGAAAAACGCTGCAAAAACGCACAAAGAATTGACATGCTGCAGATTTAAACACAATGACAATCCTGACAGGAAAATTCCTGATCATGTGCACAGCACTTCAGGATTGTCATTGCTTTAGCTGGCACAAGGATTCTCTAGTGTTTTTGGCCCATTTCTGTACGGAAAAAAATGCTGCAAAAATGCACAGTGTGTACAAAGCCTTAGGCTATGTTCACACGTTGCTTTTTTGCTGCTTTTTTACTGCAGGCAAATCCTGATCTCTTGGCAGCAAAAAAAAGCTGCAGGCAAAAAGCAGGCTTTGCTTGCTTCCACCATGCAAGCATAAACAATACAAGGTGTTAGACTATCATTGCAAGACATCTGTAAAACCATAAAACAGATTTTGAAAAAAGGGCAATTTGATGAAGTTATTTAGTGGAAAAAGTTTTTTTAAGTCTGAAAAAATAGTGACTATTCTGAAAAAAAAAGTTCATATGCGTTCATGAAAAAATACACAGTTGCAAATGTAAAAACAGAGTGGGGAGTTGATTGGTCAGAAATAGTTTACCTAACACAATGGCAGAGCATTGAGTTGGTTGGACACTGTTTACTTTCACAAGTTGGTTGGGCCATTGAGTTGGTTAGGCTTAGTTTACTTTACACATATAACTAATTTAAGTAAACTATATTAATACTAACATACATGCTCACGTGAGGACACCAAGACATTTTGGTACCGCTGACATGCCTTTTAACGGCGGCAGTTAAGGGTACTTATTCCTCAGTGCCGCTTTTTAATGGCGCTGAGAAATAAGGGTATAGCGATCCCCCCAGCGTCAGAAAATCTCCAGGGTTTCAGCTACCAGGGATAGCTGAGACCCTGGAGAACATGATAAGGGCCGTTTTTTCTATTCCCTGATTATGTAATCGCCATTATTCAATGAATAATGGTGATCAAGTAAAAAAAAAAGTGTGCCGCTGTTGCAATCATTTCTCTCTTCTGACATGATATACATGTCGGAGGAGAGAGAAATGATGCCATCCGGTACCTCCGCAATCCCCGGGCCCTTCTGATTTATCCACCATCCGTGTCATCTTCTTAAAAAAAAAATGGCGGGCGCATGTGCAGAGATCTGCCAGTCGGTACCCGGCAACAGCAGATCATTTTTTTCTATTGGTTCCTTTTGAACACTGTGATATCACAGTGATCAAAAGCCAAATGGGTTAATAAAACCCCCTTTGTCACCCCCTTAGTCATATAAAAATTCTAAAATATATATATATATTTTTAAAATTTTTACAGTTAGGGTTGGGGTTAGGGTTGTGTTAGGCTTAGAGTTGTGTTATAGTTAGGCATGTGTTGGCATAGGGTTGTGTTAGGGGTAGTGTTGGGGTTGTGTTAGTGTTACAGTTGGCGTTAGTGTTAGGCTTGGTGTTGGAATTATTTTTTTTTTTTTCGAAAGTAAAAAAAAATGATAACGATATGGTGACTAGTGTTGAGCACAAGTGCTCGTTACTTAAGTTTGCATCGAATGCTCAGGTATGCAACGAGTGTCACGGGTGCTCGAGTGAAATGCTAGAGTCCCTGCCCCGCATGTTTCGCGGCTGTTAGACACCCTGCCATACACGGGCAATCCCTGCATGTTTTTTTAGCTAACAGCCTCAAATCATGCGGGGTGGAGACACGAGCATATCACTCAAGCACCCGGGATACTCGGTGCATACTCGATGCAAACTCGAGCAGTGAGCACTTGCGCTCAACACTAATGATGACGTATTCAATATGACAACCTAATGTTATCAAATGTGTAGTAACTTTTGAGTTCAAAATTCTCATTATACCCCTGGATAAAATCATTGTGGGCTGTAGTTTCAAAAATGGGGTCAGTTGTGGGGTGTTTCTGCTGTTTAGGCACCTTAGGGGCTCTGCAAATGGGACAAGGTGCCCCCCGTCTTTCAGCCAAATTTGTGTCCCAAAATTCAAATATTGCTCCTTCCGCTCTAAGCCCTGCATTTGTCCAAACAGAACTTTTGATTGCATGTGGGGTATTGCTGCGCTCGTAAGAAAGTGGGTATCAAACTGTAGGGTCCATTATTCAGTGTTACCTCTTGCAAAAGTGAGAAACTTGGGGCTAAAGCAACATTTTTGTGAAAAAAAAATGAATTGTTTCAATATGACAACCTAATGTTATCAAATTCTGTGTCATACCTGTGGGTTAAAAATGCTCAATATACCCCTGGATAAAATCCTTGAGGGATGTAGTTTCCAAAATGGGGTCACTTGTGGGGGTTTTCCACTGTTTAAGCACATCAGGGGCTCTCCAAACCTGACATGGCGTCCGCTCTCGATTCCAGACAATTTTACGTTCTAAAAGTCAAACGGTTCTCCTTCTCTTCCAAGCCCTGCCGTGCGCCCAAACAATGGTTTTCCCCCATATATGGGGTATCGGAGTGCTCGGGAGAAATTGTAAAACAAATTTTGTGATCCATTTTCTCCTGTTATCCTTGTGAAAATAAAAAAATTGGGTCTGAAGTAAAATTTTTATGAAAAAGTTAAATGTTCATTTTTTCCTTACACGTTGCTTCAGTTCCTGTGAAGCACGTGAAGGGTTAATAAACTTCTTGAACATGGTTTTGAGGAGTGCAGTTTTTAGAATGGTGTCACTTTTAAGTATTTTCTGTCATGTAGACCCCTCAAAGTCTCTTCAAATGTGATGTGGTCCCTAATAAAATGGTTTTGTAAATTTTGTTCTAAAAATGAGAAATCGCTGGTCAACTTTTAATCCTTATAACGTCCTGACAAAATAAAAAAATGTTTAAAAAATGGTGCTGATGTAAAGTATACATGTGGAAATTGTTATTTATTAACTATTTTGTGTGACATATTTTTCTAATTTAAGGGCATAAGAATTCAAAGTTTGAAAATTGCTAAATTTTTGCCAAATTTCTTTTTTTTTCACAAATAAACGCAATATTGAAGAAATTTTACCACTATCATGGAGTACAATATGTCACAAAAAACAATCTCAGAATCAGTGGGATCTGTTAAAGCGTTCCAGAGTTATTACCTCATAAAGTGACACTGGTCAGAATTGTAAAATTTTGCTTGGTCATTAAGGTCAAAATTGGCTCAGTCACAAAGGGGTTAAACTTGTGAAAATCACAAAAATAAATGGGTTTAACATTAAGCTATATGGGGTTTTTTTTCATTAGAAAAGTTGCAAAAACTGATGGCAACATTTTTTGCTGCATTATTGCTTTTATCTACTTATAGCTTTCTATGGGTGAAAAAACACTGCAAAAACACCGAAAGAATTGACATGCTGCAGTTTTTAAAAAAGCAGCAATTTTCCAATTCAGTCAGGGAAAAAAAAAGCAAGTGTATGCATGAGATTTCTGAAATGTCCTAGCTTTTGCTGGTACTATAAAAAGCAACTTTTAATATGCATAAAAAACACAGCAAAAACGCAACATGTGAACATAGCCAAACTGGATATTACCATCTATCGAGTACTTGGGTGCTTTGTATCAAGTTCAACCTTTCTCCACCAATTATACATTTTCTGTCACTAAATTATTTACAGTAGTGTTCAAAATAATAGCAGTTCAATATGACTAACCAGATTAATCACTGTTTTTGGTATAAGTTATATTACCACATGTCAAACAATTTACCAGTTGGTGCAGTAGATTCTAAGAAAACCCACAGACTCAGCATTCATGATCTGCATGTTTTTGAGTCTGTGTATTTGAATAATTAATTGAAAGGGGGTGTGTTCAAAATAATAGCAGTGTGGAGTTCAATTAGTGAGGTCAATCACTCTGTGAAGAACCAGATGTTAATCAGGTGGCCCTTAAGGGTGAAGCCAGAAAATGTTGTACATGCATTTCTCCTTGAAAGCTTGAGAAATATGGGTTGCTCGAGACATTGTTCAGAAGAACAGCGTACTTTGATTAAAAAGTTGATTGGAAAGAGTAAAACTTATAAAATAGTGCAGACAATGATAAGCTGTTCAGCTAAAATGATCTCCAATGCTTTAAAAAGGAAAGCAAAACCAGAGAGACGTGGAAGAAAACGGAAGACTACTATTCAAATGGATGGAAGAATAGCCAGAATGGCAAAGGCTCAGCCAATAATCAGCTCCAGGATGATCACAGACAGTCTCAAGTTACTTGTGAGCACTGTGACAGTTAGAAGACACCTGTGTGAAGCTAATCTCTTAGCAATAAGTCCCCGCAAAGTCCCACTGTTAAAAAAAGACGTACTGAAGCGGATACAATTTGCCAAAGAACACATCAACTGGCCTAAAGAGAAATGGAGAATCATTTTGTGGACTGATTAAAGTAAAATTGTTATTTTTGGGTTCAAGGGCCACAGACAGTTTGTCAGAAGGCCCCCAAACTCTGCATTCAAGCCACAGTACACTCTGAAGACAGTGAAGCATGGTGGTGCAAGCATCATGATATGGGTATGTTTCTCTTACTTTGGTGCCGGACCTATTTACCGCATACCAGGGATCATGGACCAGTTTGCATACATTAAAATACTTGAATAGATCATTTTGCCTTATGCTGAAGAGGATATGCCCTTGAAATGGGTGTTTAACAAGACAACGACCCTAAACACACCAGTAAACAAGCAAAATCTTGATTCCAGTCCAACAAAATTTAGGTTATGTGGTGGCCAGCCCAATCCTCAGACCTTAATCCGATAGAACACTTGTGGGGTGACATCAAAAATGCTGTTTCTGAGGCAAAATCAACAAATGCCAAAAAATTGTGGGATGTAGTCAAAGCATCCTGGGCTGGAATAACAGGTGACAGGGTCCAGAAGGTGGTTGACTCTATGCTACATAGATGTGAAGCAGTTCTAAAAGACTGTGGGTATACAACTAAATATTAGGTTAGTGATTCACAGGAATGCTAAATCCTCAAAAAAGTACATATTGTGAGTTTGTAAAACAAATGCAGACACTGATATTTTTTAGAACAGCCCAATGTTCATTTTTTGTTATTTTCTGTAAAGTAGTTAAAAATTATATACATTTCTCTTCATGTTTTGAATTAGAAAACAGTGTGCAATGTTCCCAATGCATGGAAATAAAAACTATATAAAGATTTTGTGCTTAATTCATGTTTTTGAACACACTGCTATTATTTTGAACACTACTGTATAATCTACAATGTTATGTGTACTGAGGAAATCATCCAGCCCTTTTTTAAAAGCTGTTATAGTGTCTGCCATTACTACCTCTTGTTGTAGGGCATTCCAGAGTCTGACTGCTCTAACTGCAAAGAACCCTTTTCTATTTAGCTGCTGGAATTGCCTTTCTTTTCTTCCACCCGTAAGGATTGTCCCCGGTCCTCAGTATGGTCTTTGGAAGGAATAAGTCATTTGCCAGTCCTCTGTATTGACCACAAATGTATTTATACATATGAGATCTCCTCTGAGACATCTTTTTTCTAAGCTAAACAAACCCAACTTTTACAACCTGTCATCATATGGAAGGCCTTCCATACCTTGTAATAATCTAGATGACCATCTTTGAACTGATTCTAACTTCTCAATATCCTTTTTAAAATGTGGAGCCCAAAACTGGATCCCATATTCTAGATGTGCCCTTACAAGTGATTTATAGAGAGGTAACAATAGGTTTGGCTCATGGGATTTTATCTTGCTTTTTATACACCCTAAAATCTTGTTTGCTTTTGCAGCTGCTGTTTTGACATTGAGTACTGCTGCTCAGCTTACTTGTAACCAGAATACCCAAGTCCTTCTCCTGTTCTGTGGTCCTGAGTATACTTCCATTTAATGTATATGCAGCAATAGGATTACTCCGTCCTAGATGCATTACTTTACATTTATTAACATTAAATCTCTCTTCGCCAAGTGTTTGCCCATTCAGAGATCTTATCCAGATTGTTCTGGGTGGGCCATTTATCAGAAGAGGGTTGCATTGACAAGCCAACACAACAACCAACATTGACAAGCCAACAGAAGAAATGCTAGCACAGGCTTCCAGTATCTGTTGTTTCAGATGCTGCACATTTTGTATCTTCACAGCATAGACAATTGCCTTCAGATGACCCCAAAGATAAAAGTCTAAGGGGGTCAGATCGGGAGACCTTGGTGGCCATTCAACTGGCCCACGACGGCCAATCCACTTTCCAGGAAACTGTTCATGTAGGAATGCTCGGACCTGACACCCATAATGTGGTGGTGCACCATCAGGGAACGTGCCATCTTCAGTGCATAAAGAGGGCAACACATCATCATGTTGCAATTTCAGATATCTAGTGGCATTGAGGTTTCCACTGATGAAGAATAACCCCACTATCTTTGTACCCCATATACCACACCATACCATCAAGATACGAGATATGCAGCATCTGAAACAACGGATACTGGAAGCCTGTGCTAGCATTTCTTCTGCGGTGTTGCTATCAGTGTGTCAAGAGTGGGAGAAGGGGGTTGCATTGACAATCCAACACAATGGGCAGCACTTTGAACACATTTTATAAGTGGTCATAAACTTGTAAAAAACTAATGAAAGAATAAAGTTATGTTAAAACCAAGCACATCATTGTTTTTCTTATGAAATTCTCAATAAGTTTGATGTGTCACATGACCCTCTTTCCATTGAAAAAAATAAAGTTGGATCCAAAATGGCCGACTTCAAAATGGCTGCCATGGTCACCACCCATCTGGAAAAGTTTTCCCCCTCCCATATACTAATGTGCCACAAACAGGAAGTTGATATCACCAACCATTCCCATTTAATTTAGGTGTATCCATATAAATGGCCCACCCTGTACTATGAAGGTCAGTTTTTAATATCCTAAATAGTTTGGTGTAAAACTGACACTTTACTATCAGTCTCATGCACAAGGTCATTAATAGATTAAAAAGAATTGGTCCTTGCACACATCCCTGCTGTCCCTACTGCTGACTATATCCCATTTAGAGAATGTACCATTTACAACTCTTTGTTCCCTGTCTTTTAGCCAGTTCCTAACTCATCTGCATATAGCTTTACCTAGTCCCTGCTTCTGGATATGGTACAGCAGGGGTGAAGAACCTTATTTCTGGCAAGGGCCATTTGGATATTTAAGCCATCCTTCGGGGGCCATACAAATTGTACGCCAACTCAAAGTAGTCTTGATGCTGGCACTGGTGTCAGGAAGTAGTCTTTTATTGCACGCACCTCAGCATTCAGTAGTGAACGCTGCATGCATGTGCTCACAGAGCAAGAAGAAATTAAAAGGCGGTGACCATCAAAACACAACTTCCAGCCCAAGTACTGTGGTCCCCAGGAATCTGTCCGGGGGCGGAGAAAAGGTCATCGAGGGCCGTAAATGGTCCTTGGTTCCCCACCCCTGTGGTACAGTATCAAATGCCTTTGCAAGGTCCAGATAAATCACATCAGCCACATTACTCACATCCAAGTTTTCACTTACCTCCTCAAAGAAACCCAACATGTTGGTTAGACACGATTTATCTTTCAAGAATCCATGCTGGTTGTTGGTTATCCTATTATTCTCTGCAATATATTTCTGCAGCTTATCTCTTATAATGCCCTCAAAAACTTTGCACACTACTGAGGTCAGACTTACTGGACAATGGTTGCCTGGATCCACCTTCATGTCGGCCATCTTCCAATCCTGTGGCACCAACCATGTTACAAGAGAGTCTAAGAAGATGAAACACAGCGGTCTGTCAATTACTGAGCTCAATTCCCTCAATATCCGTGGATGAATGCCATCTAGCCCGGAGAATTTGTCAATATTTAATTTACTCTAACTAAAGCGGATTTCTCGTGTTAAACTAGTTATTTCAGATGGTGAACTTTGGTTTCTACCTTGTTGAATGAACACTGAACAGTCAGTTCATTGGTGCCTGTTTAATATCTCAGCCTTTTCTTTGTCCTCTATAAAGATCTTATCTTTTAAGGGGAGATGTCCTATTGTTTATTTTTGGCATTGTTTGTATTTATAAAAAATTTTGGGATTCATTTTAATGTCGCTGGCGATTTGTGTTTCAGTAGATAACTCTGTTGGTTTTATTTCTTTTTTACATTTCCTATTGAGATCTTTATACTCCTGAAATGCTATTTCTGTATTCTCAACCTTCAAAATTTTTAATGCCCCTTGTTTTTCTTATTAAACTTTGTACGGTCTTATTTATCCATAGGTTTCTTTTTATTCCTAGACATTTTATTACTAGAGGGTATAAGTTTTCTACAGGATTCCAGTAGTATATCCTTAAACATGCCTCATTTATGTTCAGTATACCAGGTTACTATGACATGATCCCAGTCTACACAATTAAGCTTTTCCCTTAATTTGTTGAAATTAGCTTTCCTAAAGTTTCAAGTTTTTTCATTTCCCCTTTGAAATGTTTTATTGAATATTACATTGAAACTTACCATATTATGGTCACTGCATCCAAAATGCTCCCGGACCTGTAGATCTGAAATTGTACCTCGTCTATTTGACAGAGCCAGATCCAACAAATGATCTCCCCTGGTTGGTTCAGCTACCAACTGACAGAGGTAATTGTATTGAATTGTGGAGAAGAACTTGCAGCTTTTAGCACAACCAGAAAATTCTATGTCCCATTTAATGTCTGTATAGCTAAAATTCCCCATAATAAGGACCCTATTATTATTTGCTGCCTTTTTAATTTGCTGCAGCATTTCATCCTCTACCTGTTCAGCTATATTATGAAGCTTATAGCAAACTCCAATTAGCAACTTTCCATTATTGCCATCCCCATGTACATTTACCCATACTGACTACATTGTCGCCGCTCCCTCCAATGTGGTCGTTGAGCACAGGTCTTAAGTTGGATTTAACGGAAATACACATCCCAACTTTTTTGTCTTTTCTGTCCTTTCTAAATGTAGTGTTAGGCTATGTGCCCACGTAGTAGATTTGATGCAGAGTGTTTTTGCCTCTCTCTGGCAGAAAAAAACGCATGCAGATTTACATGCTTTTTTTCTGCCAGAGAGAAGCGTTTTTTCAGCTTTTTTACATGCGTTTTTTCAAGCACTTTTCCAAGCGATTTTGAGCATCACTTGGAAAAGTGCTTGACAAGTTGGTCACACAATATAAATCCATGCAACCGGCATGGATTTATATTGTGTGACTAACTTAGATGCTTTAAATGCTGCATCTATAGTAAAAAAAAATAAATAAAAAAAAATAAAAAAACCCTGTATACTCACCTCTCCGGTCTGCTCCTGGCGGCGTTCCTCTCTCCTCGGCGTACCGCGGTGTACTGGCAGGACCTGCGGTGACGTCATTTAGTCAGCTGATGGTCACGCGACCATTACCTGACCGCTGACGTTAGCGGTCGTGTGACCATCAGCTGACTAAATGACGTCACCGCAGGTCCTGCCAGTACACTGCGGGACGCCGAGGAGAGAGGACACCGCCGGGAACAGAGAGGTGAGTATACTTTTTTTTTTTTTTAACTTCTTTATTTCTTTTTTTCACCACGTGGTAGCCGGGATGAAGAGGAGTTGTAGTCTCCTGTTCATCCTGGGTACCACACGCACCGCGATTACGCTGCAAATTCGCGGCCATTGAATTTAATTGAAACACAGCAAATCCACATATACCTGCGGGTTTCCTGCGTTTAAATGTTCCTCAATGGCCGCGAATTTGCGGCGTAATCGCGATAGAAATAGTGATGCTGCGTTTTGCAACGCAATGCGAATTCGGGGTGCTAATTAGCGCATCATGTGCACAGCACATCCGAATTCACATTGCTTTGCATGGCAGACGGTTTTACAAGCATTTTCGCGGCCGTAAAAACGCTACAAAAGCGCTACGTGGGCACATAGTGTGATGCTCACAGCCCTCCCTGGGAAATGGGGTACTCGGAGCCGGGTCAGATGTTGGGGAGGCAGTCGTGGCCTGGACCCGTTCCGTGCCCAGGGCCGTCACATTAAAAGTAATGGGCTATCAGGGTTGAGTGGTATTTATCGACTACGCCACCTGTGGTGTCTGGTGATGTGCCACCAGGGCTGCTAGCAGTCCTCTGAGGCTGGATGTTGTGGCAGCAGGCGATGGTATAACTCCCCACAGGCGGAGCTGGGCCTCAGGGCAGAGGTGCGGATGGAGGAGGTAGTAGTAGTGAGGAAGTTCTGGTGCTGTGCGGTGCGGTGTAATAATAAGAGTCCGGAGGCCTTAGGGATAGTCTTCCACATCTTTACTCATGGTTTTGGTAAGCAGCGGCAAGGCTTCTCCCTGCTCCTCACGGCGCTCTGCGGCCACCAGAGAGGAGGGCTCAGCGCACCCAGGATATTCAGGCACTTCGATCAGGACCCTCTGAGTGTTCCTAAACTGTCCCTTTCGACCTCTCCTGTCCGTGTACGTGAAAAGGCTGGGTCTCCTTCTGGACTATGCACAGATATAGGGTAAGGCGGCTATTCCGTTCCGCCCGTCACCCGACGGGATCCACTGTAGCCTACCGGGCTTCTCTGACAGAGACTTGAAGTGGCAAAGTCAGATATCGGGGGCCGGTACGCCTCTTGCAGCAGGAGTCCCTCTGGCCAGGCCAGAATGGAGAGTACAGGTGGCGTACGCCGCTCCGTCCGTGCTCCCTGGGATCCTTTTGCTTGTGGAGCTGTACTATAGCTCCCGACCTTCTTAAGCAAGGGAACTTGACCGGGGTAGAGACACTGTCAACTCATACCCGCTCCTCGTGTCAAGGTCAGAGCACGAGGACCGTGCATCTTCAGCACACTGCAGGCTCCTACACAAGGCCACTGCCAGCTGTGAAGATCACAATCAATCAAGAACGGAACCGAGAACCTTGTGCTCAAGATGGCTGGCTATTATATATCAAATTATGTGTGTAAACTAAAACTGTGTTCTACCCTTCACCCACTACATGGTTCCCCTAACTTTTGGTTCCCCTCACTTGTGATCCTGCTGAGGCAGCACTATGGTGCATAATTGCCTCCCATTGGTCAGGAGTGTGTAGTGTTGAATGTAGATTCAGGGTCCTGACCAGTGCACCTTCCTTACCTGGGTGAGGAGACACTACACCTGCTGACAGGCTGCAGTATCCCCCCTTGTGGCGACCGAACCCTCAGGGGCGCCACAATAGCCTTAGCCTCTACATTTGTCACCCAGTCATGGCTTTTGTCCAGCCAAATATCTAATGCTCACCACATCGTAATCTTTGGCTGACATAAGAGACTCCAATTCATTCATTTTGTTTGCAACACTTCCTGCATTTGCCAGCAGACATTTAACACGATTAGAACATTTATTACTGCTACTCACCTCCCTACTTTCCTTGCATGTCCCAGCCCCCATAATCCTCATTGACCCCTACTGTCTAAAACTTGGTCTACTCTATCCCCTTATTTGCACAACTAGCCTCCCTCCCCCCAGATCCTAGTTTAACAGCTCTTCCATCCATCTGACCATTTTTTCTCCAAGCACAGCTGCCCCTGCCCCATTAAGGGGCAGCCTGTCTCTAATTTAGAGCCTGAAGCCAACAGAGAAGTCAGCCCAGTTCTCCACGAACCCAAACCCGTCCTTCCTGCATAAATTTCTAAGCCACTTATTTATCTCCCTAAGCTCCAACTGTCTTTCTAGTGCTGCTTGTGGTACTGGCAGTATTTCTGAAAACACCAACTTGGAAGTCCTGGACTTCAGCTTCTCTCCTAGTTCCCTGTAATAATTTTTAAGGACCTTCCACCTTCCTCTAACGTTATCATTGGTACCAATACGTACCATGACAGCTGGGTTTTAACAAGGGCTGTGGAGTCGAAGTCGGTGTCCATATAAACTGGACCGACTTTATAATAAATTGGGTACAGTAGTTCAATGCTGTGTGTTCTGTTCCTGATCTAAGGATCTCGGCTTTTAGCTAAAATTAATCTGTGCTGCACTTTATGAACAAGCTCAGTAGTGAGAGTGCTGTGGAGTCAGAGTTGTGGAGTCCAAAGTCAGGGAAATTGAGGAGTCAGAAGTTTGGCTTACCGACTCCACAGCCCTGTTTTTAACTAGTCCCACCCAGCAATCTGTAAATCTGATCCGCAATACGCCAAACCCGAGCATCTTGCAGACAACACACTGCTCGGTATTCAGTCTTGGAAACAGATGACCCCTGTCTGTTCACCTAATTATAGCTTCCACTGCCAACAATAGCTGTATGGTCTTTGATGCACTCCTATTTCCCTCCTTCCTACAGCAGTCGTTTTCCTGGTTGCTAGGAGCAATATTCTGCTGTAGTGATCCTAGTCCTGGGCTATTATTCGTAGTATCAGTCAAACAGGCA